>NC_080377.1:34151212-34811000 GCF_014773155.1 Arachis stenosperma | reverse complement strand
TTTGGGGCTGGCCTCTCAGCCATACCTAGACCTTGTTCTTATGTATTTTCAACGGTGGAGTTTCTACACACCATATATAAGGTGTGGAGCTGCTGTACCTCGAGTATTAATGCAATTACTTGTTCTTCTATTCAATTCAGCTTTCTTATTCTAAGATATTCATTCGCATTCAAGAACTTGATGATGTGATGATTATGTAACGCTCTCATCATTCTCACTTATGAACGCGTGCCTGACAACCACTTCCGTTCTACATGCAAACAAGGCTTGATGTGTATCTCTTGGATTTCTTAATCAGAATCTTCGTGGTATAAGCTAGAATTGATGGCAACATTCTTAAGAATCCGGAAAGTCTAAACCTTGTCTGTGGTATTTCGTGTAGGATTCAAGGATTGAATGACTGTGACGAGCTTCAAACTCGCGATTGTGGGGCATTAGTGACAGACGCAAAAGAATCACTGGATTCTATTCCGACATGATCGAGAACCGACAGATGAATAGCCGTGCTGTGACAGAGTGCGTTGAACATTTCACTTAGAGGACGGGACTGTAGCCATTGACAATGGTGATGCCCAACATACAGCTTGCCATGGAAAGGAGTAAGAAGGATTTGATGAAGACAGTAGGAAAGCAGAGAGACGGAGGACAAAGCATCTCCATACGCTTATCTGAAATTCTCACCAATGAATTACATAAGTATCTCTATCTTTATTTATGTTTTATTCATCTTTTAATTATCAATCCTCCATAATCATTTGAATCCGCCTGACTGAGATTTACAAGATGACCATAGCTTGCTTCATACCAACAATCTCCGTGGGATCGACCCTTACTCGCGTAAGGTTTATTAATTGGACGACCCAGTGCACTTGCTGGTTAGTTGTGCGAAGTTGTGATAAGTGTTGAGATTGCAATTGAGTGTACCATGTTGATGGCGCCATTGATGATCACAATTTCGTGCACCAAAAGCTGGGAACAAGGAATTGAGCATCGAACCCTCACCGGAAGTGTATCCGCTCTAGTCGCTCGAGTGTATAGGTTTAATCACTCAATTCTCTTCTAATCATGCTTTCCAAGATTTGTTTTTCATCTAACAATCAACAATTATTCAATGCATGCATACATCTATCATGAGGACTTATTCATAGTTGTAATGGGGCTAGGGTAAAAGTAGGAATGCATATGGTCAAGTGAGCTTGAAATTCGAATCTTTGATTAACCTAAACTCTCATCAACACATATACAACCTATACAATTCTAATACAATACCTAGCTACCCATGATTCTCACTTTTTTTTCATACTCATGCTTTCTCTTTAATTCACATTTCATATGCATTGTTATTATTACTTTGCTTTGGGGCATCTCTGTCCCCTTTTTATTGCATTTATATATATATATATTTTTTCTTTTAATATATATATTTTCTTTTATTTGTATTTTTTTCTTTTTGCAAAAAATACAGGAGCATCAATGCATATGGTTTAACATTTAATCCATGAGTATGTACCCAATTTCCAAGATCTTCACTGAAAATAAAAAACACACTCTTACCTCAACTAATGTCCCAAGTTTTCCCACACTTAAATGATACACACGCTCACTAGCCTAAACTAATCAAAGATCCAAATAAATGTCATTTATTGTTTTTCGCTTTAAGGCTTGTAATGTGCTAAAATTAAGAACAAAAAAGGGTTAAGCATAGGCTCAAAATTGACTAACAATGGAAGATAAAAGTAAGGCTATTTGGGTAAGTGAACTAATTGAAAACAATGGCCTCAATCATATAAATGCATTCATACATGGAATAATGGACATAGAGAATCAAAAAAATCAAAGATTACAATCATAGAAAGAGAGTAATACTCACAAGAATGAAAATAAGTGGTTATATGATGTAATCATAGAATTGGGCTCAAAACTCACATGCTTGTGTTCTTAGCTCAAAAACCATGTTCCAAAATAAATTCTTCAAACAAGTTCAACCACAAAATATTTTTTCAAATTGGTAGGGTGCCTTAAAAATAGATTTCTTGGAAAAGAAATCATCACCCTAACCAAGTAGTCCTAATATAAAAAGACGTGGTAAAATATGTACAAATCTTAACTAACATGCAACCTATCATGCAATGCAACAACTAACTAACAAAGAAAACTAAAAATTGGTGTTGAAAGGAAATTGTTACCCACAGAAGGCGCCATTTTGATGAAGGGAAATTGTCTATTGGTAAAGAATTTCACAAATAAAATCTCGTTGCAAGTATAGTTCTAAACCAACAAACAATTCCTCAATCAAAATTTGTTTGTCACAAGTACAAAACCAATAAACATAAACCAAAGTATTTAAACATCGGGTCGTCTCTCAAGGAATTGCGGGGAAGTGTGCTCAATTATTGGTTATGGGACAAGTATTTTTGGGGTTTTGAATAAGAGACAAGAAAAGTAAATGAAACTCAAATGATAAAAAGGTCTTGGCAAAGGTTAATGGTTAAGGATCTTTATCCTTGTCACTAACCACAACATGATAATTGCAAGGATAAATCACATTAAGTCATTTTCTAACAAGTAAAGGAAAGTCAAATGAGCTATATCAATCCTAATCCATAAGTCCTAGCCACCTCACTAATTAATCTTAGTGAAAGCTAGAGTCAATGGACACCAATTATCAATCACTTGGACATTAGCAACTCAAGTTCACCTAAGTTACCATCCCAAGCTAAGAACACAAAAATCTACTATAACATCCTACCAACCATTTTATCAAACACTTGGAAGGCATAAAAGGAAAGCATAAAAATGACAAGAAATATAAAATTTAACAACTATCAATTGCAAGGAAATAACATAACAAAGCAATTAAACAATAAAGGAATATAAAACATGAAATTGCATTAAAGGAAATTAAAATCAACAAAGTACTCATAGACATGAAAGTATCAAATAGAAGAAATTAACAAGAAAAATTAAGAGAGTAAAGATGTAGCAACAAGAAATTGAAAGGAAAAGTAGATGAAAACAAGAATTAAAATCTAGATCTAAGAGAATATAATCCTAAGAATCCTAACCTAGTTCTAGAGAGAAGAGAGAGCTTCTCTTTCTAGAAACCTAAACTAAAACATGATAAAAACTAAACTAACACTACTTGGTTCATCCCTCTTAAATCCTTGGGTTCAACAGCATCAGAAATAGGTTGGATTGGGCCCAAAATACTTCAGAAATTGCTGGCCACGAATTGCCTTTAGTGAGTCACGCTGATCCTGCGACGCGCACGCATGAACCACACATGCGCGTCGCCTAAATGCAAAGAAACCATGACAAATTTTATATCATTTTGAAGCCCCGGATATTAGCTTTCCAACACAACTAGAACCGCCTCATTTGGACTTCTGTAGCTCATGTTATGATCGATTAAGTGAGAAGAGGTCTGAATTGACAGCTTTGTGATGAACGAATTTTAGCCAATATAGAAATTATCAAGTAACCAATCGTAGTATAGTCTAAACCGACACAAATCCATTATCAAAGAAATTCTACAATCTATAATCGAGAGTATTAATCTCCCGAGTCGTTCTTCCCTAGGAATGCTACAAGGATGCATGCTATTGGTTAAGTGGTCTTTTGTGGTTTGAAGAGTGTGGCATAAAAGTGCTAACAAAGGAGAACAACAATCAATCAATATTAAAAGCCTTGGCCAAGATTGAACATTGGAAGTTCCATCACTATAGCTACCTTCAATTGTGAGAACAATGGAGTATTACTTCACTTAGTTAACCCCTAGTCATAGAGGAAAGTCAAGTAAAAGTAACTAACTTGAGTCACAAGTCCTAGTCTTACCCTAGGAAAGTCTAGCTTTAGTGCACTCTAAGTCAATTAGCAATTCTCAATTCTCAATCAACAATTGACATTCATTATTCAAGTGTCTCCAATGACTCAACCACTAGGCCAAGTGAGGGAATGCTACTTCATATCTAAAGTTGGCATTTTCTCAAACATTTGGAGAGCAAGAATGAAAGACATAGTAGAATTGAGAAGAAACATAGAATCAAAGTAATTCAATACAAGAGATTAACAACAATCAACAATGAACAACAATGAAAATGAGATCTTCAATGCATTAATAGAATTCAAAATAACAAAGTTAAATCTAAGATCTATGAGGATTAAACAATTACAAACACTAATTGAGATTAGAGAAGAAGATCTATAACATGAACAAAATAAATTGAGAGTTGCAATGGATCTCACCAAGGAATGGTTGAAAATTGAGAAAATAAAGATGAACCCTAGAGAGAGCTTGGAGTCTCTCTCTCTACAAATGTAACTAACAAAAAATATCTAAGAAAGTGCAAAATGAGTGTATGAATGTGAATGTCTCCCAATCCCCTTCAATCCTTGGTTCTTATATGCAGTTTGGCGCCAAAGTTAGTTGCAGAAACCCTCCAAAATCGCCAGGCACGTGTTGCAATATCAGAATCACGAGCGGACTGCGACGCATGCGCGCACGATACGCGTGCGCGTCCCTGGCCGATTTAGCGATGTGCGCGCGAGCGTCTTGTGTGCGTGCGCATCCTTGGCCGAGATAAGTTCTTTGGCTTTTTGTGCTTCTCTCCAATTGCATGCTTCCTTCCTTGCTCCTTTGATCCATGCTTAGCCTATTTTAACCTGAGATTACTAGCAAACAAATCAAGGCATCTTATGGAATTAAGGAGGAATTAGAATTCATCAAATAAGGCTTAAAAAGCATGTTTTTACACTTAAGCACAAATACGGGAGAGATCACAAGATCATGCTAATTCCTTGGCTAAATGTGACAAAAGGTTGATAAAATGCTCTAAATTCAATACAAGATGAACCCTAAAAATGGGGTTTATCAACCTCTCCACACTTAAACCTTAGCATGTCCTCATGCTAAAATAAGAAGGAAACAAGGGGTATGATCTTTATTTGATGCAACTAAACTATATGAGTCCTATCTAAATGTAACTACCTAAAGTGAATGCAAATGCTTGGTCAACATAATTCAACTTCCAAGAGAACATATATAAGCATGAGAGCTAGAGCAATAGAAATCAAGTCCAAACCACAATTGTATTGAATTATCAAAAGAAATTCAAGCTTGCGAGAATATAGATAATATGGGTGAACACATGTAATTGAACTTTTGAACCCTCACCGGATGTGTATCCGCTCTATTCACTCGAGTGTTTAAGGGTTAATTCACTCAATTCTCTTCTAGTCATGTTTTCCCAAAATTTGATTTTCTTCTAACAATCAACACCTATTCAATGCATGCATACATTCATCATGAGGTCTTTCATTTAGGTTGTAATGGGGTTAGGGTCAAGGTAGGATCATTTATGGTTAAGTGGACTAGAGTTTAGATCTTTGATTAGTATAGACTTTCCCACCTAACCTATGCAATGACCTATACAATTAAGTACTAATCTAACTACCCATTCTTCACTTTTTTTTCCACATACTCATGCATTCTATTTGATTCACATTTCTTATGCATTGATTCTTTATTATTTGAGCTTCAAATTGGGGTATTTTGTCCCTTTTTTTTTCAGACTATATACAAGAACGTCAATACACAAGGTCTATGCATTTAATCAATACATGAGTATGTATTCCCAATTCCTAAATATGGAAGTGTACTACCCTTTATCCCCTCCAATGTTCCCAAACCTTACCAACTTTGAATAATAAACACTCTCACTAGCCTAGGCTAATCAAAGATCCAAGCAAGGGACTTTCATTAGTTTTCCACCTTGGGCTTGTAATGTGCTAAAATGAGAATAAGTTGGTTAAGCGTAGGCCCAAAATTGGCTAACAATGGAGAGCAAAAGGTAGGCTATTTGGGTAAGTGGGCTTATGAAATAATGGCCTCAATCATACAAATGCATGAATTCAAGGAATAAATGGACATATAGAATCAAGCAAATCAAGGATCACAATCATAGAAAGGGAATAATTGCACACAAGAAGGAAAATGAGTGGTTAAAGAAAAAATGTAACCACATCAATAGGCTCAAGTCTCACAAGCTTGTGTTCTTAGCTCAATACATGCTTCACAAAGTATAGAATTCAAGCAAGTTTCACAAAAAATATATTTTTTTTTCAACCAATTAGGTTGTGCTCTCTAGATGGGTTCCTTGAAGAGTTCCATTATTTTGACTAAGCATTGTTGTGATTGAAAAGTTCAAAAATTCCTTAGTTTACCCTTTTTATTTCCAATTAAAACAAATTTCATATGTAAAAGGGTTGACTACGTCTTAACAATTCCAAAATATTTTCTAATCACAACTACAAGCTACTAAGATAACTATATAGAGAAAAAAAATCTAACTAAGATCCAACATCCAAAATAAAAGAGTATGCAACAACCAACATGTGTCCAAAATATCTAACACAATATATACAATAATATGCAAAATAGGATAGTTAGGAAGATATAACTAGGAAATGTGCCCAAAATGTGGTGCCAACGGCAACCTCCCCACACTTAAGATCAAGCATCGTCCCTGATGCTAATCCTGAGGGTCAGGGGGAGATCTAAAGGGTTTTGAGCATATGCTTGAAGTGACGCAAGAGTAGGTTCTAGTGTTCTCTTCCTCTTTCTGGAAGATGGTGCTCTCCTCTTCCATTTGTCTGACATCCTGAAAGTAGAATATGGTAGAATATAAGCAATTAAACAGTAGTATAAAGCAAATAGAAGCATATTCAGGATGCAAGGTGGATGGCAAGTAATCATAATGTGACTTGAAATAGAAAACTTGGTTTGCAAGTAAGCCTAGAAAAATGGAAAACATAAACCAAGAATTCAGGATTCCAATCAATGTGACACAGTTCTCAAAGATTAGATATATGCATCATCATACCTTAAGAGAATGGTTAAAAAGTCAAGTGTGAATAAAAGTGAAGTTAGTGGTTATAGAAATCAGTGAGTTAGAAAAGTGAAGTTGGTAATTAGTGGTATGATGGAGAATTGCCTAATGGGGAGAGAATTGCAAGTTATGCGCAACGGTTATGTCCACATGCATGAAAATATAGAAATGCCAAAAATGGTCTTCACAATAATTGGTGTGACAAACAATAAAGTGCAATTGTGTAACTATGAGAAGTTTAAAAGGATGTTAAGTTGCAAGAGGTTACACAACCAAAGCATACTAATTATTGTGAGAGACTGAACATAATGTAAGGAGGTTGCATCTAATTATTGAGTTTTTTTTAAAACGACGCAGGCGCGCACGGTGCGCGTCTGCGTGTATTGGTGGATTTAACAACCGACGCGTACGCGCCTTAGGCACTTATGCGTGGGTGGTGAAAGTTGCGAAGACGCGTGCGCGTACGGTGCGCGCACGCAGGCTAGGAGTTGGGCTGGAGGCATAGTGTTGGCCCAGAGTAGGCGCAACTCTCTGGAGGCATGTTTGGGATGGCGGCATCAGCCAGGTGACGCGTACGCGGCAGGTGTGCGTCCGCGTGGATGGGTATTTTTGCTTAATGGTGCGCAAGCACGATGTGCGCGTTCGCGTGAGGTGAGTTGGGCTAAGAGCCTAACGCTCGCATAAGGGTGGCCCAACTCTCTGGAATTCAGTATGGTGATGCATCCGCTCGTTGACGCGTGCACGTACTGCGTGCGCGCGCATCCGACCTCCACCTTTTTTTTTTGGAAATGCCTAAAAGCTTTAAAATGCCCAAAAACTCCCATGGTGCCTACAACTCCTTATTCAGTCAAAACCACACACTTATAAAATGCAAGTTAGTTTTGAGATTTATTCCATTATTATTAAGCACAACATACATGTTAATATGCTAGCAACCAATCTACACACACAAGCCAATTATGAAATGAAAACCTACCTAAAATGGTAACTCAAATCACTTATTAAACAAAATTAGAACAGAATGAAAAGAGTTTACCATGGTGGGGTGTCTCCTAACTAGCACTTTTAGTTTAAGTCCTTAAGTTGGACATTTGGTGGAGTCCTTGCTAGGGTGGTTTATGCTTAAACTCTTCTTTGAATCCCCACCAGTGTTTGCACTTCCAATAGCCTCTGGGGTCCCAACTTAAACGTACAAGGCCTTCAAGGGGGCCTAAGCAAGTGACAAGGCCCCTAAGTTGATAGTGCTCTATGTATGTTCCGGGGTCCCATACTTTGTTTGTCAACCCCCTTTCTTCTTGATCTCCATGCTTCCATTTGGGTGACAAACTTATTGAATTCTCAATTAGGCCTCCAGACATTCCCCTAGACCCATGCAATTTGGTTCTACACCACCCATTGCCATTCAACCTTGAGCAAGCAACCATCATGAACTTAGAGTGATGTTTCCAACCACTACATAACTCTCTCTTACTCCTCAATCTACAAAGAGCGCTAAGTTGTCCATCCGTCTTAAGCAAACCATATTCAAATGGGAAAGTAAAGATTAGAGATAAGAATTTTACCCACTTGAATGTTATGTTGGATGGTGACTTAATAAGGGGTGGTCCCAATGATCTTGCAAGCTCCACTCCCTTGTACTCTTCCTTGATTACCTCAACATCTTCACAAGCTTCTTCAATTTCAACCTCTTCCTCTTGGTAGCTTCCTTCCAATTCAATCTCCTCTTCATTGCTTACCAACGGCATGGGAGGTTGTGCATCTTCTTCCTTGATCTCAATTTTAAGCCCAATGGGAGGGGATTTAATTGTAGATAAGAAGTTCTCAATGATTGAATCCATCTCTTGGTCAACCTCTTCCAACCTTTCATTACTCATAATATGCCTTGGAGGTTGCGCATTATCCTCCTCAACATTATTTTCAAGTTCAATGGAAGAGACTTCAACAACTTCCACAAGATCATCAACAATATCACTTGGTGTGGAAGTGTTCTCAAGCTTGAAATCCACCTCTTGTTTAACTTCCTCTAACTCTTCAACTGTTTCTTCTTCTTCGATGATCTCTTCCTCCTCTACTTGTTGCAAGATATACTCCATCTCCTTATCCTCATCTTGGGATCTTAAAATCTCCTTCATGCTCATTTCTCCGGTTGATTTTTCACATTCATCCGTGAAGATGTTTTGCTTGTTGTATGAATCCCAAGAGTCCATCTTTTGACGGATGGTTGCATGAAATCGATCTATTTCTTCCTTGAAACGATCCCTTGATTCTTGTTCCGCCTTGCTAACATAAGTAGGATCGTATGGCTCTTGGATTGATGGACATTGATATGTTTCCATGGAGGTTTGTGGCAGAGAGAGGAAATCATGATATAATTGGAAAGGAGGTTCATCAAAGCTTGGAGGTGGAAAGTTATTTTGGTTGTTGGTAGAAAGCAGAATTATACAGGACATAGATTCTTGGAGGGTAGAAGTGAAACTAGTGAGTGTGGTTTGGAGCTCTTCTTGTTCTTGAAGAATGATACAAAGTGTATCATCCATGGGGACTTGGTTTGGAGGGTAAAGATGTTGGAGTGGTGGTGATTCAAGGATTGCTTGTTCATAATCGTCACAAGGATATGCATAAGGGGAATATAGATTTGGATCGTATGGAGGTAATTGGTGGAAATAAGATGTGGATTGAGAATATGGCGGTTGGAATGATGGTGTTTGAGGACTATGTTGAGAGTATGGTGCATAGAATGATGGTGGTTGAGTGGCATAACCATGATAAGAATCATCATATCCATAAGAATGATATGCATTATAGGAAGGATTATCATCATAGTAACTTGAAGGGGAGGTGGCCATAATGGTTGCTCATATGGATGTGGCTCCCTTCCCAAGAGTTCATCTCTCCCATAATGTGAGCCATCATTCAAGTTTTCATCGCCTACAACACAGTCATAGTCATATCCAAAACCACAAGGATGAGAATTCATAGTGGCAAATAGGAGCAAAACTAATGGAGATCTAAAACTAATGAAAACTAACAAACAAGCAAAAGACAAACATATCTACAAAATTCACATATTTACATTAACCAAAAACATGACACTCGTGTGCATTCCCCGGCAACAGCACTATTTTGATGAACGAATTTACGCCAGTATAGAAATTATCAAGTAACCAATCGTAGTATAGTCTAAACCGACACAAAATCCATTATCAAAGAAATTCTACAATCTATAATCGAGAGTATTAATCTCCCGAGTCGTTCTTCCCTAGGAATGCTACAAGGATGCATGCTATTGGTTAAGTGGTCTTTTGTGGTTTGAAGAGTGTGGCATAAAAGTGCTAACAAAGGAGAACAACAATCAATCAATATTAAAAGCCTTGGCCAAGGTTGAACATTGGAAGTTCCATCACTATAGCTTCCTTCAATTGTGATAACAATGGAGTATTACTTCACTTAGTTAACCCCTAGTCATAGAGGAAAGTCAAGTAAAAGTAACTAACTTGAGTCACAAGTCCTAGTCTTACCCTAGGGAAATCTAGCTTTAGTGCACTCTAAGTCAATTAGCAATTCTCAATTCTCAATCAACAATTGACATTCATTATTCAAGTGTCTCCAATGACTCAACCACTAGGCTAAGTGAGGGAATGCTACTCCATATCTAAAGTTGGCATTTTCTCAAACATTTAGAGAGCAAGAATGAAAGACATAGTAGAATTGAGAAGAAACTTACAATCAAAGTAATTCAATACAAGAGATTAACAACAATCAACAATGAACAACAATGAAAATGAGATCTTCAATGCATTAATCGAATTCAAAATAACAAAGTTAAATCTAAGATCTATGAGGATTAAACAACTACAAACACTAATTGAGATTAGAGAAGAAGATCTATAACATGAACAAAGTAAATTGAGAGTTGCAATGGATCTCACCAAGGAATGGTTGAAAATTGAGAAAATGAAGATGAACCCTAGAGAGAGGTTGGAGTCTCTCTCTCTACAAATGTAACTAACTAAAAATATCTAAGAAAGTGCAAAATGAGTGTATGAATGTGATTGTCTCCCAATCCCCTTCAATCATTGGTTCTTATATGCAGTTTGGCGCCAAAGTTAGTTGCAGAAACCCTCCAAAATTGCCAGGCACGTGTTGCAATAACAGAATCACGTGTGGACTGTGATGCGTGCGCGCACGGTACGCGTGCACGTCCCTGGCCGATTTAGCGATGTGCGCGCGAGCGTCTTGTGTGCGTGCGCGTCCTTGGTCGAGATAAGTTCTTTGGCTTTTTGTGCTTCTCTCCACTTGTATGCTTCCTTCCTTGTTCATTTGATCCATACCTAGCCTATTTTAACCTGAGATTACTAGCAAACAAATCAAGGCATCTTATGGAATTAAGGAGGAATTAGAATTCATCAAAATAAGGCTTAAAAAGCATGTTTTTACACTTAAGCACAAATACGGGAGAGATTACAAGATCATGCTAATTCCTTGGCTAAATGTGACAAAAGGTTGATAAAATGCTCTAAATTCAGTACAAGATGAACCCTAAAAATAGGGTTTATCACTTTGCGATTCCTTCATTTCTTCATGAGTTCTCCATTTTTACATGCTTTCTCTTCATTCCCTCACTCCAATCTTTACCTTCTAAACCTGAAATCACATAACAAACATATCAAGGCATCGAATGGAATCAATGTGAATTAAATTTAGCTATTTTAAGACCTAAAAAGCATGTTTTCACTCTTAAGCATAATTAAAGGAGAATTACAAAACCATGCTATTTTATTGAATAAATGTGGGAAAAGATGATAAAATCCCTCTAAATTCAACACAAGATAAACACAAAAAATGGGATTTATCAACCTCCCCACACTTAAACAATAGCATGTCCTCATGATAAACCAAGAAGGACAAGAAAAGGGTTATGAACATTTATTCAATGCAAAGAAACTATATAAACCTATCTACATACATGCAAGTAAATGCAATATGATTCTATCTACTTGGTTAAAAGTAAATCAATCTCTAAGACATACATGAACAAGTAGGGCCAAGTAGTATGATGATTCATGAATTCCACCAATTTAAATATCAAAATGAAGTACAAATAGACTTACAAGAAGAAGGCTCATGAAAGCCGGGAGTAAGGAATTAAGCATCGAACCCTCACCAGAAGTGTTTGCACTCTAGTCGCTCGAGTGTATAGGGTTGATTCGCTCAATTCTCTTCTAATCATGCTTTCCAAGATTTGTTTTTCATCAATCAACAATTATTCAATGCATGCATACATTTATCATGAGGACTTATTCATAGGTTGTAATGGGATAGGGTAAAGGTATGGATGCATATGGTCAAGTGAGCTTGAAATTTGAATCTTTGAACAACCTAAGCTCTAACCAAACACATATAACAACCTATACAATTCTAATACATTACCTAGCTACTCATGATTCCCACTTTTTTTCACATACTCATGCATTCTCTTTGATCACCACACATATGCATTGATTTTTATTGAACTTTACTTTGGGACATTTTGTCCCCTTTTTATTGCATTTCTTTTTCTTTATTTTTCTATTTTTTTCTTTTCCTATATATTTCTTCTTTTTATTTTTTTCTTTTTATTTCTCATTTTTTTTCAAACTAAAATATATACAAGAGCATCAATGCATATGGTTTAACATTTAATGCATGAGTATGTACCCAATTCCCAAGATCTTCACTGAAAATAAAACACACTCTTACCTCAACCAATGTCCCAAGTTTCCCCACACTTAAATGATACACACTCACTAGCCTAAGCTAATCAAAAATTCAAATAAAGGTCTTTTATTATTTTTCGCTTTAAGGCTAAGGTAGGCCGTTTGGGTATGTGAGCTAAATAAAATGATGGCCTCAATCAAACAAATCAAATATTACAATCATAGAAAGAAAATAATGCACACAAGAATAAAAATAAGTGGTTATATGATGTAACCACGCAATTGGGCTCAAAACTCATATGCTTGTGTTCTTAACTCAAAAACCGTGTTCCAAAATACATTCTTCTAGCAAGTTCAACACAAAATTTTTTCAAATTGGTAGGGTGCCCTAAAATAGTTTCTTGGAAAATCAATTATCACCCAAACCAAGTAGTCCTAACATAAAAAGAAGTGGTAAAATATATATAAATTCTAACTAACATGTAACCTATCATGCAATGCAATAACTAGCTAACATTGGTGTTGAAAAAGGAAGTTGTAGAGAAAAGCAAGGTGGACGGTTTGCTAACTAACACTTGAGGATTGCACCGTCCTCGGTGCATGCAGAGAAAAGCAAGGTGGACGGTTTGCTACAACTAATGAGCTTCTTCAAAAGGTTGTGCGGATAAACTTATTTGTTGCCCCAATTAAAAGCTTTTTCTTTCCCTCTTTTGGTGGCCAGCCTAAAAGGAGAGAAAAATAAAGAAAATTAAGCCTACAACAAAGATATCAAAGCAAATAGAACATAGGCAGGGGCTAATGCCAAATAAGAGTAAGGTTCTCAACTACATGGTAGCTACAACATGTGAGTGAGAAAACAATATAAGCTAAGACATATTAATACTTGATGCAAGAGTAGAGTCAAAGCATGAAGAGCATGTTGAGCGTCAAGTTCAAATAAGAAGAGTGGGTCATGAAAGATATTAAAAGTTCATGTCAATGCACAAAGGATGCAAGAGTCATCAAAGATTAAGCATTGACCTAAAAATTTCATCACCCAACAATACCAAACAATTCAAGAAGCACCAATATAATCCAAAAAATTCTCAACAATTGAGTAAGAGAATTCAACACCATTATTAAAATAAGAAACATAGAAAAGAAAATAAGAACAAGCTATAAAAAATAAAATTAAAATGCAATGAATAAAAGTATGCAAATGCAATAAACAAAAAAATGAAAAATGAGAAAAATAAATTATATATATATTATTTATTATTATTATATATATTTTTTTCTTTTGAAGAAGAAGAAGAAGAAGAAGAAGAAAGTAAGAAAGGAAGAAGAGAGAAGAAGAAAGGTAGAAAGAAAGAAGAAGGAGAGAAGAAGAAAGAAGAAAGGAGAAAGGAGAAACAGGGTGCGAGGCGACGCGTAAGCGTCGCCCACGTTTACGCGTGGAATGTAGAAAGTGCAGGTGACGCGTAAGTGATGAGCGGATAATTTGTACGCTTTTTGGCATTGTTTTTAGTATGTTTTTAGTATGATTTAGTTAGTTTTTAGTATATTTTTATTAGTTTTTAGTTAAAATTCACTTTTCTGGACTTTACTATGAGTTTGTGTGTTTTTCTGTGATTTCAGGTATTTTCTGGCTGAAATTGAGGGTCCTGAGCAAAAATCTGATCCAGAGACCAAAAAGGACTGCAGATGCTGTTGGATTCTGACCTCCCTGCACTCGAAGTGGATTTTCTGGAGCTACAGAAGCCCAATTGGCGCGCTCTCAACGGCGTTGGAAAGTAGACATCCTGGGCTTTCCAGCAATATATAATAGTCCATACTTTGTCCAAGATTTGATGGCCCAAATCGGTGTAGCAATTCGGCCTCAGAAATTCCAGCGTTAAACGCCGGAACTGGCATAAAACTTGGAGTTAAACGCCCAAACTGGCATGGAAGCTGGCGTTTAACTCCAGAAAAGGTCTCTACACGAAAATGCTTCATTGCTCAGCCCAAGCACACACCAAGTGGGCCCGGAAGTAGATTTTTCTGTCATTTACTCATTTCTGTAAACCTTAGGATACTAGTTTACTATTAATAGGACCTTTTGACATTGTATCTGTACCTTATGACCTCATGACATTTTTACACGTTTCATTGTGTACATTCCACGGCATGAGTCTCTAAACCCCATGGTTGGGGGTGAGGAGCTCTGCTGTGTCTTGATGGATTAATGCAATTACTACTGTTTCTCATTCAATCATGCTTGCTTCCATTCTAAGATAATACTTGTTCTTAATCCGGATGAATGTGATGATCCGTGACACTCATCATATTCTCAACTATGAACGTGTGCTTGACAACCACCTCCGTTCTACCTTAGATTGAGTAGTTATCTCTTGGATTCTTTAATCGGAATCTTCGTGGTATAAGCTAGAACTGATGGCGGCATTCAAGAGAATCCGGAAGGTCTAAACCTTGTCTGTGGTATTCTGAGTAGGATTCAATGACTGAATGACTGTGACGTGCTTCAAACTCCTGAGGGCGGGGCGTTAGTGACAGACGCAAAAGAATCACTGGATTCTATTCCGGCCTGATTGAGAACCGACAGATGGATAGCCGTGCCGTGACAGGGTGCGTTGAACATTTCCAATGAGAGGATGGGAGGTAGCCACTGACAACGGTGAAACCCTACATACAGCTTGCCATGGAAGGAGTCTTGCGTGTTTGATGAAGAAGACAGTAGGAAAGCAGAGATTCAGAAGATGGAGCATCTCCAAACCCCAACCTATTCTCCATTACTGCAATACAAGTAACCATTTCATGTTCTTCTGCTTTTTACAATCAATCCTGATAATTTCTGATATCCTGACTAAGATTTACAAGATAACCATAGCTTGCTTCAAGCCGACAATCTCCGTGGGATCGACCCTTGCTCACGCAAGGTATTACTTGGACGACCCAGTGCACTTGCTGGTTAGTTGTGCGGGATTGCAAAAGTGTGATTGCAATTTCGTGCACCAAGTTTTTGGCGCCGTTGCCGGGGATTGTTCGAGTTTGGACAACTGACGGTTTATCTTGTTGCTTAGATTAGGACTGTTTTATTTTTGTTGGTTTAGAGTCTTTTAGTTGAGTCTAGTTTCATATTTTAAGTTTGGTGTCTTTTTGTGTTTTTCTCTTAATTTTCATTTTTGCATGTTCTTAGTCCCTTTTTGATTCATAAAAATTCTAAGTTTGGTGTCCTCTTTGTGTTTTTCCCTTAAAAATTTTCGAAAAAATTAGTGTTTGATTTCTAAAAATTTTAAGTTTGGTGTCTTTTTGTGTTTTTCTCTTTCCTCTTTTTAAAAATCAAATCTTTTTCATAAAAAATTTTTTTCAATCATATCTTCTTAATTGCTGTTTTCAAAATCTTCTTTTTACTAATTGATTCAGTTCTTAATTTGCTTTGATCTCATTTTCCTTTAGATTTTCGAATTTTTTATTTTATTTTCCTTTTGTTTTATTTTATTTTATTTTAATTTTTTTCGATTATTTCAAAAAAAAAAAAATAAACAAAATTTATCTCTTTGCAATCATTATCATTTCCCTTTTGTCCACTATGGACTTAAGTGGAATTGATCAGTCCAAAAGGACTCTGGGGTCATATGCTAACCCCATCACAGCTGCATATGGGAGTAGCATCTGCACACCTCCCATCAAAGCAAGCAGCTTTGAGCTAAATCCTCAACTCATTATCATAGTGCAGCAAAATTGCCAGTATTCCGGTCTTCCACAGGAAGAACCTACTGAGTTTCTGGCACAGTTCTTACAAATTGCTGACACAGTACATGATAAAGAGGTAGATCAGGATGTCTACAGACTATTACTGTTTCCATTTGCTGTAAAAGATCAAGCCAAAAGGTGGTTGAACAACCAACCTACAGCAAGCATAAAGACATGGAAACAGTTATCAGACAAATTCCTGAATCATTTTTACCCTCCAAAAGGATGACACAGCTAAGGCTGGACATCCAAGGCTTTAAACAAGAGGATAATGAATCCCTCTACAATGCCTGGGAGAGGTATAGAGGTATGCTAAGAAAATGCCCCTCTGAAATGTTTTCAGAGTGGGTACAGTTAGACATCTTCTACTATGGGCTTACAGAAAAAGCTCAGATGTCTTTAGACCACTCAGCTGGTGGATCTATACACATGAGAAAGACAATTGAAGAAGCTCAAGAGCTTATAGACACTGTTGCTAGAAACCAATATTTGTATTCTAGCAATGAGCTCTCTTCAGAAGAGGAAGTCATGACAGTAGTCACTGATCCTAATCCTCAAGAACAGATGATTGAGCTTAATCAACAATTGCTCCTGATGACAGAACAGTTAGCAGAATTTAAAGAGATGCTTCATGAAACTAAAGTTGCTAACAAGAACATAGAACTGCAGTTGAGTCAAGCAAAACAACAGATATCTAAACAGATAACAGAGGAATGTCAAGCAGTTCAACTGAGGAGTGGAAAGACACTGAATACCACTGCTCAAAAGAGCAAAAAGCCAAACAAGGAACAAATGACAGAGGACAACCAAACCACTGTTCAAAATCCCTCTGAGGACAGTAAGAGCCCAGAGAGGAATTTTATTGGCGTTCAAACGCCAGAAAGGGAAGGAAAGCTGGCGTTAAACGCCCATTCCTTGCCCAGTTCTGGCGTTCAAACGCCAGAAAAGGGGGAAAAGCTGGCGTTAAACGCCCATTTTCCACCCAATCCTGGCGTTCAAACGCCAAGGGAAGATCAGACACCTAAGAGTGCTGACAGTAATCCCTCTAAAAAGGCTTCTTCAACCACTTCTGTAAGGAATAAACCTGCAGCATCTAAGGTTGAAGAATATCAAGCCAAGATGCCTTATCCTCAGAAACTCCGCAAAGCGGAACAGGATAAGCAATTTGCCCGCTTTGCAGACTATTTAAGGACTCTTGAAATAAAGATTCCGTTTGCAGAGGCACTTGAGCAAATACCTTCTTATGCTAAATTCATGAAGGAAATCCTAAGTCATAAGAAGGATTGGAGAGAAACTGAAAAAGTATTTCTCACTGAAGAATGCAGTGCAGTCATTCTAAAAAGCTTACCAGAAAAGCTTCAAGATCCTGGAAGCTTTCTGATACCATGCACATTAGAAGGCACTTGCACCAAGACAGCTTTATGTGATCTTGGAGCAAGCATCAATCTAATACCTGCATCCACTATCAGAAAGCTTGGGTTGATTGGAGAAGTCAAACCAACCAGGATATGCCTCCAACTTGCTGATGGCTCCATTAAACACCCATCAGGCATAATAGAGGACATGATTGTCAAGGTTGGGCCATTTGCCTTTCCAACTGACTTTGTTGTGCTGGAAATGGAGGAGCATAAGAGTGCAACTCTCATCCTAGGAAGACCTTTCCTAGCAACTGGACGAACTCTCATTGATGTACAAAAAGGGGAAGTAACCTTGAGAGTCAATGAGGATGAGTTCAAGCTAAATGCTGTAAAAGCTATGTAGCATCCAGACACACCAAATGACTGCATGGGCACTGACATTATTGACTCTCTGGTAGAAGAGATCAATATGGCTGAAGGCCTAGAATCAGAGCTTGAAGACATCTTCAAAGATGCTCAACCTGATCAAGAAGAACCAGAGGAGGCAAGGGAATTTTCGAAAATTCCTCAGGAAGAGGATAAGCCTCCTAAGCCTGAACTCAAACCACTACCACCATCCCTGAAATATGCATTTCTGGGAGAGGGTGACACTTTTCCAGTGATTATAAGCTCTGCTTTAAATCCACAGGAAGAGGAAGCACTGATTAAAGTGCTAAGGACACACAAGACAGCTCTTGGGTGGTCCATAAGTGATCTCAAGGGTATTAGCCCAGCTAGATGCATGCACAAGATCCTGTTGGAGGATAATGCCAAACCAGTGGTTCAACCACAGAGGAGGCTAAATCCAGCCATGAAGGAGGTGGTGCAGAAAGAGGTCACTAAATTACTGGAGGCTGGGATTATTTATCCTATTTCTGATAGCCCCTGGGTGAGCCCTGTCCAAGTTGTTCCCAAAAAGGGAGGCATGACAGTGGTTCATAATGAAAAAAATGAACTGGTTCCTACAAGGACAGTCACAGGGTGGCGCATGTGTATTGATTACAGAAGACTCAATACAGCCACCAGAAAGGATCATTTTCCTTTACCATTCATAGACCAAATGCTAGAAAGATTAGCTGGTCACGATTATTACTGCTTTTTGGATGGCTATTCAGGCTACAACCAAATTGCAGTAGATCCTCAGGACCAAGAGAAAACAGCATTCACTTGCCCTTCTGGCGTGTTTGCCTATAGGAGGATGCCTTTTGGTCTGTGCAATGCACCTGCAACCTTTCAAAGGTGCATGCTCTCTATCTTCTCAGATATGGTAGAGAAATTTCTGGAAGTCTTCATGGATGACTTCTCAGTATATGGAGACTCATTCAGCTCCTGTCTTAACCACCTATCACTTGTCTTGAAAAGGTGCCAAGAGACTAACCTGGTTTTAAACTGGGAGAAATGTCACTTTATGGTGACTGAAGGAATTGTCCTTGGGCACAAAATTTCAAGCAGGGGAATAGAGGTGGATAAGGCAAAGGTAGAGGTAATTGAAAAATTACCACCACCTGCCAATGTTAAGGCAATCAGAAGCTTTCTGGGGCATGCAGGATTTTATAGAAGGTTTATAAAGGATTTTTCGAAAATTGCAAAACCTTTGAGTAACCTGTTAGCTGCTGACACACCATTTGTGTTTGACACACAATGTCTGCAGGCATTTGAGACCCTGAAAGCTAAGCTGGTCACAGCACCAGTCATCTCTGCACCAGATTGGGCATTACCATTTGAATTGATGTGTGATGCCAGTGATCATGCCATTGGTGCAGTGTTGGGACAGAGGCATAACAAACTTCTGCATGTCATTTATTATGCTAGCCGTGTTCTAAATGATGCACAGAAGAATTACACAACCACAGAAAAAGAATTACTTACAGTGGTCTATGCCATTGACAAGTTTAGATCCTACCTAGTGGGATCAAAGGTGATTGTGTACACTGACCATGCTGCTCTTAAATACTTACTCATAAAGCAGGATTCAAAACCCAGGCTTATAAGATGGGTGTTGCTTCTGCAAGAGTTTGATATAGAAATAAGAGACAGAAAAGGGACAGAGAACCAAGTAGCAGATCATCTGTCCCGAATAGAACCAGTAGCTGGGGCGTCCCTCCCTTCTACTGAGATCTCTGAGACTTTCCCAGATGAGCAACTCTTTGCCATTCAGGAAGCTCCATGGTTTGCAGATATTGCAAACTATAAAGCTGTGAGGTTCATACCCAAGGAGTACAGCAGAGTGCAAAGAAAGAAATTAATTTCAGATGCCAAGTACTACCTCTGGGATGAACCATATCTCTTTAAGAGATGTGCTGACGGAGTGATCCGCAGATGTGTACCCAGAGAAGAAGCACGAAGGATCCTATGGCACTGCCATGGATCACAGTATGGAGGACATTTTGGAAGTGAGCGAACAGCCACTAAAGTTCTCCAGTGCGGCTTCTACTGGCCTACTCTCTATAAAGATTCCCGAGAGTTTGTGCGTAACTGTGACAGTTGCCAAAGAGCTGGTAACCTGCCTCATGGATATGCCATGCCTCAGCAGGGGATATTAGAGATAGAATTGTTTGATGTATGGGGAATTGATTTCATGGGACCATTCCCACCATCATACTCAAACACTTACATTCTGGTGGCAGTGGACTATGTATCTAAGTGGGTAGAAGCAATTGCTACACCCACTAATGATACCAAGACCGTGCTCAAATTTCTCCAGAAACACATTTTCAGCAGATTTGGTGTTCCCAGAGTACTAATCAGTGACGGGGGCTCTCATTTCTGCAACAAACAGCTATACTCTGCTATGGTTAGATATGGAATTAGCCATAAAGTGGCAACTGCGTATCATCCACAGACAAATGGGCAAGCTGAAGTCTCTAACAGAGAGCTAAAAAGAATCCTAGAACGGACTGTGATAGCCCGAAGAAAGGATTGGGCAAAGAGCTTGGATGATGCTCTGTGGGCATACAGAACAGCATTCAAGACTCCTATAGGAACTTCTCCATACCAACTGGTGTATGGGAAGGCCTGTCATTTGCCTGTGGAACTGGAACACAAAGCCTACTGGGCAACCAGATTCCTAAACATGGATGCACAGTTAGCTGGTGAAAAAAGATTACTCCAGTTAAATGAGCTAGAGGAGTTCAGACTCAATGCCTTTGAAAATGCAAAAATTTATAAGGAAAAGGCAAAGAAATGGCATGACAAGAGATTGTCAACCAGAGTCTTTGAGCCAGGACAAAAAGTTCTGCTCTTTAACTCTATGCTCAAGTTGTTTCCAGGAAAACTCAAATCCCGATGGAGGGGTCCATATGTGATTACAAGAGTCTCACCATATAGGTATGTTGAGCTTCAGGATACAGATTCTGACAAAAAGTTCATTGTTAATGGACAGAGAATCAAGCATTATCTTGAAGGCAATTTTGAGCAGGAATGCTCAAAACTGAGACTTGAGTGATTCTCAGTGAAGGTCCAGCTAAAGACAGTAAAGAAGCGCTTGCTGGGAGGCAACCCAGTCATTGGAAAGTTGTATGAATTGTTCTTACAGAGGCAAGTATCAAAAATGAAGGAATTCATAGAGTTACAGAAGGATTCAGCTCAAAAAGCAGAGAAAATGAGCTTACTGGCAAAAAAACGCCAGTAAGGGGCATTTTGGGCGTTAAACGCCAGAATGGGCACCATTCTGGGCGTTTAACGCCAGGTGTGCAGCATCCTGGGCGTTCAGAAAAACGCCCAGTAATAAAGACTTTCTGGCGTTTAACGCCAGCCAGGGCACCTGGCTGGGCGTTAAACGCCCAAAAGGGGCAACAAATGGGCGTTAAAACGCCAGAATGGGTGCCATTCTGGGCGTTTAACGCCAGCAAGGTGGGGGGACCACAATTTTGTTTTCAAATCAAATTTTTTCAAACTTTCCTTTTCTTACCCATACTTTTCTACAAAACCACACTTCAATCATTCATCATTCACTTTCAAATCTTCAAAAATCAAAACCATTTTTCAAATTTATTTCAAATCAATTACAAACATTGTTCAAAAATTTCACCCTTTTCTCAATTTCTTTTCATATCTTCTCAAATCTCCTTTCAAAGTCCTTTTTTTTCGAAAACTCCCCTCCCCACCTTATAAATACACGTTTGTTCCCCCTCTTTCAACCACACCATTCGAATTTCCTCTTCCTCCCCCTCTCTTCTCTCTTTTCTTTTGCTTGAGGACAAGCAAACCTCTAAGTTTGGTGTGCTTTTCCGTGATCACTAAGCCAAGACTCATCAATATCATGGCTCCTAAGGGAAAACAAACCAATTTAAGAGGCAAGAAAGAGAATAATCCAAAGAATCTTTGGAATCAAGAGAAGTTCTTAACCAAAGAACATGAAGACCATTATCACAAAATAATGGGTCTGAGGTCAGTGATCCCGGAAGTTAAATTTGATCTGAAAGAAGATGAATATCCGGGGATCCAAGAGCAAATTCGAAACAGAGGATGGGAAGTTCTAACCAATCCTGAGATAAAGGTTGGAAGGAACATGGTTCAGGAATTCTACTCAAATCTGTGGCTGACAGATAAGCAGAGAATGACTGGAACTGCTTACCATACCTACAGAACTATGGTCAGAGGGAAAGTTATGTACTTCCATCTGGACAAAATAAGAGAAATCTTCAAACTACCTCAACTGCAAGATGATCCTGACTCCTTTAATAGGAGGATGGTGAGAGTAGATAAAGGGTTGGATCAAGTTCTAGAGGACATATGCCTCCCTGGAACTAAGTGGATAACCAATTCAAAGGGTGTCCCAAACCAACTCAAGAGGGGAGACCTCAAGCCAATTGCAAGAGGTTGGCTAGACTTCATTGGGCGTTCCATATTGCCCACTAGCAACCGTTCTGAGGTCACCATCAAGAGCGCAGTGATGATTCATTGCATTATGCTTGGAAAAGAAGTGGAGGTCCATCATGTAATTGCTTGTGAGATTTACACAATTGCAAATAAAAATTCCACTGAAGCCAAACTAGCTTACCCAAGCTTAATCTCTTTGCTCTGTAAAGAGGCTGGGGTGAAGATGGGAATAGATGAATTCATACCCATTGAACACCCAATCACCAAGAAGTCAATGGAAGGACAAGTGCAAGACAACTCTATCAAAAGGAGGGCGCAGGAGTTCCTCCCTGAATTTCCTGAAATTGGCTACTGGGCCAGCCTGGAAGCATCTATCACCAAGTTGCAAGAGACTATGGAGCAACTTAAGGAAGAACAGCAGAATCAGAACTGCATGCTCTGCAAATTGCTGAAGGAACAAGAGAAGCAGGGGCGTGAAATCCAAGAGATGAAACGCCAAAAGCTCTCCTCTCAAGCTGAGGGAGCATCCACTTCTCAAAATCAAGGTTGTTGAGTCCTAACTCTGTGAAAACCTCTATCATTAGGAGCCTATTTTTCCGTTTTTCTTTTGTTTTCTATTCTTATTTTTATTTTATTTTTATCTTATATCTATATTGAGTCTTATTCTTAATTCATAATTAATAAAATTGAAATTTATGCCTTAAAGTTATGAATGTCCTATGAATCCATCACCTCTCTTAAATGAAAAATGCTTTAATCACAAAAGAACAAGAAGTACAGGATTTCGAAATTTATCTCTGAAACTAGTTGAATTAGTTTGATGTGGTGACAATACTTTTTGTTTTCTGAATGAATGCTTGAACAGTGCATATGTCTCTTGAATTTGTTGTTTTAAGAATGTTAAAATTGTTGGCTCTTGAAAGAATGATGGAAAAGGAGAACTGTTATTGAGGATCTGAAAAATCATCAAATTGATTCTTGAAGCAAGAAAAAGCAGTGAATACAAAAAAAAAATATTTCGAACAAAAAAAAAAGAGAGAAAAGAAAGAAAAAGAAAGAAATAAAGTTGTGAACCAAAGCAAAAAGAGTGTGCTTAAGAACCCTGGACACCTCTAATTGGAGACTTTAGCAAAGCTGAGTCACAATCTAAAAAGGTTCACCCAATTATGTGTCTGTGGCATGTATGTATCCGGTGGTAATACTGGAAGACAGAGTGCTTTGGGCCACAGCCAAGACTCATACACTAGCTATGTTCAAGAATCAATATACTTAACTAGGAGAATCAATAACACTATCTGAGTTCTGAGTTCTCATAGATGCCAATCATTCTGAACTTCAAAGGATAGAGTGAGATGCCAAAACTGTTCGGAGGCAAAAAGCTACTAGTCCCGCTCATCTAATTGGAGCTATGTTTCTTTGATATTTTGGAGTCTATAGTATGTTCTCTTCTTTTTATCCTATTTTGATTTTCAGTTGCTTGGGGACAAGCAACAATTTAAGTTTGGTGTTGTGATGAGCGGATAATTTGTACGCTTTTTGGCATTGTTTTTAGTATGTTTTTAGTATGATTTAGTTAGTTTTTAGTATATTTTTATTAGTTTTTAGTTAAAATTCACTTTTCTGGACTTTACTATGAGTTTGTGTGTTTTTCTGTGATTTCAGGTATTTTCTGGCTGAAATTGAGGGTCCTGAGCAAAAATCTGATCCAGAGACCAAAAAGGACTGCAGATGCTGTTGGATTCTGACCTCCCTGCACTCGAAGTGGATTTTCTAGAGCTACAGAAGCCCAATTGGCGCGCTCTCAACGGCGTTGGAAAGTAGACATCCTGGGCTTTCCAGCAATATATAATAGTTTATACTTTGCCCAAGATTTGATGGCCCAAATCGGCGTAGCAATTCGGCCTCAGAAATTCCAGCGTTAAACGCCGGAACTGGCATAAAACTTGGAGTTAAACGCCCAAACTGGCATGGAAGCTGGCGTTTAACTCCAGAAAAGGTCTCTACACGAAAATGCTTCATTGCTCAGCCCAAGCACACACCAAGTGGGCCCGGAAGTGGATTTTTCTGTCATTTACTCATTTCTGTAAACCTTAGGATACTAGTTTACTATTAATAGGACCTTTTGACATTGTATCTGTACCTTATGACCTCATGACATTTTTACACGTTTCATTGTGTACATTCCACGGCATGAGTCTCTAAACCCCATGGTTGGGGGTGAGGAGCTCTGCTGTGTCTTGATGGATTAATGCAATTACTACTGTTTCTCATTCAATCATGCTTGCTTCCATTCTAAGATAATACTTGTTCTTAATCCGGATGAATGTGATGATCCGTGACACTCATCATATTCTCAACTATGAACGTGTGCTTGACAACCACCTCCGTTCTACCTTAGATTGAGTAGTTATCTCTTGGATTCTTTAATCGGAATCTTCGTGGTATAAGCTAGAACTGATGGCGGCATTCAAGAGAATCCGGAAGGTCTAAACCTTGTCTGTGGTATTCTGAGTAGGATTCAATGACTGAATGACTGTGACGTGCTTCAAACTCCTGAGGGCGGGGCGTTAGTGACAGACGCAAAAGAATCACTGGATTCTATTCCGGCCTGATTGAGAACCGACAGATGGATAGCCGTGCCGTGACAGGGTGCGTTGAACATTTCCAATGAGAGGATGGGAGGTAGCCACTGACAACGGTGAAACCCTACATACAGCTTGCCATGGAAGGAGTCTTGCGTGTTTGATGAAGAAGACAGTAGGAAAGCAGAGATTCAGAAGATGGAGCATCTCCAAACCCCAACCTATTCTCCATTACTGCAATACAAGTAACCATTTCATGTTCTTCTGCTTTTTACAATCAATCCTGATAATTTCTGATATCCTGACTAAGATTTACAAGATAACCATAGCTTGCTTCAAGCCGACAATCTCCGTGGGATCGACCCTTGCTCACGCAAGGTATTACTTGGACGACCCAGTGCACTTGCTGGTTAGTTGTGCGGGATTGCAAAAGTGTGATTGCAATTTCGTGCACCACTCTGCTGGAGGATCTCTTCATATGAAGAAGACGCCTACAGAAGCTCAAGAACTCATTGAAATGGTTGCAAATAACCAATTCATGTACACTTCTGAAAGGAATCCTGTGAACAATGGGACGAATCAGAAGAAAGGAGTTCTTGAGATTGATACTCTGAATGCCATATTGGCTCATAACAAAATATTGACTCAGTAAGTCAATATGATTTCTCAAAGTCTGTGTGGAATGCAAGCTGCACCAGGCAGTACTAAGGACGCTTCATCTGAAGAAGAAGCTTATGATCCTGAGAACCCATCAATGGAAGAGGTGAATTACATGGGAGAACCTTATGGAAACACCTATAATCCTTCATGGAGAAATCATCCAAATCTCTCATGGAAGGATCAACAGAGACCTCAACAAGGTTTCAACAACAATAATGGTGGAAGAAACAGGTTTAGCAATGGCAAGCCTTTTCTATCATCTTCTCAGCAACAGACAGAGAATTCTAAGCAGAGCCACTCTGACTTAGCAACTATGGTCTCTGATCTAATCAAAACCACTCAAAGTTTCATGACTGAAACAAGGTCCTCCATTAGAAATTTGGAGGCACAAGTGGGTCATATGAGTAAGAAAGTTACTGAACTCCCTCCTATTACTCTTCCAAGCAATACAGAAGAGAATCCAAAAGGAGAGTGTAAGGCCATCAACTTGGCCAAATTTGGAGACGAGGAAGAGGCAGTGATCGCCACTGAGGAAGACCACAATGGACGTCCACTGGCCTCCAATAAGTTCCCTAATGAGGAACCATGGGAATCTGAGGCTCACACTGAGACCATAGAGATTCCATTGGATTTACTTCTGCCATTCATGAGCTCTGATAAGTATTCTTCCTCTAAAAAGGACGAAGATGTCACTGAAGAGCAAGTTGCTAAGTACCTTGGAGCAATCATGAAGCTAAATGACAAGTTATTTAGTAATGAGACTTGGGAGGACGAACCCCCTTTGCTCACCAAAGTACTGGATGACTTGACTAGGTAGAGATTACCTCAAAAGAGACAGGACCCTGGGAAGTTCTCAATCCCTTGTAACATAGGCACCATGACCTTTGAGAAGGCTCTGTGTGACCTAGGGTCAAGCATAAACCTCATGCCTCTCTCTGTAATGGAGAAGCTAGGGATCTTTGAGGTACAAGCTGCAAGAATCTCGCTAGAGATGGCAGACAATTCAAGAAAACAAGCTTATGGACTTGTAGAGGATGTTCTGGTAAAGGTTGAAGACCATTACATCCCTGCTGATTTCATAGTCCTAGAGACTGGAAAGTGCATGGATGAATCCATCATCCTTGGCAGACCCTTCCTAGCCACAACAAAGGCTGTGATTGATGTTGACAGAGGAGAACTGATCATTCAAGTGAATGAAGAATCCTTTGTGTTTAAGGCTCAAGGATATCCCTCTGTAACCATGGAGAGGAAGCATGAAGAGCTTCTCTCAAAACAGAGTCAAACAGAACCCCACAGTCAAACTCTAAGTTTGGTGTTGGCAGGCCACAACCAAATTCTAAGTTTGGTGTTGAACCCCCACATTCAAACTCTAAGTTTGGTGTTGGGAGGTTCCAACATTGCTCTGAACATCTGTGAGGCTCCATGAGAGCCCACTGTCAAGCTACTGACATTAAAGAAGCGCTTGTTGGGAGAAGCTTTTCTTGCTTCCTCTCCATGGTTACAGAGGGAGATCCTTGAGTTTTAAACACAAGGTAGTCCTCATTCAATTGAAGGACTAACTCTCCTCTGTCCACGTCAATCACAGCTTTTGCTGTGGCTAGGAAGGGTCTTCCAAGGATGATGGATTCATCCTCATCCTTCCCAGTGTCTAGGATTATGAAATCAGTAGGATGTAAAGGCCTTTGACCTTTACTAGCACATCCTCTACCTGTCCATAAGCCTTTTTCATGGATTTGTCTACCATCTCTAGTGAGAATGTGGCAACCTATACCTCAAAGATTCCCAGTTTTTCCATTACAGAGAGTGGCATTAAGTTTATGCCTAACCCCAGGTCACACAGAGCCTTCTCAAAGGTCATGGTGCCTATGGTACAGGGAATTAAGAATTTACCAGGATCCTGTTTCTTTTGAGGTAAAGTATGCTGAACCTAGGTATTCAGTTCATTAATGAGTAATGGAGGTTCATCCTCCCAAGTCTCATTACAAAATAGCTTGGCATTCAACTTCATGATTGCTCCTAAATACTGGGCAACTTGCCCTTCAACAATGTCTTCATCTTCTTCAGAAGATGAATAGTCATCAGAGCTCATGAATGGTAAAAGGAGGTTCAATGGAATCTCTATGGTCTCTAGATGAGCCTCAGATTCCTTAGGTTCCTCAATTGGGGACTCCTTTTTGTCTAGAGGACGTCCCAAGAGGTCTTCCTCACTGGGATTCACGTCCTCCTCCTCCTCTCTAGGTTCGGCCACACCAAGCAAGGTTATGGCCTTGCACTCTCTTTTTGGATTCTCTTCTGTATTGCTTGGGAGAGTACTAGGAGGAGTTTCAGTGACCCTTTTACTCAGCTGGCCCACTTGTGCCTCCAAATTTCTAATGGATGATCTTGTTTAATTCATGAAACTCAGAGTGGCCTTAGATAGATAAGAGACTATATTTGCTAAGCTAGATGGGTTCTACTCAGAATTCTCTGTCTGTTGCTGAGATGATGATGGAAAAGGCTTGCTATTGCTAAATCCGTTTCTTCCTCCATTATTAAAGCCTTGTTGGGGCTTTTGTTGATTCTTCCATGAGAAATTTGGATGATTTCTCCATGATGGATTATAGGTGTTTCCATAGGCTTCACCCATGTAATTCACCTCTGCCATTACAGGGTTCTCAGGATCATATGCTTCTTCTTCAGAAGATGCTTCTTTAGTACTATTGGATGCATTTTGAAATCCATTCAGACTCTGAGAAATGATATTGACTTGTTGAGTCAACATTTTATTCTGAGCCAATATGGCATTCAGAGAATCAATTTCAAAAACTCCCTTCCATCTGAGGTGTCCCATTATTCACAGGATTCCTTTCAGAAGTGTACATGAACTGGTTATTTGCAACCATGTCAATGAGTTCCTGAGCTTCTGTAGGCGTTTTCTTCAGGTGAATAGATCCGCCTGCAGAATGGTCCAATGACATCTTAGATAATTCAGATAGACCATCATAGAATATATCCAGGATGGTCCATTCTGAAAGTATGTCAGAAGGACACTTTTTGGTCAGTTGCTTGTATCTCTTCCAAGCTTCATAAAGGGATTCACCTTCTTTCTATCTGAAGGTTTGAACATCCACTCTAAGCTTACTCAGCTTTTGAGGAGGAAAGAACTTGGATAAGAAAGCCGTGACCAGCTTATCCCAAGAGTTCAGGCTGTCTTTAGGTTGAGAGTCCAACCATACTCTAGCTATGTCTCTTACAGCAAAAGGAAAAATCATAATCCTGTAGACCTCGGGATCAACCCCATTGGTCTTAACAGTATCACAGATCTGCAAGAATTCAGTTAAGAACTGAAAAGGATCTTCTGATGGAAGTCCATAAAACTTGTAATTCTGTTGCATCAGAGAAACTAATTGAGGCTTTAGCTCAAAATTGTTTGCTCCAATGGCAGGGATTGAGATGCTTTTTCCATGGAAGTTAGAATTTGGTGCAGTAAAGTCACCAAGCATCTTCCTTGCACCTCCACCATTATTATTGGGTTCGGCCCTCTCTACTTCTTTTTCGAAAATTTCAGTAAGTTCTCTTCAGAGTGTTGTGTTTTAGCTTCTCTTAGCTTCCTCTTCAGAGTCCTTTCAGGTTTCAGATCTGCTTCAACAAGAATGTCATTGTCCTTGCTCCTGCACATATGAAAAAGAAGAGAATAGAAAAGAAGAGGAATCCTCTATGTCACAATATAGAGATTCTTTTATGTGAGTAGAAGAAGAAAATAATAGAAGAAGGAGAAGAGAAAAACTCGAACACAAAGGAGAAGAGAGGGTTCGAATTTTGAGATGAAGAGAAGTGTTAGTAAATGAATAAATAAATAGAGAAAGATGAGAGAGAGAGGGAATTCGAATATTAACTAAAAGAGAAGAAAAATATTTTTGTTTTTATTTTAATTATTAGTTAAATTTTGAAAATTAAGAGAAGAAATAAAATTAAAATTAAAATTTGAAACAATTAGTTAATTAAAAAGAATTTTGAAAAAGGGTGAGGAATTTTCAAAAATTAGAGAGAGAAAAGTAGTTAGGTGGTTTTGAAAGAGATAAGAAATAGTAAAACAAACAAAAAGTCAATTAGTTAGTTGAAAAATATTTGAAAATCAATTTTGAAAAGATAAGAAGTTAGAAAAGATTTTGAAATTTATTTTGAAAAAGATATGATTTGAAAAAGATATATTTGAAAAGATATGATTGAAATTTATTTTGAAAAAGAAATTTAGAAAGATTTGATTTTGAAAATTAAAATTGATTACTTGACTAACAAGAAACTAAAAAATATTATTCTAGAATTTAAAGATTGAACCTTTCTTAACAAGAAAGTAACAAACTTCAAACTTTTGAATCAATCACATTAATTGTTAGTAAAGACTTGAGATAAGCCTCAATGTAGTCCCTGAAATTGCACTCGAGCCTCATAGTAGTCCCTGAACTTAAAATTTCCTCAGAGTCATCCCCGAACTTGCACTCCGGGACTCAAAGTGGTCCTTCCGGCAATTTCAACACACGTGGCGCAACCAGAAAGCTTAGCTGGCAGCGTTGGTGACACGTGGGACTCACAACGGCTAGCTGATGTGGCAAAGTAAACTCTTCTGACTCAATTTGGTCCATCAGGTGAAGTTAAAACCCTAATCCCCTTTTTTGAAGGCCACATTGTTCACTATGCTGTCTCCTCATCAGTGCTGTGTTCTTCTGTTCTCCCTCTCTAAAGTCTAAAGGTTATGGCTAGCACGAGCAATGCAGCTGGGAGCTCGAACAACCTACGATCGTTTGGAAGCATCATGAGGAGAATGAACAGAAACAGAGAAGCTCGTTTGCCAGAATGGTGTGCCTGCGGGTCGAGACTGGTGCTGCCGTGATCAGGGACGGATTCTAATCTAGGGAGACCGTTCCTGGGTTGTCCGAACTACAATGTAAGTATTATTGTTGTTGATTGCTGTATTTATGGATATAAATTTTGCTGATTGAATTTTCTTTGATGTGCAGACTGTGGGTAAGAAATAGTGTGGATTGTTTATGTGGGTTGATAAAGTTTTGGAAGATGCCATGCCATGTGATGATAGAACAAGACATTCAGTTGATGATGAAGAATGGAAGATGAAGATGGCTTGAAAATTTGGTAAATTAGAAGCTGAAATTAGGGTTCTAAAAATGGGGGGAATTTTGATGTTTGTGTTCATGCTGTTGATTGTAATTGGTGTTCTTGTATTAAAGCTGGATAGACAACAGGGTCAACTGTATCTAGCAAAAAACAAATGACATGCATGTTATATGCATTCCTTGTTCATGTACTTGTTATTATCCTTTTGTTTGAAAGAAATGGAAATTAAAGTGTTTGATTATATGCATACTTTTGTTCTTGGACTTCTTTTCAATGAAATAGAAATAGACAGGATTTGAATTACTTTTAAGTCTGTAACAGAGGATAAGATATAAACAAAAGGCTGAGAAAACTCAATTCAATAAAGTCATAATTCATAATTCATATTGGTAATGTTTGATTCAAAAAAGGCATTATAGAGCCAAAACACCAAGTATATCAAAGTTGTTGACATATTGACCTGATAAAATTCAAATACTAAAATCCCCAACACTGGAACAATGTTTTAGGCATTGTAAACAACATCAGCAAAATAGATACGAAAAAACAGCCTACTTTTCCTAAACATAATCATCCTAATCTTCATGTTTTGTGTCTGGGTGCCTTGAATCCAGGGTTGGGCACAAACTTCATGAAATTTGCAAGTCTTGTAGCAGTTCCCTGTGATGGACATCTAGAAAAACCTCTTTAACTGCATTTATAAGGCCCTGTTTCAGATACCAAAGAAGGGGTCAGATAGTTATTTTCGGGCAGTGGTGGACGAAATTGTGATCACATCAATGTAGTATTCTTTGTTGTTGTATGGAATCATTATTATGGCACTTGTGTGTGGACACAACTCCGTTCAACTAACCAGCAAGTGTACTGGGTCGTCCAAGTAATACCTTACGTGAGTAAGGGTCGATCCCACAGAGATTGTTGGTATGAAGCAAGCTATGGTCATCTTGTAAATCCCAGTCAGGAGGATAAAATTATGGAATTTAGAAAATCAAATATGATTAATAAAAATAAACAGAAAATAAAATGGATAGAAATACTTATGTAAATTAATAGTGGGAATTTCAGATAAGTGTATGGAGATGCTGTGCTCCTCTTGAAACTCTACTTTCCTACTCACTCTTCCTTCAATCCTTCTTACTCCTTTCCATGGCAAGCTGTATGTAGGGCATCACTATCATCAATGGCTACATCCCATCCTCTCAGTGAAAATGGTCCAAATGCTCTGTCACAGCACGGCTAATCATCTGTCGGTTCTCAATCAGGTTGGAATAGAATCCATTGATCCTTTTGCGTTTGTCATCACGCCCAGCCTTCAGGAGTTTGAAGCTCGTCACAGTCATTCAATACCAGAATCCTACTCGGAATACCATAGACAAGGTTAGACTTTCCGGATTCCCAGGATCCTACTCGGAATACCACAGACAAGGTTAGACTTTCCGGATCCCCATGAATGCCGCCATCTATCTAGCTTATACCACAAAGATTCTGTTGGAGAATCTAAGAGATGTGCGCCCGGCCTAAGGTAGAACGGAAGTGGTTGTCAGTCACGCGCGTTCATAGGTGAGAATGATGATGAGTGTCACGGATCATCACATTCATCAAAGTTGAAGTGCAACGTATATCTTGGAATAAGAATAAGAGAGAATTGAATAAAAAGTAATAGTAATTGTATTGAAACTTGAGGTACAGCAGAGCTCCACACCCTTAATCTGTGGTGTGCAGAAACTCCACCGTTGAAAATACATAAGTGAAAGGTTCAGGCATGGCCGAATGGCCAGCCCCCAAAACATGATCACAGGATTCAAAATACAATCCAGGATGCGATTATGATAGTAAAAAGTTCTATTTATAATAAACTAGCTCCTAGGGTTTACATGAGTAAGTAATTGATGCATAAATCCACTTCCGGGGCCCACTTGGTGTATGTTTGGGCTGAGCTTGATCAATCCACGAGTTGAGGCTTTTATTGGAGTTGAACTCCAAGTTATGACGTGTTTTGGGCGTTCAACTCCGGATCATGACGTTTTTCTGGCGTTTAACTCCAGACAGCAGCATGTACTTGGCGTTCAACGCCAAGTTACGTCGTCAAATTCCGAATAAAGTATAGACTATTATATATTGCTGGAAAGCTCTGGATGTCTACTTTCCAACGCCGTTGAGGGCGCCCCATTTGGAGTTCTGTAGCTCCAGAAAATCCATTTTGAGTGCAGAGAGTTCAGATTCCAACAGCATCAGCAGTCCTTTTTGTCAGCCTTTTTCAGAGTTTTGCTCAAGTCTCTCAGTTTCAGCCAGAAATTACCTGAAATCCCAGAAAAACACACAAACTCATAGCAAAGTCCAGAAATGTGAATTTAACATAAAAACTAATGAAAACATCCCTAAAAGTAGCTTGAACTTACTAAAAACTACCTAAAAACAATGCCAAAAAGCGTATAAATTATCCACTCATCACAACACCAAACTTAAATTGTTGCTTGTCCCCAAGCAACTGAAAATCAAATAGGATAAAAAGAAGAGAATATACTATAAATTCCAGAATATCAATGAATATTAATTATAATTAGATGAGCGGGACTTGTAGCTTTTTGCTTCTGAACAGTTTTGGCATCTCACTTTTTCCTTTGAAGTTCAGAATGATTGGCTTCTCTAGGAACTTAGAATTTCGGATAGTGTTATTGACTTTCCTAGTTAAGCATGTTGATTCTTGAACACAGCTACTTATGAGTCTTGGCCGTGGCCCTAAGCACTTTGTTTTCCAGTATTACCACCGGATACACAAATGCCACAGACACATAACTGGGTGAACCTTTTCAGATTGTGACTTAGCTTTGCTAAAGTCCCCAGTTAGTGGTGTCCAGAGCTCTTAAGCACACTCTTTTGCTTCGGATCACGACTTTAACCACTCAGTCTCAAGCTTTTCACTTGGACCTTCATGACACAAGCACATGGTTAGGGACAGCTTGATTTAGCCGCTTAGGCCTGGATTTAATTTCCTTGGGCCCTCCTATCCATTGATGCTCAAAGCCTTGGATCCTTTTTACCCTTGCCTAGGGCTCATGGCTTTTTCTGCTTTGCTTTTTCTTTTTCGCCATTTTTTTTTCACTGCTTTTTCTTGCTTCAAGAATCAATTTCATGAATTTTTTTTCAGATCATCAATAACATTTCTCTTTGTTCATCATTCTTTCAAGAACCAACAATTTTAACACTCATAAACAACAATATCAAAAGACATATGCACTGTTCAATCATTCATTCAGAAAACAAAAAGTATTGTCACCACATCAATATAATTAAATTAAATTCACTAATAAATTCAAAATTTATGTACTTCTTGTTCTTTTGAATTAAAACATTTTTCATTTAAGAGAGGTGAAGGACTAATGGATTTTATTTATAGCTTTAAGGCATGGTTACACACTAATGATCATGAAGTAGAGACACAAAAACATAGGTAAACACAATACTAAAAACCGAAAACAGAAAGAAATAAAGAACAAGGAATGAATCCACCTCTAGTGGCGTCTTCTTCTTGAAGGACCAATGATGTTCTTCAACTCTTCTATGTCCCTTCCTTGCCTTTGTTGCTCCTCCCTCATTACTCTTTGATCTTCTCTTATTTCTTGGAGAATGATGGAGTGCTCATGATGTTCCACCCTTAATTGTTCCACATTATGGCTCAGATCTTCTAAGGAGGTGTTGAGTTACTCCCAATAGTTATTGGGAGGAAAGTGCATTCCTTGAGGCATCTCAGGGAATTGATGATGATGAGCTCCCTCATGCATCTCTTGAGGGCCGTGAGGAGCTTCTCTTGCTTGCTCCATCCTCTTCTTGGTGATGGGCTTGTCTTCTTCAATGGAGACATCTCCCTCTATAATAACTCTAGCTGAGTAACATAGATGGCAAATAAGGTGAGGGAAGGCTAGCCGTGCCATGGGTGAGGACTTGTCGGCTATTTTGTAGAGTTCATTGGAGATGACCTCATGAACTTCTACTTCCTCTCCAATCATGATGCTATGGATCATGATGGCCCAATCCACAGTAACTTCAGATCGGTTGCTTGTAGGGATGATGGATCTTTGGATGAACTCCAACCATCCTCTAGCTACAGGCTTGAGGTCCAGTCTTCTTAGTTGGACCGGTTTGCCTTTGGAATCTATTCTCCATTGGGCGCCTTCCACACATATGTCCATTAGGACTTGGTCTAACCTTTGATTAAAGTTGACCCTTCTTGTGTAGGGGCGTTCATCACCTTGCATCATGGGTAAGTGAAACGCCAACCTCACATTTTCCGGACTAAAATCTAAGTATTTCCCCCGAACCATTGTGAGATAGTTCCTTGGATTCGGGTTCATACTTTGATCATGGTTCCTAGTGATCCATGCATTGGCATAGAATTCTTGAACCATCAATATTCCGACTTGTTGCATGGGGTTGGTTATGACTTCCCAACCTCTTCTTTGAACTTCATGTCGGATCTCCAGATACTCATTTTTCTTGAGCTTGAAAGGGACCTCAGGGATCACCTTCTTCTTTGCCACAACATCATAGAAGTGGTCTTGATGGCTCTGGGAGATGAATCTTTCCATCTCCCATGACTCGGAGGTGGAAGCTTTTGTCTTCCCTTTTCCTTTTCTAGAGGATACTCCGGCCTTAGGTGCCATTGGTAATGGAAAAACAAAAAAAAGCTTATGCTTTTACCACACCAAACTTAAAATTTTGCTCGCCCTCGAGCAAAAAAGAAAAGAAGAGTAGAAGAAGAAGAAGAAAATATGGTAGAGAGGGAGAGAGGTAGGTTCGGCTATGTGGGAGAAGAAGGGGTTGTGTTGTGTGAAAATGAAGTAGAAGGGAAGGGTATTTATAGGGAGAGGGGAGGGTGGGTGTTCGGCCAATTTGGGTGGGAATGGGTGGGAAATTGAATTTGAATTTTATGAAGGTAGGTGGGGTTTATGGGGAAGAGTGGGGTGATGTGAATGGTGAATGGGGGAATTGGGAAGAGGAATTGAGGTGATTGGTGATGGGTGTTGGGAAGTGTGACATGGGGAGTAGGAAGAATGAGATTTAGGATTAGGAGAGTGTGATTAGGATTAAAAGGTAAGGTGGGAATATGTTAGGTGGGGATCCTGTGGGGTCCACAGATCCTGAGGTGAAAACAAATACTATTCCTTCACCATATAGGCATGTAAAATGCCTTCATGCATCATTCTGGCGTTCAAACGCCCATTGGTACATGTGCTGGGCGTTCAACGCCCATGTAATGCATGTTTCTGGCGTTGAACGCCAGTTTCATGCTTGTTTCTGGCGTTCAGCGCCAGTTTGTCCTCTCTGTGCACGTTCCTGGCGTTTAACGCCAGGTTGTTGCTTGTTTCTGGCGTTCAGCGCCAGAATGGTGCTCTGTTCTGGCGTTGAACGCCGGCCAGATGCACCTTACTGGCGTTGAACGCCAGTCTGCGCTACCTCCAGGGTGAAAAAATTTTTTTTCTTATGTTTTTGACTCTGTTTTTAATTTTTTTTTATTTTTTTTCGTGACTCCTCATGATCATGTACCTATTTAAACACAAAAATAACAAAGAAACAAAATAAAATAAAATTAGATGAATAAAATTGGGTTGCCTCCCAACAAGCGCTTCTTTAATGTCAATAGCTTGACAGTGGCTCCCATGGAGCCACAAGGTGATCAGGTCAATTTAAGTGTGGTCCCAACACCAAACTTAGAGTTTGGATATGGAGTTTGAACACCAAACTTAGAGTTTGGTTGTGGCCTCACAACACCAAACTTAGAGTTTGACTGTGTGGGCTCTTCTTGACTCTGAACTGAGAGAAGCTCTTCATGCTTACTCTCTTTTGTCACAGAGGGATGGCCATGTGCCTTAAACACAAGGTATTCCCCATTCAATTGAAGGACTAACTCTCCTCTGTTGACATCTATCACAGCTCCTGCTGTGGCTAGGAAAGGTCTTCCTAGGATGATGCATTCATCATCTTCCTTCCTAGTGTCTAGGATTATGAAATCAGCAGGGATGTAAAGGCCTTCAACCTTTACTAGCACGTCCTCTACTATTCCATAAGCTTGTCTCATTGACTTGTCTGCCAATTGTAATGAGAACAAGGCAGGTTGTACCTCAATGATCTCCAGCTTCTCCATTATAGAGAGTGGCATAAGGTTTATCCCTGACCCCAGATCACATAGAGCTTTTTCAAAGATCATGGTGCCTATGGTACAAGGTATTAAGAACTTGCCAGGATCTTTTTTCTTTTGAGGTAGAGTTTTCTGAATCCAAGTATCTAGTTCACTAATGAGCAAGGGAGGTTCACTTTCCCAAGTCTCATTACCAAACAGCTTGGCGTTCAGCTTCATGATAGCTCCTAAATATTGAGCAACTTGCTCTCCAGTCACATCTTCATCCTCTTCAGAGGAAGAATAGTCTTCAGAGCTCATGAATGGCAGAAGGAGATTCAATGGAATCTCTATGGTCTCTATATGAGCCTCAGATTCCTCTGGATCCTTAATAGGAAACTCCTTCTTGCTTGAGGGACGTCCCAGGAGGTCTTCCTCACTAGGATTTTCGTCCCCCTCCTCCCTTGTGCATTCGGCCTCTTTGATCACATCAATGGCCTTGCACTCTCCTTTTGGATTCTCTTCTGTATTGCTTGGGAGAACACTGGGAGGAGTTTCAATAACTTTCTTACTCAGCTGGCCCACTTGTGCCTCCAGATTTCTAATGGAGGATCTTGTTTCATTTATGAAACTAAAAGTGGTCTTTGACGGATCAGAGACTATATTGGCTAAATTAGAAGTGTTTTGTTCAGAATTCTCTGTCTGTTGCTGAGAGGATGATGGATATGGCTTGCTATTGCCCAGCCTATTACGTCCACCAATGTTAAAACCTTGTTGAGGTTTTTGTTGATCCTTCCATGAGAAATTTGGATGATTTCTCCATGATGAGTTATAGGTGTTTCCATAAGGTTCACCCATGTAATTAACCTCTGCCATGGCAGGGTTCTCAGGATCATAAGCTTCTTCAGAAGCTGCCTCTCTAGTACTGTTGGATGCATGTTGCAATCCATTCAGATTTTGAGAGATTATGTTGACCTGTTGAGTCAACACTTTGTTCTGAGCCAATATGGCATTCAGAGTATCAATTTCAAGAACTCCTTTCTTTTGAGGTATCCCATTGCTCACGGAATTCCTCTCAGAAGTGTACATGAATTGGTTGTTTGCAACCATGTCAATGAGCTCTTGAGCCTCTTCAGGCGTTTTCTTCAGGTGAATAGATCCACCTGCAGAATGGTCCAATGACATTTTTGAAAATTCAGAGAGACCAAATAGAATATATCTAATATTGTCCATTCTGAAAACATGTCAGATGGACATCTTTTGGTCAGCTGCTTGTATCTTTCCCAAGCTTCATAGAGGGATTCACTATCTTTTTGTTTGAAGGTTTGAACATCCACTCTCAGCTTGCTTAGCTTTTGAGGAGGAAAGAACTTATCCAAGAAGGCAGTGACCAGCTTATCCCAGGAGTCCAGGCTATCCTTAGGTTGTGAATCCAACCATATTCTAGCTCTGTCTCTTACAGCAAAAGGGAAAAGCATGAGTCTGTAGACTTCAGGATCAACTCCATTCGTCTTTACAGTCTCACAGATCTGCAAAAATTCAGTTAAAAACTGATAAGGATCTTCAGATGGAAGTCCATAAAACTTGCAGTTTTGTTGCATTAAAGCAACTAGTTGAGGCTTAAGCTCAAAGTTATTGGCTCCAATGGCAGGAATGGAGATGCTTCTTCCATCAAACTTGGACGTTGGCTTTGTGAAGTCACCAAGCATTCTCCTTGCATTATTATTTTCGGCTGCCATTTCCTTCTCTTGTTCTAATGTTTCTGAAAGGTTACCTTTAGAATAATTTAATTTAGCTTCTCTTAATTTTCTCTTCAGAGTCCTTTCAGGTTCTGGATCAATTTCAACAAGAGTGCCTTTATCCTTGTTCCTGCTCATATGAAAGAGAAGAAAACAAGAAAAGAAAGAGGAATCCTCTATGTCACAGTATAGAGATTCCTTTATGTTAGTAGAAAAAGAAAGGGGTAGAAGAATGAAGAAGGAGATTCGGATTTTTGGGTGAAGAGAGGTGAAGAGAAGTGTTAGTAAATAAATAATTAAATAGAAGAAGAAAAGAGAAGGGGACTTTCGAAAATAATTTTGAAAAAGAGGTTAGTGATTTTCGAAAATTAGAAGTAAAATGTAATTAAAATTTAAAACATGAAACAATTAGTTAATTAAAAATAATTTTTGAAAAAGAGAGAGATATTTTCGAAAATTAGAGAGGGAAAAGTAGTTAGTTGGTTTTGAAAAAGATAAGAAACAAACAAAAAGTTAGTTAGTTGATTGAAAAAGATTTGAAATCAAATTTGAAAAAGATAAGAAGATAGTAAGTTAGATAAGATATTTTGAAATCAAATTTTGAAAAAGATAAAATTTTGAAAAAGATAAGATAAAAAGATAAGATAAATAGATAAGATAAAAGATAAGATTTTAAGAAAAAAATATTTTGAAAAAGATTTAATTTTAAAGTTAAAATTAATTACTTGACTAACAAGAAACTTAAAGATAAAATTCTAGAATTTAAAGATTGAACCTTTCTTAACAAGAAAGTAACAAACTTCAAATTTTTGAATCAATCACATTAATTATTAGTGTAATTTTGAAAATTTGATATAAAGATAAGAAAAAGATTTTGAAAAATATTTTGAAAAAGGTTTTTGAAATTTTCGAAAAAAAAGAAAAATTGAAAAAGATATGATTTTTGAAAAAGATTTTGAAAAGATAAGATTTTTAAATTTGAAAATTTGACTTGACTTGTAAGAAACAACTAATTTAAAAAATTTTTTACTAAGTCAACTCAAATTTTCGAAAATTTGGAGAAAAATAAGGAAAAGATATTTTTTTGATTTTTGAATTTTTAATTATGATAGAAAAAAAACACAAAAATGACCCAAAACATGAAAATTTTGGATCAAACATATGATGCATGCAAGAACACTATGAATGTCAAGATGAACACCAAGAACACTTTGAAGATCATGATGAACATCAAGAACATAATTTTGAAAAATTTTTGATGCAAAGAAAACATGCAAGACACCAAACTTAGAAATCTTTAATGCATGGACTCTAACAAACGAAAAATGCATATGAAAAACAACAAACAACGCAAAACAAGAAATCATCAAGATCAAACAAGAAGACTTGTCAAGAACAACTTGAAGATCATGAAGAACACTATGAATGCATGGAATTTCGAAAAATGCAAGAAAAATTTTTAAAGCATGCAATTGACACCAAACTTAAAATTTAACTCAAGACTCAAACAAGAAACACAAAATATTTTTGGTTTTTATGATTTTCTAATTTTTTTTGGATTTTTATTGATTTTTTTGAAAATATTTTTGGAAAAAAACGAAAAAGAAAAGAAAAATTTTGAAAAAGATTTTTGAAAAAAAAATTACCTAATCTGAGCAACAAGATGAACCGTCAGTTGTCTATACTCGAACAATCCCCGGCAACGGCGCCAAAAACTTGGTGGACGAAATTGTGATCACATCAATGTAGTATTCTTTGTTGTTGTATGGAATCATTATTATGGCACTTGTGTGTGGACACAACTCCGTTCAACTAACCAGCAAGTGTACTGGGTCGTCCAAGTAATACCTTACGTGAGTAAGGGTCGATCCCACATAGATTGTTGGTATGAAGCAAGCTATGGTCATCTTGTAAATCCCAGTCAGGAGGATAAAATTATGGAATTTAGAAAATCAAATATGATTAATAAAAATAAACAGAAAATAAAATGGATAGAAATACTTATGTATAGTGGGAATTTCAGATAAGTGTATGGAGATGCTGTGCTCCTCTTGAATCTCTACTTTCCTACTCACTCTTCCTTCAATCCTTCTTACTCCTTTCCATGGCAAGCTGTATGTAGGGCATCACTATCATCAATGGCTACTTTTAATCCTCTCGGGAAAATGGTCCTATGCGCTGTCACTGCACGGCTAATCGTCTGGAGGCATCACCCTTGGTTGATAGCTACATCCCATCCTCTCAGTGAAAATGGTCCAAATGCTCTGTCACAGCACGGCTAATCATCTGTCGGTTCTCAATCAGGTTGGAATAGAATCCATTGATCCTTTTGCGTTTGTCATCACGCCCAGCCTTCAGGAGTTTGAAGCTCGTCACAGTCATTCAATACCAGAATCCTACTCGGAATACCACAGACAAGGTTAGACTTTCCGGATTCCCAGGATCCTACTCGGAATACCACAGACAAGGTTAGACTTTCCGGATCCCCATGAATGCCGCCATCTATCTAGCTTATACCACAAAGATTCTGTTGGAGAATCTAAGAGATGTGCGCCCAGCCTAAGGTAGAACGGAAGTGGTTGTCAGTCACGCGCGTTCATAGGTGAGAATGATGATGAGTGTCACGGATCATCACATTCATCAAAGTTGAAGTGCAACGTATATCTTGGAATAAGAATAAGAGAGAATTGAATAAAAAGTAATAGTAATTGTATTGAAACTTGAGGTACAGCAGAGCTCCACACCCTTAATCTGTGGTGTGCAGAAACTCCACCGTTGAAAATACATAAGTGAAAGGTTCAGGCATGGCCGAATGGCCAGCCCCCAAAACATGATCACAGGATTCAAAATACAATCCAGGATGCGATTATGATAGTAAAAAGTTCTATTTATAATAAACTAGCTCCTAGGGTTTACATGAGTAAGTAATTGATGCATAAATCCACTTCCGGGGCCCACTTGGTGTATGTTTGGGCTGAGCTTGATCAATCCACGAGTTGAGGCTTTTATTGGAGTTGAACTCCAAGTTATGACGTGTTTTGGGCGTTCAACTCCGGATCATGACGTTTTTCTGGCGTTTAACTCCAGACAGCAGCATGTACTTGGCGTTCAACGCCAAGTTACGTCGTCAAATTCCGAATAAAGTATAGACTATTATATATTGCTGGAAAGCTCTGGATGTCTACTTTCCAACGCCGTTGAGAGCGCACCATTTGGAGTTCTGTAGCTCTAGAAAATCCATTTTGAGTGCAGGGAGGTCAGATTCCAACAGCATCAGCAGTCCTTTTTGTCAGCCTTTTTCAGAGTTTTGCTCAAGTCCCTCAATTTCAGCCAGAAATTACCTGAAATCCCAGAAAAACACACAAACTCATAGCAAAGTCCAGAAATGTGAATTTAACATAAAAACTAATGAAAACATCCCTAAAAGTAGCTTGAACTTACTAAAAACTACCTAAAAACAATGCCAAAAAGCGTATAAATTATCCACTCATCAGGCAGCAAAACTGTCCCTACAGTTATATAAGTGACATCAAAATAGTCCCTAGGCTTGTTCAAGTGACATCAAACTAGTCCCTAGACTTATGTAAGTGACATCAAACTAGTCCATACATAGCACTGTTACAGAACATTATGCAGAACAGGATAAATGAGTAACAATAGATTGACAGAACATTATGCAACATATAATCAGTCCAGGATTAATTCTGCATATATAGACAGCAGCCCAGTGTATTATCATCATATAATTAGTCCAGGATTAATTCAGCATATATAATCAGCAATATGTGCCTTAAATTAAACTCGCAAATAAATCACAAGGACAGGCACCAAACTTCACTCTCCGTGTAGTTCCCCACAAAACCCAAGACCAAGACCCTTTTTTTCTTTTGCAACTGAGGAAAATATATATATATACAACTACAACTTACTACCAACAAAAAAAGGCACACAGAAATAAAGAAAATCTGCCAAATTTGGAGCTAAAATAATCATTAACTAGAGAGGTTAAAAAATAATAAAATAATATACAACACTGAAAGTGGAGATGAAACAAGAAAAACCATCTAGAAATAGTAATGGTAAATAGTAGTTAATGAAAGCTCATTAAATGGCATCTGTTATCTTCTTCATATCATAGCATTGATTTAGTCCTAATCTTCCTCTACTATTTTCATCATCACTCTTACTCTCTCATTTTCATTAATTGACAGTTGATAACAAAAGCACCACTCCCTTGCTTTTCTACTTCTCCTTCTCCCTCTAATATTTTACTGTGCTATATTATCACTATATTCAAATTAACAATATAAGTTAAGTCTTCTATTATTTTGTGGTTTTCTTTTTCAAAATTTTTATTAGAAAAGGTTATTGTGGACCGGTGTATTGAATAGAGTGCCTAACTTTGTTAGTTGTTAACTGTTAAATTATATGATATTTCACCTTTATTTTGATCATGTTGCTAATGATTTGTGTCATGTGAACATAAGAAAGTGTGAAATCAAGAACATTATTTTGGTGTAACTAAGGATAGCAGTTCTCTAGACACTAACTTCAATCTTGGTGGATCAAACCATTCAAATTTACATACCCTTTCCCACAACTAATCCACTAGTCCAGACCAAATTCATCAAACAATTTAATTATTCCAATAGCTAAGTTAACTTCATTAGCAATTGCAAAACTCACTTTATATTACTCTAACTTATGTATGCAAGAATCCTTTATGATCACACACTCAATTTAACTAAACAGTATTACATATTACATTCAGTTTAACTAAACCAACCCAATACAAAGAAAGGCAATTAGGTAAATCAGTCAAATTCAGAATCCATTATTAGAGTTACAAAAAATTTCAACTCCCAAAAGATCTTTACTTCTACTGTGATCATGCAAACTCTGTTTAACAAATTCATTGATCAGGGTCATTGTCCTGAAACACATTAACAGTTTGGAAACTCCTCCACTAAAAGCAGTAAACCCTAACACATAAAGAACATGTTTTTATATCATCAAAACACAAGAAACACTCCTACTCTACAATTTTCTTGGCCAAACCATTACGAAAGTCAGTAGTGATCAAACCCTAGCACAGAGAACAGAACAAAGACGTTCATACCCACCAATTACAATCGAAAAAAACGGCCTGAACTTTTGTGAATATTAGATTAACAACAATATTAAAAAACAGAGGAACCACATTTTTTTTTTCATTTTTGGCGTACCTCTTTCAGAAAAACCAGGCTTCTCATGATTTTTTTTTCATTTTTGGCAAACGAGCTTCTTTGTTTCTGTTCATTCTCCTCATGATGCTTCCAAACGATCATGGGTTGTTCGAGCTCCTAGCTACATTGCTCGTGCTAGCCATAACCTTCGGGCTTCAGAGAGGGAGAACAGAAGAACACAGCACCGACGAGGAGACAGCAGAGTGAACAATGTGGCATTCAAAAAAGGGGATTAGGGTTTTAACTTCACCTGAGGGACCAAATTGAGTCGGAAGAGTTTACTCTGCCACATCAGCTAGCCGTTATGAGTCCCACGTGTCACCAACGCTGCCAGCTAAGCTTTCCGGTTGAGTCCCGGAGTGCAAGTTCGGGGATGACTCAGAGGAACTTTTAAGTTCAGGGACTACTATGAGGCTCGAGTGCAACTTCAGGGACTACATTGAGGCTTATCTCGTAAAGACTTCGAAAATTTGAAATAAAATTAAGAAAAAGATTTTGAAAATTAATTTTTAAAATTTTTCGAAAATAATAAAAAAATGAAAAAGATTTGATTTTTGAAAAAGATTTTGAAAAGATAAGATTTTTAAAATTGAAATCTTGACTTGACTAACAAGAAATAACTTATTTTAAAAATTTTTGACTAAGTCAACCTAAAGATTTCAAAAATTATGAGCAAAATAAGGAAAAGATATTTTTTTATTTTTGAATTTTTAATGAGGAGAGATGGTGGACGAAATTGTGATCCTTAAAATTGGTCTCCTTGTACTTATATGGAATTTGAAATTGGCACGAGTGGACACAACTCCGTTCAACTAACCAGCAAGTGTACTGGGTCGTCCAAGTAATAAACCTTACGCGAGTAAGGGTCGATCCCATAGAGATTGTTGGTATGAAGCAAGCTATGGTCACCTTGTAACTCTCAGTTAGGCAGATTAAATTGGTTTATGATTTCGAAAATTAATAATAAAATAGAAAATAAAAGGGATAGAATACTTATGTAGATTAATAGTGGGAATTTCAGATAAGTGGATGGAGATACTGTGCTCCTCTTGAAACTCTACTTCACTATTCTCTCTTCCAATCCTTCTTACTCCTTTCCATGGCAAGCTGTATGTAGGGGTTCACTATCATCAATGGCTACTTTCAATCCTCTGGGGAAAATGGTCCTATGCGCTGTCACTGCACGGCTAATCGTCTGGAGGCATCACCCTTGGTTGATAGCTACATCCCATCCTCTCAGTGAAAACGTTCCAAATGCTCTGTCACAGCACGGCTAATCATTTGTCGGTTCTCAATCAGGTTGGAATAGAATCCATTGATTCTTTTGCGTTTGTCACTAACGCCCAGCCTTCAAGAGTTTGAAGCTCGTCACAGTCATTCAATACCGGAATCCTACTCAGAATACCACAGACAAGGTAGACTTTCCGGATTCCCAGGATCCTACTCGGAATACCACAGACAAGGTTAGACTTTCCGGATCCTCATGAATGCCGCCATCTATCTAGCTTATACCACAAAGATTCTGTTGGGGAATCTAAGAGATATGCGCCCGGCCTAGAGTAGAACGGAAGTGGTTGTCAATCACGCGCGTTCATAGGTGAGAATGATGATGAGTGTCACGAATCATCACATTCATCAAAGTGTTGTGCAACGTATATCTTGGAATAAGAATAAAAGAGAATTGAATAGAACGTAATAGTAATTGTATTGAAACTTGAGGTACAGCAGAGCTCCACACCCTTAATCTATGGTGTGTAGAAACTCCACCGTTGAAAATACATAAGTGAAAGGTCCAGGCATGGCCGAATGGCCAGCCCCCAAAACGTGATCACAGGATTCAAAATACAATCCAGGATCTGGTCAAAGACGTCTAATACAATAGTTAAATGTTCTATTTATAATAAACTAGCTCCTAGGGTTTACATGAGTAAGTAATTGATGCATAAATCCACTTCCGGGGCCCACTTGGTGTATGCTTGGGCTGAGCTTGATCTATCCACGAGCTGAGGCTTCTCTTGGGGTTGAACTCCAAGTTATGACATGTTTTGGGCGTTCAACTCCGGATCATGACGTTTTTCTGGCGTTTAACTCCAGACAGCAGCATGTACTTGGCGTTCAGCGCCAAGTTACGTCATCAATTTCCGAATAAAGTATAGACTATTATATATTGCTGGAAAGCTCTGGATGTCTACTTTCCAACGCCGTTGAGAGCGCGCCAATTGGAGTTCTGTAGCTCCAGAAAATCCATTTTGAGTGCAGGGAGGTCAGATTCCAACAGCATCAGCAGTCCTTTTGTCAGCCTTTTTCAGAGTTTTGCTCAAGTCCCTCAATTTCAGCCAGAATTTACCTGAAATCACAGAAAAACACACAAACTCATAGTAAAGTCCAGAAATGTAAATTTAACATAAAAACTAATGAAAACATCCCTAAAAGTAGCTTGAACTTACTAAAAACTACCTAAAAACAATGCCAAAAAGCGTATAAATTATCCGCTCATCAAGAGAGAAAAACACAAATATGACCCAAAACATGAAAATTTTGGATCAAAACCAATGATGCATGCAAGAATACTATGAATGTCAAGAACATTATGAAGATCATGATGAACATCAAGAACTTATTTTTGAAAAATTTTCAAGAAAAGAAAAACATGCAAGACACCAAACTTAGAGATTTTTAATGCTTAGACACTATGAATTCAAAAATGCATATGAAAAACAACAAAAGACACAAAACAAGAAAATATGAAGATCAAATAAGAAGACTTACCAAGAACAACTTGAAGATCACGAAGAACACCATGCATGAGTTTTTGAAATTTTTTGAGAAAAATAAAAATATGCAATTGAAACCAAGCTTAAAAATTGACTCTAAACTCAAATAAGAAACACAAAAATATTTTTGATTTTATGATTTTTTTTTGGATTTTTCGAAAATTATTTTTAGAAAAATGAAAAAGAAGAAAAATTTTGAAGGATTTTTTTGAAAACTTTTTGAAAATAAAATAATGGTTAAAACAAGAAGAAAATTACCTAATCTGAGCAACAAGATGAACCGTCAGTTGTCCAAACTCGAACAATCCCCGCAACGGCGCCAAAAACTTGGTGCATGAAATTGTGATACACAATGGCACCAACAACTTGGTCGCACAATTGTAATCTCAACTCTTTTTCACAACTTCGCACAACTAACCAGCAAGTGCACTGGGTCGTCTAAGTAATAAACCTTACGTGAGTAAAGGTCGATCCCACGGAGATTGTCGGCTTGAAGCAAGCTATGGTCACCTTGTAAATCTCAATCAGGCGGATTCAAATGGTTATGGAGTTTTAATAATTAAAAGATAAATAAAACGTAAAATAAAGATAGAGATACTTATGTAATTCATTGGTGAGAATTTCAGACAAGTGTATGGAGATGCTTTATTCCTCTTGAATCTCTGCTTTCCTACTGCCTTCATCCAATCTGTCATACTCCTTTCTATGGCAAGCTGTATGTAGGGCATCACCGTTGTCAATGGCTACTTCCCATCCTCTCAGTGAAAAAGATCTTCTACGGTTTCCCGCATGGCTAATCAGCTGTTGGTTCTCAATCATGTAGGAATAGGATTTACTATCCTTTTTCGTCTGTCACCATGCCCTACAGTCGCGAGTTTAAAGCTCGTCACAGTCATCCCATCCCAGATCCTACTCGGAATACCACAGACAAGGTTTAGACTTTCCGGATCTCAAGAAAGCTGCCAATGGATTCTAGCTTATACCACGAAGACTCTGATCTCACGGAATGGAAGGCTTTATTATCAGGAGAGGCAACCATGCGTCGTGGACCAGGAATCCAAGATATACACACTCTAGCTTTTGCAGGTAGAACGGAAGTGTTTGTCAGGCACGCATTCATAAGTGAGAATAGTGATGAGTGTCACGGATCATCAAATTCATCAGGTTGAAGTGCGAATGAATATCTTAGAATAAGAATAAGCATGAATTGAATAGAAAATAGTAGTAATTGCATTAATACTCGAGGAACAGCAGAGCTCCACACCCTTAATCTATTGTGTGCAGAAACTCCACCATTGAAAATACATAAGAACAAGGTCTAGGCATGGCCGAATGGCCAGCCTCCCCAAATGACATATGAATTCAAAAATAGAGAAAAAGACCCCTAGTACAATAGTAGAAAGTTCTATTTCTACTAAACTAGTTACTAGGGTTAAAGAAATGAGTAAATGATAAAGAAATCCACTTCTGGGCCCACTTGGTGTGTGCTTGGGCTGAGCATTAAAGCTTTCACGTGTAGAGGTCTTCCTTGGAGTTAAATGCTAGTTTATAACTTGTTTCTGGCGTTTAACTCTGCTTTGCAACTTGTTTTTGGCGTTTAACGCCAGAATAGGGCAGAAAGCTGGCGTTAAACGCCAGTTTGCGTCGTCTAAACTCAGGAAAAGTATAAACTATTATATATTACTGGAAAGCCCTGAATGTCTACTTTCCAACGCAGTTGAGAGCGCACCATTTGGACTTCTGTAGCTCCAGAAATTCTATTTCGAGTGCAGGGAGGTCAGAATCCAACAGCATCAGCAGTCCTTTGTCAGCCTCTGAATAAGATTTTTGCTCAGGTCCCTCAATTTCAGCCAGAAAATACCTGAAATCACAGAAAAATATACAAACTCATAGTAAAGTATAGAAATGTGAATTTTTCTTAAAAACTAATAGAAATATACTAAAAAATAGCTAGATCCTACTAAAAACTATGTAAAAACAATGCCAAAAAGTGTATAAATTATCCGCTCATCAGGAACAACAACAACAACCGGTAGACCTTAGCAGGGACTCTATTAGTTTTGACCGTGTCACATATTTGGAGAAAGTTGGAGATGTGTTGGTTAGGATCTTCTTGAGGACTCCAACAAAATTGGTAATTTTATTGTACCAGGGTAATGAGTTAGAGCTTCAATTCAAAATTTTTGGCATTCACATCAGGTGTTACAATGCTACTGCACAATTCCCAGGATTAGGAATAGTAAAAAACCCAAGAGTCCTCCTAGCTGGATGGACATTAATGACATCATGTGCCATGGCATTATTTCAAGTTCTCTCTCAATGTCTTCTTCAATTTCTTCTTCAATTCTGTGGTCTCTAGCTTGCTTTCTTTGTTGCCAAAGGGTCCCTTTCAATTTTAGAATTGTATTGAAGGGGCTCTTTATCGTTATTGCTCTGCATAAACACTCAGGAAACAAAGAAATTCCCAGTGAGGTAAATAACGATAAATAAACAAAAAAAAGGAGTCTAATCTTGGTAATCAATTAATTGATTTGTTGTTAATCTCAATTAATCCTCGGTAACGGTGCCAAAAACTTGATGCGGATTTCACAAACTATTATCAGCAAGTGCACCGAGTCATATCAAGTAATACCAGAGGAGTGGGTTATCGTTCCAACAAGGATTAACGGATTAAGAAAGCAATGGTCAATTGATTAATCTAGTCAGACAACCAGAATTTAGGATTTTAGAATTTTAGGAAAAATACTTTTCATTCTCTACTTTAATCATGCAAGATGTATCTATGGCAAATCATTAGTAATCAAATCCCAATCCCATGGTAATTCAATTTCTGTTAACTTAATAAACCATCAATTCCTTTATTAACTGATTATGAAAAGAGGTGAAGTACGTTCACTGATTTAGAAACCACACAATTCACAAGAGTTAACTGATGAGCGGATAATTTGTACGCTTTTTGGCATTGTTTTTAGTATGTTTTTAGTATGATTTAGTTAGTTTTTAGTATATTTTTATTAATTTTTAGTTAAAATTCACTTTTCTGGACTTTACTATGAGTTTGTGTGTTTTTCTGTGATTTCAGGTATTTTCTGGCTGAAATTGAGGGATATGAACAAAAATCTAATTCAGAGACTGAAAAGGACTGCAGATGCTATTGGATTCTGACCTCCCTGCACTCGAAGTGGATTTTCTGGATCTACGGAAGCCCAATTGGCGCGCTCTCAACGGCGTTGGAAAGTAGACATCCTGGGCTTTCCAGCAATGTATAATAGTTCATACTTTACCCAAGATTTGATGGCCCAAACCGGCGTTCCAAATCAGCTCAAAACTGCCCAGCGTTTAACGCCGGAACTGGCACAAGAATGGGAGTTAAACGCCCAAACTGGCACAAAAGCTGGCGTTTAACTCCAAGAGAAGTCTCTACACGAAAATGCTTCAATGCTCAGCCCAAGCACACACCAAGTGGGCCCGGAAGTAGATTTTTCTGTCATTTACTCATTTCTGTAAACCCTAGGCTACTAGTTCTTTATAAATAAGACCTTTTGCTATTGTATTTTCATCTTTTGATCATGTTTTTATGATTGAACCCTCTTTGGGAGGCTGGCCATTCGGCCATGCCTAGACCTTGTTCTTATGTATTTTCAACGGTGGAGTTTCTACACACCATAGATTAAGGTGTGGAGCTCTGCTGTACCTCGAGTATTAATGCAATTACTATTGTTCTTCTATTCAATTCAGCTTGTTCTTATTCCAAGATATTCATTCGCACTCAAGAACATGATGAATGTGATGATTATGTGACGCTCATCATCATTCTCACTCATGAACGCGTGACTGACAACCACTCCGTTCTACAAGCAACAAGGCTCTAATGTTTATCTCTTGGATTTCCTTAATCGGAATCTTCGTGGTATAAGTTAGAATTGATGGCGGCATTCAAGAGAATCCGGAAGGTCTAAACCTTGTCTGTGGTATTCTGAGTAGGATTCAATGATTGAATGACTGTGACGAGCTTCAAACTCGCGATTGTGGGGCGTTAGTGACAGACGCAAAAGAATCACTGGATTCTATTCCAACATGATCGAGAACCGACAGCTGGATAGTCGTGCCGTGACAGGGTGCGTTGAACATTTCCACTGAGAGGACGGGACTGTAGCCATTGACAACGGTGATGCCCAACATACAGCTTGCCATGGAAAGGAGTAAGAAGGATTGGATGAAGACAATAGGAAAGCAGAGAGACGGAAGGGACAAAGCATCTCCATTCGCTTATCTGAAGTTCTCACCAATGAAATACATAAGTATCTCTATCTTTATCTTTATGTTTTATTCATATATCATCCATAACCATTTGAGTCTGCCTGACTGAGATTTACAAGATGACCATAGCTTGCTTCATACCAACAATCTCCGTGGGATCGACCCTTACTCGCGTAAGGTTTATTACTTGGACGACCCAGTGCACTTGCTGGTTAGTTGTGCGAAGTTGTGTTTATGCCATGGTATTGAGCACCAAGTCTTTGGGGCCATTACTAGGGATTTTTTGAGTTGTGAAAAGTAGGGATCACAATTTCGTGCACCAAGTTTTTGGCGCCGTTGCCGGGGATTGTTTCGAGTATGGACAACTGACGGCTCATCTTGTTGCTTAGATTAGGTATTTTATTTTTTTCAAAATTTCTTTAATAATGAATTCTAGAGTTTCATGATGATCTATTGAAATCTGCCTGGCTGTGAAGCCATGTCTAATCTTATTGGACCGAGGTTTCAACCTATCATCACAAGAGCTTGTTGATTTCTATCAATCTTGCTGTTGGAGCAATGATCTGCTAAGGCTTGGCTGGCCATTGGCCATGTCTAGTGTTTTGGACCGAAGCTTTCTTTGAAAGCTTGGCTGGCTGTGAAGCCATGTTTAATTCCTGGACCGGAGTCTTAGACTAGCATTGCAATGATTCCTGGAATTCCCATTAAGAATTCTGAAACCTTTATTTTCTCTTTTTTATATATATAATTTTCGAAAAAACCAAAAAAAAAATTTACAAAATCATAAAAACCAAAAATATTGTATGTTTCTTGTTGAGTCTAGTGTCTCATTTTAAGTTTGGTGTCAATTGCATGTTTCTGTTCTTCTTGCATTTTTCGAATTCATGCATGTGTCTTCATTAATCTTCAAGTTGTTCTTGATGATTTCCTTGCTCTGATCTTTAAATTCTCTTGACTTGAGTGTTTTGTTGTTTCCCATATGCATTCTCATTTTGTTAGTGTCAATAGTATACAAACTGCTAAGTTTGGTGTCTTGCATGCATTGATTTTAGTTACATTTTGATTATTAAAAATCCAAAAATATTTTTAATTTGTGTCTTTTCAAGTCAATAATCCAGAGAATTGAAGATTCAGAACATACAGCAGAGGAATTACACAGAAAAAGCTGGGCGTTCAAAACGCCCAGTGAAGAAGGAAGACTGGTGTTTAAACGCCAGCCAGGGTGCCTGGCTGGGCGTTTAACGCCCAAAAGGGTAGAGCTATGGGCGTTAAACGCCAGAATGTGCACCATTCTGGGCGTTTAACGCCAAGATGGCACAAGAGGGAAGATTCTGTTTTTAATTCAATTTTTTTTTCAAGTTTTCAAAGTTTTTCAAAATCAAATCTTTTTCAAATCATATCTTTTCAATCAAATCTTTTTCAAAATCAATTTCTTTCTTTCAAAAAATACTTGCTAACAATTAATGATTTGATTCAGCAATTCAAGTAAGTTTCCTTTTCTGTTGAGAAAGGTTTAAAGTCTGAATCATATCTTTTTTTGTTAGCCAAGACATTAATTTTTTAAAATAAAATCTTTTTAAATTATTTTTCAAATCATATCTTTTTAAAACCATAACTTTTCAATCATATCTTTTTAATCATATCTTTTTCAAAATAGTTTTCAATCATATCTTTTTTATTTCTAATTTGAAAATCTTTTTCAAAAATCACTTGATTTCTTTCCCACTCTTAGTTTTCGAAAATCAATTAGTATTTTTCAAAATGTTTTTAAAATCTTTTACTTAATTTTCGAAAATTTCTTCCCCTCTTCTCACATCCTTCTATTTATGGACTAACACTATTCCTTAATGAACAATTCGAACTCCATCTCTCTTGATAAGTTCGAATTCTTCTACTTCTTCCTTCTAATTTTCTTTTCCTCTGACACCTCAAGGAATCTCTATACTGTGAGATAGAGGATTCCATATTGTCTTGTTCTCTTCTCTTTCATATGAACAGGAGCAAAGACAAAAGCATTCTTGTTGAGGCTAACCCTGAACCTGAAAGGACCTTGAAACGAAAGCTAAGAGAAGCTAAGGCACAACTCTCTGTAGAGGACCTAACAGAAATCTTCAAAGAAGAAGAACCCATGGCAGCCGAAAACAACAACAATGCCAACAATGCAAGGAAGGTGCTGGGTGACTTTACTGCACCTACTCCCGACTTCTATGGGAGAAGCATCTCTATCCCTGCCATTGGAGCAAACAACTTTGAGCTTAAGCCTCAATTAGTTTCTCTGATGCAACAGAATTGCAAGTTCCATGGACTTCCATTGGAATATCCTCATCAGTTTTTAGCTAAATTCTTATAAATCTGTGACACTGTCAAGACCAATGGGGTTAACCCTGAGGTCTACAGACTTATGCTATTCCCTTTTGCTGTAAGAGACAGAGCTAGGATATGGTTAGATTCACAACCTAAAGAAAGCCTGAACTCTTGGGAAAAGCTAGTCAATGCCTTCTTGGCAAAATTCTTTCCACCTCAAAAATTGAGTAAGCTTAGAGTGGAAGTCCAAACCTTCAAACAGAAGGAAGGAGAATCCCTCTATGAAGCTTGGGAAAGATACAAACAATTGATCAGAAAGTGTCCCTCTGATATGCTTTTTGAATGGAGCATCATAGGTATTTTCTATGATGGTCTGTCTGAACTGTCCAAGATGTCTTTGGATAGCTCTGCTGGAGGATTTCTTCATCTGAAGAAGACGCCTACAGAAGCTCAAGAACTAATTGAAATGGCTGCAAATAACCAATTCATGTACACTTCTGAAAGGAATCCTGTGAACAATTGGACAAATCAGAAGAAAGGAGTTCTTGAGATTGATACTCTGAATGCCATATTGGCTCAGAACAAAATATTGACTCAGCAAGTCAATTTGATTTCTCAAAGTCTGTCTGGAATGCAAAATGCACCAGGCAGTACTAAGGACGCTTCGTCTGAAGAAGAAGCTTATGATCCTGAGAACCCTTCAATGGAAGAGGTGAATTACATGGGAGAGCCCTATGGAAACACCTATAATTCTTCATGGAGAAATCATCCAAATTTCTCATGGAAGGATCAACAGAGACCTCAACAAGGTTTCAACAACAATAATGGTGGAAGAAATAGGTTTAGAAATGGCAAGCCTTTTCCATCATCTTCTCAGCAACAGACAGAGAATTCTAAGCAGAACCACTCTGACTTAGCAACCATGGTCTCTGATCTAATCAAAACCACTCAAAGTTTCATGACTGAAACAAGGTCCTCCATTAGGAATTTGGAGGCACAAGTGGGACAGCTGAGCAAGAAAGTTACTGAACTCCCTCCTAGTACTCTTCTAAGCAATACAGAAGAAAATCCAAAAGGAGAGTGCAAGGCCATCAACATGGCCGAACTTGGAGAGGAGGAAGAGGCAGTGAACGCCACTGAGGAAGACCTCAATGGACATCCACTGGCCTCCAATGAGTTCCCTAATGAGGAACCATGGGAATCTGAGGCTCACACTGAGACCATAGAGATTCCATTGGACTTACTTCTGCCATTCATGAGCTCTGATGAGTATTCTTCCTCTGAAGATGATGAATATGTCACTGAAGAGCAAGTTGCTAAATACCTTGGAGCAATCATGAAGCTAAATGACAAGTTGTTTGGTAATAAGACTTGGGAGAACGAACCTCCTTTGCTCACCAAAGAACTGGAAGACTTGTCTAGGCAAAAATTACCTCAAAAGAGACAAGATCCTGGGAAGTTTTCAATACCTTGTACCATAGGCACCATGACCTTTAAGAAGGCTCTGTGTGACCTAGGGTCAAGCATAAACCTCATGCCTCTCTCTGTAATGGAGAAGCTAGGGATCTTTGAGGTACAAGCTGCAAGAATCTCACTAGAGATGGCAGATTACTCAAGAAAACAAGCTTATGGACTTGTAGAGGATGTTTTGGTGAAGATTGAAGTCCATTACATCCCTGCTGATTTCATAGTCCTAGAGACTGGGAAGTGCATGGATGAATCCATCATCCTTGGCAAACCCTTCCTAGCCACAACAAAGGCTGTGATTGATGTGGACAGAGGAGAATTGATTATTCAAGTGAATGAAGAATCATTTGTGTTTAAGGCTCAAGGATATCCCTCTGTCACCATGGAGAGGAAGCATGAAGAGCTTCTCTCAAAACAGAGTCAAATAGAGCCCCCACAGTCAAACTCTAAGTTTGGTGTTGGGAGGCCACAACCAACTTCTAAGTTTGGTGTTGAACCCCCACATTCAAACACTAAGTTTGGTGTTGGGAGGTTCCAACATTGCTCTGAGCATCTGTGAGGCTCCATGAGAGCCCACTGTCAAGCTACTGACATTAAAGAAGCGCTTGTTGGGAGGCAACCCAATGTTATAATTATCTATTTTCCTTTGTTATTTTATGTTTTCTGTAGGTTGATGATCATGAGAAGTCACAAAATCAATTGAAAAAGTAAAAACAGAATGAAAAATAGAAAGAAAAATAGCACACCCTGGAGGAAGAACCTGCTGGCGTTTAAACGCCAGTAAGGGCAGCAAATGGGCGTTTAACGCCCAGTCTGGCACCATTCTGGGTGTTTAACGCCAGAAAGGGGCACCAGACTGGCGTTAAACGCCAGGAAAGGGCAAGAAGTTTGCGTTAAACGCCAGAAATGGGCACCAGCCCGACGTTTAACGCCAGAATTGGCAAAGGGTGCATTTTTGCACGCCATTTGGTGCAGGGTTGAATTTTCCTTGACACCTCAGGATCTGTGGACCCCACAGGATCCCCACCTACCCCACCACCCTCTCTCTTCTTCTTCACCCATTCACCAATCACCTCAACCACTCTTCCCCAAAAAAAAAAACCCTCACCTATCAAATCCCACTATTCTCTTCACCACTCACATCCATCCTTCATAAAACCCCACCTAGCTTACCATTCAAATTCAAACCACTTTCCCTTCCAAACCCACCCTCCCATAGCCAAACCCTAACCCTCTCTCCACCCCTATATAAACCCATCTTCACTCCTTCATTTTCACACACCCTAAACACTACTTCTCCCCCTTTGGCCGAACCACAAAGCCATCTCCATCTCCTCTATTTCTTCTTCTTCTACTCTCTTCTTTCTTCTTTTGCTCGAGAACGAGCAAACCTTTTAAGTTTGGTGTGGTAAAAGCATTGCTTTTTGTTTTTCCATAACCATTTATGGCATCCAAAGCCGGAGAAACCTCTAGAAAGAGGAAAGGGAAGGCAAAAGCTTTCACCTCCGAGTCATGGGAGATGGAGAGATTCATCTCAAGGGTGCATCAAGACCACTTCTATGAAGTTGTGGCCTTGAAGAAGGTGATCCCCGAGGTCCCTTTCAAACTCAAAAAGAGTGAATACCCGGAGATCCGACATGAGATCCGAAGAAGAGGTTGTGAAGTTCTTACCAACCCCATTCAACAAGTCGAAATCTTAATGTTTCAAGAGTTCTATGCCAATGCATGGATCACCAAGAACCATGATCAAAGTGTGAACCCAGACCCAAAGAATTGGCTTACAATGGTTCGGGGAAAATACTTAGATTTTAGTCCGGAAAATGTAAGGTTGGCATTCAACTTGCCCATGATACAAGAAGATGAACACCCTTACACTAGAAGGGTCAACTTTGATCAAAGGTTGGACCAAGTCCTCACAGTCATTTGTGAAGAGGGCGCCGAATGGAAGAGAGATTCAAGAGGGAAGTCGGTTCAATTGAGAAGGCACGACCTCAAGCCCGTAGCTAGAGGATGGTTGGAGTTTATCCAACGCTCAATCATTCCCACTAGCAACCGGTCCGAAGTTACTATAGACCGGGCCATCATGATTCATAATATCATGATTGGAGAGGAAGTGGAAGTTCATGAGGTTATAGCCCAAGAACTCTACAAGGTGGCGGACAAGCCCTCTACCTTGGCAAGGTTAGCCTTTCTTCATCTCATTTGTCACCTCTGTTATTCAGTTGGAGTTGACATAGAAGGAGACATCCTCATTGATGAGGACAAGCCCATCACTAAGAAAAGGATGGAGCAAACAAGAGATCCCACTCATCATGAAGTCCATGAGATACCTCAAGGGATGCACTTTCCTCCACAAAACTATTGGGAGCAAATCAACACCTCCCTAGGAGAATTGAGTTCCAACATGGGACAACTAAGGGTGGAGCACCAAGAACACTCCATTCTCCTCCATGAAATTAGAGAAGATCAAAGAATCATGAGAGAAGAGCAAAGAAGAGACATTGAGGAGCTCAAGCACTCCATAAGATCTTCAAGAGGAAGAACAAGCCGCCATCACTAAGGTGGACCCGTTCTTTAATCTCCTTGTTCTTTATTTTTCTGTTTTTCAAAAATTATGCTTTATGTTTATCTATGTTTGTGTCTTGTGATCATTAGTGTATTAGTGTCTATGCCTTAAAGTTGTGAATGTCCTACGAATCCATCACCTCTCTTAAATAAAAATGTTCTTAATTGAAAGAGAGAAGAATTGCATGAATTTTAGATTTTATAACAGATTAATTATTTTGATGTGGTGGCAACACTTTTGTTCTCTGAATGTATGATTGAACAGTGCATATGTCTTTTGAATTTGTTGTTCATGAATGTTAAAATTGTTGGCTCTTGAAAGAATGATGAAAAAGGAGACATGTTACTGAGGATCTGAAAAATCATAAAAATGATTCTTGAAGCAAGAAAAAAGCAGTGAATACAAAAAAAAAAGAGAGAAAAAAATGAAAAAAAAAGGGAGAAAAAGAAAAAAAAAAGAAAAAGAAAGAAATAAAGTTGTGATCCAAGGCAAAAAGAGTGTGCTTAAGAACCCTGGACACCTCTAATTGGGGACTCTAGCAAAGCTGAGTCACAATCTGAAAAGGTTCACCCAATTATGTGTCTGTGGCATGTATGTATCCGGTGGTAATACTGGAAGACAGAGTGCTTTGGGCCACGGCCAAGACTCAATAAGTAGCTGTGTTCAAGAATCATCATACTTAACTAGGAGAATCAATGACACTATCTGGATTCTGAGTTCCTAAAGAAGCCAATCATTCTGAATTTCAAAGGATAGAGTGAGATGCCAAAATTGTTCAAAGGCAAAAAGCTAAAAGCCCCGCTCATCTAATTAATACTGATCTTCATAGATGTTTTTGGAATTCATTGCATATTCTCTTCTCTTTATCTTATTTGGTTTTCAGTTGCTTGGGGACAAGCAACAATTTAAGTTTAGTGTTGTGATGAGCGGATAATTTGTACGCTTTTTGGCATTGTTTTTAGTATGTTTTTAGTATGATTTAGTTAGTTTTTAGTATATTTTTATTAGTTTTTAGTTAAAATTCACTTTTCTGGACTTTACTATGAGTTTTTAGGTTTTTCTGTGATTTCAGGTATTTTCTGGCTAAAATTGAGGGACCTGAGCAAAAATCTGATTCAGAGACTGAAAAGGACTGCAGATGCTGTTGGATTCTGACCTCCCTGCACTCGAAGTGGATTTTCTTGAGCTACAGAGGCCCAATTGGCGCGCTCTCAACGGCGTTGGAAAGTAGACATCCTGGGCTTTCCAGCAATGTATAATAGTCCATACTTTGCCCAAGATTTGGTGGCCCAAACCGGCGTTTCAAATCAGCTCAAAACTGCCCGGCGTTTAACGCCGGAACTGGCACAAGAATGGGAGTTAAACGCCCAAACTGGCACAAAAGCTGGCGTTTAACTCCAAGAGAAGTCTCTACACGAAAATGCTTCAATGCTCAGCCCAAGCACACACCAAGTGGGCCCGGAAGTGGATTTTTCTGTTATTTACTCATTTCTGTAAACCCTAGGCTACTAGTTCTTTATAAATAAGACCTTTTGCTATTGTATTTTCATCTTTTGATCATGTTTTTATGATTGAACCCTCTTTGGGAGGCTGGCCATTCGGCCATGCCTAGACCTTGTTCTTATGTATTTTCAACAGTGGAGTTTCTACATACCATAGATTAAGGTGTGGAGCTCTGCTGTACCTCGAGTATTAATGCAATTACTATTGTTCTTCTATTCAATTCAGCTTGTTCTTATTCCAAGATATTCATTCGCACTCAAGAACATGATGAATGTGATGATTATGTGACGCTCATCATCATTCTCACTCATGAACGCGTGACTGACAACCACTCTGTTCTACAAGCAACACGGCTCTAATGTTTATCTCTTGGATTTCCTTAACCGGAATCTTCGTGGTATAAGTTAGAATTGATGGCGGCATTCAAGAGAATCCGGAAGGTCTAAACCTTGTCTGTGGTATTCTGAGTAGGATTCAATGATTGAATGACTGTGACGAGCTTCAAACTCGCGATTGTGGGGCGTTAGTGACAGACGTAAAAGAATCACTGGATTCTATTCCGACATGATCGAGAACTGACAGCTGGATAGCCGTGCCGTGACAGGGTGCGTTGAACATTTCCACTGAGAGGACGGGACTGTAGCCATTGACAACGGTGATGCCCAACATACAGCTTGCCATGGAAAGGAGTAAGAAGGATTGGATGAAGACAATAGGAAAGCAGAGAGACGGAAGGGACAAAGCATCTCCATTCGCTTATCTGAAGTTCTCACCAATGAAATACATAAGTATCTCTATCTTTATCTTTATGTTTTATTCATATATCATCCATAACCATTTGAGTCTGCCTGACTGAGATTTACAAGATGACCATAGCTTGCTTCATACCAACAATCTCCGTGGGATCGACCCTTACTCGCGTAAGGTTTATTACTTGGACGACCCAGTGCACTTGCTGGTTAGTTGTGCGAAGTTGTGTTTATGTCATGGTATTGAGCACCAAGTCTTTGGGGCCATTACTAGGGATTATTTGAGTTGTGAAAAGTAGCGATCACAATTTCGTGCACCATTAACCCTAGTTGATTCGATGTCACTTATCAAGTCTAGTTTCAAAACCTAAAGAATTGTGAGAATAGTTTTCAAGCTTAATTCCGAAAACAAACTTTTCCAATATGATAATTAGAATTTAGTTAAGATTAGAACTATTTTCCAATAGATTCAAACCTTTGTGATGAAGAATGAAAACTCTTTTTTGAGAAAATATCAATACATTAATCAAAAGTAGAAAAGCTATAACATTAGTTCATTAGAATCAACAGAGCTCCTAACCTTAACCAAGGAGATTAACGACTCATGCTAAGCTTTAAAATCACCAACAAAGTATGAAAAAAGGCCAAAAAGTCCTGTCAAAGTTTTTTAGGAGCCTTTTATACTAAACCTCAACCAAAACCTAAAATTCAAATTCAATCTTTATTAAGACAAAACCAAATCAAATCTTCCCCAATTAATCTTCCACTCCCATTGTGATTCCAGTCTAAAGCTTAGTGATTCAATCCTTCAACAATGCAATGTGGGCTTGGTGATACATTCTTTCTCATCTTATTTCTTTAATTTATTAATTATTGCTTGCACTTCATTCATTTGTTGAAGTCTTAATTCCTTTATAAGCTTTATTGTTATTTCATTCCTGGTTCCAGTTAATTCATTGCTAGTACATTTACCTCATTGCCACTTTATCTAATTCTTTGTTTATGTTCTTCTATTTCCTTTAGTTACTTTAATTCTTGTTATTTACATTTTCATCATTTACATTCAAGTCATTTTTTACTTTCATTTACTACTTTCTCAAGTCATTTAACTTTCAGTTTACCTCTCTTGATTAATCATCATTCAAACATGAATCGTCTAACCAGAATGATCAATTGATCATTACTTGCTTAATCCATTAATCCTTGTGAGAACAATAAATCACTCACCATGGTATTACTTGATGTGACTTAGTGCATTTGCCAAATTTTATATGTGTATCAAGTTTTTGGCGTCGTTTCTGGGGATTAACGGTGATTCAAAAACTTAATACAATTTAAATCGACAATTGCACCGAGTCACATCAAGTAATACCACGGTAAGTGAGTTATCGCTTCCATGAGAATTAATGGATTAAGCAAGCAATGATCAAGTGATTATTCTAGTTAGACAATTCAAATTTGTATAATGAACAATTGGTAAAATAAGCTGGAATTTAAATGGCTTGATGAAAAGTAAATGAAAGCAATAAAATGATAAGAATTTAAATGACGGAAATATAAATGACTAGAATCTTAAAGTGCAGGAATATAAATGACTGAAATCTAAATGGCAAAAATTAAAGTAATCATAAGCAATAGCAAAATGCAAAGAAAAGAATCAACGTAATTGCATCAATGAAAAAAAACTTTAAAGCAAGAGAAGAAAATAATAATGGGAAGAACATTGGGTTAGAGAGATGTTGAATCCTCAGGATCAAGAGCTTTTCATCTCCACTTCAATCATGCAATCCATGATCTCTTGGCAAATCATAAGTAATTGAATTCCAATTCTTTAGTAATTCAATTTCTCTTGGTTTGATTAACTGCCAATTCCTTTATCAATTACTCATGAGAAGAGATGAAGCACCTGTACTATCACTTTTTAATTTGTTGGAGGTATGCGTGCTTCCAATTATATTAAAAAAATTACAAACTGCAATTCAATTACATTTGTCTTTGATGAGAATTTACAGTAAAATTATACTTCAATCTTTAAAAATATTTATGAAATAACACTTTAATAATTTTCATCAACAATTATTCAAGTTTTAATAATTCACTCTACTATATATAAGAATAAAGGTAATGATGTATATGTACATTTAAATGCTAAGTACATCGCATAAAAATTCAGATAAACCAAGAATGCAATCATTTATTAAAATTAAAACTAGTGCATATTAGGGCAATTTACTAATATAAATAAAATGCAACCCAATATTACCAAAATGCACAAAATAGAAAATGGATACCAAAATACATTTTTTGCCTATTCTATATAAATCGCGACATGAGTCCCACGGTTTACACAATACACGTAATCCGCTATAGAGGTGTCGCAGATTACGTGCAAGAGGAACTGTGCATAAACCGCGACAGGGGTGTCGCGGTTTACGTGTTGGTTTGATTTGTACATAAACCACGATAGGGGTGTAGCGGTTTATGCATTACTATAAATATTTAATAGAAAAAATAAACATTGCGTGAGGTTAACAAAAAGTACATGGTAAATAAAGTGTGAGGTTAACGAAAAACATACATTACATACACCTAATTCAAAATAAAGTAAGTTCAAACACATATAATACAAAAGTACATGAAAAATCCGACATACATGGGTATCATAAATGGAAACATAACATAGTAAGCTATGGCCCCTGCCTATCCTCATCCACGTCGGCCGAGTCATGTCCAAATACGCCTAGAAGATGCGACCCTATCCCACATCGAGCGGCCCATCTCACTCTGGGGGGCCTCTAGCGTTGTTGTGTTGGAGGCTCGATATGCGACCCTGTCCCATATGCAGATGCACGCATCTCTCCCATGCCCAACCAAGTGTCATATGGACTGCCAGTAGGCTCATTCAGGTCTACATGTAGCTGGGGCTGGTACCTACGAGGGTCAGACATCTGTGGCTGGTATCGTTGAATATCATCCGTATCTGGGCGGTAGCCCTGCCCGATGTCCATCTGGGGCTGGGTCTCGGGCACCTGCTCCTGTGGAGTCTGATGATGAAAATCTGGAGGGCTGTCATCCCGGGTGAGATCTGCAAAGTCGGAGTAGAACTGTGAATTCCCAACCTCGTTCTCGATATCCATCGTGAAAGTCGAACCCGCTAGGTCATCATCCATCTGGTACATCTGGGAGCTGGAGACATGTGTAAGAGGAACCTCCTAAGTCATAATCGACTATGCTCCTCGGTGAGAATCTCTGGATGAACAACAGCCATCACGTCGAGCGAGGCATATGGCTCCCAAACAATCTACAGTTGTTGGCACAATACATAAATAAGTTAATCACTCCTCTAAAATTGACTAACAAATATATAATTAAGTACTACATAAAAATTGAAAGCAATTGAATGAACTTACATCTCGATCGCCTAATTGGTCCAATGTTAGGCGAAACCGGATGACTCTTTTGATGCGCGGAAATTTGTATGTCGATAAAGAATTTTTCAAATAAAATCTCGTTGCAAGTATAGTTCTAAACCAATAAACAATTCCTCAATCAAAAATTTATGTCACAAGTACAAACCCCAATAAAAATAAGCCGAAGTATTTAAACCTCAGGACATCTCTCAAGGAATTGCAGGGAAGTGTTCTTGTTATTGGTTATGTGACAAGCATTTTTGAGGTTTTGAATAAGAGACAAGAAAAGTAAATGAAACTCAAATGATAAAAAGGTCTTGGCAAGGGTTGATGGTTAAGGATCTTTATCCTTGTCACTAACTACAACATGATAATTGCAAGGATCAATCCCGTTAAATCATCCTTTAACAAGTAAAGGAAAGTCAAATGAGCTATATCAATCCTAATCCATAAGTCTTAGCCACTCACTAATGAACTTAGTGAAAGCTAGTGTCAATGGACATTAGTTATCAATCACTTGGACATTAGTAACTCAAGGTCACCCAAGTGACCATCCTAAACCAAGAATAGAAAAATCTACACTATAATCCAACCAAGCATTTTGTCAAACATTTGGAAGGCGTAAAAGGAAAGCATAATAAAATGATAAGAAATATAAAATCTACAACTACTCAAGGCAAGGAAATAACAATAGTAAAGCAATTAAACAATAAAAGAATATCAAACATAAATTGCATTAATTGAAATCAAAGGGAACAAAAGTGCATGAACATGAGAATAACAAGATAAAGGAAATAACAAATAAAACTAAGAGAGCAAAGATATAGGAACAAGAAATGGTAAAGAAAACTAAATGAAAGCAAGAATTAAAAACTAGATCTAAGAGAAATTAATCCTAAAAACCCTAACCTAATTCTAGAGAGAAAAGAGAGCTTCTCTCTATAGAAACCTAACCTAAAACATCTTAAAAAAAACTCAAAATAACACCCCTTGGTTCATCCTCTTTCAATCCTTGGGTTCAATAGCACCAGAAATGGGTTGGATTGAGCCCAAAATACTTTAGAAATTGCTGGCCACAAGTTGCCTTTAGTGAGTCACGCTGATCCTGCGATGCATGCGCATGAAACGATGCGTACGCGTCACTAAACACTAAGCTATGGCAAATTTTAGATCATTTTGAAGCATTGGATATTAGCTTTCCAATGCAACTGGAACTACCTCATTTGGACCTCTGTAGCTTAAGTTATGATTGATTAAGTGCAAAGAGGTCAGGATTGATAGCTTTGCGATTCCTTCATTTCTTCACGAGTTCTGCATTTTTACATGCTTTTTCTTCATTCCCTCAATCCAATATTTGCCTTCTAAACCTAAAATCACTAAACAAACATATCAAGGCATCGAATGGAATCAATGTGAATTAAATTTAGCTATTTTAAGACCTAAAAAGCATGTTTTCACTCTTAAGCACAATTAAAGGAGAATTACAAAATCATGCTATTTCATTGAAAAAATGTGGGAAAATATGATAAAATCTCTCTAAATTCAACACAAGATAAACCATCAAATTGGGGTTTATCAAATCTCCCCACACTTAAACAATAGTATGTCCTCATGCTAAACCAAGAAGGATAAGAAAAGGGGTATGAACATTTATTCAATGCAAAAAAACTATATAAACCTATTTATATGCATGCAACTAAATGCAAAATCATTCTACCTACTTGGTCAAAAGTAAATCAATCACCAAGAACAAATATGAAAAAGTAGGGCTAATATAGTATGATGATTAATAAATCCTACCAATTCAAATATCAAAATGAAGTACAAATAGACTTGCAAGAAGAAAGATCATGAAAGCTAATGAGCAGATAATTTATACGCTTTTTGGCATTGTTTTTAGTATGTTTTAGTTAGTTTTTATTATATTTTTATTAGTTTTTATTTAAAATTCACTTTTCTGGACTTTACTGTGAGTTTGTGAGTTTTTCTATGATTTCAGGTATTTTCTGGCTGAAATTGAGAGACCTGAGAAAAAATCTGATTAAGAGGTTGAAAAAAAACTGCAGATGCTGTTGGATTCTGACCTCCCTACATTTGAAGTGGATTTTCTGGAGCTACAGAGGCCCAATTGGCGCACTCTTAATTGCATTGAAAAGTAGACATCCTGGGCTTTCCAGCAATATATAATAGTCCATACTTTGCCCAAGATTTTATGGCTCAAACCGACATTCCAAATCAGCTCAAGAATTCCCGGCGTTAAACGCCGGAACTGGCACAAAAGTAGGAGTTAAACGCCCAAACTAGCACAAAAGCTGGCGTTTAACTCCAAGAAAAGTCTCTACACATGAAAGCTTCAATGCTCAGCCCAAGCACACACCAAGTGGGCCCGGGAAGTGGATTTTTACGTCATTTACTCATTTTTGTAAACCCTAAGCTACTAGTTCTCTATAAATAGGACCTTTTGCTATTGTATTTTCATCTTTGATTAGTCCTATGCTATCTTAGATCACATTTTGGGGGCTGGCCTCTCGGCCATGCCTAGACCTTGTTCTTATGTATTTTCAACGGTGGAGTTTCTACACACCATAGATTAAGGTGTGGAGCTTTGCTGTACCTCGAGTATTAATGCAATTACTATTGTTTTTCTATTCAATTCAGCTTATTCTTGTTCTAAGATATTCATTCGCACTCAAGAACTTGATGAATGTGATGATTATGTGACACTCATCATCATTCTCACTTATGAACGCGTGCCTGACAACCACTTCCGTTCTACATGCAAACAAGGCTTGAATGTGTATCTCTTGGATTCCTTAATCGGAATCTTCGTGGTATAAGCTAGAATTGATGGCGGAATTTTTGAGAATCCGGAAAGTCTAAACCTTGTCTGTGGTATTCCGAGTAGGATTCAAGGATTGAATGACTGTGACGAGCTTCAAACTCGCGATTGTGGGGCGTTAGTGACAGGCGCAAAAGAATCACTGGATTCTATTCCGACATGATCGAGAACCGACATATGAATAGCCGTGCTGTGACAGAGCGCGTTGAACATTTTCACTTAGAGGACGGGACTGTAGCCATTGACAATGGTGATTCCCAACATACAGCTTGCCATGGAAAGGAGTAAGAAGAATTGGATGAAGACAGTAGGAAAGCAGAGAGACGGAAGGGACAAAGCATCTCCATACGCTTATTTGAAATTCTCACCAATGAATTACATAAGTATATCTATCTTTATTTTATGTTTTATTCATCTTTTAATTATCAATCCTCCAAAACCATTTGAATCCGCCTGACTAAGATTTACAAGATGACCATAGCATGCTTCATACCAACAATCTCCGTGGGATCGACCCTTACTCGCGTAAGGTTTATTACTTGGACGACCCAGTGCACTTGCAGGTTAGTTGTGCGAAGTTGTGATAAAGAGTTGAGATTGCAATTGAGCGTACCATGTTGATGGCGCCATTGATGATCACAATTTCATGCACCAAGTTTTTGGCGCCGTTGCCGGGGGTTGTTCGAGTTTGGACAACTGACGGTTCATCTTGTTGCTCAGATTAGGTATTTTTCTTCAGAATTTTTAAGAATGAATTCTAGAGTTTCAAGGTGATGTTCTTATCATCACAAAAGCTGATTGATTCTCATCAATTTAGCTGTTGAATGTAATGTCCTGCTGAAGCTTGGCTAGCCATGTCTAATTTCTTTAGACTAAAACTTTAGACTAACATTGCATGATTCCTGGAAATTCCTATTAAGAATTTTGATATCCTTATTTTCTTTTCCACTCAATTTTAGAAAAATCCAAAAAAAATTATAAAATAATAAAATCAAAAATAATTTTATGTTTCTTGTTTGAGTCTAGTGTCTAATTTTAAGTTTGGTGTCAATTGCATGTCTTTATTCTTCTAATTTTCAAAAATTACATGCATTATGTTCTTCATTGATCTTCAAGTTGTTCTTGATGATTTCCTTGCTCTGATCTTTAAATTCTCTTGTCTTGAGTGTTTTGTTATTTCTCATATATATATGTATTCTCAATTTGTTAGTGTCAATAGTATACAAACTTCTAAGTTTGGTGTCTTGCATGCATTGTTTATTTGATTTTAGTTGCATTTTGATTATTCCTCATTAAAAAAAATTCAAAAAATTTTTTAATTTGTGTCTTTTCAAGTCAATAATACAGAGAATTGAAGATTCAGAACATACAGCAGAGGAATTACACAGAAAAAGATGGGCATTCAAAATGCCCAGTGAGGAAGGAAAACTGGCGTTTAAACGCCAGCCAGGGTACCTGGCTGGGCGTTTAATGCCCAAAAAGGTAGTGTTTTGGGCGTTAAACGCCAAAATGGATACCATTCTAGGCGTTTAACGCCATGATGATACAAGAGGGAAGATTTTGTTTTTAATTCAAATTTTTTTTCAAGTTTTCATAATTTTTCAAAATCAAATCTTTTTCAAATCATATCTTTTCAATCATATATTTTCAAAATCAATTTCTTTCCATTTTCAAAAATAATTTCTAACAATTAATGATTTGATTCAACATTTTAAGTGTGTTGCCTTTTCTGTTGAGAAAGGTTTAATGTCTGAATCATATCTTTTAAATTTCTTGTTAGCCAAGTCATTAATTTTAAAAATCAAATCTTTTTAAATTGTTTTTCAATCATATCTTTTCAGTCATATCTTTTTAAAACTATAACTTTTCAATCATATCTTTTTTATTTCTACTTTCAAAAATCTTTTTCAAAAATCACTTTATTTCTTTTCCAACTTTAATTTTTGAAAATCATTCATCAAATTTTCAAAATTTCTTTTAAAATCTTTTTAATTTATTTTCGAAAATTCTTCCCCTCTTCTCACATCCTTCTATTTAAAGGACTAAAACTCCTCATCAAGGTGCAATTCGAACTCTCTTCTTCTTTATGTGTTCGAATTCTTCTACCTCCTCCTTCTATTCTTCTTTTCCTCTGACATCTCAAGGAATCTCTATACTGTGACATAGAGGATTCCATATTTTCTTGTTCTCTTCTCTTTCATATGAGCAGGAGCAAAGACAAAAGCATTCTTGTTGAGGCTGACCCTGAACCTGAAAGAACCTTGAAGCGAAAGCTAAGAGAAGCTAAAGCACTACTCTCTGTAGAGGACCTAACAGAAATCTTCAAACAAGAAGAAGACATGGCAGCCGAAAACAACAACAATGCTAACAATGCAAGGAAGGTGCTGGGTGACTTTACTGCACCTACTCCCAACTTCTATGGGAGAAGCATCTCTATCCCTACCATTGGAGCAAACAACTTTGAGCTTAAGCCTCAATTAGTTTCTCTAATGCAACAGAATTGCAAGTTCCATGGACTTCCATTGGAAGATCCTCATCAGTTTTTAGCTGAATTCTTGCAAATCTGTGACACTGTCAAGACCAATGGGGTTGACCCTGAGGTCTACAGACTTATGCTATTCTCTTTTGCTGTAAGAGACAGAGCTAGGATATGGTTGGACTCACAACCTAAAGAAAGCCTGAACTCTTGGGAAAAGCTAATCAATACCTTCTTGGCAAAGTTCTTTCCACCTCAAAAATTGAGTAAGCTTAGAGTGGAAGTCCAAACCTTCAGTGAGAAGGAAGGTAAATCCCTCTATGAAGCTTGGGAAAGATACAAACAATTGATCAAAAAGTATCCTTCTGACATGCTTTCTGAATGGAGCATCATAGGTATCTTCTATGACGGTCTGTCTGAACTGTCCAATATGTCATTGGACAGCTCTGTGATGAGCGGATAATTTGTACGCTTTTTGGCATTGTTTTTAGTATGTTTTTAGTATGATTTAGTTAGTTTTTAGTATATTTTTATTAGTTTTTAGTTAAAATTCACTTTTCTGGACTTACTATGAGTTTGTGTGTTTTTCTGTGATTTCAGGTATTTTCTGGCTGAAATTGAGGGTCCTGAGCAAAAATCTGATCCAGAGACCAAAAAGGACTGCAGATGTTGTTGGATTCTGACCTCCCTGCACTCGAAGTGGATTTTCTGGAGCTACAGAATTCCAATTGGCGCGCTCTCAACGGCGTTGGAAAGTAGACATCCTGGGCTTTCCAGCAATATAATAGTCCATACTTTGCCTAAGATTTGATGGCCCAAATTGGCGTAGCAATTCGGCCTCAGAAATTCCAGCGTTAAACGCCGGAACTGGCATAAAACTTGGAGTTAAACGCCCAAACTGGCATGGAAGCTGGCGTTTAACTCCAGAAAAGGTCTCTACACGAAAATGCTTCATTGCTCAGCCCAAGCACACACCAAGTGGGCCCGGAAGTGGATTTTTCTGTCATTTACTCATTTCTGTAAACCTTAGGATACTAGTTTACTATTAATAGGACCTTTTGACATTGTATCTGTACCTTATGACCTCATGACATTTTTACACGTTTCATTGTGTACATTCCACGGCATGAGTCTCTAAACCCCATGGTTGGGGGTGAGGAGCTCTGCTGTGTCTTGATGGATTAATGCAATTACTACTGTTTCTTATTCAATCATGCTTGCTTCCATTCTAAGATATCACTTGCTCTTAACCCGGATGAATGTGATGATCCGTGACACTCATCATCATTCTCAACTATGAACGTGTGCTTGACAACCACCTCCGTTCTACCTTAGATTGAGTAGTTATCTCTTGGATTCTTTAATCGGAATCTTCGTGGTATAAGCTAGAACTGATGGCGGCATTCAAGAGAATCCGGAAGGTCTAAACCTTGTCTGTGGTATTCTGAGTAGGATTCAATGACTGAATGACTGTGACGTACTTCAAACTCCTGAGGGCGGGGCGTTAGTGACAAACGCAAAAGAATCACTGGATTCTATTCCGGCCTGATTGAGAACCGACAGATGGATAGCCGTGCCGTGACAGGGTGCGTTGAACATTTCCAATGAGAGGATGGGAGGTAGCCACTGACAACGGTGAAACCCTACATACAGCTTGCCATGGAAGGAGTCTTGCGTGTTTGATGAAGAAGACAGTAGGAAAGCAGAGATTCAGAAGATGGAGCATCTCCAAACCCCAACCTATTCTCCATTACTGCAATACAAGTAACCATTTCATGTTCTTCTGCTTTTTACAATCAATCCTGATAATTTCTGATATCCTGACTAAGATTTACAAGATAACCATAGCTTGCTTCAAGCCGACAATCTCCGTGGGATCGACCCTTGCTCACGCAAGGTATTACTTGGACGACCCAGTGCACTTGCTGGTTAGTTGTGCGGGATTGCAAAAGTGTGATTGCAATTTCGTGCACCAAGTTTTTGGCGCCGTTGCCGGGGATTGTTCGAGTTTGGACAACTGACGGTTTATCTTGTTGCTTAGATTAGGACTGTTTTATTTTTGTTGGTTTAGAGTCTTTTAGTTGAGTCTAGTTTTATATTTTAAGTTTGGTGTCTTTTTGTGTTTTTCTCTTAATTTTCGTTTTTGCATGTTCTTAGTCCCTTTTTGATTCATAAAAATTCTAAGTTTGGTGTCCTCTTTGTGTTTTTCCCTTAAAAATTTTCGAAAAAATTAGTGTTTGATTTCTAAAAATTTTTTGGTGTCTTTTTGTGTTTTTCTCTTTCCTCTTTTTAAAAAAATCAAATCTTTTTCATAAAAAAATTTTTTCAATCATATCTTCTTAATTGCTGTTTTCAAAATCTTCTTTTTACTAATTGATTCAGTTCTCAATTTGCTTTGATCTCATTTTCCTTTAGATTTTCGAATTTTTTTTATTTTATTTTCCTTTTGTTTTATTTTATTTTATTTTAATTTTTTCGATTATTTCAAAAAAAAAAAAAACAAAATTTATCTCTTTGCAATCATTATCATTTCCCTTTTGTCCATTATGGACTTAAGTGGGATTAATTAGTCCAAAAGGACTCTGGGGTCATATGCTAACCCCATTACAGCTGCATATGGGAGTAGCATCTGCACACCTCCCATCAAAGCAAGCAGCTTTGAGCTAAATCCTCAACTCATTATCATAGTGCAGCAAAATTGCCAGTATTCCGGTCTTCCACAGGAAGAACCTACTGAGTTTCTGGCACAGTTCTTACAAATTGCTGACACAGTACATGATAAAGAGGTAGATCAGGATGTCTACAGACTATTACTGTTTCCATTTGCTGTAAAAGATCAAGCCAAAAGGTGGTTGAACAACCAACCTACAGCAAGCATAAAGACATGGAAACAGTTATCAGACAAATTCCTGAATCATTTTTACCCTCCAAAAAGGATGACACAGCTAAGGCTGGACATCCAAGGCTTTAAACAAGAGGATAATGAATCCCTCTACAATGCCTGGGAGAGGTATAGAGGTATGCTAAGAAAATGTCCCTCTGAAATGTTTTCAGAGTGGGTACAGTTAGACATTTTCTACTATGGGCTTACAGAAAAAGCTCAGATGTCTTTAGACCACTCAGCTGGTGGATCTATACACATGAGGAAGACAATTGAAAAAGCTCAAGAGCTTATAGACACTGTTGCTAGAAACCAATACTTATATTCTAGCAATGAGTTCGTTCCAAAGGAGGAAGTCATGACAGTAGTCAATGACCCTCATCCTCAAGAACAAATAATTGAGCTTAATCAACAACTTCTCCTGATGACAGAACAGTTAGCAGAATTTAAAGAGATGCTCCATGAAACTAAAGTGGCTAATAAGAGCATAGAACTACAGTTGAATCAAGCAAAACAGCAAATATCTAAACAGATAACAGAGGAGTGTCAAGCAGTTCAATTGAGGAGTGGAAAACCTTGAATAACACTGCTCAAAAGAGCAAAAAGCCAAACAAGGAACAAATGACAGAGGACAACCAAACCACTGTTCAAAATCCCTCTGAGGACAGTAAGAGCCCAGAGAGGAATTTTATTGGCGTTCAAACGCCAGAAAGGGAAGGAAAACTGGCGTTAAACGCCCATTCCTTGCCTAGTTCTGGCGTTCAAACGCCAGAAAAGGGGGAAAAGTTGGCGTTAAACACCCAATTTCCACCCAATCCTGGCGTTCAAACGCCAAGGGAAGATCAGACACCTGAGAGTGCTGACAGTAATCCCTCTAAAAAGGCTTCTTCAACCACTTCTGTAAGGAATAAACCTGCAGCATCTAAGGTTGAAGAATATCAAGCCAAGATGCCTTATCCTCAGAAACTCCGCAAAGCGGAACAGGATAAGCAATTTGCCCGCTTTGCAGACTATTTAAGGACTCTTGAAATAAAGATTCCGTTTGCAGAGGCACTTGAGCAAATACCTTCTTATGCTAAATTCATGAAGGAAATCCTAAGTCATAAGAAGGATTGGAGAGAAACTGAAAAAGTATTTCTCACTGAAGAATGCAGTGCAGTCATTCTAAAAAGCTTACCAGAAAAGCTTCAAGATCCTGGAAGCTTTCTGATACCATGCACATTAGAAGGCACTTGCACCAAGACAGCTTTATGTGATCTTGGAGCAAGCATCAATCTAATACCTGCATCCACTATCAGAAAGCTTGGGTTGATTGGAGAAGTCAAACCAACCAGGATATGCCTCCAACTTGCTGATGGCTCCATTAAACACCCATCAGGCATAATAGAGGACATGATTGTCAAGGTTGGGCCATTTGCCTTTCCAACTGACTTTGTTGTGCTGGAAATGGAGGAGCACAAGAGTGCAACTCTCATCCTAGGAAGACCTTTCCTAGCAACTGGACGAACTCTCATTGATGTACAAAAAGGGGAAGTAACCTTGAGAGTCAATGAGGATGAGTTCAAGCTAAATGCTGTAAAAGCTATGCAGCATCCAGACACACCAAATGACTGCATGGGCGCTGACATTATTGACTCTCTGGTAGAAGAGATCAATATGGCTGAAGGCCTAGAATCAGAGCTTGAAGACATCTTCAAAGATGCTCAACCTGATCAAGAAGAACCAGAGGAGGCAAGGGAATTTTCAAAAATTCCTCAAGAAGAGGATAAGCCTCCTAAGCCTGAACTCAAACCACTACCACCATCCCTGAAATATGCATTTCTGGGAGAGGGTGACACTTTTCCAGTGATTATAAGCTCTGCTTTAAATCCACAGGAAGAGGAAGCACTGATTAAAGTGCTAAGGACACACAAGACAGCTCTTGGGTGGTCCATAAGTGATCTCAAGGATATTAGCCCAGCTAGATGCATGCACAAGATCCTGTTGGAGGATAATGCCAAACCAGTGGTTCAACCACAGAGGAGGCTAAATCCAGCCATGAAGGAGGTGGTGCAGAAAGAGGTCACTAAATTACTGGAGGCTGGGATTATTTATCCTATTTCTGATAGCCCCTGGGTGAGCCCTGTCCAAGTTGTTCCCAAAAAGGGAGGCATGACAGTGGTTCATAATGAAAAAAATGAACTGGTTCCTACAAGGATAGTCACAGGGTGGCGCATGTGTATTGATTACAGAAGACTCAATACAGCCACCAGAAAAGATCATTTTCCTTTACCATTCATAGACCAAATGCTAGAAAGATTAGCTGGTCACGATTATTACTGCTTTTTGGATGGCTATTCAGGCTACAACCAAATTGCAGTAGATCCTCAGGACCAAGAGAAAACAGCATTCACTTGCCCTTCTGGCGTGTTTGCCTATAGGAGGATGCCTTTTGGTCTGTGCAATGCACCTGCAACCTTTCAAAGGTGCATGCTCTCTATCTTCTCAGATATGGTAGAGAAATTTCTGGAAGTCTTCATGGATGACTTCTCAGTATATGGAGACTCATTCAGCTCCTGTCTTAACCACCTATCACTTGTCTTGAAAAGGTGCCAAGAGACTAACCTGGTTTTAAACTGGGAGAAATGTCACTTTATGTGACTGAAGGAATTGTCCTTGGGCACAAAATTTCAAGCAGGGGAATAGAGGTGGATAAGGCAAAGGTAGAGGTAATTGAAAAATTACCACCACCTGCCAATGTTAAGGCAATCAAAAGCTTTCTGGGGCATGCAGGATTTTATAGAAGGTTTATAAAGGATTTTTCGAAAATTGCAAAACCTTTGAGTAACCTGTTAGCTGCTGACACACCATTTGTGTTTGACACACAATGTCTGCAGGCATTTGAGACCCTGAAAGCTAAGCTGGTCACAGCACCAGTCATCTCTGCACCAGATTGGGCATTACCATTTGAATTGATGTGTGATGCCAGTGATCATGCCATTGGTGCAGTGTTGGGACAGAGGCATAACAAACTTCTGCATGTCATTTATTATGCTAGCCGTGTTCTAAATGATGCACAGAAGAATTACACAACCACAGAAAAAGAATTACTTGCAGTGGTCTATGCCATTGACAAGTTTAGATCCTACCTAGTGGGATCAAAGGTGATTGTGTACACTGACCATGCTGCTCTTAAATACTTACTCACAAAGCAGGATTCAAAACCCAGGCTTATAAGATGGGTGTTGCTTCTGCAAGAGTTTGATATAGAAATAAGAGACAGAAAAGGGACAGAGAACCAAGTAGCAGATCATCTGTCCCGAATAGAACCAGTAGTTGGGGCGTCCCTCCCTTCTACTGAGATCTCTGAGACTTTCCCAAATGAGCAACTCTTTGCCATTCAGGAAGCTCCATGGTTTGCAGATATTGCAAACTATAAAGCTGTGAGGTTCATACCCAAGGAGTACAGCAGAGTGCAAAGAAAGAAATTAATTTCAGATGCCAAGTACTACCTCTGGGATGAACCATATCTCTTTAAGAGATGTGCTGACGGAGTGATCCGCAGATGTGTACCCAGAGAAGAAGCACGAAGGATCCTATGGCACTGCCATGGATCACAGTATGGAGGACATTTTGGAAGTGAGCGAACAGCCACTAAAGTTCTCCAGTGCGGCTTCTACTGGCCTACTCTCTATAAAGATTCCCGAGAGTTTGTGCGTAACTGTGACAGTTGCCAAAGAGCTGGTAACCTGCCTCACGGATATGCCATGCCTCAGCAGGGGATATTAGAGATAGAATTGTTTGATGTATGGGGAATTGATTTCATGGGACCATTCCCACCATCATACTCAAACACTTACATTCTGGTGGCAGTGGACTATGTATCTAAGTGGGTAGAAGCAATTGCTACACCCACTAATGATACCAAGACCGTGCTCAAATTTCTCCAGAAACACATTTTCAGCAGATTTGGTGTTCCCAGAGTACTAATCAGTGATGGGGGCTCTCATTTCTGCAACAAACAGCTATACTCTGCTATGGTTAGATATGGAATCAGCCATAAAGTGGCAACTCCGTATCATCCACAGATAAATGGGCAAGCTGAAGTCTCTAACAGAGAGCTAAAAAGAATCCTAGAACGGACTGTGATAGCCCGAAGAAAAGATTGGGCAAAGGGCTTGGATGATGCTCTGTGGGCATACAGAACAGCATTCAAGACTCCTATAGGAACATCTCCATACCAACTGGTGTATGGGAAGGCCTGTCATTTGCCTGTGGAACTGGAACATAAAGCCTACTGGGCAACCAGATTCCTAAACATGGATGCACAGTTAGCTGGTGAAAAAAGATTGCTCCAGTTAAATGAGCTAGAGGAGTTCAGACTCAATGCCTTTGAAAATGCAAAAATTTATAAGGAAAAGGCAAAGAAATGGCATGACAAGAGATTGTCAACCAGAGTCTTTGAGCTAGGACAAAAAGTTCTGCTCTTTAACTCTAGGCTCAAGTTGTTTACAGGAAAACTCAAATCCCGATGGAGGGGTCCGTATGTGATTACAGGAGTCTCACCATATGGGTATGTTGAGCTTCAGGATACAGATTCTGACAAAAAGTTCATTGTTAATGGACAGAGAATCAAGCATTATCTTGAAGGCAATTTTGAGCAGGAGTGCTCAAAACTGAGACTTGAATGATTCTCAGTGAAAGTCCAGCTAAAGACAGTAAAGAAGCGCTTGCTGGGAGGCAACCCAGTCATTAGGAAGTTGTATGAATTGTTCTTACAGAGGCAAGTATCAAAAATGAAGGAATTCACAGAGTTACAGAAGGATTCAGCTCAAAAAGCAGAGAAAATGAACTCACTGGCGAAAAAACGCTAGTAAGGGGCATTTTGGGCGTTAAACGCCAGAATGGGCACCATTCTGGGCGTTTAACGCCAGTAATGGTACCATTTTGGGCGTTAAACGCCAGAATGGGTACCATTCTGGGCGTTTAACGCCAGGTGTGCAGCATCCTGGGCGTTCAGAAAAACGCCCAGTAATAAAGACTTTCTGGCGTTTAACGCCAGCCAGGGCACCTGGCTGGGCGTTAAACGCCCAAAAGGGGCAACAGATGGGCGTTAAACGCCAGAATGGGTGCCATTCTGGGCGTTTAACGCCAGCAAGGTGGGGGGACCACAATTTTGTTTTCAAATCAAATTTTTTCAAACTTTCCTTTTCTTACCCATACTTTTCTACAAAACCACACTTCAATCATTCATCATTCACTTTCAAATCTTAAAAAATCAAAACCATTTTTCAAATTTATTTCAAATCAATTACAAACATTGTTCAAAAATTTCACCCTTTTCTCAATTTCTTTTCATATCTTCTCAAATCTCCTTTCAAATCTCTCTTTTTTTTCGAAAACTCCCCTCCCCACCTTATAAATACACGTTTGTTCCCCCTCTTTCAACCACACCATTCGAATTTCCTCTTCCTCCCCCTCTCTTCTCTCTTTTTTTTGCTTGAGGACAAGCAAACCTCTAAGTTTGGTGTGCTTTTCCGTGATCACTAAGCCAAGACTCATCAATATCATGGCTCCTAAGGGAAAACAAACCAATTTAAGAGGCAAGAAAGAGAATAATCCAAAGAATCTTTGGAATCAAGAGAAGTTCTTAACCAAAGAACATGAAGACCATTATCACAAAATAATGGGTCTGAGGTCAGTGATCCCGGAAGTTAAATTTGATCTGAAAGAAGATGAATATCCGGGGATCCAAGAGCAAATTCGAAACAGAGGATGGGAAGTTCTAACCAATCCTGAGACAAAGGTTGGAAGGAACATGGTTCAGGAATTCTACTCAAATCTGTGGCTGACAGATAAGCAGAGAATGACTGGAACTGCTTACCACACCTACAGAACTATAGTCAGAGGGAAAGTTATGTACTTCCATCTGGACAAAATAAGAGAAATCTTCAAACTACCTCAACTGCAAGATGATCCTGACTCCTTTAATAGGAGGATGGTGAGAGTAGATAAAGGGTTAGATCAAGTTCTAGAGGACATATGCCTCCCTGGAACTAAGTGGATAACCAATTCAAAGGGTGTCCCAAACCAACTCAAGAGGGGAGACCTCAAGCCAATTGCAAGAGGTTGGCTAGACTTCATTGGGCGTTCCATATTGCCCACTAGCAACCGTTCTGAGGTCACCATCAAGAGGGCAGTGATGATTCATTGCATTATGCTTGGAAAAGAAGTGGAGGTCCATCATGTAATTGCTTGTGAGATTTACACAATTGCAAATAAAAATTCCACTGAAGCCAAACTAGCTTACCCAAGCTTAATCTCTTTGCTCTGTAAAGAGGCTGGGGTGAAGATGGGAATAGATGAATTCATACCCATTGAACACCCAATCACCAAGAAGTCAATGGAAGGACAAGTGCAAGACAACTCTATCAAGAGGAGGGCGCAGGAATTCCTCCCTGAATTCCCAAGAATTGACTACTGGACCAGCCTAGAAGCATCTATCTCCAAGTTGCAAGAAACTATGGAGCAACTGAAGGAAGAACAGCAGAATCAGAACTGCATGCTCTGCAAATTGCTGAAGGAACAAGAGAAGCAGGGGCGTGAACTCCAAGAGATGAAACGCCAAAAGCTCTCCTCTCAAGCTGAGGGAGCATCCACTTCTCAAAATCAAGGTTGTTGAGTCCTAACTCTGTGAAAACCTCTATCATTAGGAGCCTATTTTTCCGTTTTTCTTTTGTTTTCTATTCTTATTTTTATTTTATTTTTATCTTATATCTATATTTGAGTCTTGTTCTTAATTCATAATTAATAAAATTTATGCCTTAAAGTTATGAATGTCCTATGAATCCATCACCTCTCTTAAATGAAAAATGCTTTAATCACAAAAGAACAAGAAGTACAGGATTTCGAATTTATCTCTGAAACTAGTTGAATTAGTTTGATGTGGTGACAATACTTTTTGTTTTCTGAATGAATGTTTGAACAGTGCATATGTCTTTTGAATTTGTTGTTTTGAGAATGTTAAAATTGTTGGCTCTTGAAAGAATGAGGAGAAAGAGAACTGTTATTGAGGATCTGAAAAATCATTAAATTGATTCTTGAAGCAAGAAAAAGCAGTGAATACAAAAAAAAAAATTCGAAAAAAAAATTTCGAAAAAAAAGAGAAGAAAAAGAAAAAGAAAGAAATAAAGTTGTGAACCAAAGCAAAAAGAGTGTGCTTAAGAACCCTGGACACCTCTAATTGGGGACTTTAGCAAAGCTGAGTCACAATCAAAAAAGGGTTCACCCAATTATGTGTCTGTGGCATGTATGTATCCGGTGGTAATACTGGAAGACAGAGTGCTTTGGGCCACAGCCAAGACTCATACACTAGCTATGTTCAAGAATCAATATACTTAACTAGGAGAATCAATAACACTATCTGAGTTCTGAGTTCTCATAGATGCCAATCATTCTGAACTTCAAAGGATAGAGTGAGATGCCAAAACTGTTCGGAGGCAAAAAGCTACTAGTCCCGCTCATCTAATTGGAGCTATGTTTCTTTGATATTTTGGAGTCTATAGTATGTTCTCTTCTTTTTATCCTATTTTGATTTTCAGTTGCTTGGGGACAAGCAACAATTTAAGTTTGGTGTTGTGATGAGCGGATATTTTGTACGCTTTTTGGCATTATTTTTAGTATGTTTTTAGTATGATTTAGTTAGTTTTTAGTATATTTTTATTAGTTTTTAGTTAAAATTCACTTTTCTGGACTTTACTATGAGTTTGTGTGTTTTTCTGTGATTTTAGGTATTTTCTGGCTGAAATTGAGGGTCCTGAGCAAAAATCTGATCCAGAGACCAAAAAGGACTGCAGATGCTGTTGGATTCTGACCTCCCTGCACTCGAAGTGGATTTTCTGGAGCTACAGAAGCCCAATTGGCGCGCTCTCAACGGCGTTGGAAAGTAGACATCCTGGGCTTTCCAGCACTATATAATAGTCCATACTTTGCCCAAGATTTGATGGCCCAAATCGGCGTAGCAATTCGGCCTCAGAAATTCCAGCGTTAAACGCCGGAACTGGCATAAAACTTGGAGTTAAACGCCCAAACTGGCATGGAAGCTGGCGTTTAACTCCAGAAAAGGTCTCTACACGAAAATGCTTCATTGCTCAGCCCAAGCACACACCAAGTGGGCCCGGAAGTGGATTTTTCTGTCATTTACTCATTTCTGTAAACCTTAGGATACTAGTTTACTATTAATAGGACCTTTTGACATTGTATCTGTACCTTATGACCTCATGACATTTTTACACGTTTCATTGTGTACATTCCACGGCATGAGTCTCTAAACCCCATGGTTGGGGGTGAGGAGCTCTGCTGTGTCTTGATGGATTAATGCAATTACTACTGTTTCTTATTCAATCATGCTTGCTTCCATTCTAAGATATCACTTGCTCTTAACCCGGATGAATGTGATGATCCGTGACACTCATCATCATTCTCAACTATGAACGTGTGCTTGACAACCACCTCCGTTCTACCTTAGATTGAGTAGTTATCTCTTGGATTCTTTAATCGGAATCTTCGTGGTATAAGCTAGAACTGATGGCGGCATTCAAGAGAATCCGGAAGGTCTAAACCTTGTCTGTGGTATTCTGAGTAGGATTCAATGACTGAATGACTGTGACGTGCTTCAAACTTCTGAGGGCGGGGCGTTAGTGACAGACGCAAAAGAATCACTAGATTCTATTCCGGCCTGATTGAGAACCGACAGATGGATAGCCGTGCCGTGACAGGGTGCGTTGAACATTTCCAATGAGAGGATGGGAGGTAGCCACTGACAACGGTGAAACCCTACATACAGCTTGCCATGGAAGGAGTCTTGCGTGTTTGATGAAGAAGACAGTAGAAAAGCAGAGATTCAGAAGATGGAGCATCTCCAAACCCCAACCTGTTCTCCATTACTGCAATACAAGTAACCATTTCATGTTCTTCTTCTTTTTACAATCAATCCTGATAATTTCTGATATCCTGACTAAGATTTACAAGATAACCATAGCTTGCTTCAAGCCGACAATCTCTGTGGGATCGACCCTTGCTCACGCAAGGTATTACTTGGACGACCCAGTGCACTTGCTGGTTAGTTGTGCGGGATTGCAAAAGTGTGATTGCAATTTCGTGCACCACTCTGCTGGAGGATCTCTTCATATGAAGAAGACGCCTACAGAAGCTCAAGAACTCATTGAAATGGTTGCAAATAACCAATTCATGTACACTTCTGAAAGGAATCCTGTGAACAATGGGACGAATCAGAAGAAAGGAGTTCTTGAGATTGATACTCTGAATGCCATATTGGCTCAGAACAAAATATTGACTCAGTAAGTCAATATGATTTCTCAAAGTCTGTGTGGAATGCAAGCTGCACCAGGCAGTACTAAGGACGCTTCATCTGAAGAAGAAGCTTATGATCCTGAGAACCCATCAATGGAAGAGGTGAATTACATGGGAGAACCTTATGGAAACACCTATAATCCTTCATGGAGAAATCATCCAAATCTCTCATGGAAGGATCAACAGAGACCTCAACAAGGTTTCAACAACAATAATGGTGGAAGAAACAGGTTTAGCAATGGCAAGCCTTTTCTATCATCTTCTCAGCAACAGACAGAGAATTCTAAGCAGAGCCACTCTGACTTAGCAACTATGGTCTCTGATCTAATCAAAACCACTCAAAGTTTCATGACTGAAACAAGGTCCTCCATTAGAAATTTGGAGGCACAAGTGGGTCATATGAGTAAGAAAGTTACTGAACTCCCTCCTATTACTCTTCCAAGCAATACAGAAGAGAATCCAAAAGGAGAGTGTAAGGCCATCAACTTGGCCAAATTTGGAGACGAGGAAGAGGCAGTGATCGCCACTGAGGAAGACCACAATGGACGTCCACTGGCCTCCAATAAGTTCCCTAATGAGGAACCATGGGAATCTGAGGCTCACACTGAGACCATAGAGATTCCATTGGATTTACTTCTGCCATTCATGAGCTCTGATAAGTATTCTTCCTCTAAAAAGGACGAAGATGTCACTGAAGAGCAAGTTGCTAAGTACCTTGGAGCAATCATGAAGCTAAATGACAAGTTATTTAGTAATGAGACTTGGGAGGACGAACCCCCTTTGCTCACCAAAGTACTGGATGACTTGACTAGGTAGAGATTACCTCAAAAGAGACAGGACCCTGGGAAGTTCTCAATCCCTTGTAACATAGGCACCATGACCTTTGAGAAGGCTCTGTGTGACCTAGGGTCAAGCATAAACCTCATGCCTCTCTCTGTAATGGAGAAGCTAGGGATCTTTGAGGTACAAGCTGCAAGAATCTCGCTAGAGATGGCAGACAATTCAAGAAAACAAGCTTATGGACTTGTAGAGGATGTTCTGGTAAAGGTTGAAGACCATTACATCCCTGCTGATTTCATAGTCCTAGAGACTGGAAAGTGCATGGATGAATCCATCATCCTTGGCAGACCCTTCCTAGCCACAACAAAGGCTGTGATTGATGTTGACAGAGGAGAACTGATCATTCAAGTGAATGAAGAATCCTTTATGTTTAAGGCTCAAGGATATCCCTCTGTAACCATGGAGAGGAAGCATGAAGAGCTTCTCTCAAAACAGAGTCAAACAGAACCCCACAGTCAAACTCTAAGTTTGGTGTTGGTAGGCCACAACCAAATTCTAAGTTTGGTGTTGAACCCCCACATTCAAACTCTAAGTTTGGTGTTGGGAGGTTCCAACATTGCTCTGAACATCTGTGAGGCTCCATGAGAGCCCACTGTCAAGCTACTGACATTAAAGAAGCGCTTGTTGGGAGGCAACCCAATGTTATATTTATCTATTTTCCATTGTTATTTTATGTTTTCTATAGGTTGATAATCATGTGAAGTCACAAAAATAATTGAAAAAGCAAAAACAGAAAGAAAAACAGCACACCCTGGAGGAAAAGCTTGTTGGCATTTAAACGCCAGTAAGGGCAGCAAATGGGCGTTTAACGCCCAGTCTGGCACCATTCTGGGCGTTTAACGCCAGAAAAGGGCAGCAGCCCGGCTTTTAACACCAGGATTGGCAGAAAGGGCGTTTTGCACGCCACTTGGTATAGGATGAGCTATCCTTGACACCTCAGGATCTGTGGACCCCACAGGATCCCCACCTACCCCACCACTCTCTCTCTTCTTCACCCATTCACCAATCACCTCAATACCTCTTCCCCAAAAACCCCTCACCTATCAAATCCCACCATTCTTTTCACCACTCACATCCATCATTCATAAAACCCCACCTACCCCACCATTCAAATTCAAACCACTTTCCCTCCCAAACCCACCCATAATGGCCGAACCATACCCCTCTCTCCACCCCTATATAAACCCTTCTTCACTCCTTCATTTTCACACAACCTAAACACTACTTCTCCCCCTTGGCCGAACCACAAAGCCCCCTCCATCTCCTCTATTTCTTCTTCTTCTACTCTTTTCTTTCCTCTTTTGCTTGAGGACGAGCAAACCTTCTAATTTAGTGTGGTAAAAGCATTGCTTTTTGTTTTTCCATAACCATTTATGGCACCTAAGGCCGGAGAAACCTCTAGAAAGAGGAAAGGGAAGGCAAAAGCTTCCACCTCAGAGTCATGGGAGATGGAAAGATTCATCTCAATGGTGCATCAAGACCACTTCTATGAAGTTGTGGCCATGAAGAAGGTGATCCCCGAGGTCCCTTTCAAACTCAAAAAGAGTGAATATCCGGAGATCCAATATGATATTCGAAGAAGAGGTTGGGAAGTTCTTACCAATCCCATTCAACAAGTCAGAATCTTAATGGTTCAAGAGTTCTATGCCAATGCATGGATCACCAAGAACCATGATCAAAGTGTTAACCCGGACCCAAAAAATTGGCTTACAATGGTTCGAGGGAAATGCTTAGATTTTAGTCCGGAGAATGTAAGGTTGGCATTCAACTTGCCCATGATGCAAGGAGATGAACACCCCTACACTAGAAGGGTCAACTTTGATCAAAGGTTGGACCAAGTCCTCATAGACATTTGTGAAGAGGGCGCTCAATGGAAGAGAGATTCAAGAGGGAAGCCGGTTCAACTAAGAAGGCATGACCTCAAGCCCGTGGCTAGGGGATGGTTGGAGTTTATCCAATGCTCAATCATTCCCACTAGCAACCAGTCTGAAGCTACTATAGACCGGGCTATCATGATTCATAGCATCATGATTGGAGAGAAAATAGAAGTTCATGAGGTTATATCCCAAGAACTCTATAAGGTGGCCGATAAGTCCTCTACTTTGGCAAGGTTAGCCTTCCCTCATCTCATTTGTCACCTCTGTAATTCAGTTGGAATTAACATAGAGGGAGACATCCTCATTGATGAGGACAAGCCCATCACTAAGAAGAGGATGGAGCAAACAAGAGATCCCACTCATGGACATGAGAAAATTCCTCATCATGAAATCCCTGAGATGCCTCAAGGGATGCACTTTCCTCCACAAAACTATTGGGAGCAAATCAACACCTCCCTAAGAGAGTTAAGTTCCAACATGGGACAACTAAGGGTGGAGCACCAAGAACATTCCATCCTCCTCCATGAAATTAGAGAAGACCAAAGAGTCATGAGAGAGGAGCAACAAAGGCAAGGAAGAGACATTGAGGAGCTCAAGCACTCCATAAGATCTTCAAGAGGAAGAACAAGCTGCCATCACTAAGGTGGACCCATTCTTTAATCTCCTTGTTCTTTATTTTTCTGTTTTCGAATTTTTATGCTTATGTTTATCTATGTTTGTGTCTTATTACATGATCATTAGTGTCTTAGTGTCTATGTCTTAAAATTATGAATGTCCTATGAATCCATCACCTTTCTTAAATGAAAAATGTTTTTATTACAGAAGAACAAGAAGTACATAATTTCGAATTCATCCTTAAAACTAGTTCAATTATTTTGATGTGGTGACAATACTTTTTGTTTTCTGAATGTATGCTTGAACAGTGCATATGTCTTTTGAATTTGTTGTTCAAGAATGTTAAAATTGTTGGCTCTTGAAAGAATGATGAAATAGGAGAAATGTTACTGAGGATCTGAAAAATCATAAAAATGATTCTTGAAGCAAGAAAAAGCAGTGAATTTAAAAAAAAAAGAGAGAAGCAAGCAGAAAAAGCCAATAGCCCTTTAAACCAAAAGGCAAGGGTAATAAAAAGGATCCAAGGCTTTGAGCATCAGTGGATAGGAGGGCCTACAGGAATAATATCCTGGCCTAAGCGGCTAAACCAAGCTGTCCCTAACCATGTGCTTGTGGCGTGAAGGTGTCAAGTGAAAACTTGAGACTGAGCGGTTAAAGTCGTGATCCAAAGAAAAAGAGTGTGCTTAAGAACCCTGGACACCTCGAATTGGAGACTCTAGCAAAGCTGAGTCACAATCTGAAAAGATTCACCCAGTTATGTGTCAGTGGCATGTATGTATCCGTAGTAATACTGGAAAACAGAGTGCTTTGTGCCACGGCCAAGACTCATAAAGTAGCTGTGTTCAAGAATCAACATACTTAACTAGGAGAATCAATAACACTATCTGAATTCTGAGTTCCTATAGATGCCAATCATTCTGAACCTCAAAGGATAAAGTGAGATGCCAAAACTGTTCAGAGGCAAAAAGCTACTAGTCCCGCTCATCTAATTGGAGCTAAGTTTCATTGATATTTTGGAGTCTATAGTATATTCTCTTCTTTTATCCTATTTGATTTTCAGTTGCTTGAGGACAAGCAACAATTTAAGTTTGGTGTTGTGATGAGCGGATAATTTATACGCTTTTTGACATTGTTTTTAGTATGTTTTTAGTATGTTTTAGTTAGTTTTTATTATATTTTTATTAGTTTTTATTTAAAATTCACTTTTCTAGACTTTACTATAAGTTTGTGTGTTTTTCTGTGATTTCAGGTATTTTCTGGCTGAAATTGAGGGACCTGAGCAAAAATCTGATTCAGAGGCTGAAAAAGGACTGTAGATGCTGTTGGATTCTGACATCCCTGCATTCGAAGTGGATTTTCTGGAGCTATAGAAGCCTAATTGCCTCGCTCTTAATTGCGTTGGAAAGTAGACATCCTGGGCTTTCCAGCAATATATAATAGTCCATACTTTGATCGAGATTTGATGGCCCAAATCGGCGTTCCAAATCAGCTCAATAATTCCCAGCGTAAAACGCCGGAACTGGCACAAAAGTAGGAGTTAAACGCCCAAACTGGCACAAAAGCTGGCGTTTAACTCCAAGAAAAGTCTCTACACATGAAAGCTTCAATGCTCAGCCCAAGCACACACCAAGTGGGCCCGGAAGTGAATTTTTACGTCATTTACTCATTTTTGTAAATCCTAAACTACTAGTTCTCTATAATTGCTATTGTATTTTCATCTTTGATTAGTCCTATGCTATCTTAGATCACATTTTGGGGGCTGGCCTCTCAGCCATACCTAGACCTTGTTCTTATGTATTTTCAACGGTGGAGTTTCTACACACCATATATTAAGGTGTGGAGCTCTGCTGTACCTCGAGTATTAATGCAATTACTATTGTTCTTCTATTCAATTCAGCTTATTCTTATTCTAAGATATTCATTCGCATTCAAGAACTTGATGAATGTGATGATTATGTAACGCTCATCATCATTCTCACTTATGAACGCGTGCCTGACAACCACTTCCGTTCTACATGCAAACAAGGCTTGATGTGTATCTCTTGGATTTCTTAATCAGAATCTTCGTGGTATAAGCTAGAATTGATGGCAACATTCTTAAGAATCCGGAAAGTCTAAACCTTGTCTGTGGTATTTCGTGTAGGATTCAAGGATTGAATGACTGTGACGAGCTTCAAACTCGCGATTGTGGGGCATTAGTGACAGACGCAAAAGAATCACTGGATTCTATTCCGACATGATCGAGAACCGACAGATGAATAGCCGTGCTGTGACAGAGTGCGTTGAACATTTTCACTTAGAGGACGGGACTGTAGCCATTGACAATGGTGATGCCCAACATACAGCTTGCCATGGAAAGGAGTAAGAAGGATTTGATGAAGACAGTAGGAAAGCAGAGAGACGGAAGGACAAAGCATCTCCATACGCTTATCTGAAATTCTCACCAATGAATTACATAAGTATCTCTATCTTTATTTTATGTTTTATTCATCTTTTAATTATCAATCCTCCATAATCATTTGAATCCGCCTGACTGAGATTTACAAGATGACCATAGCTTGCTTCATACCAACAATCTCCGTGGGATCGACCCTTACTCGCGTAAGGTTTATTAATTGGACGACCCAGTGCACTTGCTGGTTAGTTGTGCGAAGTTGTGATAAAGTGTTGAGATTGCAATTGAGTGTACCATGTTGATGGCGCCATTGATGATCACAATTTCGTGCACCAAAAGCTGGGAACAAGGAATTGAGCATCGAACCCTCACCGGAAGTGTATCCGCTCTAGTCGCTCGAGTGTATAGGTTTAATCACTCAATTCTCTTCTAATCATGCTTTCCAAGATTTGTTTTTCATCTAACAATCAACAATTATTCAATGCATGCATACATCTATCATGAGGACTTATTCATAGTTGTAATGGGGCTAGGGTAAAAGTAGGAATGCATATGGTCAAGTGAGCTTGAAATTCGAATCTTTGATTAACCTAAACTCTCATCAACACATATAACAACCTATACAATTCTAATACAATACCTAGCTACCCATGATTCTCACTTTTTTTTCATACTCATGCTTTCTCTTTAATTCACATTTCATATGCATTGTTATTATTACTTTGCTTTGGGGCATCTCTGTCCCCTTTTTATTGCATTTATATATATATATATATTATATTTTTTCTTTTAATATATATATTTTTCTTTTATTTTGTATTTTTTTCTTTTTGCAATAAAATATATACAGGAGCATCAATGCATATGGTTTAACATTTAATCCATGAGTATGTACCCAATTTCCAAGATCTTCACTGAAAATAAAAACACACTCTTACCTCAACTAATGTCCCAAGTTTTCCCACACTTAAATGATACACACGCTCACTAGCCTAAACTAATCAAAGATCCAAATAAATGTCATTTATTGTTTTTCGCTTTAAGGCTTGTAATGTGCTAAAATTAAGAACAAAAAAGGGTTAAGCATAGGCTCAAAATTGACTAACAATGGAAGATAAAAGGTAAGGCTATTTGGGTAAGTGAACTAATTGAAACAATGGCCTCAATCATATAAATGCATTCATACATGGAATAATGGACATAGAGAATCAAAAAAATCAAAGATTACAATCATAGAAAGAGAGTAATACTCACAAGAATGAAAATAAGTGGTTATATGATGTAATCATAGAATTGGGCTCAAAACTCACATGCTTGTGTTCTTAGCTCAAAAACCATGTTCCAAAATAAATTCTTCAAACAAGTTCAACCACAAAATATTTTTTCAAATTGGTAGGGTGCCTTAAAAATAGATTTCTTGGAAAAGAAATCATCACCCTAACCAAGTAGTCCTAATATAAAAAGACGTGGTAAAATATGTACAAATCTTAACTAACATGCAACCTATCATGCAATGCAACAACTAACTAACAAAGAAAACTAAAAATTGGTGTTGAAAGGAAATTGTTACCCACAGAAGGCGCCATTTTGATGAAGGGAAATTGTCTATTGGTAAAGAATTTCACAAATAAAATCTCGTTGCAAGTATAGTTCTAAACCAACAAACAATTCCTCAATCAAAAATTTGTTTGTCACAAGTACAAAACCAATAAACATAAACCAAAGTATTTAAACATCGGGTCGTCTCTCAAGGAATTGCGGGGAAGTGTGCTCAATTATTGGTTATGGGACAAGTATTTTTGGGGTTTTGAATAAGAGACAAGAAAAGTAAATGAAACTCAAATGATAAAAAGGTCTTGGCAAAGGTTAATGGTTAAGGATCTTTATCCTTGTCACTAACCACAACATGATAATTGCAAGGATAAATCACATTAAGTCATTTTCTAACAAGTAAAGGAAAGTCAAATGAGCTATATCAATCCTAATCCATAAGTCCTAGCCACCTCACTAATTAATCTTAGTGAAAGCTAGAGTCAATGGACACCAATTATCAATCACTTGGACATTAGCAACTCAAGTTCACCTAAGTTACCATCCCAAGCTAAGAACACAAAAATCTACTATAACATCCTACCAACCATTTTATCAAACACTTGGAAGGCATAAAAGGAAAGCATAATAAAATGACAAGAAATATAAAATTTAACAACTATCAATTGCAAGGAAATAACAATAACAAAGCAATTAAACAATAAAGGAATATAAAACATGAAATTGCATTAAAGGAAATTAAAATCAACAAAGTACTCATAGACATGAAAGTATCAAAATAGAAGAAATTAACAAGAAAAATTAAGAGAGTAAAGATGTAGCAACAAGAAATTGAAAGGAAAAGTAGATGAAAACAAGAATTAAAATCTAGATCTAAGAGAATATAATCCTAAGAATCCTAACCTAGTTCTAGAGAGAAGAGAGAGCTTCTCTTTCTAGAAACCTAAACTAAAACATGATAAAAACTAAAACTAACACTACTTGGTTCATCCCTCTTAAATCCTTGGGTTCAACAGCATCAGAAATAGGTTGGATTGGGCCCAAAATACTTCAGAAATTGCTGGCCACGAATTGCCTTTAGTGAGTCACGCTGATCCTGCGACGCGCACGCATGAACCACACATGCGCGTCGCCTAAATGCAAAGAAACCATGACAAATTTTATATCATTTTGAAGCCCCGGATATTAGCTTTCCAACACAACTAGAACCGCCTCATTTGGACTTCTGTAGCTCATGTTATGATCGATTAAGTGAGAAGAGGTCTGAATTGACAGCTTTGTGATGAACGAATTTTAGCCAATATAGAAATTATCAAGTAACCAATCGTAGTATAGTCTAAACCGACACAAAATCCATTATCAAAGAAATTCTACAATCTATAATCGAGAGTATTAATCTCCCGAGTCGTTCTTCCCTAGGAATGCTACAAGGATGCATGCTATTGGTTAAGTGGTCTTTTGTGGTTTGAAGAGTGTGGCATAAAAGTGCTAACAAAGGAGAACAACAATCAATCAATATTAAAAGCCTTGGCCAAGATTGAACATTGGAAGTTCCATCACTATAGCTACCTTCAATTGTGAGAACAATGGAGTATTACTTCACTTAGTTAACCCCTAGTCATAGAGGAAAGTCAAGTAAAAGTAACTAACTTGAGTCACAAGTCCTAGTCTTACCCTAGGAAAGTCTAGCTTTAGTGCACTCTAAGTCAATTAGCAATTCTCAATTCTCAATCAACAATTGACATTCATTATTCAAGTGTCTCCAATGACTCAACCACTAGGCCAAGTGAGGGAATGCTACTTCATATCTAAAGTTGGCATTTTCTCAAACATTTGGAGAGCAAGAATGAAAGACATAGTAGAATTGAGAAGAAACATAGAATCAAAGTAATTCAATACAAGAGATTAACAACAATCAACAATGAACAACAATGAAAATGAGATCTTCAATGCATTAATAGAATTCAAAATAACAAAGTTAAATCTAAGATCTATGAGGATTAAACAATTACAAACACTAATTGAGATTAGAGAAGAAGATCTATAACATGAACAAAATAAATTGAGAGTTGCAATGGATCTCACCAAGGAATGGTTGAAAATTGAGAAAATGAAGATGAACCCTAGAGAGAGCTTGGAGTCTCTCTCTCTACAAATGTAACTAACAAAAAATATCTAAGAAAGTGCAAAATGAGTGTATGAATGTGAATGTCTCCCAATCCCCTTCAATCCTTGGTTCTTATATGCAGTTTGGCGCCAAAGTTAGTTGCAGAAACCCTCCAAAATCGCCAGGCACGTGTTGCAATATCAGAATCACGAGCGGACTGCGACGCGTGCGCGCACGATACGCGTGCGCGTCCCTGGCCGATTTAGCGATGTGCGCGCGAGCGTCTTGTGTGCGTGCGCATCCTTGGCCGAGATAAGTTCTTTGGCTTTTTGTGCTTCTCTCCAATTGCATGCTTCCTTCCTTGCTCCTTTGATCCATGCTTAGCCTATTTTAACCTGAGATTACTAGCAAACAAATCAAGGCATCTTATGGAATTAAGGAGGAATTAGAATTCATCAAAATAAGGCTTAAAAAGCATGTTTTTACACTTAAGCACAAATACGGGAGAGATCACAAGATCATGCTAATTCCTTGGCTAAATGTGACAAAAGGTTGATAAAATGCTCTAAATTCAATACAAGATGAACCCTAAAAATGGGGTTTATCAACCTCTCCACACTTAAACCTTAGCATGTCCTCATGCTAAAATAAGAAGGAAACAAGGGGTATGATCTTTATTTGATGCAACTAAACTATATGAGTCCTATCTAAATGTAACTACCTAAAGTGAATGCAAATGCTTGGTCAACATAATTCAACTTCCAAGAGAACATATATAAGCATGAGAGCTAGAGCAATAGAAATCAAGTCCAAACCACAATTGTATTGAATTATCAAAAGAAATTCAAGCTTGCGAGAATATAGATAATATGGGTGAACACATGTAATTGAACTTTTGAACCCTCACCGGATGTGTATCCGCTCTATTCACTCGAGTGTTTAAGGGTTAATTCACTCAATTCTCTTCTAGTCATGTTTTCCCAAAATTTGATTTTCTTCTAACAATCAACACCTATTCAATGCATGCATACATTCATCATGAGGTCTTTCATTTAGGTTGTAATGGGGTTAGGGTCAAGGTAGGATCATTTATGGTTAAGTGGACTAGAGTTTAGATCTTTGATTAGTATAGACTTTCCCACCTAACCTATGCAATGACCTATACAATTAAGTACTAATCTAACTACCCATTCTTCACTTTTTTTTCCACATACTCATGCATTCTATTTGATTCACATTTCTTATGCATTGATTCTTTATTATTTGAGCTTCAAATTGGGGTATTTTGTCCCTTTTTTTTTCAGACTATATACAAGAACGTCAATACACAAGGTCTATGCATTTAATCAATACATGAGTATGTATTCCCAATTCCTAAATATGGAAGTGTACTACCCTTTTATCCCCTCCAATGTTCCCAAACCTTACCAACTTTGAATAATAAACACTCTCACTAGCCTAGGCTAATCAAAGATCCAAGCAAGGGACTTTCATTAGTTTTCCACCTTGGGCTTGTAATGTGCTAAAATGAGAATAAGTTGGTTAAGCGTAGGCCCAAAATTGGCTAACAATGGAGAGCAAAAGGTAGGCTATTTGGGTAAGTGGGCTTATGAAATAATGGCCTCAATCATACAAATGCATGAATTCAAGGAATAAATGGACATATAGAATCAAGCAAATCAAGGATCACAATCATAGAAAGGGAATAATTGCACACAAGAAGGAAAATGAGTGGTTAAAGAAAAAATGTAACCACATCAATAGGCTCAAGTCTCACAAGCTTGTGTTCTTAGCTCAATACATGCTTCACAAAGTATAGAATTCAAGCAAGTTTCACAAAAAATATATTTTTTTTTCAACCAATTAGGTTGTGCTCTCTAGATGGGTTCCTTGAAGAGTTCCATTATTTTGACTAAGCATTGTTGTGATTGAAAAGTTCAAAAATTCCTTAGTTTACCCTTTTTATTTCCAATTAAAACAAATTTCATATGTAAAAGGGTTGACTACGTCTTAACAATTCCAAAATATTTTCTAATCACAACTACAAGCTACTAAGAAGATAACTATATAGAGAAAAAAAATCTAACTAAGATCCAACATCCAAAATAAAAGAGTATGCAACAACCAACATGTGTCCAAAATATCTAACACAATATATACAATAATATGCAAAATAGGATAGTTAGGAAGATATAACTAGGAAATGTGCCCAAAATGTGGTGCCAACGGCAACCTCCCCACACTTAAGATCAAGCATCGTCCCTGATGCTAATCCTGAGGGTCAGGGGGAGATCTAAAGGGTTTTGAGCATATGCTTGAAGTGACGCAAGAGTAGGTTCTAGTGTTCTCTTCCTCTTTCTGGAAGATGGTGCTCTCCTCTTCCATTTGTCTGACATCCTGAAAGTAGAATATGGTAGAATATAAGCAATTAAACAGTAGTATAAAGCAAATAGAAGCATATTCAGGATGCAAGGTGGATGGCAAGTAATCATAATGTGACTTGAAATAGAAAACTTGGTTTGCAAGTAAGCCTAGAAAAATGGAAAACATAAACCAAGAATTCAGGATTCCAATCAATGTGACACAGTTCTCAAAGATTAGATATATGCATCATCATACCTTAAGAGAATGGTTAAAAAGTCAAGTGTGAATAAAAGTGAAGTTAGTGGTTATAGAAATCAGTGAGTTAGAAAAGTGAAGTTGGTAATTAGTGGTATGATGGAGAATTGCCTAATGGGGAGAGAATTGCAAGTTATGCGCAACGGTTATGTCCACAAGCATGAAAATATAGAAATGCCAAAAATGGTCTTCACAATAATTGGTGTGACAAACAATAAAGTGCAATTGTGTAACTATGAGAAGTTTAAAAGGATGTTAAGTTGCAAGAGGTTACACAACCAAAGCATACTAATTATTGTGAGAGACTGAACATAATGTAAGGAGGTTGCATCTAATTATTGAGTTTTTTTTTTAAAACGACGCAGGCGCGCACGGTGCGCGTCTGCGTGTATTGGTGGATTTAAAAACCGACGCGTACGCGCCTTAGGCACTTATGCGTGGGTGGTGAAAGTTGCGAAGACGCGTGCGCGTACGGTGCGCGCATGCAGGCTAGGAGTTGGGCTGGAGGCATAGTGTTGGCCCAGAGTAGGCGCAACTCTCTGGAGGCATGTTTGGGATGGCGGCATCAGCCAGGTGACGCGTACGCGGCAGGTGTGCGTCCGCGTGGATGGGTATTTTTGCTTAATGGTGCGCAAGCATGATGTGCGCGTTCGCGTGAGGTGAGTTGGGCTAAGAGCCTAACGCTCGCATAAGGGTGGCCCAACTCTCTGGAATTCAGTATGGTGATGCATCCGCTCGTTGACGCGTGCACGTACTGCGTGCGCGCGCATCCGACCTCCACCTTTTTTTTTTTTGGAAATGCCTAAAAGCTTTAAAATGCCCAAAAACTCCCATGGTGCCTACAACTCCTTATTCAGTCAAAAACCACACACTTTATAAAATGCAAGTTAGTTTTGAGATTTATTCCATTATTATTAAGCACAACATACATGTTAATATGCTAGCAACCAATCTACACACACAAGCCAATTATGAAATGAAAACCTACCTAAAATGGTAACTCAAATCACTTATTAAACAAAATTAGAACAGAATGAAAAGAGTTTACCATGGTGGGGTGTCTCCTAACTAGCACTTTTAGTTTAAGTCCTTAAGTTGGACACTTGGTGGAGTCCTTGCTAGGGTGGTTTATGCTTAAACTCTTCTTTGAATCCCCACCAGTGTTTGCACTTCCAATAGCCTCTGGGGTCCCAACTTAAACGTACAAGGCCTTCAAGGGGGCCTAAGCAAGTGACAAGGCCCCTAAGTTGATAGTGCTCTATGTATGTTCCGGGGTCCCATACTTTGTTTGTCAACCCCCTTTCTTCTTGATCTCCATGCTTCCATTTAGGTGACAAACTTATTGAATTCTCAATTAGGCCTCCAGACATTCCCCTAGACCCATGCAATTTGGTTCTACACCACCCATTGCCATTCAACCTTGAGCAAGCAACCATCATGAACTTAGAGTGATGTTTCCAATCACTACATAACTCTCTCTTACTCCTCAATCTACAAAGAGCGCTAAGTTGTCCATCCGTCTTAAGCAAACCATATTCAAATGGGAAAGTAAGATTAGAGATAAGAATTTTACCCACTTGAATGTTATGTTGGATGGTGACTTAATAAGGGGTGGTCCCAATGATCTTGCAAGCTCCACTCCCTTGTACTCTTCCTTGATTACCTCAACATCTTCACAAGCTTCTTCAATTTCAACCTCTTCCTCTTGGTAGCTTCCTTCCAATTCAATCTCCTCTTCATTGCTTACCAACGGCATGGGAGGTTGTGCATCTTCTTCCTTGATCTCAATTTTAAGCCCAATGGGAGGGGATTTAATTGTAGATAAGAAGTTCTCAATGATTGAATCCATCTCTTGGTCAACCTCTTCCAACCTTTCATTACTCATAATATGCCTTGGAGGTTGCGCATTATCCTCCTCAACATTATTTTCAAGTTCAATGGAAGAGACTTCAACAACTTCCACAAGATCATCAACAATATCACTTGGTGTGGAAGTGTTCTCAAGCTTGAAATCCACCTCTTGTTTAACTTCCTCTAACTCTTCAACTGTTTCTTCTTCTTCGATGATCTCTTCCTCCTCTACTTGTTGCAAGATATACTCCATCTCCTTATCCTCATCTTGGGATCTTAAAATCTCCTTCATGCTCATTTCTCCGGTTGATTTTTCACATTCATCCGTGAAGATGTTTTGCTTATTGTATGAATCCCACGAGTCCATCTTTTGACGGATGGTTGCATGAAATCGATCTATTTCTTCCTTGAAACGATCCCTTGATTCTTGTTCCGCCTTGCTAACATAAGTAGGATCGTATGGCTCTTGGATTGATGGACATTGATATGTTTCCATGGAGGTTTGTGGCGGAGAGAGGAAATCATGATATAATTGGAAAGGAGGTTCATCAAAGCTTGGAGGTGGAAAGTTATTTTGGTTGTTGGTAGAAAGCAGAATTATACAGGACATAGATTCTTGGAGGGTAGAAGTGAAACTAGTGAGTGTGGTTTGGAGCTCTTCTTGTTCTTGAAGAATGATACAAAGTGTATCATCCATGGGGACTTGGTTTGGAGGGTAAAGATGTTGGAGTGGTGGTGATTCAAGGATTGCTTGTTCATAATCGTCACAAGGATATGCATAAGGGGAATATAGATTTGGATCGTATGGAGGTAATTGGTGGAAATAAGATGTGGATTGAGAATATGGCGGTTGGAATGATGGTGTTTGAGGACTATGTTGAGAGTATGGTGCATAGAATGATGGTGGTTGAGTGGCATAACCATGATAAGAATCATCATATCCATAAGAATGATATGCATTATAGGAAGGATTATCATCATAGTAACTTGAAGGGGGAGGTGGCCATAATGGTTGCTCATATGGATGTGGCTCCCTTCCCAAGAGTTCATCTCTCCCATAATGTGAGCCATCATTCAAGTTTTCATCGCCTACAACACAGTCATAGTCATATCCAAAACCACAAGGATGAGAATTCATAGTGGCAAATAGGAGCAAAACTAATGGAGATCTAAAACTAATGAAAACTAACAAACAAGCAAAAGACAAACATATCTACAAAATTCACATATTTACATTAACCAAAAACATGACACTCGTGTGCATTCCCCGGCAACAGCACTATTTTGATGAACGAATTTACGCCAGTATAGAAATTATCAAGTAACCAATCGTAGTATAGTCTAAACCGACACAAAATCCATTATCAAAGAAATTCTACAATCTATAATCGAGAGTATTAATCTCCCGAGTCGTTCTTCCCTAGGAATGCTACAAGGATGCATGCTATTGGTTAAGTGGTCTTTTGTGGTTTGAAGAGTGTGGCATAAAAGTGCTAACAAAGGAGAACAACAATCAATCAATATTAAAAGCCTTGGCCAAGGTTGAACATTGGAAGTTCCATCACTATAGCTTCCTTCAATTGTGATAACAATGGAGTATTACTTCACTTAGTTAACCCCTAGTCATAGAGGAAAGTCAAGTAAAAGTAACTAACTTGAGTCACAAGTCCTAGTCTTACCCTAGGGAAATCTAGCTTTAGTGCACTCTAAGTCAATTAGCAATTCTCAATTCTCAATCAACAATTGACATTCATTATTCAAGTGTCTCCAATGACTCAACCACTAGGCTAAGTGAGGGAATGCTACTCCATATCTAAAGTTGGCATTTTCTCAAACATTTAGAGAGCAAGAATGAAAGACATAGTAGAATTGAGAAGAAACTTACAATCAAAGTAATTCAATACAAGAGATTAACAACAATCAACAATGAACAACAATGAAAATGAGATCTTCAATGCATTAATCGAATTCAAAATAACAAAGTTAAATCTAAGATCTATGAGGATTAAACAATTACAAACACTAATTGAGATTAGAGAAGAAGATCTATAACATGAACAAAGTAAATTGAGAGTTGCAATGGATCTCACCAAGGAATGGTTGAAAATTGAGAAAATGAAGATGAACCCTAGAGAGAGGTTGGAGTCTCTCTCTCTACAAATGTAACTAACTAAAAATATCTAAGAAAGTGCAAAATGAGTGTATGAATGTGATTGTCTCCCAATCCCCTTCAATCATTGGTTCTTATATGCAGTTTGGCGCCAAAGTTAGTTGCAGAAACCCTCCAAAATTGCCAGGCACGTGTTGCAATAACAGAATCACGTGTGGACTGTGATGCGTGCGCGCACGGTACGCGTGCACGTCCCTGGCCGATTTAGCGATGTGCGCGCGAGCGTCTTGTGTGCGTGCGCGTCCTTGGTCGAGATCAGTTCTTTGGCTTTTTGTGCTTCTCTCCACTTGTATGCTTCCTTCCTTGTTCATTTGATCCATACTTAGCCTATTTTAACCTGAGATTACTAGCAAACAAATCAAGGCATCTTATGGAATTAAGGAGGAATTAGAATTCATCAAAATAAGGCTTAAAAAGCATGTTTTTACACTTAAGCACAAATACGGGAGAGATTACAAGATCATGTTAATTCCTTGGCTAAATGTGACAAAAGGTTGATAAAATGCTCTAAATTCAGTACAAGATGAACCCTAAAAATAGGGTTTATCACTTTGCGATTCCTTCATTTCTTCATGAGTTCTCCATTTTTACATGCTTTCTCTTCATTCCCTCACTCCAATCTTTACCTTCTAAACCTGAAATCACATAACAAACATATCAAGGCATCGAATGGAATCAATGTGAATTAAATTTAGCTATTTTAAGACCTAAAAAGCATGTTTTCACTCTTAAGCACAATTAAAGGAGAATTACAAAACCATGCTATTTTATTGAATAAATGTGGGAAAAGATGATAAAATCCCTCTAAATTCAACACAAGATAAACACAAAAAATGGGATTTATCAACCTCCCCACACTTAAACAATAGCATGTCCTCATGATAAACCAAGAAGGACAAGAAAAGGGTTATGAACATTTATTCAATGCAAAGAAACTATATAAACCTATCTACATACATGCAAGTAAATGCAATATGATTCTATCTACTTGGTTAAAAGTAAATCAATCTCTAAGACATACATGAACAAGTAGGGCCAAGTAGTATGATGATTCATGAATTCCACCAATTTAAATATCAAAATGAAGTACAAATAGACTTACAAGAAGAAGGCTCATGAAAGCCGGGAGTAAGGAATTAAGCATCGAACCCTCACCAGAAGTGTTTGCACTCTAGTCGCTCGAGTGTATAGGGTTGATTCGCTCAATTCTCTTCTAATCATGCTTTCCAAGATTTGTTTTTCATCAATCAAAATTATTCAATGCATGCATACATTTATCATGAGGACTTATTCATAGGTTGTAATGGGATAGGGTAAAGGTATGGATGCATATGGTCAAGTGAGCTTGAAATTTGAATCTTTGAACAACCTAAGCTCTAACCAAACACATATAACAACCTATACAATTCTAATACATTACCTAGCTACTCATGATTCCCACTTTTTTTCACATACTCATGCATTCTCTTTGATCACCACACATATGCATTGATTTTTATTGAACTTTACTTTGGGACATTTTGTCCCCTTTTTATTGCATTTCTTTTTCTTTATTTTTCTATTTTTTTCTTTTCCTATATATTTCTTCTTTTTATTTTTTTCTTTTTATTTCTCATTTTTTTTCAAACTAAAATATATACAAGAGCATCAATGCATATGGTTTAACATTTAATGCATGAGTATGTACCCAATTCCCAAGATCTTCACTGAAAATAAAAACACACTCTTACCTCAACCAATGTCCCAAGTTTCCCCACACTTAAATGATACACACTCACTAGCCTAAGCTAATCAAAAATTCAAATAAAGGTCTTTTATTATTTTTCGCTTTAAGGCTAAGGTAGGCCGTTTGGGTATGTGAGCTAAATAAAATGATGGCCTCAATCAAACAAATCAAATATTACAATCATAGAAAGAAAATAATGCACACAAGAATAAAAATAAGTGGTTATATGATGTAACCACGCAATTGGGCTCAAAACTCATATGCTTGTGTTCTTAACTCAAAAACCGTGTTCCAAAATACATTCTTCTAGCAAGTTCAACACAAAATTTTTTCAAATTGGTAGGGTGCCCTAAAATAGTTTCTTGGAAAATCAATTATCACCCAAACCAAGTAGTCCTAACATAAAAAGAAGTGGTAAAATATATATAAATTCTAACTAACATGTAACCTATCATGCAATGCAATAACTAGCTAACATTGGTGTTGAAAAAGGAAGTTGTAGAGAAAAGCAAGGTGGACGGTTTGCTAACTAACACTTGAGGATTGCACCGTCCTCGGTGCATGCAGAGAAAAGCAAGGTGGACGGTTTGCTACAACTAATGAGCTTCTTCAAAAGGTTGTGCGGATAAACTTATTTGTTGCCCCAATTAAAAGCTTTTTCTTTCCCTCTTTTGGTGGCCAGCCTAAAAGGAGAGAAAAATAAAGAAAATTAAGCCTACAACAAAGATATCAAAGCAAATAGAACATAGGCAGGGGCTAATGCCAAATAAGAGTAAGGTTCTCAACTACATGGTAGCTACAACATGTGAGTGAGAAAACAATATAAGCTAAGACATATTAATACTTGATGCAAGAGTAGAGTCAAAGCATGAAGAGCATGTTGAGCGTCAAGTTCAAATAAGAAGAGTGGGTCATGAAAGATATTAAAAGTTCATGTCAATGCACAAAGGATGCAAGAGTCATCAAAGATTAAGCATTGACCTAAAAATTTCATCACCCAACAATACCAAACAATTCAAGAAGCACCAATATAATCCAAAAAATTCTCAACAATTGAGTAAGAGAATTCAACACCATTATTAAAATAAGAAACATAGAAAAGAAAATAAGAACAAGCTATAAAAAATAAAATTAAAATGCAATGAATAAAAGTATGCAAATGCAATAAACAAAAAAATGAAAAATGAGAAAAAATAAATTATATATATATTATTTTATTATTATTATATATATATTTTTTTCTTTTTGAAGAAGAAGAAGAAGAAGAAGAAGAAAGTAAGAAAGGAAGAAGAGAGAAGAAGAAAGGTAGAAAGAAAGAAGAAGGAGAGAAGAAGAAAGAAGAAAGGAGAAAGGAGAAACAGGGTGCGAGGCGACGCGTAAGCGTCGCCCACGTTTACGCGTGGAATGTAGAAAGTGCAGGTGACGCGTAAGTGATGAGCGGATAATTTGTACGCTTTTTGGCATTGTTTTTAGTATGTTTTTAGTATGATTTAGTTAGTTTTTAGTATATTTTTATTAGTTTTTAGTTAAAATTCACTTTTCTGGACTTTACTATGAGTTTGTGTGTTTTTCTGTGATTTCAGGTATTTTCTGGCTGAAATTGAGGGTCCTGAGCAAAAATCTGATCCAGAGACCAAAAAGGACTGCAGATGCTGTTGGATTCTGACCTCCCTGCACTCGAAGTGGATTTTCTGGAGCTACAGAAGCCCAATTGGCGCGCTCTCAACGGCGTTCGAAAGTAGACATCCTGGGCTTTCCAGCAATATATAATAGTCCATACTTTGCCCAAGATTTGATGGCCCAAATCGGTGTAGCAATTCGGCCTCAGAAATTCCAGCGTTAAACGCCGGAACTGGCATAAAACTTGGAGTTAAACGCCCAAACTGGCATGGAAGCTGGCGTTTAACTCCAGAAAAGGTCTCTACACGAAAATGCTTCATTGCTCAGCCCAAGCACACACCAAGTGGGCCCGGAAGTGGATTTTCTGTCATTTACTCATTTCTGTAAACCTTAGGATACTAGTTTACTATTAATAGGACCTTTTGACATTGTATCTGTACCTTATGACCTCATGACATTTTTACACGTTTCATTGTGTACATTCCACGGCATGAGTCTCTAAACCCCATGGTTGGGGGTGAGGAGCTCTGCTGTGTCTTGATGGATTAATGCAATTACTACTGTTTCTCATTCAATCATGCTTGCTTCCATTCTAAGATAATACTTGTTCTTAATCCGGATGAATGTGATGATCCGTGACACTCATCATATTCTCAACTATGAACGTGTGCTTGACAACCACCTCCGTTCTACCTTAGATTGAGTAGTTATCTCTTGGATTCTTTAATCGGAATCTTCGTGGTATAAGCTAGAACTGATGGCGGCATTCAAGAGAATCCGGAAGGTCTAAACCTTGTCTGTGGTATTCTGAGTAGGATTCAATGACTGAATGACTGTGACGTGCTTCAAACTCCTGAGGGCGGGGCGTTAGTGACAGACGCAAAAGAATCACTGGATTCTATTCCGGCCTGATTGAGAACCGACAGATGGATAGCCGTGCCGTGACAGGGTGCGTTGAACATTTCCAATGAGAGGATGGGAGGTAGCCACTGACAACGGTGAAACCCTACATACAGCTTGCCATGGAAGGAGTCTTGCGTGTTTGATGAAGAAGACAGTAGGAAAGCAGAGATTCAGAAGATGGAGCATCTCCAAACCCCAACCTATTCTCCATTACTGCAATACAAGTAACCATTTCATGTTCTTCTGCTTTTTACAATCAATCCTGATAATTTCTGATATCCTGACTAAGATTTACAAGATAACCATAGCTTGCTTCAAGCCGACAATCTCCGTGGGATCGACCCTTGCTCACGCAAGGTATTACTTGGACGACCCAGTGCACTTGCTGGTTAGTTGTGCGGGATTGCAAAAGTGTGATTGCAATTTCGTGCACCAAGTTTTTGGCGCCGTTGCCGGGGATTGTTCGAGTTTGGACAACTGACGGTTTATCTTGTTGCTTAGATTAGGACTGTTTTATTTTTGTTGGTTTAGAGTCTTTTAGTTGAGTCTAGTTTCATATTTTAAGTTTGGTGTCTTTTTGTGTTTTTCTCTTAATTTTCATTTTTGCATGTTCCCTTAGTCCCTTTTTGATTCATAAAAATTCTAAGTTTGGTGTCCTCTTTGTGTTTTTCCCTTAAAAATTTTCGAAAAAATTAGTGTTTGATTTCTAAAAATTTTAAGTTTGGTGTCTTTTTGTGTTTTTCTCTTTCCTCTTTTTAAAAATCAAATCTTTTTCATAAAAAATTTTTTTCAATCATATCTTCTTAATTGCTGTTTTCAAAATCTTCTTTTTACTAATTGATTCAGTTCTTAATTTGCTTTGATCTCATTTTCCTTTAGATTTTCGAATTTTTTATTTTATTTTCCTTTTGTTTTATTTTATTTTATTTTAATTTTTTTCGATTATTTCAAAAAAAAAATAAACAAAATTTATCTCTTTGCAATCATTATCATTTCCCTTTTGTCCACTATGGACTTAAGTGGAATTGATCAGTCCAAAAGGACTCTGGGGTCATATGCTAACCCCATCACAGCTGCATATGGGAGTAGCATCTGCACACCTCCCATCAAAGCAAGCAGCTTTGAGCTAAATCCTCAACTCATTATCATAGTGCAGCAAAATTGCCAGTATTCCGGTCTTCCACAGGAAGAACCTACTGAGTTTCTGGCACAGTTCTTACAAATTGCTGACACAGTACATGATAAAGAGGTAGATCAGGATGTCTACAGACTATTACTGTTTCCATTTGCTGTAAAAGATCAAGCCAAAAGGTGGTTGAACAACCAACCTACAGCAAGCATAAAGACATGGAAACAGTTATCAGACAAATTCCTGAATCATTTTTACCCTCCAAAAAGGATGACACAGCTAAGGCTGGACATCCAAGGCTTTAAACAAGAGGATAATGAATCCCTCTACAATGCCTGGGAGAGGTATAGAGGTATGCTAAGAAAATGCCCCTCTGAAATGTTTTCAGAGTGGGTACAGTTAGACATCTTCTACTATGGGCTTACAGAAAAAGCTCAGATGTCTTTAGACCACTCAGCTGGTGGATCTATACACATGAGAAAGACAATTGAAGAAGCTCAAGAGCTTATAGACACTGTTGCTAGAAACCAATATTTGTATTCTAGCAATGAGCTCTCTTCAGAAGAGGAAGTCATGACAGTAGTCACTGATCCTAATCCTCAAGAACAGATGATTGAGCTTAATCAACAATTGCTCCTGATGACAGAACAGTTAGCAGAATTTAAAGAGATGCTTCATGAAACTAAAGTTGCTAACAAGAACATAGAACTGCAGTTGAGTCAAGCAAAACAACAGATATCTAAATAGATAACAGAGGAATGTCAAGCAGTTCAACTGAGGAGTGGAAAGACACTGAATACCACTGCTCAAAAGAGCAAAAAGCCAAACAAGGAACAAATGACAGAGGACAACCAAACCACTGTTCAAAATCCCTCTGAGGACAGTAAGAGCCCAGAGAGGAATTTTATTGGCGTTCAAACGCCAGAAAGGGAAGGAAAGCTGGCGTTAAACGCCCATTCCTTGCCCAGTTCTGGCGTTCAAACGCCAGAAAAGGGGGAAAAGCTGGCGTTAAACGCCCATTTTCCACCCAATCCTGGCGTTCAAACGCCAAGGGAAGATCAGACACCTGAGAGTGCTGACAGTAATCCCTCTAAAAAGGCTTCTTCAACCACTTCTGTAAGGAATAAACCTGCAGCATCTAAGGTTGAAGAATATCAAGCCAAGATGCCTTATCCTCAGAAACTCCGCAAAGCGGAACAGGATAAGCAATTTGCCCGCTTTGCAGACTATTTAAGGACTCTTGAAATAAAGATTCCGTTTGCAGAGGCACTTGAGCAAATACCTTCTTATGCTAAATTCATGAAGGAAATCCTAAGTCATAAGAAGGATCGGAGAGAAACTGAAAAAGTATTTCTCACTGAAGAATGCAGTGCAGTCATTCTAAAAAGCTTACCAGAAAAGCTTCAAGATCCTGGAAGCTTTCTGATACCATGCACATTAGAAGGCACTTGCACCAAGACAGCTTTATGTGATCTTGGAGCAAGCATCAATCTAATACCTGCATCCACTATCAGAAAGCTTGGGTTGATTGGAGAAGTCAAACCAACCAGGATATGCCTCCAACTTGCTGATGGCTCCATTAAACACCCATCAGGCATAATAGAGGACATGATTGTCAAGGTTGGGCCATTTGCCTTTCCAACTGACTTTGTTGTGCTGGAAATGGAGGAGCACAAGAGTGCAACTCTCATCCTAGGAAGACCTTTCCTAGCAACTGGACGAACTCTCATTGATGTACAAAAAGGGGAAGTAACCTTGAGAGTCAATGAGGATGAGTTCAAGCTAAATGCTGTAAAAGCTATGCAGCATCCAGACACACCAAATGACTGCATGGGCACTGACATTATTGACTCTCTGGTAGAAGAGATCAATATGGCTGAAGGCCTAGAATCAGAGCTTGAAGACATCTTCAAAGATGCTCAACCTGATCAAGAAGAACCAGAGGAGGCAAGGGAATTTTCGAAAATTCCTCAGGAAGAGGATAAGCCTCCTAAGCCTGAACTCAAACCACTACCACCATCCCTGAAATATGCATTTCTGGGAGAGGGTGACACTTTTCCAGTGATTATAAGCTCTGCTTTAAATCCACAGGAAGAGGAAGCACTGATTAAAGTGCTAAGGACACACAAGACAGCTCTTGGGTGGTCCATAAGTGATCTCAAGGGTATTAGCCCAGCTAGATGCATGCACAAGATCCTGTTGGAGGATAATGCCAAACCAGTGGTTCAACCACAGAGGAGGCTAAATCCAGCCATGAAGGAGGTGGTGCAGAAAGAGGTCACTAAATTACTGGAGGCTGGGATTATTTATCCTATTTCTGATAGCCCCTGGGTGAGTCCTGTCCAAGTTGTTCCCAAAAAGGGAGGCATGACAGTGGTTCATAATGAAAAAAATGAACTGGTTCCTACAAGGACAGTCACAGGGTGGCGCATGTGTATTGATTACAGAAGACTCAATACAGCCACCAGAAAGGATCATTTTCCTTTACCATTCATAGACCAAATGCTAGAAAGATTAGCTGGTCACGATTATTACTGCTTTTTGGATGGCTATTCAGGCTACAACCAAATTGCAGTAGATCCTCAGGACCAAGAGAAAACAGCATTCACTTGCCCTTCTGGCGTGTTTGCCTATAGGAGGATGCCTTTTGGTCTGTGCAATGCACCTGCAACCTTTCAAAGGTGCATGCTCTCTATCTTCTCAGATATGGTAGAGAAATTTCTGGAAGTCTTCATGGATGACTTCTCAGTATATGGAGACTCATTCAGCTCCTGTCTTAACCACCTATCACTTGTCTTGAAAAGGTGCCAAGAGACTAACCTGGTTTTAAACTGGGAGAAATGTCACTTTATGGTGACTGAAGGAATTGTCCTTGGGCACAAAATTTCAAGCAGGGGAATAGAGGTGGATAAGGCAAAGGTAGAGGTAATTGAAAAATTACCACCACCTGCCAATGTTAAGGCAATCAGAAGCTTTCTGGGGCATGCAGGATTTTATAGAAGGTTTATAAAGGATTTTTCGAAAATTGCAAAACCTTTGAGTAACCTGTTAGCTGCTGACACACCATTTGTGTTTGACACACAATGTCTGCAGGCATTTGAGACCCTGAAAGCTAAGCTGGTCACAGCACCAGTCATCTCTGCACCAGATTGGGCATTACCATTTGAATTGATGTGTGATGCCAGTGATCATGCCATTGGTGCAGTGTTGGGACAGAGGCATAACAAACTTTTGCATGTCATTTATTATGCTAGCCGTGTTCTAAATGATGCACAGAAGAATTACACAACCACAGAAAAAGAATTACTTACAGTGGTCTATGCCATTGACAAGTTTAGATCCTACCTAGTGGGATCAAAGGTGATTGTGTACACTGACCATGCTGCTTTTAAATACTTACTCATAAAGCAGGATTCAAAACCCAGGCTTATAAGATGGGTGTTGCTTCTGCAAGAGTTTGATATAGAAATAAGAGACAGAAAAGGGACAGAGAACCAAGTAGCAGATCATCTGTCCCGAATAGAACCAGTAGCTGGGGCGTCCCTCCCTTCTACTGAGATCTCTGAGACTTTCCCAGATGAGCAACTCTTTGCCATTCAGGAAGCTCCATGGTTTGCAGATATTGCAAACTATAAAGCTGTGAGGTTCATACCCAAGGAGTACAGCAGAGTGCAAAGAAAGAAATTAATTTCAGATGCCAAGTACTACCTCTGGGATGAACCATATCTCTTTAAGAGATGTGCTGACGGAGTGATCCGCAGATGTGTACCCAGAGAAGAAGCACGAAGGATCCTATGGCACTGCCATGGATCACAGTATGGAGGACATTTTGGAAGTGAGCGAACAGCCACTAAAGTTCTCCAGTGCGGCTTCTACTGGCCTACTCTCTATAAAGATTCCCGAGAGTTTGTGCGTAACTGTGACAGTTGCCAAAGAGCTGGTAACCTGCCTCACGGATATGCCATGCCTCAGCAGGGGATATTAGAGATAGAATTGTTTGATGTATGGGGAATTGATTTCATGGGACCATTCCCACCATCATACTCAAACACTTACATTCTGGTGGCAGTGGACTATGTATCTAAGTGGGTAGAAGCAATTGCTACACCCACTAATGATACCAAGACCGTGCTCAAATTTCTCCAGAAACACATTTTCAGCAGATTTGGTGTTCCCAGAGTACTAATCAGTGACGGGGGCTCTCATTTCTGCAACAAACAGCTATACTCTGCTATGGTTAGATATGGAATTAGCCATAAAGTGGCAACTGCGTATCATCCACAGACAAATGGGCAAGCTGAAGTCTCTAACAGAGAGCTAAAAAGAATCCTAGAACGGACTGTGATAGCCCGAAGAAAGGATTGGGCAAAGAGCTTGGATGATGCTCTGTGGGCATACAGAACAGCATTCAAGACTCCTATAGGAACTTCTCCATACCAACTGGTGTATGGGAAGGCCTGTCATTTGCCTGTGGAACTGGAACACAAAGCCTACTGGGCAACCAGATTCCTAAACATGGATGCACAGTTAGCTGGTGAAAAAAGATTACTCCAGTTAAATGAGCTAGAGGAGTTCAGACTCAATGCCTTTGAAAATGCAAAAATTTATAAGGAAAAGGCAAAGAAATGGCATGACAAGAGATTGTCAACCAGAGTCTTTGAGCCAGGACAAAAAGTTCTGCTCTTTAACTCTATGCTCAAGTTGTTTCCAGGAAAACTCAAATCCCGATGGAGGGGTCCGTATGTGATTACAAGAGTCTCACCATATAGGTATGTTGAGCTTCAGGATACAGATTCTGACAAAAAGTTCATTGTTAATGGACAGAGAATCAAGCATTATCTTGAAGGCAATTTTGAGCAGGAATGCTCAAAACTGAGACTTGAGTGATTCTCAGTGAAGGTCCAGCTAAAGACAGTAAAGAAGCGCTTGCTGGGAGGCAACCCAGTCATTGGAAAGTTGTATGAATTGTTCTTACAGAGGCAAGTATCAAAAATGAAGGAATTCACAGAGTTACAGAAGGATTCAGCTCAAAAAGCAGAGAAAATGAGCTTACTGGCGAAAAAACGCCAGTAAGGGGCATTTTGGGCGTTAAACGCCAGAATGGGCACCATTCTGGGCGTTTAACGCCAGGTGTGCAGCATCCTGGGCGTTCAGAAAAACGCCCAGTAATAAAGACTTTCTGGCGTTTAACGCCAGCCAGGGCACCTGGCTGGGCGTTAAACGCCCAAAAGGGGCAACAAATGGGCGTTAAAACGCCAGAATGGGTGCCATTCTGGGCGTTTAACGCCAGCAAGGTGGGGGGACCACAATTTTGTTTTCAAATCAAATTTTTTCAAACTTTCCTTTTCTTACCCATACTTTTCTACAAAACCACACTTCAATCATTCATCATTCACTTTCAAATCTTCAAAAATCAAAACCATTTTTCAAATTTATTTCAAATCAATTACAAACATTGTTCAAAAATTTCACCCTTTTCTCAATTTCTTTTCATATCTTCTCAAATCTCCTTTCAAAGTCCTTTTTTTTTTCGAAAACTCCCCTCCCCACCTTATAAATACACGTTTGTTCCCCCTCTTTCAACCACACCATTCGAATTTCCTCTTCCTCCCCCTCTCTTCTCTCTTTTTTTTTGCTTGAGGACAAGCAAACCTCTAAGTTTGGTGTGCTTTTCCGTGATCACTAAGCCAAGACTCATCAATATCGTGGCTCCTAAGGGAAAACAAACCAATTTAAGAGGCAAGAAAGAGAATAATCCAAAGAATCTTTGGAATCAAGAGAAGTTCTTAACCAAAGAACATGAAGACCATTATCACAAAATAATGGGTCTGAGGTCAGTGATCCCGGAAGTTAAATTTGATCTGAAAGAAGATGAATATCCGGGGATCCAAGAGCAAATTCGAAACAGAGGATGGGAAGTTCTAACCAATCCTGAGACAAAGGTTGGAAGGAACATGGTTCAGGAATTCTACTCAAATCTGTGGCTGACAGATAAGCAGAGAATGACTGGAACTGCTTACCATACCTACAGAACTATGGTCAGAGGGAAAGTTATGTACTTCCATCTGGACAAAATAAGAGAAATCTTCAAACTACCTCAACTGCAAGATGATCCTGACTCCTTTAATAGGAGGATGGTGAGAGTAGATAAAGGGTTGGATCAAGTTCTAGAGGACATATGCCTCCCTGGAACTAAGTGGATAACCAATTCAAAGGGTGTCCCAAACCAACTCAAGAGGGGAGACCTCAAGCCAATTGCAAGAGGTTGGCTAGACTTCATTGGGCGTTCCATATTGCCCACTAGCAACCGTTCTGAGGTCACCATCAAGAGGGCAGTGATGATTCATTGCATTATGCTTGGAAAAGAAGTGGAGGTCCATCATGTAATTGCTTGTGAGATTTACACAATTGCAAATAAAAATTCCACTGAAGCCAAACTAGCTTACCCAAGCTTAATCTCTTTGCTCTGTAAAGAGGCTGGGGTGAAGATGGGAATAGATGAATTCATACCCATTGAACACCCAATCACCAAGAAGTCAATGGAAGGACAAGTGCAAGACAACTCTATCAAAAGGAGGGCGCAGAAGTTCCTCCCTGAATTTCCTGAAATTGGCTACTGGGCCAGCCTGGAAGCATCTATCACCAAGTTGCAAGAGACTATGGAGCAACTTAAGGAAGAACAGCAGAATCAGAACTGCATGCTCTGCAAATTGCTGAAGGAACAAGAGAAGCAGGGGCGTGAAATCCAAGAGATGAAACGCCAAAAGCTCTCCTCTCAAGCTGAGGGAGCATCCACTTCTCAAAATCAAGGTTGTTGAGTCCTAACTCTGTGAAAACCTCTATCATTAGGAGCCTATTTTTCCGTTTTTCTTTTGTTTTCTATTCTTATTTTTATTTTATTTTTATCTTATATCTATATTTGAGTCTTGTTCTTAATTCATAATTAATAAAATTGAAATTTATGCCTTAAAGTTATAAATGTCCTATGAATCCATCACCTCTCTTAAATGAAAAATGCTTTAATCACAAAAGAACAAGAAGTACAGGATTTCGAAATTTATCTCTGAAACTAGTTGAATTAGTTTGATGTGGTGACAATACTTTTTGTTTTCTGAATGAATGCTTGAACAGTGCATATGTCTCTTGAATTTGTTGTTTTAAGAATGTTAAAATTGTTGGCTCTTGAAAGAATGATGGAAAAGGAGAACTGTTATTGAGGATCTGAAAAATCATCAAATTGATTCTTGAAGCAAGAAAAAGCAGTGAATACAAAAAAAAATATTTCGAACAAAAAAAAAAGAGAGAAAAGAAAGAAAAAGAAAGAAATAAAGTTGTGAACCAAAGCAAAAAGAGTGTGCTTAAGAACCCTGGACACCTCTAATTGGAGACTTTAGCAAAGCTGAGTCACAATCTAAAAAGGTTCACCCAATTATGTGTCTGTGGCATGTATGTATCCGGTGGTAATACTGGAAGACAGAGTGCTTTGGGCCACAGCCAAGACTCATACACTAGCTATGTTCAAGAATCAATATACTTAACTAGGAGAATCAATAACACTATCTGAGTTCTGAGTTCTCATAGATGCCAATCATTCTGAACTTCAAAGGATAGAGTGAGATGCCAAAACTGTTCGGAGGCAAAAAGCTACTAGTCCCGCTCATCTAATTGGAGCTATGTTTCTTTGATATTTTGGAGTCTATAGTATGTTCTCTTCTTTTTATCCTATTTTGATTTTCAGTTGCTTGGGGACAAGCAACAATTTAAGTTTGGTGTTGTGATGAGCGGATAATTTGTACGCTTTTTGGCATTGTTTTTAGTATGTTTTTAGTATGATTTAGTTAGTTTTTAGTATATTTTTATTAGTTTTTAGTTAAAATTCACTTTTCTGGACTTTACTATGAGTTTGTGTGTTTTTCTGTGATTTCAGGTATTTTCTGGCTGAAATTGAGGGTCCTGAGCAAAAATCTGATCCAGAGACCAAAAAGGACTGCAGATGCTGTTGGATTCTGACCTCCCTGCACTCGAAGTGGATTTTCTGGAGCTACAGAAGCCCAATTGGCGCGCTCTCAACGGCGTTGGAAAGTAGACATCCTGGGCTTTCCAACAATATATAATAGTCCATACTTTGCCCAAGATTTGATGGCCCAAATCGGTGTAGCAATTCGGCCTCAGAAATTCCAGCGTTAAACGCCGGAACTGGCATAAAACTTGGAGTTAAACGCCCAAACTGGCATGGAAGCTGGCGTTTAACTCCAGAAAAGGTCTCTACACGAAAATGCTTCATTGCTCAGCCCAAGCACACACCAAGTGGGCCCGGAAGTGGATTTTCTGTCATTTACTCATTTCTGTAAACCTTAGGATACTAGTTTACTATTAATAGGACCTTTTGACATTGTATCTGTACCTTATGACCTCATGACATTTTTACACGTTTCATTGTGTACATTCCACGGCATGAGTCTCTAAACCCCATGGTTGGGGTGAGGAGCTCTGCTGTGTCTTGATGGATTAATGCAATTACTACTGTTTCTCATTCAATCATGCTTGCTTCCATTCTAAGATAATACTTGTTCTTAATCCGGATGAATGTGATGATCCGTGACACTCATCATATTCTCAACTATGAACGTGTGCTTGACAACCACCTCCGTTCTACCTTAGATTGAGTAGTTATCTCTTGGATTCTTTAATCGGAATCTTCGTGGTATAAGCTAGAACTGATGGCGGCATTCAAGAGAATCCGGAAGGTCTAAACCTTGTCTGTGGTATTCTGAGTAGGATTCAATGACTGAATGACTGTGACGTGCTTCAAACTTCTGAGGGCGGGGCGTTAGTGACAGACGCAAAAGAATCACTGGATTCTATTCCGGCCTGATTGAGAACCGACAGATGGATAGCCGTGCCGTGACAGGGTGCGTTGAACATTTCCAATGAGAGGATGGGAGGTAGCCACTGACAACAGTGAAACCCTACATACAGCTTGCCATGGAAGGAGTCTTGCGTGTTTGATGAAGAAGACAGTAGGAAAGCAGAGATTCAGAAGATGGAGCATCTCCAAACCCCAACCTATTCTCCATTACTGCAATACAAGTAACCATTTCATGTTCTTCTGCTTTTTACAATCAATCCTGATAATTTCTGATATCCTGACTAAGATTTACAAGATAACCATAGCTTGCTTCAAGCCGACAATCTCCGTGGGATCGACCCTTTCTCACGCAAGGTATTACTTGGACGACCCAGTGCACTTGCTGGTTAGTTGTGCGGGATTGCAAAAGTGTGATTGCAATTTCGTGCACCAGTAAGCGTCGCCCACACGTGGGTGTACACGTGGGTTGTGCTATTCGCACACTTCCAGCATAATTCTCGCACAACTCTCGGGTTTTTGTACCAGGAGTCCCAAAATGGCATACGACGTGTATGCATCGCCCATGCTTACGCGTGGGTTGACCCTTTTTTTTGGCAATTTTTTTATAGAAGCATAAAAATAGAATTTAACACTCTCCTAACCTATAAACATTCTAAAAAATCAAACAAAATTTAAATTTAACAAAAATCTTTAAGTTTTTGAAAATTTCTCAAAGACAAAACAAAGAAAACTTGCACTTCAAGCAAAATGCAATTCAAAAACAACTAACCTACAACTTACAGCATAAATCTACTCAAACAAACTAACAACCAAAACACTAAAATAAGAATATGCAAAGAAGAAAACTACCTAACAATGGCAACTCAATTCATTCATTGATTATATATACAAGAGAATGGAAAGAGTTTACGATGGTAGGGTGTCTCCCATGACGATCGGATTTCTATCGGTAAAGAAATTCACAAGAATATAATCGCGTTGTAGGTATAGTTTCTAAACCAACAGAGAATCCTTTCGTGCAAAAGTTTTGGTTGTCACAAGTAACAAATCCGTAATAAAATTGATAACCGAAGTATTCAAACCTCGGGTCGTCTTCTCAAGGAATTGCAGGGAGGTGTGTTTTATTATTGGTTATGGAAAATAGTATTTTTGGGTTTTTGAAAGGTTTGAACAAGAGAAATAAATTACAAGAATTAATAAATCAATAGCTAAGAAAACTCTTGGAAAGGTATGAGAATTAGAAGTCCTATCCTAGTTATCCTTATCAATTGTGATGAGAATTGGCTTTTGCTCCCACTTGGTCAACCTCTAACTATGAAGGTATGTTAAGTGGATAAATCAATTTGATTCCTCAAGTCCTAGTCAATTCCTAAGAAAAGACTACAGTTAGGGAATTCAAATCAATCAGCAAATAATTCTAATTTTCAATCATCAGCTGAGTTTGATAACTCAAGAGTCTCTAATTACTCAACAAAAGCTAAGAGTGTAAAAAGCTAAATTAAAATCAAATATCCAAAATACCTCGAATTATATTAAATAGAAAGTTAGATTGAACATAAGAATCTATAAACCAAATTGGCAACATCAAGTAATCAACTAAAGTAATAGAATAAATAAAAGTAGAAGAAAACATAAAGAAAAGTAAAGGAATATTAAACCTGGAAATTGAGAAGTAGAAATCCTAATCCTAAAAGAAATCCTAAATCCTAAAACCTAAGAGAGAGGAGAGAGCCTCTCTCTCTCTCTAAAAACTACATCTAAACCTAAAATTATGAATAATGAATGTTGTGTCTGTATGTCTTGAGTCTCTGCATATTTTCTGGCTTTATTCTATGTTTCTGGGCTGAAACACTAGGTCAAAATGCGGCCCGAAATTGCCCCCAGCGATTTCTGTTAATTCTGCAGATCGTGCATATCACACGTACGCGTCAGTTACATGTACGCGTCGTTTGACAATTTTCCTCTCCACGCGTATGCGTCAAGCACGCGCACACGTTAGCCATGCATGCGCGTCGCTGTTCGCTGGTTGTCTCCTTTATTTCTTGTGTTCCTTCCCTTTTTGCAAGCTTCCTCTCCATTCTCTAAGCCATTCCTGCCCTATGACGCCTAAAACAGTTAACACACAGATCACGGCATCGAATGGTATAAAGGAGAATTAAAATACACAATAAAAAGATCTCAAGGAAGCAAGTTTTCAACCATGGAACAATTTTGGGAAGGAATTGTAAATACATGCTAATCATATGAATAAGTGGGTAAAGACTTGATAAAACCACTCAATTAAACACAATATAAATCATAAAATAATGGTTTATCAACCTCCCCACACTTAAACATTAGCATGTCCTCATGCTAAGCTCAAGGAGACAAGGAGAATGAATAAGGGACAGTAAGATTCATGAAATGCAACCTATATGTGAATGCAACTATATGCTAAGATGATTCTGCCTACTTAGTTAAAAGCAAACAAGTTCTTCAAGACAAACATAAACTAAATTCCACTAACTCAAATTATACAATAGAAAGCAAGTAAATTTGTAAGAAGATAGCTCATGAAAGCAGGGAACATAGGATCAAGTACTGAACCCTTACTGGTGGTGTATATCACTCTAACTCTCAAGTGTCTAGGGTCAATCACTCTACTCTTTTCTAGTCATGCTTTCTCAACCTTGTTCTTCATCTAACTAATCAACAAATATTTAGCATACCAATGCAAACATCATGAGGTCTTTTCAGGATTGTAATGGGGCTGAGGTAAACGTAAGGATACATGTATGGCCAAGAGAGCTATAATATGAATCATTGACTAACCTAAACTCTTACCTAACACACACACATACTCTATGTAATTCTAAAATCACACCTAGCTACCCATAATTCCCACTTTTGTATCACATACTCATGTACCAAATTTTTTATATTTCTTTACTTTTATCACATGTGCATTGATCTTTCTATTAAAGCTTAACATTGCGGTATTTTTGTCCCCTTATTTATTTACTTATTTATTGAATATTTTTTGACTCTTTTTTATAATCTGAAAAATAAACGTAACTTATCAATGTACATGGATTTTTCATTATTTTTCTATTTTGGTTTTTCATGAGTAGATTCCCAAATTCTCAATATTCAAATAAATTAGAAACATGATACATTCCCTTATTAACCCATATTCTCACAGTTTTCCCATACTTAATTAACACACAATCTCTATCTTAAGCTAACCAAAGATTCTATTTGGGATAATTAATTTGTTTTTCTGCTTAAGGCTAATGATGTGGTAAAATATAGAACAAATAGGATTTAAAAGGCTCAAAGTGGCTGACAAGGGTAATTTAAAGGGTAGGCTTATTTGGGATAAGTGAGCTAAACAAGTAATGGCCTCAATCATATGCAAGCATGTAAATACACTAAATATTGGACATATAGAATGGAACAAAGCAAAGATTGCAATCATAGGGAAGAAAACACACAAGAATAAAAATTTATGCTTAAATAATGTAACCATGTAAATAAGCTCAAAATCTCATAGGTTGTGTGTTCTTTGGCTCAAAAACCATGTTCCAAATATAACTTCAAACAAATTTAACACATAAAAAAATTTAATTTTTAATTTAAATTAGTGAAATTTTTCAAAAATAGGGTCTTAGAAAGAAACATATTATTTTTCAACCAAGTAGTACTTAAATGCAAACAATCAACTACACATGCAATCTATTATGCAATGCAACAATGAACTAATAAAGAAAATAAGACATTGGTATTGAGAAGAGAATAACCAACCCATGGAGATCGGTATCGACTTCCCCACACTTAAAGATTGCTCCGTCCTCGGTGCATGCTAAGATGTGCAGGTGGACGGGTGGTTCCAACTGGCGCTTTTCCCCAAAGATTGTACAGATGGATTGTCTGCTGTCTCATATAGAAGTTTCTCCCTTTTTCCTTCTTCAGCGGCCAGCCTGAAAGGGGAGAAAAAGAAGAACAGGAACCCAAAAATAATGATAGAAAACAAATAAAATATGAGTGGGTAATGCCAAATAATAAAGGTCTCAATTACATGGTAGCTACAACATGCAGCGAGAAAATAGTAGAAGCATACGGCATATCAATAGTGCAAGAATTGCAACAATGGAGAAGAGAGTGCGGGTAATGCAAGATAATATCAATTCATGCCAATGCAAAACGAATACAGGTATCATAAAAGATTGGCATCGACAGATAATTAATATCATCCAACAGTGTAATACAAGTCACTAATTAATATCATCGAATTGTGCATTAAGAAGGAGTAGTACTCCATAAATAGAAGGATGTGAGAAGGAGGGTAGAGGATTTTCGAAAATTAATTAAAAAGATGTCAAAAACATTTTGAAAATTGATTGATAATTTTCGAAAATTGAAAGTGGAAAAGAAATCAAGTGATTTTTGAAAAAGATTTTGAAATTAGAAGTTAAAAAGATTTGATTGAAGACTGATTTTGAAAAAGATGTGATTAAAGAGATATGATTGAAAAGATTTGATTTAAAAACAATTTTAAAAGATATGTTTTGAAAACAATGTTTTAAAAGATTTGATTTTGAAAATCAATGACTTGTCTAACAAGAAAAGATATGGATCAAACATTAAACCTTCCTCAACAGAAAAGGCAACATACTTGAGATGTTCAATCAAATCATTAATTGTTAGTAAGTATCTTTGAAAAAGGAAAGAAATTGATTTTGAAAACATTTGATTGAAAAGATATGATTTGAAAAAGATTTGATTTTGAAAATCTTTGAAAACTTGAAAAAAATTGATTTGAAAAACAAAATCTTCCCCCTTGTGCCATCCTGGCGTTAAACGCCCAGAATGGTATACATTATGGCGTTTAACGCCCAAAATGCTACCTCTTTGGGCGTTAAACGCCCAACCAGGTACCTGGCTGGCGTTTAAACGCCAGTCTGTCTTCTTCACTGGGCATTTTTGAATGCTCAGCTTTTTCTGTATAATTCCTCTGCAGCATGTTCTGAATCTTCAATTCTTTGTATTATTGACTTGAAAAGACACAAATTAAAAATATTTTTGGATTTTTTTTTAATAATCAAAGTGCAACAAGAATCAAATAACAATGCATGCAAGACACCAAACTTAGCAGTTTGTATACTACTGACACTATATGAGACACATAAACACTCAAGCCAAAAGAATTCAAAGATCAGAGTAAGAAATCATCAAGAATTACTTGAAGATCCTTAAGACACATGAATGAATGCATGCAATTGACACCAAACTTAAGATGAGACACTAGACTTAAGCAAGAAACATAAACTTTTTTTTTTTTTTTTGAAAATCAAGTGGAAAAAGATATCAAAATTCTTAATGAGAATTCCAGGAATCAGTGCAATGCTAGTCTAAGACTCCGGTCCAGGAATTAGACATGGCTTCACAGCCAGCCAAGCTTTCAAAGAAAGCTTCGGTCCAAAACACTAGACATGGCCAAAGGCCAGCCAAGCCTTAGCAGATCACTGCTCCAAAAGCAGGATTGATAGAAATCAACAAGCTCTTGTGATGATAAGTTGAAACCTCGGTCCAATGAAATTAGACATGGCTTCTCAGCCAGCCAGATTTCAACAAATCATCATGAAACTCTAGAATTCATCTTCAAGAATTTCGAAAAAAATACCTAATCTAAGCAACAAGATGAACCTTCAGTTGTCCAAACTGAACAATCCCAGGCATTGTTACCAAAAGCTTGCTCAAAACTTGAACAATCCCCGGCAACGGCGCCAAAAACTTGGTGCGCGAAATTGTGAACAATACTTTTCACAACTCTCATAATCCCTGGTCATGAACTCCAAGAACTTGGTGGTTCAATTCCATGGCATTACACAACTTCGCACAACTAACCAGCAAGTGCACTGGGTCGTCCAAGTAATACCTTACGTGAGTAAGGGTCGATCCCACGGAGATTGTTGCTATGAAGCAAGCTATGGTCATCTTGTAAATCTTAGTCAGGCAAACTCAAATGTATGATGGTGATGAATGAAAATAACATAAAAGATAAAGATAGAGATACTCATGTAATTCACTGGTAGGAACTTCAGATAAGCGCATGAAGATGCCTTCCCTTCCGTCTCTCTGCTTTCCTACTGTCTTCATCCAATCCTTCTTACTCCTTTCCATGGCAAGCTTATGCAAGGGTTTCACCGTTGTCAGTGGCTACCTCCCATCCTCTCATTGGAAATGTTCAACGCACCCTGTCACGGCACGGCTATCCATCTGTCGGTTCTCAATCAGGCCGGAATAGAATCCAGTGATTCTTTTGCGTCTGTCACTAACGCCCCGCCCTCGGGAGTTTGAAGCACGTCACAGTCATTCAATCATTGAATCCTACTCAGAATACCACAGTCAAGGTTAGACCTTCCGGATTCTCTTGAATGCCGCCATCAGTTCTCGCCTATACCACGAAGACTCTGATCTCACGGAATGGCTGGCTCGTTTGTCAGGCGAGCACTCGGTTGTCAGGCGATCAACCATGCATCGTGTTATCAGGAATCCAAGAGATATTCACTAGAGCCTTGATTGCTTGTAGAACAAAAGTGGTTGTCAGTCACTTTGTTCATGAGTGAGAGTGGTGATGATTCGTGACAATCATCACCTTCATCAAGTTGAAGAACAAGTGATATCTTGGACAAAGAACAAGCGGAATTGAATAGAAGAACAATAGTAATTGCATTAATACTCGAGGTACAGCAGAGCTCCACACCTTAATCTATGGTGTGTAGAAACTCCACCGTTGAAAATACATAAGCATAAGGTCTAGGCATGGCCGAATGGCCAGCCTCCCAATGATCTAAGATAGCATAAAACGAAGATAGCTACCAAAGTCCTCTAATACAATAGTAAAAGGTCCTACTTATAGAAAACTAGTAGCCTAAGGTTTACAGAAATGAGTAAATGACATAAAAATCCACTTCCGGGCCCACTTGGTGTGTGCTTGGGCTGAGCAATGAAGCAATTTCGTGTAGAGACTCTTCTTGGAGTTAAACGCCAGCTTTTATGCCAGTTTGGGCGTTTAACTCCCATTTGGGTGCCAGTTCCAGCGTCTAACGGTTTGGGCCATCAAATCTTGGGCAAAGTATGGACTATCATATATTGCTGGAAAGCCCAGAATGTCTACTTTCCAACGCCGTTGAGAGCGCGCCAATTGGGCTTCTGTAGCTCAAGAAAATCCACTTCGAGTGCAGGGAGGTCAGAATCCAACAGCATCTGCAGTCCTTTTCAGTCTCTGAATCAGATTTTTGCTCAGAACCTTCAATTTCAGCCAGAAAATACCTGAAATCACAGAAAAACACACAAACTCATAGTAAAGTCCAGAAAAGTGAATTTTAACTAAAAACTAATAAAAATATACTAAAAACTCAACTAAAACTACCAAAAACATACTAAAAACAATGCCAAAAAGTGTATAAATTATCCGCTCATCACAACACCAAACTTAAATTGTTGCTTGTCCTCAAGCAACTGAAAATCAAATAAGATAAAAAGAAGAGAATATGCAATGAATTCCAAAAACATCTATGAAGATCAGTATTAATTAGATGAGCGGGGCTTTTAGCTTTTTGCCTCTGAACAGTTTTGGCACCTCACTCTATCCTTTGATATTCAGAATGGTTGGCTTCTTTAGGAACTCAGAATCCAGATAGTGTTATTGATTCTCCTAGTTAAGTATGATGATTCTTGAACACAGCTACTTTATGAGTCTTGGCCGTGGCCCAAAGCACTCTGTCTTCCAGTATTACCACCGGATACATACATGCCACAGACACATAATTGGGTGAACCTTTTCAGATTGTGACTCAGCTTTGCTAAAGTCCCCAATTAGAGGTGTCCAGGGTTCTTAAGCACACTCTTTTTGCCTTGGATCACAACTTTATTTCTTTCTTTTTCTTTCTTTTCTTTCTTTTCTTTTTTCGGTTTTTTTTTTCGCCTCCTTTTTTTTTGTATTCACTGCTTTTTCTTGCTTCAAGAATCATTTTTATGATTTTTCAGATCCTCAGTAACATGTCTCTTTTTTCATCATTCTTTCAAGAGCCAACCTTCATGAACCACAAATTCAAGATACATATGCACTGTTTAAGCATGCATTCAGAGAACAAGAGTAATGCCACCACATCAAATAATTAAACTATTATAAAATTTAGAATTCATGCAATTCTTTCCTTTTTAATTAAGCACAATTTTATTCAAGAAAGGTGATGGATTCATAGGACATTCATAACTTCAAGGCATAGACACTAAAGACACTAATGATCACAAGACACAAACATGGATAGACATAAGCATAGAATTCGAAAAACAGAAGAATAAAGAACAAGGAAATCAAAGAACGGGTCCACCTTAGTGATGGCGGCTCTTTCTTCCTCTTGAAGATCCTATGGAGTGCTTGAGCTCCTCAATGTCTCTTCCTTGTCTTTGTTGCTCCTCCCTCATGATTCTTTGGTCTTCTCTAATTTCATGGAGGATGATGGAGTGTTCTTGATGCTCCACCCTTAGTTGTCCCATGTTGGAACTCAATTCTCCTAGGGAGGTGTTTACTTGCTCCCAATAGTCTTGTGGAGGAAAGTGCATCCCTTGAGGTATCTCAGGGATCTCATGATGAGAGGGGTCTCTTGTGTGCTCCATCCTTTTCTTGGTGATGGGCTTGTCCTCATCAATGGGGGTGTCTCCTTCTATGTCAACTCTAACTGAATAACAGAGGTGACAAATGAGATGAGGAAAGGCTAGCCTTGCCAAGGTAGAGGACTTGTCCGCCACCTTATAGAGTTCTTGGGCTATAACCTCATGAACTTCCACTTCTTCTCCAATCATGATGCTATGGATCATGATGGCCCGGTCTATGGTAACTTCGGACCGGTTGCTAGTGAGAATAATTGAACGTTGAATGAACTCCAACCATCCTCTAGCCACGGGTTTGAGGTCATGCCTTCTCAATTGAACCGGCTTGCCTCTTGAATCTCTCTTCCATTGTGCGCCCTCTTCACATATTACTGTGAGGACTTGGTCCAACCTTTGATCAAAGTTGACCCTTCTTGTGTAAGGATGTTCATCTCCTTGCATCATAGGCAAGTTGAATGCTACCCTCACGCTTTCCGGACTAAAATCTAAGTATTTCCCCCGAACCATAGTAAGATAATTCTTTGGATCCGGGTTCACACTTTGATCATGGTTCTTGGTGATCCATGCATTGGCATAGAACTCTTGAACCATCAAGATTCCGACTTGTTGAATGGGGTTGGTAAGTACTTCCCAACCTCTTCTTCGGATCTCATGGCGGATCTCCGGATATTCACCCTTTTTGAGTGAAAAGGGGACCTCGGGGATCACTTTCTTCAAGGCCACAACTTCATAGAAGTGGTCTTGATGCACCCTTGAGATGAATCTATCCATCTCCCATGACTCGGAGGTGGAAGCTTTTGCCTTCCCTTTCCTCTTTTTAGAGGTTTCTCCGGCCTTGGATGCCATAAATGGTTATGGAAAACGAAAAAGCAACGCTTTTACCACACCAAACTTAAAATGTTTGCTCGTCCTCGAGCAAAAGAAGAAAGAAGAGAGTAGAAGAAGAAGAAATGAGGGAGAAAGGGATGGCTATGTATTCGGCCAAAGAAGGGGAGAAGTGGTGTTTATGTTGTGTGAAAATGAAGGAATGAAGAAGGGTATTTATAGGAGAGAGGGGAGATGGAGTTCGGCCATTATGGGTGGGTTTGGGAGGGAAAGTGGTTTGAATTTGAATGGAAGGTTAGGTGGGGTTTTATGAAGGATGGATGTGAGTGGTGAAGAGAAAGATGGGATTTGATAGGTGAAGGGTTTTTGGGGAAGAGGTATTGAGGTGATTGGTGAATGGGGGAAGAAGAGAGAGGGTGGTGGTGGGGTAGGTGGGGGTCCTGTGGGGTCCACAGATCCTGTGGTGTCAAGGAAAAGTCATCCCTGCACCAAATGTTGCTCAAAATCACGTTTTGAGCCATTTCTGGCGTTAAACGCCGGGCTGGTGCCCATTCTTGGCGTTAACGCCAGGTTCTTGCCCTTTTCTGGCGTTTAACGCCAGTCTGGTGCCCCTTTCTGGCGTTAAACGCCCAGAATGGTGCCAGACTGGGCGTTAAACGCCCAATTGCTAGCCTCACTGGCGTTTAAACGCCAGTGAATTCTTCCTCCAGGGTGTGCTGTTTTTCTTCCTGTTTTTCATTTTTTTGCTTTCTTCATTGATTTTGTGACTTCTTATGATCATCAACCTACAAAAAAGATAAAATAACAAAAGGAAATAGATAATTATAAAACATTGGGTTGCCTCCCAACAAGCGCTTCTTTAATGTCATTAGCTTGACAGAGGACTCTCATGGAGCCTCACAGATACTCAGAGCAATGTTGGAACCTCCCAACACCAAACTTAGAGTTTGACTGTGGGGGTTCAACACCAAACTTAGAGTTTGGTTGTGGCCTCCCAACACCAAACTTAGAGTTTGACTGTGGGGGCTCTGTTTGTCTCTGATTTGAGAGAAGCTCTTCAAGCTTCTTCTCCATGATGACAGAGGGATGTCCTTGAGCCTTAAACACCAAGGATTCTTCATTCACTTGAATGGTCAACTCTCCTCTATCAACATCAATCACAGCCTTTGCTGTGGCTAGGAAGGGTCTGCCAAGGATGATGGATTCATCCATGCACTCCCCAGTCTCTAGGACTATGAAATCAGTAGGGATGTAATGGTTTTCAACTTTTACCAAAACATTCTCTACAAGTCCATGAGCTTGTTTTCTTGAGTTGTCTGCCATCTCCAATGAGATTCTTGCAGCTTGCACCTCAAAGATCCCTAACTTCTCCATTACAGAGAGGGGCATGAGGTTTACACTTGACCCTAAGTCACACAGAGCCTTCTTGAAGGTCATGGTGCCTATGGTACAAGGTATGGAAAACTTCCTAGGATCCTGCCTCTTTTGAGGTAATTTCTGCCTAGACAAGTCATCCAGTTCTTTGGTGAGCAGAGGGGGTTCATCCTCCCAAGTCTCATTTCCAAATAACTTGTCATTTAGCTTCATGATTGCTCCAAGGTATTTAGCAACTTGCTCCTCAGTGATATACTCATCCTCTTTAGAGGAAGAATACTCATCAGAGCTCATGAAAGGCAGAAGTAAGTCCAATGGAATCTCTATGGTCTCATTTTGAGCCTGAGATTCCCATGGTTCCTCATTGGGGAACTCAGAGGAGATTGATGCACGCCCATTGAGGTCTTCCTCAGTGGCGTCCACCTCCTCTCTTTCCTCTCCATATTCGGCCATGTTTATGGCTTTACACTCTCCTTTTGGATTTTCTTCTGTGTTGCTTGGGAGAGTACTAGGAGGGAGTCCAGTAATTTTTTTGCTCAGCTGACCCACTTGTCCTTCCAAATTTCTGATGGAGGACCTTGTATCAGTCATGAAACTTTGAGTGGTTTTGATTAGATCAGAGACCATGGTTGCTAAGTCAGAGGGGTTCTGCTTAGAATTCTCTGCCTGTTGCTGAGAAGATGATGGGAAAGGCTTGCCATTGTTAAACCTGTTTCTTCCACCATTATTGTTATTGAAACCTTGGTGAGGTCTCTCTTGATTCTTCCATGAGAAATTTGGGTGATTTCTCCATGAAGAATTGTAGGTGTTTCCATAGGGTTCTCCTAGGTAATTCACCTCTTCCATTGAAGGGTTCTCAGGATCATATGCTTCTTCCTCAGATGAAGCATCCTTAGTACTGCCAGGTGCATTTTGCATTCCAGACAGACTTTGAGAAATCAAATTGACTTGTTGAGTCAATATCTTATTCTGAGCCAGTATGGCATTCAAAGTATCAATCTCAAGAACTCCTTTCTTCTGACTAGTCCCATTGTTCACAGGATTCCTTTCAGAAGTGTACATGAATTGGTTATTTGCAACCATTTCAATTAGCTCTTGAGCTTCTGTAGGCGTCTTCTTCAAATGAAGAGATCCTCCAGCAGAGCTATCCAAAGACATCTTGGATAGTTCAGAGAGACCATCATAGAAAATACCTATGTTGCTCCATTCAGAAAGCATGTCTGAGGGACATTTTCTGATTAATTGTTTGTATCTTTCCCAAGCTTCATAGAGGGATTCTCCATCCTTTTGTCTGAAGGTTTGGACTTCCACTCTAAGCTTACTCCATTTCTGAGGTGGAAAGAACTTTGCCAAGAAGGCATTGACTAGCTTTTCCCAAGAGTCCAGACTATCTTTAGGTTGTGAATCCAACCATATTCTAGCTCTGTCTCTTACAGCAAAAGGGAATAGCATCAGTCTGTAGACCTCAGGGTCTACCCCATTAGTCTTGACTGTGTCACAGATTTGCAAGAATTCAGCTAAAAACTGATGAGGATCTTCCATTGGAAGTCCATGGAACTTGCAATTCTGTTGCATTAGAGAAACTAATTGAGGCTTAAGCTCAAAGTTGTTTGCTCCAATGGCAGGGATAGAGATGCTTCTCCCATAGAAGTCGGGAGTAGGTGCAGTGAAGTCACCCAGCACCTTCCTTGCATTGTTGGCATTGTTGTTGTTTTCGGCTGCCATGTGTTCTTCTTCTTTGAAAAATTCGGTCAGGTCCTCAACAGAGAGTTGTGCTTTAGCTTCTCTTAGCTTTCGCTTCAAGGTTCTCTCAGGTTCAGGGTCAGCTTCAACAAGAATGCCTTTGTCTCTGCTCCTGCTCATATGAAAGAGAAGAGAAAAAGAAAATGTGGAATCCTCTATGTCACAGTATAGAGATTCCTTGAGGTGTCAGAGGAAACGAAAAATAGAAGAAGGAGGTAGAAGAATTCGAACTTGATTAGATAGAGTTCGAATTGTGCATTAAGAAGGAGTAGTACTCCATAAATAGAAGGATGTGAGAAGGAGGGTAGAGGATTTTCGAAAATTAATTAAAAAGATGTCAAAAACATTTTGAAAATTGATTGATAATTTTCGAAAATTGAAAGTGGAAAAGAAATCAAGTGATTTTTGAAAAAGATTTTGAAATTAGAAGTTAAAAAGATTTGATTGAAGACTGATTTTGAAAAAGATGTGATTAAAGAGATATGATTGAAAAGATTTGATTTAAAAACAATTTTAAAAGATATGTTTTGAAAACAATGTTTTAAAAGATTTGATTTTGAAAATCAATGACTTGTCTAACAAGAAAAGATATGGATCAAACATTAAACCTTCCTCAACAGAAAAGGCAACATACTTGAGATGTTCAATCAAATCATTAATTGTTAGTAAGTATCTTTGAAAAAGGAAAGAAATTGATTTTGAAAACATTTGATTGAAAAGATATGATTTGAAAAAGATTTGATTTTGAAAATCTTTGAAAACTTGAAAAAAATTGATTTGAAAAACAAAATCTTCCCCCTTGTGCCATCCTGGCGTTAAACGCCCAGAATGGTATACATTCTGGCGTTTAACGCCCAAAATGCTACCTCTTTGGGCGTTAAACGCCCAACCAGGTACCCTGGCTGGCGTTTAAACGCCAGTCTGTCTTCTTCACTGGGCATTTTTGAATGCTCAGCTTTTTCTGTATAATTCCTCTGCAGCATGTTCTGAATCTTCAATTCTTTGTATTATTGACTTGAAAAGACACAAATTAAAAATATTTTTGGATTTTTTTTTTAATAATCAAAGTGCAACAAGAATCAAATAACAATGCATGCAAGACACCAAACTTAGCAGTTTGTATACTACTGACACTATATGAGACACATAAACACTCAAGCCAAAAGAATTCAAAGATCAGAGTAAGAAATCATCAAGAATTACTTGAAGATCCTTAAGACACATGAATGAATGCATGCAATTGACACCAAACTTAAGATGAGACACTAGACTTAAGCAAGAAACATAAATTTTTTTTTTTTTTGAAAATCAAGTGGAAAAAGATATCAAAATTCTTAATGAGAATTCCAGGAATCAGTGCAATGCTAGTCTAAGACTCCGGTCCAGGAATTAGACATGGCTTCACAGCCAGCCAAGCTTTCAAAGAAAGCTTCGGTCCAAAACACTAGACATGGCCAAAGGCCAGCCAAGCCTTAGCAGATCACTGCTCCAAAAGCAGGATTGATAGAAATCAACAAGCTCTTGTGATGATAAGTTGAAACCTCGGTCCAATGAAATTAGACATGGCTTCTCAGCCAGCCAGATTTCAACAAATCATCATGAAACTCTAGAATTCATCTTCAAGAATTTCGAAAAAAAATACCTAATCTAAGCAACAAGATGAACCTTCAGTTGTCCAAACTGAACAATCCCAGGCATTGTTACCAAAAGCTTGCTCAAAACTTGAACAATCCCCGGCAACGGCGCCAAAAACTTGGTGCGCGAAATTGTGAACAATACTTTTCACAACTCTCATAATCCCTGGTCATGAACTCCAAGAACTTGGTGGTTCAATTCCATGGCATTACACAACTTCGCACAACTAACCAGCAAGTGCACTGGGTCGTCCAAGTAATACCTTACGTGAGTAAGGGTCGATCCCACGGAGATTGTTGCTATGAAGCAAGCTATGGTCATCTTGTAAATCTTAGTCAGGCAAACTCAAATGTATGATGGTGATGAATGAAAATAACATAAAAGATAAAGATAGAGATACTCATGTAATTCACTGGTAGGAACTTCAGATAAGCGCATGAAGATGCCTTCCCTTCCGTCTCTCTGCTTTCCTACTGTCTTCATCCAATCCTTCTTACTCCTTTCCATGGCAAGCTTATGCAAGGGTTTCACCGTTGTCAGTGGCTACCTCCCATCCTCTCATTGGAAATGTTCAACGCACCCTGTCACGGCACGGCTATCCATCTGTCGGTTCTCAATCAGGCCGGAATAGAATCCAGTGATTCTTTTGCGTCTGTCACTAACGCCCCGCCCTCAGGAGTTTGAAGCACGTCACAGTCATTCAATCATTGAATCCTACTCAGAATACCACAGACAAGGTTAGACCTTCCGGATTCTCTTGAATGCCGCCATCAGTTCTCGCCTATACCACGAAGACTCTGATCTCACGGAATGGCTGGCTCGTTTGTCAGGCGAGCACTCGGTTGTCAGGCGATCAACCATGCATCGTGTTATCAGGAATCCAAGAGATATTCACTAGAGCCTTGATTGCTTGTAGAACAAGAGTGGTTGTCAGTCACTTTGTTCATGAGTGAGAGTGGTGATGATTCGTGACAATCATCACCTTCATCAAGTTGAAGAACAAGTGATATCTTGGACAAAGAACAAGCGGAATTGAATAGAAGAACAATAGTAATTGCATTAATACTCGAGGTACAGCAGAGCTCCACACCTTAATCTATGGTGTGTAGAAACTCCACCGTTGAAAATACATAAGCATAAGGTCTAGGCATGGCCGAATGGCCAGCCTCCCAATGATCTAAGATAGCATAAAACGAAGATAGCTACCAAAGTCCTCTAATACAATAGTAAAAGGTCCTACTTATAGAAAACTAGTAGCCTAAGGTTTACAGAAATGAGTAAATGACATAAAAATCCACTTCCGGGCCCACTTGGTGTGTGCTTGGGCTGAGCAATGAAGCAATTTCGTGTAGAGACTCTTCTTGGAGTTAAACGCCAGCTTTTATGCCAGTTTGGGCGTTTAACTCCCATTTGGGTGCCAGTTCCAGCGTTTAACGCTGGGATTTCTTGAGGTGACTTTGAACGCCGGTTTGGGCCATCAAATCTTGGGCAAAGTATGGACTATCATATATTGCTGGAAAGCCCAGGATGTCTACTTTCCAACGCCGTTGAGAGCGCGCCAATTGGGCTTCTGTAGCGCTAGAAAATCCACTTCGAGTGCAGGGAGGTCAGAATCCAACAGCATCTGCAGTCCTTTTCAGTCTCTGAATCAGATTTTTGCTCAGAACCTTCAATTTCAGCCAGAAAATACCTGAAATCACAGAAAAACACACAAACTCATAGTAAAGTCCAGAAAAGTGAATTTTAACTAAAAACTAATAAAAATATACTAAAAACTCAACTAAAACTACCAAAAACATACTAAAAACAATGCCAAAAAGTGTATAAATTATCCGCTCATCACTTATACCATGAAGATTCTGATTAAGGAATCCAAGAGATATCTACTCAATCTAAGGTAGAACGGAGGTGGTTGTCAAGCACACGTTCATAGGTGAGAATGATGATGAGTGTCACGGATCATCACATTCATCAAGTTTAGGAACAAGTGATATCTTAGAATAGAAGAAAGCATGATTGAATGAAAAACAGTAGTAATTGTATTAATCCATCAAGACACAGCAGAGCTCCTCACCCCCAACCATGGGGTTTAGAGACTCATGCCGTAGAAGATACAATAAGAAACGTGTAAAGTGTCATGAGGTAGAGATACAATATCAAAAGGTCCTATTAATAGTGAACTAGTAACCTAGGGTATACAGAAATGAGTAAAAGACGTAAAAATCCACTTCCAGAGTCCACTTGGTGTGTGCTTGGGCTGAGCATTGAAGCTTCCATGTGTAGACACTTTTTCTGGAGTTAAACGCCAGCTTTTATGCCAGTTTGGGCGTTTAACTCCAATTTTTGTGCCAGTTCCGGCGTTTAATGCCGGGATTCCTGAAACTGATTTGCAACGCCAGTTTGGGCCATTAAATCTCGGGCAAAGTATGAACTATTATACATTGCTGGAAAGCCCAGGATGTCTACTTTCCAACGCAATTAAAAGCGCGCCAATTGGGCTTCTGTAGCTCCAGAAAATCCACTTCGAGTGCAGGGGGGTCAGAATCCAACAGCATCTGCAGTCCTTTTCAGCCTCTGAATCAGATTTTTGCTCAGGTCCCTCAATTTCAGCCAGAAAATACCTGAAATCACAGAAAAACACACAAACTCATAGTAAAGCCCAGAAAAGTGAATTTTAACTAAAAACTAATAAAAATGTAATAAAAACTAACTAAAATATACTAAAAACATACTAAAAACAATGCCAAAAAGCGTATAAATTATCCGCTCATCAGTGACGCGCACGCGTGGATGGCCTCACTTCCAAATTCACACGGACGCGTGAGGTACACGTTCGCGCAATGGAGCTTTGTGCTTCTAACACCATTCCAGCACCACTCCATCCTAACTCTCTGCCATGCAACCGTTTATGTCGATTTCGCGGGGTCACGCGTGTGTGTGGGTGATGCGCACGCGTGGAGGGCTGGATTTGCAAACGACGCAGACGCGTTAGGGACACGTTCGCGTGCATGTGTTGGTGCCAAAGGCGTTGGTGCACGAAATTGTGATCATCAATGGCGCCATCAACATGGTACGCTCAATTGCAATCTCAACTCTTTATCACAACTTCGCACAACTAACCAGCAAGTGTACTGGGTCGTCCAAGTAATAAACCTTACGCGAGTAAGGGTCGATCCCACAGAGATTGTTGGTATGAAGCAAGCTATGGTCACCTTGTAAATCTCAGTCAGGCAGATTCAAATGGTTATGAATGATATATGAATAAAGCATAAAGATAGAGATACTTATGTAATTCATTGGTGAGAACTTCAGATAAGCGTATGAAGATGCTTTGTCCCCCCCGTCTCTCTGCTTTCCTACTGTCTTCATCCAATCCTTCTTACTCCTTTCCATGGCAAGCTGTATGTTGGGCATCACCGTTGTCAGTGGCTACAATCCCGTCCTCTCAGTGAAAATGTTCAACGCACCCTGTCACGGCACGGCTAATCATCTATCGGTTCTCAATCAGGTTGGAATAGAATCCATTGATTCTTTTGCGTCTGTCACTAACGCCCAGCCTTCAGGAGTTTGAAGCTCGTCACAATTATTCAATCATTGAATCCTACCCAGAATACCACAGATAAGGTTTAGACCTTCCGGATTCTCTTGAATGCCGCCATCAATTCTAGCTTATACCATGAAGATTCCGATTAAAGAATCCAAGAGATAGACATTCAAGCCTTGTTTGCTTGTAGAACGGGAGTGGTTGTCAGGCACGCGTTCATAAGTGAGAATGATGATGAGCGTCACATAATCATCACATTCATCAAGTTCTTGAGTGCGAATGAATATCTTGGAATAAGAACAAGCTGAATTGAATAGAAGAACAATAGTAATTGCATTAATACTCGAGGTACAGCAGAGCTCCACACCTTAATCTATGGTGTGTAGAAACTCCACCGTTGAAAATACATAAGAACAAAAGTGATCATTGGCTTCGGCCCCAGAGAGGGAACCAGAAAAACCAAGATCTGATCTAAGAACTAGATGTCCGAAGATGAAAATACAATAGCAAAAGGTCCTATTTGTAGAGAACAAGTAGCCTAGAGTTTACAGAAATGAGTAAATGACATAAAAATCCACTTTCGGGCCCACTTGGTGTGTGCTTGGGCTGAGCATTGAAGCATTTTCGTGTAGAGACTTTTCTTGGAGTTAAACGCCAGCTTTTGTGCCAGTTTGGGCGTTTAACTCCCATTCTTGTGCCAGTTCCGGCGTTTAACGCCGGGCAGTTTTGAGCTGATTTGGAACGCAAGTTTGGGCCATCAAATCTCGGACAAAGTATGGACAATTATCCATTGCTGGAAAGCCCAGGATGTCTACTTTCCAACGCCGTTGAGAGCGCACCAATTGGGCTTCTGTAGCTCCAGAAAATCTACTTCGAGTGCAGGGAGGTCAGAATCCAATAGCATCTGCAGTCCTTTTCAGCCTCTGAATCAGATTTTTGCTCAGGTCCCTCAATTTCAGCCAGAAAATACCTGAAATCACAGAAAAACACACAAACTCATAGTAAAGTCCAGAAAAGTGAATTTTAACTAAAAACTAATAAAAATATACTAAAAACTAACTAAAACATACTAAAAACATACTAAAAACAATGCCAAAAAGCGTATAAATTATCCGCTCATCACAACACCAAACTTAAATTGTTGCTTGCCCCCAAGCAACTGAAAATCAAATAAGATAAAAGGAAGAGAATATACTATAGACTCCAAATTATCAATGAAACTTAGCTCCAATTAGATGAGCGGGACTAGTAGCTTTTTGCCTCTGAACAGTTTTGGCACCTCACTTTATCCTTTGAGGTTCAGAATGATTGGCATCTTTAGGAACTCAGAATTCAGATAGTGCTATTGATTCTCCTAGTTAAGTATGTTGATTCTTGAACACAGCTACTTTATGAGTCTTGGCCGTGGCCCAAAGCACTCTGTCTTCCAGTATTACCACCGGATACATACATGCCACAGACACATAACTGGGTGAACCTTTTCAGATTGTGACTCAGCTTTGCTAGAGTCCCCAATTAGAGGTGTCCAGGGTTCTTAAGCACACTCTTTTTGCCTTGGATCACAACTTTATTTTTTTCTTTTTCTTTCTCTTTTTTTTCGTTTTTCTCCCTTTTTTTTCTTTTTTTTTCACTGCTTTTTCTTGCTTCAAGAATCATTTTTATGATTTTTCAGATCCTCAGTAACATGTCTCCTTTTTCATCATTCTTTCAAGAGCCAACAATTTTAACATTCATGAACAACAAATTCAAAAGATATATGCATTGTTCAAGCATACATTTAGAAAACAAAAAGTATTATCACCACATCAAAATAATTAAGCTAGTTTTAAGGATGAATTCGAAATCATGTACTTCTTGTTCTTTTGTAATAAAAACATTTTTCATTTAAGAAAGGTGATGGATTCATAGGACATTCATAACTTTAAGGCATAGACACTAAGACACTAATGATCATAAGACACAAACATAGATAAACATAAGCATAATTTTCGAAAAACAGGAAAATAAAGAACAAGAAAAATAAAGAACAAGGAAAATAAAGAACGGGTCCACCTTAGTGATGGCGGCTTGTTCTTCCTCTTGAAGGTCTTATGGAGTGCTTGAGCTCCTCAATGTCTCTTCCTTGCCTTTGTTGTTCCTCTCTCATGATTCTTTGATCTTCTCTAATTTCATGGAGGAGGATGGAATGTTCTTGGTGCTCCACCCTTAGTTGTCCCATGTTGGAACTCAATTCTCCTAGGGAGGTGTTGATTTGCTCCCAATAGTTTTGTGGAGGTAAGTGCATCCCTTGAGGCATCTCAGGAATTTCATGATGAGTGGGATCTCTTGTTTGCTCCATCCTTTTCTTAGTGATGGGCTTGTCCTCATCAATGGGGATGTCTCCCTTTATGTCAACTCCAACTGAATAACAGAGGTGACAAATGAGATAAGGAAAGGCTAACCTTGCCAAGGTAGCGGACTTGTCCGCCACCTTATAAAGTTCTTGGGCTATAACCTCATGAACTTCTACTTCTTCTCCAATCATGATGCTATGGATCATGATGGCCCGGTCTATAGTAACTTCGGACCGGTTGCTAGTGGAAATGATTGAGCGTTGGATAAACTCCAACCATCCCCTAGCTACGGGCTTGAGGTCATTCCTTCTCAATTGAACCGGCTTCCCTCTTGAATCTCTCTTCCATTGGGCGCCCTCTTCACAAATGACTGTGAGGACTTGGTCCAACCTTTGATCAAAGTTGACCCTTCTAGTGTAAGGGTGTTCATCTCCTTGCATCATGGGCAAGTTGAATGCCAACCTTACATTTTCCGGACTAAAATCTAAGCATTTTCCCCGAACCATTGTAAGCCAATTCTTTGGGTCCGGGTTCACACTTTGATCATGGTTCTTGGTGATCCATGCATTGGCATAGAACTCTTGAACCATTAAGATTCCGACTTGTTGAATGGTGTTGGTAAGAACTTTCCAACCTCTTCTTCGGATCTCATGTCGGATCTCCGGATATTTACTCTTTTTGAGTTTGAAAGGGACCTCGGGGATCACCTTCTTCAATGCCACAACTTCATAGAAGTGGTCTTGATGCACCCTTGAGATGAATCTCTCCATCTCCCATGACTCGGAGGTGGAAGCTTTTGCCTTCCCTTTCCTCTTTCTAGAGGTTTCTCCGGCCTTGGATGCCATAAATGGTTATGGAAAAACAAAAAGCATTGCTTTTACCACACCAAACTTAAAAGGTTTGCTCGTCCTCGAGCAAAAGAAGAAAGAAGAGAGTAGAAGAAGAAGAAATAGAAGAGATGGAGGTGGCTTTGTGGTTCGGCCAAAGGGGGAGAAGTAGTGTTTAGGGTGTGTGAAAATGAGGGAGTGAAGATGGGTTTATATAGGGGTGGAGAGAGGGGTAGGGTTCGGTTATGGGAGGGTGGGTTTGGGAGGGAAAGTGGTTTGAATTTGAATGGTGAGGTAGGTGGGGTTTTATGAAGGATGGATGTGAGTGGTGAAGAGAAAGATGGGATTTGATAGGTGAAGGGTTTTTGGGGAAGAGGTGTTGAGGTGATTGGTGAATGGGTGAAGAAGAGAGAGGGTGGTGGGGTAGGTGGGGATTTTGTGGGGTCCACAGATCCTGAGGTATCAAGGAAAAGTCATCCCTGCACCAAGTGGCGAGCAAAATTGCTCTCTGTGCCAATTCTGGCGCTAAACGCCGGGCTGGTGCCCATTTTTGGCGTTTAACGCCAGCTTCTTGCCCTTTCCTGGCGTTTAACGCCAGTCTGGTGCCCCTTTCTGGCGTTAAACGCCCAGAATGGTGCCAGACTGGGTGTTAAACGCCCATTTGCTAGCTTCACTGGCATTTAAACGCCAGCAAGTTCTCCACCAGGGTGTGCTATTTTTCTTTCTGTTTTTCATTCTATTTTTGCTTTTTCAATTGATTTTGTGACTTCCCATGATCATCAACCTACAGAAAACATAAAATAACAAAGGAAAATAGATTAAATATAACATTGGGTTGCCTCCCAACAAGCGCTTCTTTAATGTCAGTAGCTTGACAGTGGGCTCTCATGGAGCCTCAAAGATACTCAGAGCAAAGTTGGAACCTCCCAACACCAAACTTAGAGTTTGAATGTGGGGGTTCAACACCAAACTTAGAATTTGGTTGTGGCCTCCCAACACCAAACTTAGAGTTTGACTGTGGGGGCTCTGTTTGACTCTGTTTTGAGAGAAGCTCTTCATGCTTCCTCTCCATGGTGACAGAGGGGTATCCTTGAGCCTTAAACACAAAGGATTCTTCATTCACTTGAATGATCAATTCTCCTCTGTCTACATCAATCATAGCCTTTGCTGTGGCTAGGAAGGGTCTGCCAAGGATGATGGATTCATCCATGCACTTCCCAGTCTCTAGGACTATGAAATCAGTAGGGATGTAATGGTCTTCAATCTTTACCAAAACATCCTCTACAAGTCCATAAGCTTGTTTTCTTGAATTGTCTGCCATCTCTAGTGAGATTCTTGCAGCTTGCACCTCAAAGATCCCTAGCTTCTCCATTACAGAGAGAGGCATGAGGTTTACACTTGACCCTAGGTCACACAGAGCCTTCTTAAAGGTCATGGTGCCTATGGTACAAGGTATTTAAAACTTTCCAGGATCCTGTCTCTTTTGAGGTAATTTCTGCCTAGACAAGTCATCCAGTTCTTTGGTGAGCAAAGAAGGTTCGTTCTCCTAAGTCTCATTACCAAATAACTTGTCATTTAGCTTCATGATTGCTCCAAGGTACTTGGCAACTTGCTCTTCAGTGACATACTCATCCTCTTCAGAGGAAGAATACTCATCAGAGCTCATGAATGGCAGAAGTAAATCCATTGGAATCTCTATGGTCTCAGTGTGAGCCTCAGATTCCCATGGTTCCTCATTAGGGAACTCATTGGAGGCCAGTGGACGTCCATTGAGGTCTTCCTCGGTGGCGCTCACTGCCTCTTCATCCTCTCCAAGTTCGGCCATGTTGATGGCCTTACATTCTCCTTTTGGATTCTCTTCTGTATTACTTGGAAGAGTACTAGGAGGGAGTTCAGTAATTTTCTTGCTCAGCTGTCCCACTTGTGCCTCCAAATTCCTAATGGAGGACCTTGTTTCAGTCATGAAACTTTGAGTGGTTTTGATTAGATCAGAGACCATGGTTGCTAAGTCAGAGTTGTTCTGCTTAGAATTCTCTGTCTGTTGCTGAGAAGATGATGGAAAAGGCTTGCCATTGCTAAACCTGTTTCTTCCACCATTATTGTTGTTGAAACCTTGTTGAGGTCTCTGTTGATCCTTCCATGAGAAATTTGGATGATTTCTCCATGAAGAATTATAGGTGTTTCCATAGGGTTCTCCCATGTAATTCACCTCTTCCATTGAAGGGTTCTCAGGATCATAAGCTTCTTCTTCAGACGAAGCGTCCTTAGTACTGCCTGGTGCATTTTGCATTCCAGACAGACTTTGAGAAATCAAATTGACTTGCTGAGTCAATATTTTGTTCTGAGCCAATATGGCATTCAGAGTATCAATCTCAAGAACTCCTTTCTTCTGATTTGTCCCATTGTTCACAGGATTCCTTTCAGAAGTGTACATGAACTGGTTATTTGCAACCATTTCAATTAGTTCTTAAGCTTCTGTAGGCGTCTTCTTCAGATGAAGAGATCCTCCAGCAAAGCTATCCAATGACATCTTGGATAGTTCAGAGAGACCATCATAGAAAATACCTATGATGCTCCATTCAGAAAGCATGTCAGAGGGACACTTTCTGATTAATTGTTTGTATCTTTCCCAAGCTTCATAGAGGGATTCTCCTTCTTTCTGTCTGAAGGTTTGGACTTCCACTCTAAGCTTACTCAATTTTTGAGGTGGAAAGAACTTTGCCAAGAAGGCATTGACTAGCTTTTCCCAAGAGTTCAGGCTTTCTTTAGGTTGTGAGTCCAACCATATCCTAGCTCTGTCTCTTACAGCAAAAGGGAATAGCATAAGTCTGTAGACCTCAGGGTCAACCCCATTAGTCTTGACAGTGTTACAGATTTGCAAGAACTCAGCTGAAAACCGATGAGGATCTTTTAATAGAAGTCCATGGAACTTGCAATTCTGTTTCATTAGAGAAACTAATTGAGGCTTAAGCTCAAAGTTGTTTGCTCCAATGGCAGGGATAGAGATGCTTCTCCCATAGAAGTCGAGAGTAGGTGCAGTAAAGTCACCCAGCACCTTCCTTGCATTGTTGGCATTGTTGTTGTTTTCGGCTGCCATGGGTTCTTCTTCTTTGAAGATTTCTGTTAGGTCCTCTACAGAGAGTTGTGCCTTAGCTTCTCTTAGCTTTCGCTTCAAGGTCCTTTCAGGTTCAGGGTCAGCCTCAACAAGAATGCTTTTGTCTTTGCTCCTGCTCATATGAAAGAGAAGAGAACAAGAAAATATGGAATCCTCTATGTCACAGTATAGAGATTCCTTGAGGTGTCAGAGGAAAAGAAAAATAGAAGGAAGAAGTAGAAGAATTCGAACTTATCAAGAGAGATGGAGTTCGAATTGTTCATTGAGGAATAGTGTTAGTCCATAAATAGAAGGATGTGAGAAGAGGGGAAGAAATTTTCGAAAATTAAGTAAAAGATTTTAAAAACATTTTGAAAAACTTTAATTGATTTTCGAAAACTAAGATTAAAAAAAATCAAGTGATTTTTGAAAAAGATTTTGAAATTAGAAATCAAAAAGATATGATTTGAAAAATAATTTAAAAAGATTTGATTTTAAAAATTAATGACTTGGCTAACAAGGAAAGATATGATTCAAACATTAAACCTTTCTCAACAGAAAAGGCAACATACTTGAAATGTTGAATCAAATCATTAATTGATAGCAAGTATTTTTGAAAATGGAAAGAAATTGATTTTGAAAAAGATTTGATTGAAAAGATATGATTTGAAAAAGATTTGATTTTGAAAAGATTTTGAAAACTTGAAAAAAATTTGATTTGAAAACAAAATCTTCCCTCTTGCACCATCCTGGCGTTAAACACCCAGAATGGTGCACATTCTGGCGTTTAACGCCCAAAGCACTACCCTTTTGGGCGTTAGACGCCCAGCCAGGCACCCTGGCTGGCGTTTAAACGCCAGTTTGCCTTCCTCACTGGGCGTTTTGAACGCCCAGCTTTTTCTGTGTAATTCCTCTGCTGTATGTTCTGAATCTTCAATTCTTTGTATTATTGACTTGAAAAGGCACAAATTAAAAATATTTTTTGGATTTTTAATAATGAGGAATAATCAAAATGCAACTAAAATCAAATAACAATGCATGCAAGACACCAAACTTAGCAGTTTGTATACTACTGACACTAACAAAATGAGAATGTATATAACAAAACACTCAAGTCAAGAGAATTCAAAGATCAGAGCAAGGAAATCATCAAGAACATCTTGAAGATCACTTAAGACACATGAATGAATGCAAGAAGAACAGAAACATGCAATTGACACCAAACTTAACATGAAATACTAGACTCAAACAAGAAATATTTTTGGATTTTATGATTTTGTAATTTTTTTGGATTTTTCGAAAATTAAGTGAAAAAGAACATAAAGGTATCAAAATTCTTAATGAGAATTCTAGGAATCATGCAATGTTAGTCTAAAGCTTCAGTCTAAAGAAATTAGACATGGTTAGCCAAGCTTCAGCAGGACATTGCATTCAAGAGCTAAATTGATGAAAATCAATCAGCTTTGGTGATGATAAAAACATCACCTTGAAACACTAGAATTCATTCTTAAGACCTCTGAAGAAAAAATACCTAATCTAAGCAACAAGATGAACCGTCAGTTGTCCAAACTCAACAATCCCCGGCAACGGCGCCAAAAACTTAGTGCACGAAATTGTGATCATCAATGGCGCCATCAACATGGTACGCTCAATTGCAATCTCAACTCTTTATCACAACTTCGCACAACTAACCAGCAAGTGTACTGGGTCGTCCAAGTAATAAACCTTACGCGAGTAAGGGTCGATCCCACAGAGATTGTTGGTATGAAGCAAGCTATGGTCACCTTGTAAATCTCAGTCAGGCAGATTCAAATGGTTATGAATGATATATGAATAAAGCATAAAGATAGAGATACTTATGTAATTCATTGGTGAGAACTTCAGATAAGCGTATGGAGATGCTTTGTCCCTCCCGTCTCTCTGCTTTCCTACTGTCTTCATCCAATCCTTCTTACTCCTTTCCATGGCAAGCTATATGTTGGGCATCACCATTGTCAGTGGCTACAATCCCGTCCTCTTAGTGAAAATGTTCAACGCACCCTGTCACGGCACGGCTAATCATCTGTCGGTTCTCAATCAGGTTGGAATAGAATCCATTGATTCTTTTGCGTCTGTCACTAACGCCCAGCCTTCAGGAGTTTGAAGCTCGTCACAGTCATTCAATCATTGAATTCTACTCAGAATACCACAGACAAGGTTTAGACCTTCCGGATTCTCTTGAATGCCGCCATCAATTCTAGCTTATACCACAAAGATTTCGATTAAAGAATCCAAGAGATAGACATTCAAGCCTTGTTTGCTTGTAGAACGGGAGTGGTTGTCAGGCACGCGTTCATAAGTGAGAATGATGATGAGCATCACATAATCATCACATTCATCAAGTTCTTAAGTGCGAATGAATATCTTGGAATAAGAACAAGCTGAATTGAATAGAAGAACAATAGTAATTGCATTAATACTCGAGGTACAGCAGAGCTCCACACCTTAATCTATGGTCTGTAGAAACTCCACCGTTGAAAATACATAAGAACAAAAGTGATCATTGGCTTCGGCCCCAGAGAGGGAACCAGAAAAACCAAGATCTGATCTAATAACTAGATGTCCGAAGATGAAAATACAATAGCAAAAGGTCCTATTTGTAGAGAACTAGTAGCCTAGAGTTTACAGAAATGAGTAAATGACATAAAAATCCACTTTCGGGCCCACTTGGTGTGTGCTTGGGCTGAGCATTGAAGCATTTTCGTGTAGAGACTTTTCTTGGAGTTAAACGCCAGCTTTTGTGCCAGTTTGGGCGTTTAACTCCCATTCTTGTGCCAGTTCCGGCGTTTAACGCCGGGCAGTTTTGAGCTGATTTGGAACGCCGGTTTGGACCATCAAATCTCGAGCAAAGTATGGACTATTATACATTGCTGGAAAGCCCAGGATGTCTACTTTCCAACGCCGTTAAGAGCACGCCAATTGGGTTTTTGTAGCTCCAGAAAATCCACTTCGAGTGCAGGGAGGTCAGAATCCAATAGCATCTGCAGTCCTTTTCAGCCTCTGAATCAGATTTTTGCTCAGGTCCCTCAATTTCAGCCAGAAAATACCTGAAATCACAGAAAAACACACAAACTCATAGTAAAGTCCAGAAAAGTGAATTTTAACTAAAAACTAATAAAAATATACTAAAAACTATCTAAAACATACTAAAAACATACTAAAAACAATGCCAAAAAGCGTATAAATTATCTGCTCATCAGGCGCGCTTCCAGCCATGCTCCCGCGTGACTTTCTGTTCAAATTCCCTTTTTCGCTAATTCTCCTTTGATGCAGACGCGTCAGCGACGCTGACGCGACGTGTGCAAAATTTTTTTTATGCAGTATGCAGAATGCAAAATCTAGAATGCAGATGACTATGCAGAAATTATGAATCAACACTAAAAAAATAAAAATAAAATAAAATAAAATAAAACTAAAAATAAAAAGGAACGATTATACCATGGTGGGTTGTCTCCCACCTAGCACTTTTAGTTATAGTCCTTAAGTTGGACATTTGGTGAGCTCCTTGTCATGGAGGCTTGTGCTTGAATTCATCCTGAAACTTCCACCAATACTTGGACTTTCAATAATCTCTGTCTATTCTAAGTAAATTTCTCAAGCTTTGATGGAGTTCTTCACAAGTTTTGAGCTCCCAAGTTTGATCTTCTTGTATACTAGGATCCCAAATCTTGATTCCACACCCGTCTTCAAGTTGATCATCATGGTTCCATCCGGGTGGCAAGCACTCTGAACTCTCTACGAAGTACCAAACTCTTCTTTTAGATCTAACCAAATTATCACCAGTTGAGCCCTTACATCTAGCCCTTGAAATATCAACTTTAATGAGCCTTGATTTGTAACTCCAACCACTAAACTGTCTCCTCTTATGCTTTATGCCACAAAGCTTCCTGAGTTGGTTGTTCGTTTCAAGAATACCGTACTCAAGTGGGATAGGAAGATGAACCCAGAGATAAGTTTTGCCCACTCAAGTGAAGGAGTAGACGGCAACCTAGGTGGAAAAGTCTCCAACGTTCTTGACAAAGCATACTCAACTCCCGTCCGCCCTTTTCTAAAGATTTTCGCTTCCACATTATTCTCAGACTCAATCAGAGAAGAGTCTTCATATTCAAGGAGTTCATTTACGGATGTAGATTTATCACTAGGAGAACTTGATGCACGATCTTTATCACCAAGGGAACTTACTTCTTGTTCTATCCCATCCAAGTCTTCATAAGGAATATGCCATGGAGGTTGTGCACTGGCCTTCTTGACATCAATTTCAATCTTATTGGAGGAGTACTCTACAATTCTAGATTTCTATGGAAGTTCAGCATCTCCTAAATCTTTAACCACTTCTTCCTCTACAACTATTATGGCTTTCTCCACTTGTTCCAATACAAATCCATGTTCCTTATTATCCACCGGAGTTTCTAGTGTCTCCTTCATGCTATGCTCTTCTTTTGATTCTCCACATGTAGCCATGAGAGTACTTTGAGTGCTCAAATATTGGAAAGCTAATTGATTTACTACCTTGGTTAAGGCAGTCACGAATTCTAGTACTCCCCGTTTCATCTCTCTTTGCCCTTGAAGAAGAACACCAAGAGTGTCATGCATTGAAGGTTGAGGTGGATATGAGGACTCATTAATTGGGAGGAAAGGTTCATGATAAGAGGGTGGTTCATCATAATAAGAATGTGGTAGTTCATCACTCTCCATCTTTTCCACTTGTTGCACAGCATGCTTCAATTCTTCGTTCTCAATTTGAGATTCTTTATCCATGAAAGCTTCAGGTGCTATCTAGTTTACCGCTCGGTCCCATTGACGCAGGGTTGCTTAAAATTGATACATTGTTTCCTTGAGACGATCCTTTGACTCTTGTTCTGCTTGGATATCATAAGTAGGATCATAAGGCTCTTGGATTGATGGATATGGATGTGGTGTATATGGAGGTGGTGGTCCTTGGGAGTAACTGGGTTGGAATTGGGGTGGGTCTATGTATGGCTCATAGGGTGGTTGATATGGTGAATAAGGGTTAGGATCAGATGAGGGTGTTTGGTAGTAGGGGACTTGTGAGTATGGTGGTTCAAAGGTGTATTGAGGAGGTGATTCATAAGCATATGGTGGGGCTTGCTGGTAATTACAAGGGGGTCCACCATATTCATCATCTTGGTACGCTCCCTGGAATGGCTCTTGACCATAGTAATTTGGTGGAGGTTGGTTGTCACAAAGAGTTCCACCATAACTATTGTCTTGGCATGCATTGTAGAATTGTCTTTGTCCATGGTATCTTGGAAGGTGTTGTTGCCGAAAGGGTTGATCAGATCCTCGTGGCTCCGTCCATCTCTGATTGTTTTGACCTTGATGCATGTTCCTGTTATAGCTTCCATTCCTTTCAACAACATTAGAACCAAACTCAAAGCGACGGAGGTGAGAACTCATAGTAGATAATAAAAATTAAAAACAAAAATAAAAACAAATAAACAAGCAAAATAAAATATTTACAATAACCAATAATAAGGCACACGTTTGCAACTCCCCGGCAACGGCGCCATTTTGACGATCAGATTTCTATCGGTAAAGAAATTCACAAGAATATAATCGCGTTGTAGGTATAGTTTCTAAACAAACAGAGAATCCTTTCGTGCAAAAGTTTTGGTTGTCACAAGTAACAAACCCATAATAAAATTGATAACCGAAGTATTCAAACCTCGGGTCGTCTTCTCAAGGAATTGCAGGGAGGTGTGTTTTATTATTGGTTATGAAAAATAGTATTTTTGGGTTTTTGAAAGGTTTGAACAAGAGAAATAAATTGCAGGAATTAATAAATCAATAGCTAAGAAAACTCTTGGCAAGGTATGAGAATTAGAAGTCATATCCTAGTTATCCTTATCAATTGTGATGAGAATTGGCTTTTGCTCCCACTTGGTCAACCTCTAACTATGAAAGTATGTTAAGTGGATAAATCAATTTGATTCCTCTAGTCCTAGTCAATTCCTAAGAAAAGACTAGAGTTAGGAGAATTCAAATCAATCAGCAAAGAATTCCAATTTTCAATCATCAGCTGAGTTTGATAACTCAAGAGTCTCTAATTACTCAACCAAAGCTAAGAGTGTAAAAAACTAAATTGAAATCATATATTTGAAATACCTCAAATTATATTAAATAGAAAGTTAGATTGAACATAAGAATCCATAAACCAAATTGGCAACATCAAGTAATCAACTAAAGTAATAGAATAAATAAAAGTAGAAGAAAACATAAAGAAAAGTAAAGGAATATTAAACCTGGAAATTGAGAAGTAGAAATCCTAATCCTGAAAGAAATACTAAATCCTAAAACCTAAGAGAGGGGAGAGAGCCTCTCTCTCTAAAAACTACATCTAAACCTAAAATTATGAGTAATGAATGTTGTGTCTGTATGTCTTGAGTCTCTGCATGTTCCCTGGCTTTATTCTATGTTTCTGGGCCGAAAAACTAGGTCAAAATGCGGCCCAAAATTGCCCCCAGCGATTTCTATTAATTCTGCATATCACGCATGTCACGCGTATAAGTTGGTCACGCATACGCGTCGTTTGACAAAGTGTTTACTACCTTGGTTAAGGTAGCCACAAATTCTAGTATCTCCCTTTGCATATCTTCTTGCCCTTGAAGAAGAAGGCCAAGGGTGTCATCCGTTGGAGATTGGGGTGGATAGGAGGGTTCATTATTTTGGAAAAAATGTTCATAATAGGAAGACGGTTTATTCTTGGTGAAAATATGGAGATGGTGTGTATTGAGGTGGTTCTTGGGAGTAATTGTGTTGGAATTGTGGTGGTTCTATGTGTAGTTCGTATGGCTCATATGGTTGTTGGTATGGTGGATAAAGATTAGGGTTATATGGAGGTGTTTGGTGGTAGAGGGCTTGTGAGTATGGTGGTTCAAAAATATGTTGAGGAGGTGGTTCATAGGCATATGATGGTGGTTGTTGACAACCACAATGAGGATCACCACATCCATTAGATAAATATGCATTATGAGTGAAATTATACCTATAAGAGACCGGAGGAGGTTGTTGCCAAGAAGGTTGTCCATAAGCTTGAGGCTCCTCCCACCTTTGATTGTTCCATCCTTGATGCATATTCTCATTGAAATTCCCATTTCTTACAACATAATTTGAACCAAACTCATAGCCAAAGGGGTGAGAACTCGTAGAGATAAGAGAAAATAAGAACAAAACTAATAAGAAACATAGAAAGATAAAGTCCTACAACTAACAAACCAACCAAAAATCAAGATATTTACAATATTAACATATATACAATAAGCAATAACAACGCACACAATTGCAATTCTCCGGTAACGGCACCATTTTGATGCACAAAAATTTGTATGTTGGTAAAGAATTTAACAAATAAAATCTCGTTGCAAGTATAGTTCTAAACCAACAAACAATTCCTCAATAAAAAATTTAGTTTGTCACAAGTACAAACCCCAATACAAATAAACCGAAGTATTTAAATCTCGGGTCGTCTCTCAAGGAATTGCAGGGAAGTGTTCTTGTTATTGGTTATGGGACAAGTATTTTCGGGGTTTTGAATAAGAGACAAGAAAAGTAAATGAAACTCAAATGATAAAAATGTCTTGGCAAAGGTTGATGGTTAAGGATCTTTATCCCTGTCACTAACCACAACATGATAATTGCAAGGATCAATCCCATTAAGGCATGCTCTAACAAGTAAAGAAAAATCAAATGAGCTATATCAATCCTAATTCGTAAGTCCTAGCCACCTCACTAATTAATCATAGTGAAAGCTAGAGTCAATGGACACCAATTATCAATCACTTGGACATTAGCAACTCAAGTTCACCTAAGTTACCATCCCAAGCCAAGAACACAAAAATCTACTTTAACATCCTACCAACTATTTTATCAAACACTTGGAAGGCATAAAAGGAAATCATAATAAAATGACAAGAAATATAAAATCTAACAACTACCAATTGTAAGGAAATAACAATAACAAAGCAATTAAACAATAAAGGAACATAAAACATGAAATTGCGTTAAAGGAAATTAAAATCAACAAAGTGCTCATAGACATGAAAGTAGAAAAATAGAAGAAATTAACAAGAAGAACTAAGAGAGTAAAGATGTAGCAATAAGAAATTGAAAGGAAAAGTAGATGAAAACAAGAATTAAAATCTAAATCTAAGAGAAATTAATCCTAAGAATCCTAACATAATTCTAAAGAGAAGAGATAGCTTATCCCTCTAGAAACCTAACCTAAAACATGGTGAAAACTCCAAACTAACACTACTTTATTCATCCCCCTTCAATCCTTGGGTTCAATAGCATCAGAAATGGGTTGGATTGGGCCCAAAATGCTTCAAAATTTGCTGGCAACAAATTGCCTTTAGTGAGTCACGCTGATCCTGCGATACGCACGCATAGGCTACGCATGTGCATCGCCTAAATACAAAACAACCATGATAAATTTTATATCATTTTGAAGCCCCGGATGTTAGCTTTCTAACGCAACTTGAATCGTCTCATTTGGACTTCTGTAGCTCAAGTTATGATCGATTAAGTGCAAAGAGGTCAGGATTGACAGCTTTGCGATTCCTTCATTTCTTCATGAGTTCTCCATTTCTACATGCTTTCTCTTCATTCTCTCAATCCAATCTTTGCCTTCTAAACCTGAAATCACTAAAAAAACATATCAAGGTATCAAACGGAATCAAGGTGAATTAAATTTAGCTATTTTAAGACCTAAAAAGCATGTTTTCACTCTTAAGCACAATTAAAAGAGAATTACAAAACCATGCTATTTCATTGAATAAATGTGGGAAAATATAATAAAATCCCTCTAAATTCAACACAAGATAAACCACCAAATTGGGGTTTATCATCTCTCCTCCTTCCGGTCGGATGACGGCAGATATGTGGCCCACCTAAACATAAAAGACGTTATGTATAGTCAACAGGTATAACCATAATAAAAAAATTTACAGTGTCAAGCATAACAATACAAATATGTATACCTCGATGCTAATGGGAACGAATATGTGTCGAAACCGCACGGCCGTAGGCTGGAAAACTGCTAGAAATTCATGACTGCAGTAGCTACAGGGGCTTGCCAGGTTCGTCACATTTCTGTTGGCCACCCGACACATGCACTGATATAACCAGGCCAACACTGCCGACCCCCAGCTATAACTGCTCATATCATCAAGTCTCGCCACAAAGGGCAACCACCGTATATGAACCCGGTTTCTTCTCTTGTCACTGAACAACTGAGTGAAAAGCAGCATCATAATATAAGCCCGGGCATATATGCGTATGGTATCCTCCGTAGCATCATCTGGCAGTACCCTGAACCTCTCATGAAACCAAGTGAAGTAGACTGTGAAGTGCTTCACCTTATTCTGTGGTGGCTGCTCGCCAAACAGCTCCTCAAACCACTGCCACGCCGGTCTGCCTTCTTCCACAAACTTCTCAAAATCAGTAAGGCACCCAGATACAGGTAGACCATCCATGGGCAGGCCCAACTGGTATCCAACTTCCTGCAGCGTGATATTGCACTCTCCAAAGGGCATATGAAAGGTATGTGATGAGCGGATATTTTATACGCTTTTTGGGGGTAATTTCATGTAGATTCTAGTATGTTTTAATTATCTTTTAGTAGAATATTATTAGTTTTTAGGCAAAAATCATATTTCTGGACTTTACTATGAGTTTGTGTGTTTTTCTGTGATTTCAGGTATTTTCTGGCTGAAATTGAGGGAGCTGAGCAAAAATCTGATTTAGGCTGAAAAAGGACTGCTGATGTTGTTGGATCCTGACCTCCCTGCACTCGGAATGGATTTTTTGGAGCCACAGGGGTTCAATTGACGCGCTCTCAATTGGGTTGGAAAGTAGACATCCAGGGCTTTCCAGCAATATATAATAGTCCATACTTTGCGCGAAGGTAGACGATGTAAACTGGCATACAACGCCAGTGTTATGTTGCAGTCTAGCGTCCAGCGCCAGAAACAAGTTACAAGTTGGAGTTCAACGCCCAAAACACGTTACAACCTGGCGTTCAACTCCAGAAAGAGCCCAAGCACGTGGGAGGCTTAAGTCTCAGCCCCAACACACACCAAGTGGGTCCCAGAAGTAGATTTCTGCACCAATTATCTTAGTTTACTCATATTCTGTAAACCTAGGTTACTAGTTTACTATTTAAACAACTTTTAGAGACTTATTTTGTATCTCATGACGTCTATAGAACTGGATTTTATATTCCTTGGCAGCATGAGTCTCTAAACTCCATTGTTGGGGGTGAGGAGCTCTGCAGCGTCTCGATGAATTAATGCAATTGTTTTTATTTCTCCATTCAAACGTGTGTGTTCCCATCTAAGATGTTCATTCGCGCTTAATTATGAAGAAGGTGATGATCCATGACACTCATCACCTTCCTCAATCCATGAACGTGTGCCTGACAACCACCTCCGTTCTACATCAGATTGAATGAGCTTCTCTTAGATTCCTTAATCAGAATCTTTGTGGTATAAGCTAGGATTGATGGCGGCCACTCTTGAGGATCCGGAAAGTCTAAACCTTGTCTGTGGTATTCCGAGTAGGATTCAAGGATTGAATGGCTGTGACGAGCTTCAAACTCGCGATTGCTGGGCGTGATGACAAGCGCAAAAGGATCAATGGATCCTATTCCAACATGATCGAGAACCAACAGCTGATTAGCCGTGCTGTGACAGAGCATCTGCACCGTTTTCACTGAGAGGATGGGAGGTAGCCACTGACAATGGTGACACCCTACATACAGCTTGCCATGGAGGGAACTTTGCACTTTTCCATGCATGGAATATTACATTACAGAAATTCAGAAGACAAAGCATCTCCAAAACTCCAACATATTCTCCATTACTGCATTACAAGTAACAATTATTTATTTCACGCTCTTTTATTTTTCTAATAATTCAAACTGATAATTTTAATTGAAATCCTGACTAAGAATAATAAAATAAGCATAGCTTGCTTCAAACCAATAATCTCCGTGGGATCGACCCTTACTCACATAAGGTATTACTTGGATGACCCAGTGCACTTGCTGGTTAGTTGTGCGAATTGTCAAAGAGTGAAATTGCATTTCGTGCACCAAGTTTTTGGCGCCGTTGCCAGGGATTGTTCGAGTTTGAATAACTAAAGGTTTATTTTGTTGCTTAGATTAGGAATAACTTATTTTTGTTGCTATAGAGTCATTAAATTTTGAGTCCTTTATTTCCTTTTCAAAAATTTCTCAAAAATATTATTTTTCTTTATCAATTTTTAATTTTTTTTCGTGAGTTTAGTGCCTTGTTCTAAGTTTGGTGTCAATTGCATATTTTATATTTTCCTTTAAATTTTTGAATTAGTGTTCTTTGTTCTTCCTTGATCTTCAAGCTGTTCTTGTTTATTTTCCTTGTTTGATCTTTAGTTTTTCTTGTTCTTTGTGTTTTCGTGTTTTTCTTATACTTTTTCAAAATATTCGTTTTCAAAAAATTTTTTATTTTTATCCATAAATATAATACATCTTTAAAAACACATTAAATTTATAGCTCAGTTGGCTAGAGCGTTGGTCTATGTTCTTGGTAATTGAGTATCTTCTTTTTAAAATCTTTTTCAAAAATAATTTTTCTTTGATTGAATCTGGTGCCAAACTTTAAGTTTGGTGTTTTCTTGTTAATCTTTCTTGAATTTTCAAAAATTTATCTTGATTTTCAAAAAATTTTAGTTTGGTGTTCTTTCTTTTGTTCTTGGTGTTCTTGTGAATCTTCAAGGTGTTCTTGAGTCTTTCTTGTGTTTTGATCTTAAGATTTTTAAGTTTGGTGTTCCTTGGTGTTTTTCCTCCAAAATTTTCGAAAAAAAGGAGCATTAGATCTAAAAATTTTAAGTCTTGTGTCTTTTGTGTGTTTTTCTCTTTCATCATAAAATTCAAAATTCAAAAAAATATCTTTTCTAACTAATTTTAAACTATATTTTCGAAATTTTTATATAAAAATTCAGATTTCAATTTCAAAATTTTTCAAATCTTATCCTTTTAAGATTTCAAAAAAATTATTTTATCTTTTCTCAAAATTTTCGAAAATATCCTAACCAATTTCTCTCTCCTCATTTTTTTCGAAAATCTTCACAAAACATTTTCAATTTTTTTATTTTTTTATTATTTCGTTTTTATTTTATTATTTTGAAAATAAGTTTTTATTTTTAGTAAAATAAATAATATCAACATACATATCATCTCCCTTGCTCCATCATGGAACTAATTGGAAAGGAGCAGTCCAGAAGGACTCTGGGGTCATATGCTAACCCCACTACTGCTTCATATGGGAGTAGTATATGTATACCCTCCATTGGAGTCGGTAACTTTGAGTTGAATCCTCAGCTCATTATCATGGTGCAGCAAAATTGCCAGTATTCTGGTCTTCCATAGGAAGAACCTACAGAGTTTCTGGCACAGTTTTTACAAATTACTGACACAGTACATGATAAGGAAGTAGATCAGGATGTCTACAGATTATTACTGTTTCCATTTGCTGTAAAAGACCAAGCTAAGAGGTGGTTAAATAACCAACCTAAGGACAGCATAAAGACATGGAAACAACTGTCAGAAAAATTCCTGAATTACTATTTTCCTCCAAAACAGATGACACAGCTAAGACTAAGCATCCAAGGCTTCAAACAAGGAGATAATGAATCCCTTTATGATGCTTGGGAGAGATACAGAGAGATGCTAAGAAAATGCCCCTCTGAAATGTTTTCAGAATGGGTGCAATTAGACATCTTCTACTATGGGCTTACAGAAAAAGCTCAGATTTCTCTAGATCACTCAGCCGGTGGATCTATACATATGAGAAAAACAATTGAAGAAGCTCAAGAGCTTATTGATACAGTTGCCAGAAATCAGCATCTGTACCTAAGCAATGAATCTTCCATGAAAGAAGAAGCTAAAACAGTAACTGCTGAACTTAGTCCTGTAGATCAGGCTAATGAATTCAATCAGCAGCTGGATTTTCTAACTCAGTAGCTAGCCGAATTCAAGGAAATACTACAAGAAAAAAGAATGGCTAACAGAAATATGGAAGTACAGTTAAAGCAAACAGAAAAGCAACTATCAAAACAAATAACAGAAGAATGCCAAGCAGTCAATTAAGAAGTGAAAAAACATTAAATACCTCACTTCAAAGCAGCAGGAAGCCAAGAAATGAACAAATGACTACTCAAAATCCCTCTGAGGACAATCAGAGCCCAGAGAGGAATAATGCTGGCACTGAACGCCCAAACCATGCTCATTCCTGGCATTCATCGCCAGAAACAAGCAAGGATTTGGCGTTGAACGCCCAAAGGGAGCACAGTTCTGGCGTTCAAACACCAGAAACAGATAAGGAGCTAGCGTCTAACGCCACTCCAACTTCCACCCCTAGTATTCAAATGCCAGTGGGGGATTAGACACATACAAGTGCTGATAACAACCCTTCTAAAAAGGCTTCTTAACCCTCATCTGTAGGTAATAAACCTGCAGCAACTAAGGTTGAGGAATACAAAGCTAAAATGCCTTATCCTCAAAAACTCCGCCAAGCGGAACAGGATAAGCAATTTGCCCGCTTTGCAGACTATCTCAGGACTCTTGAAATAAAGATCCCGTTTGCAGAAGCACTTGAGCAAATACCCTCTTATGCTAAGTTCATGAAAGAGATCTTAAGTCATAAGAAGGATTGGAGGGAAACTGAAAAAGTTTACCTGATTGAAGAATGCAGTGCAGTCATTCTGAAAAGCTTACCTGAGAAGCTTAAAGATCCCAGAAGCTTTACAATACCATGCACATTAGAGGGTATTTGTACCAAGCAAGCTTTATGTGATCTTGGGGCAAGTATCAACCTAATACCTACATCTACTATCAGAAAGCTCAGTTTGACTGAAGAAGTCAAACCAACCCGGATATGTCTCCAACTTGCTGATGGCTCCATTAAATACCCATCAGGCATGATTGAAGACATGATTGTCAAGGTTGGGCCATTTGCCTTTCCCACTGACTTTGTGGTGCTGGAAATGGAGGAGCACAATAGTGCAACTCTCATTCTGGGAAGACCTTTCCTAGCAACTAGTCGAACCCTTATTGATGTTCAAAAAGGGGAAGTAACCCTGAGAGTCAATGAAGATGAGTTCAAGTTGAATGTTGTCAAAGCCATGCAACATCCAAACACCCAAAATGACTGCATGAGCGTTGATATTATTGACTCTCTGGTAAAAGAGGTCAATATGGCTGAGAGTCTCGAATCAGAGCTAGAGGATATCTTTAAAGATGTTCAACCTGATCTGGAGGAACCAGAGAGAATAATAGAACCTCTGAAAATCCCTCAGGAAGAGGAGAAACCTCCCAAACCCGAGCTCAAACCATTACCACCATCCCTGAAATATGCATTTCTGGGAGAAGGCGATACCTTTCCTGTAATCATAAGCTCTACCTTAGAGCCACAGGAAGAGGAAGCACTAATTCAAGTGCTAAGGACACACAAGACAGCTCTTGGGTGGTCCATAAGTGATCTTAAGGGCATTAGCCCAGCCAGATGCATGCACAAGATCCTATTGGAGGGTGACGCCAAGCCAGTTGTCCAACCACAAAGGCGGCTGAATCCAGCCATGAAGGAAGTGGTGCAGAAGGAGGTCACTAAATTACTAAAGGCTGGGATTATTTATCCTATTTCTGATAGCCCCTGGGTAAGCCCTGTTCAAGTCGTCCCTAAGAAGGGAGGCATGACAGTGGTTCATAATGAAAAAAATGAACTGGTTCCTACAAGAACAGTTACAGGGTGGCGTATGTGTATTGATTATAGAAGGCTCAATACAGCCACCAGAAAGGATCATTTTTCTTTACCATTCATAGACCAGATGCTAGAAAGACTAGCAGGTCATGAATACTACTGCTTCCTGGATGGATATTCAGGTTATAATCAAATTGCAGTAGATCCCCAGGATCAAGAGAAAACGGAATTCACATGTCCATCTGGAGTATTTGCATACAGAAGGATGCCATTTGGCCTGTGCAATGCACCTGCAACCTTTTAGAGGTGCATGCTCTCAATTTTCTCTGATATGGTGGAAAAATTTCTGGAAGTCTTCATGGATGACTTTTCAGTATTTGGAGACTCATTCAGCTCCTGTCTTAACCATCTAGCACTTGTTCTAAAGAGATGCCAAGAGACTAACCTGGTTTTAAACTGGGAGAAATGTCACTTTATGGTGACTGAAGGAATTGTCCTTGGGCACAAAATTTCGAACAAGGGAATAGAGGTGGATCAAGCTAAGGTAGAGGTAATTGAAAAATTACCACCACCTGCCAATGTTAAGGCAATCAGAAGCTTTCTGGGGCATGCAGGATTCTATAGGAGGTTTATAAAGGATTTTTCAAAAATTGCCAAACCTCTGAGCAACCTGCTAGCTGCTGACACGCCATTTTTCTTTGATAAGGAGTGTCTGCAGGCATTTGAAACTCTGAAAGCTAAATTGGTCACAGCACCAATCATCTCTGCACCAAACTGGATATTGCCATTTGAACTAATGTGTGATGCCAGTGACCATGCCATTGGTGCAGTGTTGGGACAAAGGCATGACAAGCTCCTGCACGTCATTTACTATACCAGTCGTGTTCTAAATGACGCACAGAAGAACTACACAACCACAGAAAAAGAGCTACTTGCAGTGGTTTATGCCATTGACAAGTTTAGATCCTATTTAGTAGGATCAAAAGTGATTGTGTACACTGACCATGCTGCTCTTAAATATCTACTCACAAAGCAGGACTCAAAAACCCAGACTCATAAGATGGGTGTTGCTTCTGCAAGAGTTTGATATAGAAATAAGAGATAGAAAAGGGATAGAGAATCAGGTAGCAGATCACCTGTCCCGAATAGAACCAGTAGAAGGGGCGTCCCTCCCTCTTACTGAGATCTCTGAAAACTTTCCGGATGAACAACTCTTTGCCATCCAGGAAGTGCCATGGTTTACAGACATTACAAACTACAAGGAAGTGAGATTCATATCCAAAGAATACAGTAGGTAACAATCAAAGAAGCTGATCACGGATGCAAAGTATTATCTTTGGGATGAGCCGTATCTCTTTAAGAGATGTGCAGACGGAGTAATCCGTAGATGCGTGCCTAAAGAAGAAGCACAGAAGATCCTATGGCACTGCCATGGATCCCAGTATGGAGGACATTTTGGAAGTGAGCGAACAGCCACAAGAGTCCTCCAATGTGGCTTCTACTGGCCTACTCTCTATAAAGATTCCCGAGTGTTTGTACTTAATTGTGACAGTTGCCAAAGATCTGGCAATCTGCCTCACAGTTATGCCATGCCTCAACAAGGGATCTTGGAGATTGAGTTGTTTGATGTATGGGGTATTGACTTCATGGGACCTTTCCCACCATCATACTCAAACACTTATATTCTGGTGGCAGTGGATTATGTATCCAAATGGGTGGAAGCTATTGCAACACCCACTAATGACACTAAGACAGTGTTAAAATTCCTTCAGAAACACATCTTCAGCAGATTTGGCACCCCTAGAGTACTAATCAGTGATGGGGGCACTCATTTCTGCAATAAACAGCTCTATTCTGCTTTGGTTCGTTATGGAGTTAGCCACAGGGTGGCCACTCCATATCACCCACAGACTAATGGGCAAGCTAAAGTCTCTAACAGAGAACTTAAAAGAATCCTGGAACGGACTGTAATTAACCGTAGAAAGGATTGGGCAAGAAGCTTGGATGATGCTCTGTGGGCATACAGAACAGCATTCAAGACCCCTATAGGGACCTCTCCATACCAGCTTGTGTATGGAAAGGCATGTCACTTGCCAGTGGAACTGGAACATAAGGCCTACTGGGCAACCAGATTCCTGAACCTTGATGCCAAGTTAGCTGGAGAAAAACGATTGCTCCAGTTAAATGAGCTAGAGGAATTTAGACTCAATGCTTTCGAGAATGCAAAAATTTACAAAGAGAAAGCAAAAAGATGGCATGATAAGAAGCTGTCACCCAGAGTCTTTGAGCCGGGGCAGAAAGTTCTGCTATTTAATTCTAGGCTCAAATTATTTCCAGGGAAATTAAAATCCTGGTGGAGAGGTCCATATGTGATTACAAGTGTATCACCATATGGATACATAGAGCTTCAGGATAGTGACTCTAATAAAAGTTCATTGTTAATGGACAGAGAGTTAAACATTATCTTGAAGGCAATTTTGAGCAAGAATGCTCAAAACTGAGACTTGATTAGAGCTCAGTAATAGTCCAGCTAAGGACAATAAAGAAGCGCTTGCTGGGAGGCAACCCAGCCATTCACAAAATTTAATTTTATTTGTTTTTGCTAATTAATTAATTTTTACAGTTATATGTCAAAGTATCTTCAAAAGGTAAAATAGCAATTGATTGAATTCACAGAGTTACTGATGAGCAGATAATTTATACGCTTTTTGGCATTGTTTTTAGATAGTTTTTAGTAAGTTCAAGCTACTTTTAGGGATGTTTTTATTAGTTTTTATGTTAAATTCACATTTCTGGACTTTACTATGAGTTTGTGTGTTTTTCTGTGATTTCAGGTAATTTCTGGCTGAAATTGAGGGATTTGAGCAAAACTCTGAAAAAAGGCTGACAAAAGGACTGCTGATGCTGTTGGAATCTGACCTCTCTGTACTCAAAATAGATTTTCTGGAGCTACAGAACTTCAAATGGCGCGCTCTTAACGGCGTTGGAAAGTAGACATCCAGAGCTTTCCAGCAATATATAATAGTCCATACTTTATTCGGAAATTGATGACGTAACTTGGCGTTGAACGCCAAGTACATGCTGCTGTCTGGAGTTAAACGCCAGAAAAACGTCATGATCCGGAGTTGAACGCCCAAAACACGTTATAACTTGGAGTTCAACTCCAATAAAAGCCTCAGCTCGTGGATAGATCAAGCTCAGCCCAAGCATACACCAAGTGGGCCCCGGAAGTGGATTTATGCATCAATTACTTACTCATGTAAACCCTAGTAGCTAGTCTAGTATATATAGGACATTTAACTATTGTATTAGACATCTTTGGTCTCAGTTTTGTTTTATTCTTCATATTAAGAGGCTATTGATCACATTCAGGGGGCTGGCCATTCGGCCATGCCTGAACCTTTTACTTATGTATTTTCAACAGTGGAGTTTCTGCACACCATAGATTAAGGGTGTGGAGCTCTACTGTACCTCAAGTTTCAATACAATTACTATTACTTTCTATTCAATCCTCTTTTATTCTTATTCCAAGATATATGTTGCACAACACTTTGATGAATGTGATGATCCGTGACACTCATCATCATTCTCACCTATGAACGCGCGTGATTGACAACCACTTCCGTTCTACCTTAGGCCGGGCGCATATCTCTTAGATTCCCCAACAGAATCTTCGTGGTATAAGCTAGATAGATGGCGGCATTCATGGAGATCCGGAAAGTCTAACCTTATCTGTGGTATTCCGAGTAGGATCCCGGAATTGAATGACTGTGATGAGCTTCAAACTTCTGAAGGCTGGGCGTGATGACAAACGCAAAAGAATCAATGGATTCTATTCCAACCTGATTGAGAACCGACAGATGATTAGCCGTGCTATGACAGAGCATTTGGAACGTTTTCACTGAGAGGATGGGATGTAGCCATCAGCAAGGGTGATGCCTTCAGACGATTAGCCGTGCAGTGACAGCGCATGGGACCATTTTCCCGAGAGGATTGAAAGTAGCCATTGATGATGGTGATGCCCTACATACAGCTTGCCATGGAAAGGAGTAAGAAGGATTGGATGGAAGCAATGAGAAAGTAGAGATTCAAGAGGAGCACAGCATCTCCATACGCCTATCTGAAATTCCCACTCTTGATTTACATAAGTATTTCTATCCCTTTTTATTTTCTATTTATTATCAATTATTCAAAAATCCATAAACCAATTTAATCTGCCTAACTGAGATTTACAAGGTGACCATAGCTTGCTTCATACCAACAATCTCTGTGGGATCGACCCTTACTCGCGTAAGGTTTATTACTTGGACGACCCAGTACACTTGCTGGTTAGTTGAACGGAGTTGTGAATTCAAATAAAGCCAATTATTAAATTTCATACAAGTACAAAGAGCATGTGATCACAATTTCGTCAACCAGTTACAGGGGAATTTGGAAGCTCACTGGCGTGAAAAAGCCAATAAGAAAAGTTTTTGGGCGTTGAACGCCCAAAAGAAGCACCCACTGGGCGTTCAACGCCAGTAAAGGTAGCCATCTGGGCGTTAAACGCCAGAAAGGAGCATCTTCTGGGCGTTGAACGCCAGAAAGAAGCACCTTCTGGGCGTTTAACGCCAGATTGACAGCGTACTGGGCGTTCAGAAAAATGTCCAGTGACAAAGGACTTCCTGGCGTTCAACGCCAGAAAGAAGCAACAGCTGGGCGTTGAACGCCCAGGAGAAGCAGCAATTGGGCGTTAAACGCCCAAAACATGCAGCATTTGGGCGTTTAATGCCAGGATGGTGGGGAGGAGGTAAAATTCATTTTTCTTTACAAATTTTCTAATTTTTTATGTTTCAAATCATGATTTCTTGCATAAACATGTTTCAAAATGTCATCCTTCAAATCAAAATAGTTTTCTAAGAACCCTAATTTCTAAAATCCCTTTTTCAAAAATAATATAACTTCATACATAAACATAAACCTTTTTCCAATCCAATCCAACTCTTTTTCCAATTTTTTTAAAACTTAATTATCTTTTAAAATCTTTTTTCAAATTAAAAAAAATTCAGATTTATTTTTTAAATATCATTCATATCTTTTTAAATTATATCCTTTTCTTATCATATTTATCTTTTATCTTATATCTTTTTCTTATTTTCGAACACCCACCCCCTCCCTTTATATCCACTTTCGGTGCCCCTCTCATCATCCACCATTCCACACTTGCTCTCCTCCTATCCCTCTGCTCTCTTTTCTTTTTGCTTGAGGACAAGCAAACCTCTAAGTTTGGTGTGCTTATCCGTGATCACAAAAACATACTCACTTTGATCATGGCCCCTAAAGGAAAACAACCCAACCCAAGAGGCAAGAAAGAGAATATTCCAAAGCCACTTTGGAATCAAGGGAAGTTCTTAACTAAAGAACATTCAGACCATTACTACAAAATAATGAGTCTAAGATCAGTGATCCCAGAAGTCAAGTTTGATCTGAAAGAAGATGAATATCCGGAGATCCAAGAACAAATTCGAAACAGGAACTGGGAAATCCTAGCTAATCCTGAAACGAAAGTGGGAAGGAATATGGTTCAGGAGTTTTATGCTAATCTATGGCAGACAGACAGGCAAAGAATAATTGGAGCTGCCCTCTATGATCATCGGACCTTAGTCAGAGGAAAGATTGTTCACACCCATCCTGACAAAATCAGGGAGATCTTTAAGCTTCCTCAATTGAAAGATGACCCAGACTCCTTTAATAGGAGAATGATGAGGGTAAACAAAGGCCTGGATAAGATTCTAGAGGATATATGCATCCTTGAAGCCAGGTGGACCACCAGCACCACTGGCATCCCAAATCAACTCAAAAGAGAAGATCTTAAACCAGCTGCCAGAGGCTGGCTGGACTTCATTGGGCATTCTATATTGCCCACCAGCAACCGTTCTGAAGTTACTGTTAAAAGAGCAGTGATGATTCACTGCATCAAGTTGGGAAAAGAAGTAGAAGTCCATCAACTGATCTCGTGTGAACTATACAAAATAGCAAACAAGAATTCCAAGGATGCCAGATTGGCCTATCCAAACTTAATTTCTATGCTTTGCAGAGATGCCGGAGTGAAGATGGGAATAACTGAGTATATCTCAGTCGAGAGGCCAATCACTAAAATATCAATGGAAAGACAACAGCTGCAGGATGATCCAATCAAGAGGAGAGCACAAGAATTCCTCCCAGAACTTCCTCAATTCAAATATTGGGAACATCTTGAGGCATCTATTTCCAAGTTGCAAGAAGCTATGAACCAAATAAAGGAAGAACAGAACAATCAAAGTAGCATGCTTTGCAAACTGCTTAGGGAACAAGAAGAGCAAGGGCGTGACTTAAGGGAGCTGAAGCGCCAGAAATTGATCCTTGAAGGACCAAGCACCCCACAGATCAGAGGAACATCCACTTCCCAAAATACAGGTTGTTAAGTCCTAATTTTAGCTTTAACTCTGTGATAGTGTTATTATAGGAATTTACCTTAGAAGTTATATAGTAGTAGTAGTAGTAATTAATATATCTATTCTGGTTTTATTTTCAATTAAGTTATAATTTATTTTTCTCATCATCATCAGACATGAATAAAATAGTAGATAATTAGAATAAAGAAGTAATTTATCTTTTTCGAGTTCTTAATAATAAAAAAAATTATAATTAATTATATGTGGTGGTAATACTTTTTGTCTTCTGAATGAATGCTTAAACAGTGCATATTTTTTATCTTGAATTTTATGAATGTTAAAATTGTTGGCTCTTGAAAGAATGAGGAACACGAAAAATATTATTGATGATCTGAAAAATCATGAATTTGATTCTTGAAGCAAGAAAAAGCAGTGAAAAAAAATATTTACAAGGAATCATTGGATCAAGAAAAAGGACAAAAGCCAATAGCCCTTAAAACCAAAAGGCAAGGGTGAAAAGGATCCAAGGTTTTGAGCATCAGTGGATAGGAGGGCCCAAGGAAGTAATTCCAGGCCTAAGCGGCTAAATCAAGCTGTCCCTAACCATGTGCTTGTGGCATGCAGGTCCAAGTGAAAAGTTTGAGACTGAGTGGTTAAAGTCGTGATCCAAGGCAAAAAGAGTGTGCTTAAGAACCCTGGACACTTCTAATTGGGGACTTTAGCAAAGCTAAGTCACAATCTGAAAAGGTTCACCCAGTTATGTGTCTGTGGCATTTATGTATCTGGTGGCAATACTGGAAAACAAAGTGCTTAGGGCCATGGTGCGCGAAATTGTGATCACTACAACTTCACACAACTAACCAGCAAGTGCACTGAGTCGTCCAAGTAATACCTTACGCGAGTAAGGGTCGATCCCACGGAGATTGTTGGTATGAAGCAAGCTATGGTCACCTTGTAAATCTCAGTCAGGCAGACTCAAATGGGTATAGATGATGAACGAAAATAACATAAAGATAAAGATAGAGATACTTATGTATATCATTGGTGTAAGAGCTTCAGACAAGCATATGAAGATGCCTTCCCTTCCGTCTCTCTGCTTTCCTACTGTCTTCATCCAATCCTTCTTACTCCTTTCCATGGCAAGCTCGTGTAGGGTTTCACTGTTGTCAGCAGCTACCTCCCATCCGCGCAGTGAAAGCTAATGCACGCACTCTGTCACAGTGCTGCCAATCACCGGTTTGGTTCCCTCCCCTACCGGAATAGAATCACTCTTTTGCGTCTGTCACTAACGCCCAGTAGGTTACAGTTTGAAGCACGTCACAGTCATCAATCATTGAATCTACTCAGAATACCACAGACAAGGTTAGACCTTCCGGATTCTCTTGAATGCTGCCATCAGGTCCTGCCTTTACCACGAAGATTCCTTTTAAAGAATCCAAGAGATATTCACTAAGCCTCAGATGCTTGTAGAACAAGAATGGTTGTCAGTCACCTTGTTCATGGGTGAGGATGGTGATGGGCGTCAATCATCACCTTCATCATGTTGAAGAACAAGTGATATCTTGGACAAAGAACAAGCGGAATTGAATGGAAGAACAATAGTAATTGCATTAATACTCGAGGTACAGCAGAGCTCCACACCTTAATCTATGGTGTGTAGAAACTCCACCGTTGAAAATACATAAGAACAAAAGTGATCATTGGTTTCGGCCCCAGAGAGGGAACCAGAAGAACCAAGATCTGATCTAAGAACTAGATGTCCAAAGATGATCAAAGGATCAAAAACAATCCAAAGATGAAAATACAATAGTAAAAGGTCCTACTTATAGAAAACTAGTAGCCTAAGGTGTACAAAGATGAGTAAATGACATAAAAATCCACTTCGGGCCCACTTGGTGTGTGCTTGGGCTGAGCAATGAAGCATTTTCGTGTAGAGACTCTTCTTGGCGTTTAACTCCCGTTTTGGTGCCAGTTTGGGCGTTTAACTCCCATTCTTGTGCCAGTTTGGGCGTTTAACGCTGGGAATTCTGAGGGTGACTTTGAACGCCGGTTTGGGCCATCAAATCTTGGGCAAAAGTATGGACTATCATATATTGCTGGAAAGCCCAGGATGTCTACTTTCCAACGCCGTTGAGAGCGCGCCAATTGGGCTTCTGTAGCTCCAGAAAATCCACTTCGAGTGCAGGGAGGTCAGAATCCAACAGCATCTGCAGTCCTTTTGAGTCTCTGGATCAGATTTTTGTTCAGATCCCTCAATTTCAGCCAGAAAATACCTGAAATCACAGAAAAACACACAAACTCATAGTAAAGTCCAGAAAAGTGAATTTTAACTAAAAACTAATAAGAATATAATAAAAACTCAACTAAAACTACCAAAAACATACTAAAAAACAATGCCAAAAAAGCATACAAATTATCCGCTCATCACAACACCAAACTTAAATTGTTGCTTGTCCCCAAGCAACTGAAAATCAAATAAGATAAAAAGAAGAGAATATACTATAGACTCCAAATTATCAATGAAACTAAGCTCCAAATTAGATGAGCGGGACTAGTAGCTTTTGCCTCCGAACAGTTTTGGCATCTCACTTTATCCTTTGAAATTCGAATGATTGGCTTCTTTAGGAACTCAGAATCCAGATAGTGTTATTGATTCTCCTAGTTAAGTATGATGATTCTTGAACACAGCTATTATTGAGTCTTGGCCGTGGCCCAAAGCACTCTGTCTTCCAGTATTACCACCGGATACATACATGCCACAGACACATAATTGGGTGAACCTTTTCAGATTGTGACTCAGCTTTGCTAAAGTCCCCAATTAGAGGTGTCCAGGGTTCTAAGCACACTCTTATTGCCTTGGATCACAACTTTATTTCTTTCTTTTCTCTTTCTCCCTTTTTTTTTTCGTTTTCTCCTTCTTTTTCTCTCTTTTTTTTTTGTATTCACTGCTTTTTCTTGCTTCAAGAATCATTTTTATGATTTTTCAGATCCTCAGTAACATGTCTCCTTTTTCATCATTCTTTCAAGAGCCAACAATTTTAACATTCATGAATCACAAATTCAAAAGACATATGCACTGTTCAAGCATACATTCAGAAAACAAAAAGTATTGTCACCACATCAAACTAATTAAGCTAGTTTTAAAAATGAATTTGAAATCCTGTACTTCTTGTTCTTTTGTGATAAAAACAGTTTTCATTTAAGAAAGGTGATGGATTCATATTCATAGCTTTAAGGCATAGACACTAAGACTCTAATGATCATAAGACACAAACATGGATAAACATAAGCACTAAAATTCAAAAAACAGATGAATAAAGAACAAGGAAATCAAGGAACGGGTCCACCTTAGTGATGGCGGCTCTTCCTTCCTCTTGAAGGTCCTATGGAGTGCTTGAGCTCCTCAATGTTTCTTCCTTGCCTTTGTTGCTCCTCTCTCATGATTCTTTGATCTTCTCTTATTTCATGGAGGAGAATGGAGTGTTCTTGATGCTCCACCTTTAGTTGTCCCATGTTGGAACTCAATTCTCCTTGGGAGGTGTTTAGTTGCTCCCAATAGTCTTGTGGAGGAAAGTGCATCCCTTGAGACATCTCAGGGATCTCTTGATGAGAGGGGTCTCTTGTTTGCTCCATCTTTTTTCTTAGTGATGGGCTTGAGGTCATGCCTTCTCAGTTGAACCGGCTTTGGATGCCATAAATGGTTATGGAAAAACAAAAAGCAATGCTTTTACCACACCAAACTTAAAAGGTTTGCTCGTCCTCGAGCAAAAGAAGAAAGAAGAGAGTAGAAGAAGAAGAAATGAGGAAGAAGGGAATGGCTTTGTGTTTCGGCCATTAGGGGAAGAAGTAGTGTTTGGGGTGTGTGAGAATGAAGGAGTGATGATGATAGTGGGATTTGAAGGGTGAGGTTAGTGGGGTTTTATGAAGGATGGCTGTGAGTGGTGAAGAGAAAGATGGGATTTGATAGGTGAAGGGTTTGTGGGGATCCTGTGGGATCCACAGATCCTTAGGTGTCAAGGAAAAGTCATCCCTGCACCAAATGGCATTCAAAATCACGTTTTGAGCCATTTCTGGCGTTAAACGCCGGGCTGGTGCCCATTCCTGGCGTTTAACGCCAGGTTCTTGCCCTTTTCTGGCGTTTAACGCCAGTCTGGTGCCCCTTTCTGGCGTTAAACGCCCAGAATGGTGCTAGACTGGGCGTTAAACGCCCAACTGCTAGGCTTACTGGCGTTTGAACGCCAGCAGCTTCTTCCTCCAGGGTGTGCTGTTTTTCTTCCTGTTTTTCATTGTTTTTGTGACTTCTTATGATCATCAACCTACAAAAAAAAGATAAAATAACAAAACAAAATAGTTAACTATAAAACATTGGGTTGCCTCCCAACAAGCGCTTCTTTAATGTCATTAGCTTGACAGAGGACTCTCATGGAGCCTCAGAAATACTCAGAACCGTGTTGGAACCTCCCAACACCAAACTTAGAGTTTGAATGTGGGGGTTCAACACCAAACTTAGAGTTTGGTTGTGGCCTCCCAACACCAAACTTAGAGTTTGACTGTGGGGGCTCTGCTTGGCTCTGTTTTGAGAGAAGCTCTTCATGCTTCCTCTCCATGATGATAGAGGGATGTCCTTGAGCCTTAAACACAAAGGATTCTTCATTCACTTGAATGATTAATTCACCTCTATCAACATCAATCACAGCCTTTGCTGTGGCTAGGAAGGGTCTGCCAAGGATGATGGATTCATCCATGCACTTCCCAGTCTCTAGGACTATGAAATCAGTAGGGATGTAATGGTCTTCAACTTTTACCAAAACATTCTCTACAAGTCCATGAGCTTGTTTTCTTGAGTTGTCTGCCATCTCCAATGAGATTCTTGCAGCTTGCACCTCAAAGATCCCTAATTTCTCCATTACAGAGAGGGGCATGAGGTTTACACTTGACCCTAAGTCACACAAGGCCTTCTTGAAGGTCATGGTGCCTATGGTACAAGGTATAGAAAACTTCCCCGGATCCTGCCTCTTTTGAGGCAGTTTCTGCCTAGACAAGTCATCCAGTTCTTTGGTGAGCAAAGGGGGTTCATCCTCCCAAGTCTCATTTCCAAATAACTTGTCATTTAGCTTCATGATTGCTCCAAGGTATTTAGCAACTTGCTCTTCAGTGATATACTCATCCTCTTCAGAGGAAGAATACTCATCAGAGCTCATGCATGGCAGAAGTAAGTCCAATGGAATCTCTATGGTCTCATTTTGAGCCTCAGATTCCCATTGTTCCTCATTGAGGGACTCAGAGGAGATTGGTGCACGCCCACTGGGGTCTTCCTCAGTGGCGTCCTCCTCTTCTCTTTCCTCTCCATATTCGGCCATGGTTATGGCTTTGCACTCTCCTTTTGGATTTTCTTCTGTATTACTTGGGAGAGTACTAGGAGGAAGTTCAGTAACTTTCTTACTCAGCTGACCCACTTGTCCTTCCAAATTCCTAATGGAGGACCTTGTTTCAGTCATGAAACTTTGAGTGGTCTTTATTAGATCAGAGACCATTGTTGCTAAGTCAGAAGCACTCTGCTTAGAACTCTCTGTCTGTTGCTGAGAAGATGATGGAAAAGGCTTGCCATTGCCAAACCTGTTTCTTCCACCATTATTGTTATTGAAACCTTGTTGAGGTCTCTCTTGATTCTTCCATGAGAAATTTGGGTGATTTCTCCATGAAGAATTATAGGTGTTTCCATAGGGTTCTCCTAGGTAATTCACCTCTTCCATGGAAGGGTTCTCAGGATCATAAGCTTCTTCTTCAGATGAAGCTTCCTTAGTACTGCCAGGTGCATTTTGCATTCCAGACAGACTTTGAGAAATCAAATTGACTTGTTGAGTCAATATCTTGTTCTGAGCCAATATGGCATTCAGAGTATCAATCTCAAGAACGCCTTTCTTCTGATTAGTCCCATTGTTCACAGGATTCCTTTCAGAAGTGTACATGAATTGGTTATTTGCAACCATTTCAATTAGCTCTTGAGCCTCTGTAGGCGTCTTCTTCAGATGAAGAGATCCTCCAGCAGAGCTATCCAAAGACATCTTGGATAGTTCAGAGAGACCATCATAGAAAATACCTATGATGCTCCATTCAGAAAGCATGTCTGAGGGACACTTCCTGATTAATTGTTTGTATCTTTCCCAAGCTTCATAGAGGGATTCTCCATCCTTCTGTCTGAAGGTTTGGACTTCCACTCTAAGCCTACTCCATTTTTGAGGTGGAAAGAACTTTGCCAAGAAGGCATTGACTAGCTTTTCCCAAGAATCCAGGCTATCTTTAGGTTGTGAGTCCAACCATATTCTAGCTCTGTCTCTTACAGCAAAAGGGAATAGCATCAGTCTGTAGACCTCAGGGTCAACCCCATTAGTCTTGACTGTGTCACAGATTTGCAAGAACTCAGCTAAAAACTGATGAGGATCTTCCATTGGAAGTCCATGGAATTTGCAATTCTGTTGCATTAGAGAAACTAATTGAGGCTTAAGCTCAAAGTTGTTTGCTCCAATGGCAGGGATAGAGATGCTTCTCCCATAGAAATTGGGAGTAGGTGCAGTAAAGTCACCCAGCACCTTCCTTGCATTGTTGGCATTGTTGTTGTTTTCGGCTGCCATGGGTTCTTCTTCTTCTTTGAAGAATTCGGTCAGGTCCTCAACAGAGAGTTGAGTCTTAGCTTCTCTTAGCTTTCGCTTCAAGGTCCTTTCAGGTTCAGGGTCAGCTTCAACAAGAATGCCTTTGTCTTTGTTCCTGCTCATATGAAAGAGAAGAGAACAAGAAAATATGGAATCCTCTATGTCACAGTATAGAGATTCCTTGAGGTGTCAGAGGAAGAAGAGAAATAGAAGACAGAAGTAGAAAATTCGAACTTATCAAAGAAGATGGAGTTCGAATTTTGCATTAAGAGATAGTGTTAGTCCATAAACAGAAGGATGTGAGAAGAAGGGAAGTAATTTTCGAAAATTAAGTAAAAGATTTTGAAAAATTTTTGAAAAACACTAATTGATTTTCGAAAATAAGAGTGGGAAAGAAATCAAGTGATTTTTGAAAAAGATTTTGGAATTAGAAGTTAAAAAGATTTGATTGAAAACTATTTTGAAAAAGATGTGATTAAGAAGATATGATTGGTTTAAAAAAAATGTGATTGAGAAAATATGATTTGAAAACAATTTTAAAAGATATGATTTGAAAACAATTTGAAAAGATATGATTTTAAAAATTAGTGACTTGCCTAACAAGAAAAGATATGATTCAAACATAAAACCTTCCTTAACAGAAAAGGCAAAAAATGTTCAATCAAATCATTAATTGTTAGTAAGTATCTTTGAAAAAGGAAAGAAATTGATTTTGAAAACATTTGATTGAAAAGATTTGATTTGAAAAAGATTTGATTTTGAAAAACTTTGAAAACTTGAAAAAAAATTGATTTGAAAACAAAATCCTCCCCCTTGTGCCATCCTGGCGTTAAACGCCCAGAATGGTGCACATTCTGGCGTTTAACGCCCAAACTACTACCCTTTTGGGCGTTAAACGCCCAGCCAGGCACCCTGGCTGGCGTTTAAACGCCAGTCTGTCTTCTTCACTGGGCATTTTTGAATGCCCAGCTTTTTCTGTGTGATTCCTCTGCAGTATGTTCTGAATCTTCAATTCTCTGTATTATTGACTTGAAAAGACACAAATTAAAAATATTTTTGGATTTTTAATAATAAGGAATAATCAAAATGCAACTAAAATCAAATAACAATGCATGCAAGACACCAAACTTAGCAGTTTGTATACTACTGACACTAATGAGAATGCATATGAGATACACAAAACACTCAAGTCAAGAGAATTTAAAGATCAGAGTAAGAAATCATCAAGAATTACTTGAAAATCCTTAAGACACATGAATGAATGCATGCAATTGACACCAAACTTAAGATGAGACACTAGACTCAAGCAAGAAACATAAAATATTTTTGGTTTTTATGATTTTGTAATTTTTTTGGATTTTTTTCGAAAATTAAGTGGAAGAAGAAAATAAAGGTATCAAAATTCTTAATGAGAATTCCAGGAATCATGCAATGTTAGTCTAAAGCTTTAGTCTAAAGGAATTAGACATAGCTAGCCAAGCTTCAGCAGGACATTGCATTCAAGAGCTAAATTGATGAGGATCAATCAGCTTTGGTGATGATAAGAACATCACCTTGAAACACTAGAATTCATTCTTAAGAACTCTGAAAAAAAATACCTAATCTAAGCAACAAGATGAACCGTCAGTTGTCCATACACAAACAATCCCCGGCAACGGCGCCAAAAACTTGGTGCGCGAAATTGTGATCACTACAACTTCACACAACTAACCAGCAAGTGCACTGGGTCGTCCAAGTAATACCTTACGCGAGTAAGGGTCGATCCCACGGAGATTGTTGGTATGAAGCAAGCTATGGTCACCTTGTAAATCTCAGTCAGGCAGACTCAAATGGGTATAGATGATGAACGAAAATAACATAAAGATAAAGATAGAGATACTTATGTATATCATTGGTGTAAGAGCTTCAGACAAGCATATGAAGATGCCTTCCCTTCCGTCTCTCTGCTTTCCTACTGTCTTCATCCAATCCTTCTTACTCCTTTCCATGGCAAGCTCGTGTAGGGTTTCACTGTTGTCAGCAGCTACCTCCCATCCGCGCAGTGAAAGCTAATGCACGCACTCTGTCACAGTGCTGCCAATCACCGGTTTGGTTCCCTCCCCTACCGGAATAGAATCACTCTTTTGCGTCTGTCACTAACGCCCAGTAGGTTACAGGTTTGAAGCACGTCACAGTCATTCAATCATTGAATCCTACTCAGAATACCACAGACAAGGTTAGACCTTCCGGATTCTCTTGAATGCTGCCATCAGGTCCTGCCTTTACCACGAAGATTCCTTTTAAAGAATCCAAGAGATATTCACTAAGCCTCAGATGCTTGTAGAACAAGAATGGTTGTCAGTCACCTTGTTCATGGGTGAGGATGGTGATGGGCGTCAATCATCACCTTCATCATGTTGAAGAACAAGTGATATCTTGGACAAAGAACAAGCGGAATTGAATGGAAGAACAATAGTAATTGCATTAATACTCGAGGTACAGCAGAGCTCCACACCTTAATCTATGGTGTGTAGAAACTCCACCGTTGAAAATACATAAGAACAAAAGTGATCATTGGTTTCGGCCCCAGAGAGGGAACCAGAAGAACCAAGATCTGATCTAAGAACTAGATGTCCAAAGATTATCAAAGGATCAAAAACAATCCAAAGATGTTAAATACAATAGTAAAAGGTCCTACTTATAGAAAACTAGTAGCCTAAGGTGTACAAAGATGAGTAAATGACATAAAAATCCACTTCCGGGCCCACTTGGTGTGTGCTTGGGCTGAGCAATGAAGCATTTTTCGTGTAGAGACTCTTCTTGGCGTTTAACTCCCGTTTTGGTGCCAGTTTGGGCGTTTAACTCCCATTCTTGTGCCAGTTTGGGCGTTTAACGCTGGGAATTCTGAGGGTGACTTTGAACGCCGGTTTGGGCCATCAAATCTTGGGCAAAGTATGGACTATCATATATTGCTGGAAAGCCCAGGATGTCTACTTTCCAACGCCGTTGAGAGCGCGCCAATTGGGCTTCTATAGCTCCAGAAAATCCACTTCGAGTGCAGGGAGGTCAGAATCCAACAGCATCTGCAGTCCTTTTGAGTCTCTGGATCAGATTTTTGCTCAGATCCCTCAATTTCAGCCAGAAAATACCTGAAATCACAGAAAAACACACAAACTCATAGTAAAGTCCAGAAAAGTGAATTTTAACTAAAAACTAATAAGAATATAATAAAAACTCAACTAAAACTACCAAAAATATACTAAAAACAATGCCAAAAAGCATACAAATTATCCGCTCATCAGGCCACAGCCAAGACTCATAAAGTAACTGTGTTCAAGAATCAACATGCTACACTAGGAGAATCAATAATACTATCTGAATTCTGAGTTCCTATGGATGTCAATCATTCTGAAATTCAAAGGATAAAGTTAGATGCCAAAACTGTTCGGAAGCCAAAAAGCTACAAGCCCTGCTCATCTAATAAGAATCTGAGCCCCATTTGAAACTCTGAGATATTATTACCTCTTAATTTCTTTTCATCCTATTTTATTTATCTAGTTGCTTGAGGACAAGCAACAGTTTAAGTTTGGTGTTGTGATGAGCGGATATTTTATACGCTTTTTGGGGGTAATTTCATATAGATTTTAGTATGTTTTAATTAGCTTTTAGTATAATATTATTATTTTTTAGACAAAAATCATATTTCTGGACTTTACTATAAGTTTGTGTGTTTTTCTGTGATTTCAGGTATTTTCTGGCTGAAATTGAGGAAGCTGAGCAAAAATCTGCTTTAGGCTGAAAAAGGACTGCTGATGCTGTTGGATCCTGACCTCCCTGCACTAGAAATGGATTTTTTGGACCCTTAGGAGTCCAATTGATGCGCTCTCAATTGGGTTGGAAAGTAGACATCCAGGACTTTCCAGCAATATATAATAGTCCATACTTTGCACGAAGATAGGCGACGTAAACTGGCGTTCAACGCCAGTGTCATGTTGCAGTCTGGCGTCCAGCGCCAGAAACAAGTTACAAGTTGGAGTTCAACGCCCAAAACACGTTACAACCTGGCGTTCAACTCCAGAAACAGCCCAAGCACGTGGGAGGCTTAAGTCTCAGCCCCAGCACACACAAGTGGGCCCCAGAAGTGGATTTCTGCACCAATTATCTTAGTTTACTCATATTCTGTAAACCTAGGTTACTAGTTTACTATTTAAACAACTTTTAGAGACTTATTTTGTATCTCATGACGTCTATAGAACTTGATTTTATATTCCTTGGCAGCATGAGTCTCTAAACTCCATTGTTGGGGGTGAGGAGCTCTGCAGCGTCTCGATGAATTAATGCAATTGTTTTTATTTCTCCATTCAAACGTGTGTGTTCCCATCTAAGATGTTCATTCGCGCTTAATTATGAAGAAGGTGATGATCCGTGACACTCATCACCTTCCTCAATCCATGAATGTGTGCCTGACAACCACCTCCGTTCTACATCAGATTGAATGAGCTTCTCTTAGATTCCTTAATCAGAATCTTCGTGGTATAAGCTAGGATTGATGGCGGCCACTCTTGAGGATCCGGAAAGTCTAAACCTTGTCTGTGGTATTCCGAGTAGGATTCAAGGATTGAATGGCTGTGACGAGCTTCAAACTCGCGATTGCTGGGCGTGATGACAAGCGCAAAAGGATCAATGGATCCTATTCCAACATGATCGAGAACCAACAGCTGATTAGCCGTGCTGTGATAGAGCATCTGGACCGTTATCACTGAGAGGATGGGAGGTAGCCACTGACAATGGTGACACCCTACATACAGCTTGCCATGGAGGGAACTTTGCACTTGTCCATGCATGGAATATTACATTATAGAAATTCAGAAGACAAAGCATCTCCAAAACTCCAACATATTCTCCATTACTGCATTACAAGTAACAATTATTTATTTCACGCTCTTTTATTTTTCTAATAATTCAAACTGATAATTTTAATTGAAATCCTGACTAAGAATAATAAAATAAACATAGCTTGCTTCAAACCGATAATCTCCGTGGGATCGACCCTTACTCACGTAAGGTATTACTTGGACGACCCAGTGCACTTGCTGGTTAGTTGTGCGAATTGTCAAAGAGTGAGATTGCATTTCGTGCACCAGTATGTGTCTCAGGACACCACCGCTCAATGAAAGCACTAACCAAGGGCTCGTCCAACCAGAACCACCTGGCGTTCAGCCTCGCAAAGTGGTACAAACCGGCCTTCTCCATATATGGTATGATCCTGTCATGCAGAGACATGTTCTGCTGCCTCCGGACACTATATATATACCTAGTCGGCTGGAGAATGTCACAGAATAAATCAAACATATAAAAAACCCAACAGTTATTTTAAAGTTTAGACTGCTAACATACACTGCTAATTTAAATATTACATTTTTTATTAAAATAATAATTTAAATTTACATTAAGATACATTAGCTAACAATAACTAAATTAAAAATAATCAAAATAACAAAAATAACGAAAAATAATTAAAATAATAATTTAACTAATAACATTATACAAAATATATTATTTAAAAATTATGATTCTAACATCTTCCTGTATGCTCCCAGCCAAGTGCGCAACGCCGTTGAGCCTGTATAGACTGCGTGCCTCTGCCATGGTCCCGGCTCCGATCTCAACTCAAATTAGCTACAACTCTCTCTATTCCTCTCTCTAAAAACCACCACTTCTCTCTCTAGAATAGTTTTTCTTTACAGCACAAATGTAATCCGTGAGACCTCTCCAACGTATTTATAGCAATGCATAAACTACTACATCCCTATCGCGGTTTATGCATAAATCAAGCCAACATGTAAACTGCGACACCCTTGTCGCGGTTTATGAACAGCGACACCCTTGTCCCGATTTATGAACAGTTTCTCTTGCACGTAATTCGCAACACCCCTATAGCAAATTGCGTGTATTATGTAAAGCGCGAGACCCCTGTTACAATTTATATAAAATAGGCAAAAAATATATTTTAGTATCCGATTTCCATTTTGTGCATTATGATAATATTGGGTTACATTTTATTTATATTAGTGATGAGTGGATATTTTATACGCTTTTTGGGGGTAATTTCATGTAGATTTTAGTATGTTTTAATTAGTTTTTAATAGAATTTTATTAGTTTTTAAGCAAAAATCATATTTCTGGACTTTACTATGAGTGTGTGTATTTTTCTGTAATTTCAGGTATTTTCTGGCTGAAATTGAGGGAGCTGAGCAAAAATCTGACTTAGGCTAAAAAAGAACTACTGATGCTGTTGGATCCTGACCTCCCTGCACTCGAAATGGATTTTCTGGAGCTACAGGAGTCCAATCGGCGCGCTCTCAACGGCGTTGGAAAGTAGACATCCAGGGCTTTCCAGCAATATATAATAATCCATACTTTGCGCAAGGATAGACGACGCAACTTGGCATTGAACGCCAAGTTCATGCTGCTGTCTGGAGTTAAACGCCAGAAAAACGTCATGATCCGGAGTTGAACGCCCAAAACACGTCATAACCTGGAGTTTAACGCCAAGAAAGGCCTCTACTCGTGGATAGCTTTAATCTCAGCCCCAGCACACACCAAGTGGGCCCCAGAAGTGGATTTCTGCACCAATTATCTTAGTTTATTCATTTTCTGTAAACCTAGGTTACTAGTTTACTATTTAAACAACTTTTACAGACATTTCTTGTACCTCATGACATTTTCAGATCTGAATTACATACTTTTGACGGCATGAGTCTCTAAACTCCATTGTTGGGGGTGAGGAGCTCTGCAGCATCTCGATGATTTATCACAATTCCTTTGTTTTCCATTCAAACACGCTTGTTCTTATCTAAGATGTTTATTCGTGCTTAATTGTGAAGAAGGTGATGATCCGTGACACTCATCACCTTCCTCAATCCATGAACGTGTGCCTGACAACCACCTCCGTTCTACATCAGACTGAATGAATATCTCTTAGATTCCCCAACAGAATCTTCGTGGTATAAGCTAGATAGATGGCGGCATTCATGAGAATCCGGAAAGTCTAAACCTTGTCTGTGGTATTCCGAGTAGGATTCCGGGATTGAATGACTGTGACGTGCTTCAAACTCCTGAGGGCTGGGCGTTAGTGACAGACGCAAAAGAATCAATGGATTCTATTCCAACCCGATTGAGAACCGACAGATGATTAGCCGTGCTGTGACAGAGCATAGGAACGTTTTCACTGAGAGGATGGGAAGTAGCCACTGACAACGGTGACACCCTACACAGAGCTTGCCATGGAAGGAGCCTTGCGTGTATTGAAGGATTTTAAGGAAAAGTTGAAGTCAAAGGACAAAGCATCTCCAAAACTCCAACATATTCCCCAATCCTTTATAAACAAGTAACTCTATTGTTCAAGTAATAACTATTTATTTTATGCCCTTTTTCTTTATTAAAATACGAGGCTAAAGAATCCTATTGATATCCTGACTAAGACAAATAAAATAAACATTGATTGCTTCAAGCCAATAATCTCCGTGGGATCGACCCTTACTCACGTAAGGTATTACTTGGACGACCCAGTGCACTTGTTGGTTAGTTGTGCGAATCACAAATTCGTGCACCAATTAGTAAATTATCCTGCATATTATATACCACCAAGTGATAACTAAGGATACAATTAAAATTGGATAATTGTTTATAACTGATGGTAATAAATTAAATATGTCTTTCCAATATTGAGTTTTTATTAGGAGCAAATATTTTGACTTAGAAGTGGAATATAGAAAAAAGAAATTTGGGTCTGATTAATTTCTCTATATAGCTACATATTGTATTCTATGGGCTAACTACAATCTCTATTCTTGATGATACACACAACAGCGAGCAAAATATAAACTTTTTTTTCTAAGAAAAATTTTTGGTCAATAGTCAAATTAATTTTTAAAAGATAAGACATTTTTTAAATTAGTCCTTAAAAAATTTTTTCAATCAATTTAGTCTTATAAAAATTACGAATTAATTATATCTGTTTTTTAGTTATTCCATAATTCACAATTTTCTTCGATAATTGATTATGTGAAATGTTAACTGATAGTATACATAACATATAACATGTTTAATCAGAAATTAACTAAATATATTTACAAAAATGTATTAATTTAGTCACTAGGTCATAATAGGAATAGAATTTTTATAATTGAAAAAAATGACTAAATTAATAAATTTTCATAAACATATTTGGTCAATTTGGTCAATATCCAAGTAGATATATTAAGTATTATATATATTATCAATTAATGTTTTACAACATTAATTTTAAAAAAATTTGTTAATAGAGTGATTGGAAGACAAATATGATTAATTTACAATCTTTAAAAGACTAATTTTAATTAAAAAAAAATATTTTAGAGATAAATTTAAAGAATATTTCATCTTTTAACTCAAAAACTTTAATTCTTGCTAGCTAAGGATAATGAAAGCCACCATAATAATTATTTCCATATGAGAACAATTAGGATTCATAATTATGCCAATAATACAAGCTTTGAACCTTACAGGATATTTCCAAAAAGAAGCCAACAAAAGTGAAGCTATAACTCGTGATCATAAATGAACCCATGTCAGCAAAAATGTGGTTCTCAATCAAAGTGGAAAAAATAAATAAAGAAAAGGAAAGGAATAAGTTGGAACCAAGGGCCTAAAAAGAGGGATATCAAAATACGGTGAGGAACTATCTAATAAATTCAACAAACAATGTGGGACTCTCCATTATTTGTTTAGCCATGGACACAAGGACAATGACATTAGGTGGTTTTTGAATTCTGGGGGCTTGCTAGAATGATCAGAAAATACAACATAGAGAGAGAAAGAGAGGAGAATGATTGAGCGTTTGAAAATTCATGGACAACGAAAACTAAGAATGCAAGGAGACAAAGATATCTATGGTGCGATTATGTGGGACTTTCCACTACCTCACCAAGATGGAAAAGTAAAAGATATATATGATCTTTTGTTTTTGTGTAGTGTGAGGTGTTCGTATTTGCAGAAATGTTATATATATCAATTATCAAGTGTTATTTGTATAATTAACGATTGTTTCTAATTATAAAAATTTAAACACTAACAATACAAATAATAAAAGATGTAAGCTAATTCAATATCCATTTAAATTTTGATAATTTTATTGAAGTAACCCAATATTTAATGGATATCAAATTAGTGGATATTTTTATGATTAAAATGATCAATATTTAGATCTTTCATAATGAAAATAATAATTTATTATTTTTGAATTTATTTTATTTTTATAGATTTATCAAATTGACACAATTTTGTTTTTGTGAGATTATTCCATATATATATAAGACTTTACATTTTATTTATAAATAGATAAATGTCTAATTAATTTGAGTTGGTTTAATACTTAATTCATCCGTCTTTTAAATAAATATATGTTAGAAAATTCGAATTCTAGTTTGTTTATATGATAATTATTTATTAGTCAATAATAAATTTTTAAATTAAATTTTTATCTGCAATAAATTAATTTTTAATTTTTTAGATTTAAAAATGCTATAAAAAAATTTAGAAAAAATAGATAAATGTATTGGCTGATATAAAGTTTTAAACTTTGGTTGCAATTTTGATGTACCATTGTTGATATTGTAACTTCTGTGATGTGGATTGCTATTGTGTTTGTGGCTTTTTCTGTGTTTCTAGCATGGATAACTTTGATGAGTGTTAGGGGCTAGTAGAATTTGTGATGTGGAGTTATTAATTAGTTATTATTAATAATTTTAATGGTGTGAGATGATATTTAATAGTATAATTTTTTTTTCAATGATTAAATACTGGCCAAATTTTAATAAAAGGGTTAACTCCTAGATTTTCTTTTATATTAAATTTTTATCCCGGTTTGATGTAGTAGGCTAGTAGCCAAATTGGATGTACAACATATTTCTATGAGTGAATACTCTATCTGACCCCTGATAATTACTTCGAAAAGACAACGAGGCTCTCAAAAAAAAAAAAAAACACCCAATATATTTTTTTAGAACTGATTAGCCCCTGTGCAAAAAGAAAAAAAAAACAGTTGTCTTTTCGAGGTAATTGTCAAGAACCGGATTAAATTTTTTTTTTGTTAAAAATTTCGTTGTCTTTCGAAATAATTGTTCAGGACTATTTTGGATTTTATTCTATTTCTATATATTAAATAAAATTTTACAATTATCTGTTCACACAAAATACAAAAGATCTGTTAAAATTGTAAATATAAACGAACTCCTATATAGTACCAAAAGCATATTAGAACACATTTAATTTTGATTGTCCCCATACATATTTCATTTTCTAAACTGATTATTTATCCAATATCATTGAATTTCTGTTTGGAGATATTCTCCTCCAAATGCAATATTATATATATCATAAATAAATAATAAAAGCTAGCTTTGGTATTATTCTGAGTGTTGGGGAGTGTATGTGTGTATAGTAATTATCTTCTCTTGATTTCACGTCTTTGTAATGCTGACAATTTGAAATGTTTGATATGATATGGATAAGTTAGATGAAGACGTAGGTTAATTGAGTTCATGGGACCAATCATCTACGAAGGTCTTAAAGTAGGTGGAGGAACTTCTCATGAACCCCATCTCAATTTTTGTAAGTCAAAATGAAATTAAATATCTTTGACAATACTACTCCAAGCCCCGTGCAACTGCACGAAATCATATATATACACTCTATTTCAAGAAATAAGTTGAAAAATCCTTAATATTTACATATGAGAATGTTAATTGAAATACATTTTTGTACAGAATTAATGAATAGTCTTTTAATTTTAAATTTTTATATATAAATTTTATATAAATTTTATTTTAATTTTTTTATTTTATTTTAGTCTTATTTTATTATATAAATATTTTTTATTTTTCTCTAATATTTAATTTAATTCCGTCCCTATGAATAGTACAATTAATATTGATAATAATTAAAACAAAACAAATTAATTATAAACATAAAATCTATTAATTAAGGCAGTTTTATTTTGTATGTTCACTACATTTTTATTACAATATATATTAGAAATTTTATTTTTATTTGGTTTGTGAAAATAGAATATTCTTATATAAAATTTTTAACTAAATTAATTGATAACTCAGACTTAATGATAATAATCAGAATCTTGATCATACAAATTATGAAAGAGAATAATTTTCACAATGCTGAGTAACATGATATTCTCATTAAAAAAATTCAATTCCCTTTAGTAGTTCTCAAAAAATAAAATGATAAAAGATAACATTTAAAATACATTGTTCAACACCAAAATAAGAAATTCTTCAATAAAAAAAATACATAACCAAAAAAAGATTTTATGAATAACAGAACTTTAATTTTTTTAATAAAATAACTAATTTGCATATTAAAATTGTTTCGAAAATTATCTGAAACGTTGATTTAGGTCTGAGTATGAGGCCCAGACTCTTTCTAAGACAGCACCTAACTTGTTCCAATGCCGAGGTGCTGCCGTCCGAGTTCCTCGTGAGGAGGTGGAAGATGGTACTTATAAGAGACTCCGATTCTTGAGTTAGCAAGGGGTTTAAGCATGTTTTAGTATATTAGAATGTGTACCAGAGGAGTGTCAGTGTATTTATAGTAGAGCTGATAACTACCTTTTTGGAGTAGTTCCACCTTTGTTGGTGGATGACCACTCCCTTTATCTTGGAAGTTTATTGGAATCTATCTTTAAGGAAGATAAAGATAGTACGAGAGATTCGGAGAGACAGTTACTTGTAAGCACTTATCCGATCTCTTTCACCATGTCCGACCTCTTAAGAGAGTAGGTATGCGGTGAAAGCAATCCTTTTTGGGTGGGCCTTTCTTCTTTATTGGGCCTGGCTTTATGTTTTGGGTCAGAGTATGAACAGTGCCCCTGCTTGACTCCGAGCTTTCAAGAGATCAGGCTCAAGCAATTTGAGACCTCAACTTCGTCATCGGGTGCCCCTGCTTTCATGAGGACAGGTACTTAATGAGTTCGGATTCACTCTCCTCCCAATAAAATTGATGAGTCTGCTCTTTGGCAAGCGCACCAAAATTATCGTCAAGTAATAACCCACAGTGGAATGGGATCGTATCCACAGAGATTGGTAGATTTGAACACTTTTAATTAATGGGTGAATTAGTTAAGCTTAGACAGAATAAGTTGTGAGTGCAGAATCATAAATGGCGGAAACATAAATGGCAAAAGAATAAAGGAAAGCAATAAAATGCAGAATTAGAAATGACAAGAATGTAAAAGGGAGTGGGAATTTGTAGAATGTAAATGAAAGCTATAAAAGAATGGGAGAGACAAAAATGAGGGAATTTATTGAGATCAGGAGATATTGTCTCTTTGGATTAAATCCAGCTTATATCCTCTTCAATCATGCAACTCATTGACCTCTTGGCAATCATGATTGATTGAGCCCCAATCCCTTGGTGACTAATCTCTCAGATCTTGATCAATAGCCAATTCCTTGATCTAATTGCTCATGAAGAGAGATATGCTTGGTCCCTGATTTTACCACACATCTTTGTAGGTCCAGGTAGAGGGAGGATTATATGTCACCATATCCAAACACCAAAACCCAGATTCTACTCAAGTGTGAGAAGAGATTTCTAGCATGGTTCATGTTTTCTTTTCCAAGGTTCCCATGAAACCCATTTTGCATTCAATCTCTTTTCCAAGATAATTGAACACTAAGCATGAAAATCGAAATCCCTTCTAGCAAATCAAAGAGAAGATGAAGAGAAGAAAAAATTTACTATCATTAATCCATTAAGTACAATAGAGCTCCCTCTCTCAATGAGAGGAAATTTAGCTACTCATAGCTCAGAAAGAAAGTACAAAAGATGGAAGAGATGAAGTGTAAAAAGTGAAAAACTCAAACTCTACAATCCCCTTGAGATTGTGATCTGCATATCTATGTGTGTATCTAATACTTCCAAGGGTATTTATACTATTCCTAGATCTAAAAATAAAGGAAATTACAAAAGTGAAAAGAAAATTACAATTTGGAGGGAAAAGAAACTCAACAAACGTGATCTTCCAACTGGCGTGTGACTGGCGTTCCCCTGGCGTGTCATGCTTTCTTCATTTCAAGCTTGGCGTGCCACGCCTCACCCTCCAAGTGGCACGCCTTCCTCCATCACATCCCTGGCGTACCACGCTTTCGAGCCAAAGTGGCACACCCAGGGCATTTTAATTGACCCAAGTACCCTAGCATGCCACGCCTTCGACACCAAGTGGCACGCCCAGGCCATTTTTCACATCTTCATGCTTCTGGAAACTTGTACCAGCGTGGCACGCCTAGGGTCTGGCGTGCCACGCCCCTTTAAATGCTTCATCCTCTTGCTGGCGTACCATGCCTCATCATCCAAGTGGCACGCCTAGTTCATTTGGCCCTTTATCTCCTCCTCTAGAAAACACTACCAGCGTGCCACGCTATAAGACTGGCGTTCCACGCCCTTCACTTGCCTTGGTTCCAAAGGTTGGCGTGCCACGCCTGGACATTCAAGTGGCACGCCAAAGTGAGACAATTGAGCTGGCGTGCCACGCCTCGATACCAAGTGGCACGCCTAGCTTTGTTTGGCCTCCTTCAGTGCTGGCGTGCCACGCCTGATCATTCAAGTGGCACGCCTTAGTGAGGCTTCTTGAGCTGGCGTGCCATGCCTTCAACACCAAGTGGCACGCCCAGCTTTTTGCTTTGCCTTCTTGTTCATTGGCGTGCCACGCCTGGTTGCTCAAGTGGCACGCCCAGACCTCATTAGCCTTCAACCCATTTTCTGGATTCTTGTACCAGCGTGCCATGCCATGTGGCTCAAGTGGCACGCCCATTCAATTGTGGGTCTCTTAGGCTTGGCGTGTCATGGTGCGGTATTTTACAACCCACACTACTAACCGGCAAGTGCACCGGATCGTACCAAGTAATACCTTACATGAGTAAGGGTCGATCCCATGAGAATTGATTGATTAAGCAACAGTTATTGAGTGATAAGCTTAGTTAGGCAAGCAGAAATTAGTTTTGAGATGTTCAAAAGGTTTAAGTTCGAATTCAGAATATCAAAAGTATAGACAATTAAATAAATTGGGAATAAAATATGGATAAAATAGATAAGGCTTCAGAGTTATCTATTTTTTCCGGATTTACTTTTCTTACTAACTATTTTAATTATGTAGGATTTAATTTATGGCAAACTATATGTGACTAGACCCTAATTCCTTAGACCTTTCTAGTCTCCTCTAAAATTCATTAACTGCCAATTCCTTGGTCAATTAATTCCAATTAGAAGCTACATGATCAAATTCCAGTTTGCATGCCACATAAATTCTAATTACCCAAAAATAAAAGGATTATATGTCACGTATCCCGTTAAATCCAGATAATTAAAATTTAGGAGAATATGTTTTCAAGCTGTTGTTCAAGTAAAGAGCTTTTTGATACGTAAAAAATTTAATTTCACGTAATTTCTGGCAAGTATATCGGGTCGTATCAAGTAGTAAAACTCACTTAGAGTGAGGTCGATCCCACGAGAATTGGTAGATTAAGCAACTTTAGTTAAATGGTAAATTTAGTCAAGCAAACATGGTTTTGATTTTATGAGCATTGTGACTTTTGAACATAATTGCAGGAATTTAAATGGCAAGGAATTCAAAGAACGGGAATATAGAAATAAAATGAAAGTAAATAACTGAAACTTAAAATGCAAGAAACTTAAATGACATCAAAGATAAATTGCAAGGAATTAAAGGTTGCAGAAATTTAAAGAGCATAAGAGTAAATAGCAAGAATTAAAGGAACAAAATGTAGATGACAAGAATAATAAATTGACAGAATGTAAAAGGGAATTTGGGTTATGGGTAATCAAACGACTAGAAGCAAAAGAAATAAGAATTAATGATGGAGAGGATCATTAGGGATCAGAGATGCAGGTTTTCATGAATTGATGCTAGTCAAATCCTTCTCAATCATGGGTATAGATCCATGGCAAATGGTTAATTGAATCCCAATCTCTTGGTGATTCAATTTCTCTCAACATAACCAATTGCCACTCTCGTGATCTAATTGTTCATGAGAAGAGATGAAGCTCAATTCTAATCCAGCCACACAATTCCCATAATCTCAACCAAGGAAAGTTACATCTCACATACCAACCAAGGTGTATTGATTAAGGAAATCATGAAAGGATGAACTCTAAACTGAATTATGTGGCTCATTCCTTAAATTCATCACACAATTCACATAGATTAACCCCTCTCTCGATGGTGGTTGAATCTTTGAAGAACAAGAGTTTCCTCTTTGGATTAACCACTAGAGTTGAGGAGGAAAAGAGGAGTTCATCAATGCATTCAAACAAGCAGAGCTCTTCCCCCTAATGAAAGTGGGGTTTAGTGAGTCATAGCTCCAATTTCAACAACAATTGCCATCAATAAAAACTAAACTAAGTGTAAAGAAAAGAAGAAGAAGAATAAGGAAATGCTTAAAACTTAAAAACTCAAGAAGAAAAGTTCCAAGAAAAACCACATTAGCTCTCCGGGTATCCTCCCGGAAGTGCTAGAGAGTTCTCAAAGTAAAAGTGCTAAAAGTATATAATTCTAAGTGTCAAAAAGTCCCCTCAAAGTACAAACTCAATCTCTATTTATATTAGTCCCAAAACCCCTTCAAAGATCTTTAATTGGGTTAGTAGTATGGGCTTCCTCTTTGTTGAATTCTTGGCTCAATGGAAGAGGTGTTGCTAGACTTGGAAGGAGGGGTTCATTCATCATGTTTCTGGCCCAATGGCTTGGCGTTTTTGCCAATAACGCTAGCCTTAATGCACGTTGGCAACGTGCTTCAAATTTTCCTGGGAGTGAACTTTCAGACTTGGGCGTTGCTAGCCCAAGTTGTTGCTAACAACTTGCTTCTCTCTTTCTTGACTCTACTTTCATGCTAAATGTAGCCCAGAATTTGAGTGTCAATCCTCTGCTTCAATATGGACTATTATACATCATTGGAAAGCTCTTGAAGTCTACTTTCCAATTCCACTGGAATCACCTCATTTGGACTTTCCTAGCTCAAGTTATGCTTCCTCAAAGAAGGTAAGGTCAAGCTGCCAAGTTGTTGCCAAAAACGCACCTATCCTCCCACGTTGGCAACGTGCCTAGCCTCCCAAGGCAGAGACATGAGGCTGGCGTTGTCACCAAACACGCCCCCTTGTTAGCACGTTGGCAACGTGCTCGTGCTCCCTCCAGGGCTAATCTCTAGCCTTCAATTATGCTTGTCACGACCTTCTTGCTTCATTACCTATCATTAACCAAAGAATTTGCTTCAAAGTTTTGCCATTCTATGCAAAAATTTTCAAGAGATTCATTCATTTGTCAACTCCTTGAATTCTTTGCACAAATTTGGCTAAAATCACATGTTCCTTGGTATTCTCATGCATGAAGACAAAACTCATAAAAAGACTTGTTTATTTAGAGAAAATGAATGAAACAAAGCTAAAACCAACTAAACTAACTAGCTAATATAGTAAATATGCAATTGCATCACAACACCAAACTTAAAGTGTTGCTTGTCCTCAAGCAAAATATAAGAGACTTTGTCACAAGAATCTAAGATGTAAGACTTGAATGTTTTACCAGAGAGTACTTTTTTTATTGAGCATGTCATCCTCACTTGTGTGATCATTAATTTATTGTAATTGAACACGGCTATTCAACTTTTTCAATTAAAATGCTTGCTTCAATACTAAATTGGTTAACTTCACTAGACCTTTTCTATACCGTAGCACATGATCCTTGAACCATTCTTTACTTGATGCTTTTCTCTTTTTTTTTTTATATTCCTTCTTATTTCAAATGGGCTCGAAATCTTGTCTTAAGGCGGCTCTTTAGCATAAGCTTTCAATCAACAATCCCAAACCAGTTGGTTCAAGTTGTTAAGTGTTGAGACACTCTTAAAGATTTACTAACTCAAGCCTCTCTCCTTAACACATTCAATCACAGGCATATAACATTGAAACTTTATTTGGATAGTGGTGTCCAGCACCTCTTTGGGTTGCTAAATGTTCTGTTATAGAGCTACTCTTGATTGTGGGTTTTCAATCGATAATCCCGAGTTAGTTAACTCAAGTTATCGGGTGATGAAGCACCCCTCGGATTTACTAGCCCAAGTATGTCTCCTAACATCAATCACCACAGACATATATCCAAATTTTGTCATTGATGCCTAGCCTTCCATTCTTTGTCTTCTGTTTTCTTTATTGTCAAGGTTATTTGTGCTTTTACTTATAAAGTCTTGTGACCCTTAACCGACTAGTCTTGTATAAGCAAGCATTCTTTTGAATTTCTTGAGCCTTGATTCTTTCACAATAAATGTATATATGCTAGTACTTTTCTTATGGGACAACATGATTCTTTTTAAGCTAGAATTCTCTCTGTTCTTGCTCAAACTACATCTTTTATTCCATTGACAAGTAAAAGTACTTAAGACAAGCAACCATTCCAAACCTGTGAGTGATGATGCATGGAATGGGCAACATAAAAGAAAATGCTTCAAACAGAAAATGCATCCTAGAAGGTATACCATATTTCAGACATACATCTTCTTTATTTATTAAAGCATAAAGAAAAACAAAGGAACTTCACCACCTTTAGTCTTCATGTCCCTTTTTCTTTGCTTGATTCTCCTTGCTTTCCCTTGCCCTTTGGGTCTTCTTTCTTTTTCTTTCTCAGCTCTCCTTGTTGTTTCGTTGTTGAATCCCCCTTTGGATCTTCTTTCTTTTTCCTTCTTAGTTCTCCTTGTTGTTTTGTTGTTGAATCCCCCTCTTCTCTTTGCCATACTCCTGTGCTTATCATTGTTTCCTTTAGCCTCTGAGCATTAAATCTCACCCTTGCAAGTTCCTGCTCTTCAAATATCTTGCGAGCTTCATTAAAACTTTTAATTTGTGGGTTGAGTAATGGGGGTGCTCCACAAAGGTAACTGAGCTTTTCTTGAGTGCATATATCATAGTCAAGTCTGTCCTTATGCCTGGCTTCCCTGAACATTCTGCTCTCATTGAACTCTTTGTGAAATGTATCATGTCTAGCATCCAACCTATGGAGAAGCTCCCTTTGCTGAGCTTGCTCTTTTCTTAGTTGAGCTTGTTCTTGTATTACTTTCTCCATGGCTCTTTCATATCCAGCAGTTGAATTGTTGATGGCTTCATGCATCTTGGCATATTGTTCTTGTTGTAGTTCCATCATGTGTGTTTGGTATTCATTTTGTTGGTTCATCCATTGAACTTGAATCCCTCTTTGTTGATCCATCAACTGCCAAAGGTCCCTTTGTTGTTGAGCTTGTTCCTCTTGGCTTCTTTGAATTTGTGAGTATTGCCCAGAGATCCCTTCCAAGGCGGCTTGGAGTTGATTCATGTTTAAGGTATGGGGTTCTTCCATTTCTTGAGGCTCCTCCTCTTGTCTTGCTTCTTTCCTTTTCTTCCTTCTTGCTAAAGGTTGCCTTTCCAATTGGGTTGTGGTGACAAATTCCAACCTTTCTCGGGTGAGAGGTTTTCCAATAGAGACCACATCAGTTTCTTCAAATTCTTCCAGAGGCACTCCAGCTTCTTCACATAGGCGCAGAATTGTACTAGGATATCCTAGCCAGCTGTCCTGTTTGACCTTTTGAGCTATGTCAATGATGTTCTTGGCTATAATATCTCCAACATTGATTTCCCCTCCTTTCATTATGCAGTGGATCATTATTGCTCTATTCACTGTCACCTCAGAATTATTTGAAGTGGAAATCAATGATCTCCTCACTATGTCATGCCATCCTTTTGCTTGAGGTATGAGATCACCTCTCCGAAGTTTAAGTGGTTGTCCATGTGAATCCAACACCCAATCCGTGCCTACTCTGCATAAGTCGCTCACCACATCCATATATCTTGGGTCATTTTCAACCCTTTCTTCATAGCTAGCTTGTTTGAACCGTTTTGGCTTGACCTTTAGCACCCTGTTGATGGTGTCCGGACTAAAATCGACAGTCACACCTCTTACATAACTCATGTATGGTTCTTCATCATCAAATTCTCTTATCACATTAGTGTAGAACTCATGGATGAGAAGCATGCTCACTTCTTGAGGTTGGTTACAGAGAAGCTCCCATCCCCTTTTCTTGATTATTTTTTGTATCTCAGAGTATTCATCTTTCCTTAGCTTGAAAGGTAACTCCGGAACAACATCCTTGCTTGACATCCAACTAAAGATGCGCTCATTGTGTTTGGATTTGAATCTTCTTTGATCAAAGGTGTTTTGTCCTTCATCTTCTACGGGTTGCTTGTCCCTCCTATCCCTTGATGATGAGGCCATTGAGATTCACTTGTAAGGGTTGAATCTCCCACACCAAACTTAGGTGAATGCTTGTCCTCAAGCATAAAGAAAATAATCGTGAATGGGAGAGGTATATGACGACAAGGTGAATTAGACAAGCTAGAGAATGATGGTGAGGGGGGGTGGAGTGTTTCGGTTATGTGGAGAGATGTGGTGCTTCATGAGTTTTGTTGGGTAAGGATGAGGTTCAAGGCTAGAATTTGTGAAACACGGAATGAGTTGGAGGTTGAGTGTGAGTTCGGGTGATGAAATGGGGTGATGGAGAGGTATAAGGATGAGTGAGGAGAAAGTGAGGTTTGATGAATATGGTTGAAGTATTTAAAGTGATGTTTGGTGGGGGGGGGGGGGAAACGGTTTTTGGTGATTTCCGTGGTGGGATGCATGGTCCTAGTGGTTCGGTCATAGCATGGGGAGCATGCTTCCTTGTGCCCAATGCATGTTGAGTTGTTTTTTCCAATGCACAAAGTTCAAGACTCATGTGACATTCTCTTCCTTGTGTATCCGTGACCTCCCTCCAAGATTCCCCATCACTTCTTTCTTTCTTTCCTGCAACAAAATTCCAAAATCTTGAGATTCTTAAAGTGACATTACTAGCTAACAACTTATGATGATATTCCTATGTAAAGTTGACTAAAAATTAAAATTTATGAATTGATTCCCTACTCTACTTTTTCTAGCATTATTGATGTATGTAAAGACACCAAACTTAGTTTGTGACTAAATGTTCTTTGGAGTTAACTCCAAAGATGGTCACACCAAACTTAGTATCTTACCTACATTGTATGCTATTTCAATCTCTTTTTCTCGGTTTTTTTTTAGTTGCTTTTATATAACTAATCATAGATGATTGCACTTTCATAGTCTAGCATTTTCGTGTATGTACAGATACCAAACTTAGTTTGTGGCTAAGTGTTGTAGAACAAACTTTTGCCATTACTTCAAGATTGGCCACACCAAACTTAGTATCTTACATTCACTATGTGCTAGTCTACTTTTTATTTCCTTAGATGCATATGATGCAACCTCTCATTATTGATTACTAAAGTATGAAAATAAAGGACTCCCTGTGCATGGGTTGCCTCCCATGAAGCGCTTGTTTATTGTCCTTAGCTTGACAATGCAACTTCTTTGCTCATGTTAGCATTTGCACACTTTCTTCCTTACTCCAGGGGCCACCAAAATAGTGCTTCACCCTATGTCCATTAGCTGTGAAGGTTTGTTTTGAGGCTTCATCAAGTAATTCGACATAGCCATGAGGTGATACTTTGATGATGGTGTATGGGCCAGTCCATCTAGACCTCAGCTTCCCTGGGAAAATCTTCAATCTTGAGTTGAATAACAACACCCTTTGGCCTGGTTCGAATGTTCTTTGAGAGATTTTCTTATCATGCCATCTCTTTGCTCTTTCTTTGTATATTCTGGCATTTTCATATGCCTCCAATCTAAACTCCTCCAGTTTATTGAGTTGTAACAACCTCTTCTCTCCTGCTGCTTGAGCATCTAAATTCAGAAGTTTGGTGGCCCAAAAGGCCTTATGTTCAAGCTCCACAGGGAGGTGGCATGCCTTTCCATACACCAGCTGAAATGGAGATTTTCCTATGGGTGTCTTGAAGGCTGTCCTGTATGCCCAAAGTGCATCATCCAGCTTCCTAACCCAATCCTTTCTTGTTGTTCCCACAGTTTTCTCCAAAATCCTTTTTAGCTCTCTGTTGGCAAGTTCAGCTTGCCCATTGGTTTGTGGGTGATACGGGGTAGCTACTTTGTGAGTAACACCATATTTGTGGAGTAAAGAATTTAGTTGCTTGTTGCAGAAGTGGCTTCCCCCATCACTTATAAGTCCTTTGGGCACTCCAAATCTAGTGAAGATGTTCTTCTTGAGGAATTGCAAGACCACGTTGGTATCACATGTGGTGGTGGCTATTGCTTCTACCCATTTGGAGACATACTCTACTGCTACCAAAATGTATTTGAATGTGCAAGATGGAGGAAAAGGTCCCATGAAGTCTATTCCCCACAGATCAAAGAGTTCCACTTCCAAAATGAACTTTTGAGGCATCTCATTTTTCTTTGTCAAACCCCCTATTCTTTGACATTCATTGCATTGGCTCACAAACTCTCTAGCATCCTTGAAGATTGAAGGCCAGTAGAAACCACTTTGAAGGACCTTTGCAGCCGTTCTTTCAGCTCCAAAATGACCACCATAACTAGAGTTGTGACAATGCCATAGTATGTCCTTCATCTCACCTTCTGACACACATCTTCTTATCATTCCATCTGGGCATCTTTTGAACAAGAATGGTTCATCCCAGAAGAAGAACTTAGCCTCATGTAGCAGCTTCTTGACTTGTTGTTTTGTGTACTCTTGTGGAATGATTCTCCCCGCCTTGTAGTTGGCCATATCTGCAAACCAAGGGACATGTTGGATTTGCAAGAGATGCTCATCTGGAAATTCTTCATTTATTGATGGAAGGTTGTCCTGGCATACATCTTGTGGTAGCCTTGATAAGTGGTCAGCAACTTGATTTTCATTGCCCTTTCTATCTTTTATCTCAATGTCAAACTCTTGTAGGAGTAGCACCCATCTGATTAGCCTTGGTTTGGCATCCTGTTTTGACATAAGATACTTAAGAGCAGCATGGTCAGTATACACCAAGACTTTAGATCCAATCAAATATTGTCTAAACTTATCAAAAGCATATACCACAGCTAGTAGCTCTTTCTCTGTTGTGGTGTAGTTTTTTTGAGTTTCATTCAATACCTTACTTGCATAGTAGATAACATGAAGCTTTTTTTCCTTCCTCTGCCCCAACACAGCACCAATTGCAAGGTTACTTGCATCACACATGAGTTCAAAAGGTAGTCCCCAACTTGGGGGTGTGATGATTGGTGCTGTGGTGAGCTTAGCTTTTAGAGTTTCAAAGGCCTGTTTACGCTCATCATCAAAGAGAAAAGGGTTGTCGACCACCAGCAAATTGCTTAGTGGCTTTGCTATTTTGGAAAAATCTTTGATGAATCTCCTATAAAATCCAGCATGTCCTAAGAAACTTCTAACGGCTTTCACACTAGTTGGCAAAGGAAGTTTTTCTATAATTTCTACTTTTGCCTTGTCAACTTCTATACCCTTTCTTGAAATTTTATGACCAAGAACAATGCCTTCGGGTACCATGAAATGGCATTTCTCCCAATTCAAAACTAAATTGGTTTCTTGGCACCTTTTCAAGACTAAGGTAAGATGGTGCAAGCAAGTATTGAAAGAATCACCAAAAACAGAGAAATCATCCATAAATACTTCAATAAATTTTTCTACCATGTCTGAGAAGATTGATAGCATGCACCTTTGAAAGGTAGCTGGGGCATTACACAGTCCAAATGGCATTCTCCTGTATGCAAAGACTCCAAAGGGACAAGTAAAGGAAGTCTTCTCTTGATCCATGGGGTCAACCACTATCTGGTTATACCCAGAATATCCATCAAAAAAACAGTAATAGGCATGGCCAGCCAACCTTTCAAGCATCTGGTCAATGAAAGGGAGAGGAAAGTGATCTTTTCGTGTGGCATCATTCAGCCTCCTATAGTCTATGCACATTCTCCACCCTATCACTGTTCGTGTTGGAATAAGCTCATTCTTCTCATTAACAATGACAGTCATCCCCCCTTTCTTAGGTACTACTTGCACTGGACTGACCCACGGGCTGTCAGATATAGGGTAGATGATCCCAGCTTTACACAACTTCAGGACTTCCTTTTGAACAACCTCCTTCATTGTAGGATTCAATCTTCTTTGGGGTTGTACCACTGGTTTGGAATTCTCCTCTAAAAGTATCTTGTGCATGCATACGGCAGGGCTTATGCCTTTCAAGTCATCAATGGTCCATCCCAACGCCTCTTTGTGAGCTTTCAATACTACAAGGAGCTTTTCTTCTTCCTCTGCACTCAATGTAGAATTTATGATCACTGGGAAGCTGTCCTTTTCACCAAGAAATGCATATTTAAGATGAGGAGGTAGTGGTTTCAACTCTTGCTGTGGTGCCTCTTCTTTCATAGCTTCACTTGGTTCCTCTGATGCTTCCAATTTGTTCTCTTCTTGTCCTTTAACATTCTGGACTTCCTCCTGTTTCACTTGATGGTTTGTGTCAAGTATCTCTTCAACCAACGAATCCACTACATCAATCCTCATGCAACTTTCTTTCTCAACGGGATGTTGCATTGCTTTGAAAACATTTATGGTCATTTGCTCATCATGCACTCTAAAAATTATTTCCCCCTTTTCCACATCAATGATTGTTCTAGCTGTAGCCAAGAAGGGTCTACCAAGAATAACTGAATTGTTTCCCTCTTCATCCATGTCTAGGACCACAAAATCAGCTGGGAATATGAAGTTTCCCACCTTCACCAAGAGGTTCTCAACTACTCCATTTGGTATTTTGATGGATCTGTCAGCAAGTTGGAGTGACATCCTTGTGGGTTTAAGCTCTTCAATCATCATTTTCTTCATCATGGTAAGGGGCATTAGGTTAATGCTTGCTCCCAAGTCACAAAGTGATTTGTCAATGGCCATGCTCCCAATTGTGCAGGGTATGAGGAAGCTGCCAGGATCTTTGAGTTTTGGGGGTAGTCCCTTTTGAATGATGGCACTGCACTCTTGAGTGAGAATCACCATTTCTTTTTCTTGCCAACTTCTCTTCTTGGTGATCAATTCCTTAAGAAACTTTGCATATAATGGCATCTGTTCCAGAGCTTCTGCCAATGGGATGTTGATTTCAAGTTTCTTGAAGATTTCTAAGAACCTTGGGAATTGTTGGTCCTTTGCTCCTTTATGTATCCTAGTTGGGTACGGAAGCTTGGGTACATAGGCTTTTACTCCTTCATTTTTGTTTTCTTGTTGTGGAGTCACACTCTCCTTGCTATCATGGTTGCTTCCTTGACTGGGTGGCTTGCCTTGTGGCTTGACAGCCTCTTTGCCTTTGTTAGATGTTGGATCCTTTTCTTCATCCTGCCTTTCCACTTGTGTCTCCACTGTGTCTCGCTCTTTGGGTTTTGTTGCTTCTTTATTCGAACTTTCACCAACTACCTTGCCACTCCTTAACTGCAGAGCTTTACATTCTTCTCTTGGGTTGGGTATTGTATCACTTGGGAGAACATTGGTTGGTCGCTCGGCTTGTTTGGCTAATTGTCCCACTTGTCTCTCAATATTCTTCATGGTGACCTCATGTTCCTTTTGTCCCTTAGCTAAGGCTTGAGTGGTTTGAGCAAGTGCTTGCAAGGTTGCTTCAAGACTTGAAATTCTAGTCTCATGATGGTCAATTGGGGATATGATGGGGGTTGATTGTTGTTGAAAGTTGTTGGGTGGATTAGTGTGGTAATTCTGTGCGTTGGATGTTGGTGCAGGAAAGTTGCTTTGGTGAGTTTGTGAGTTATTATGGGGTGGTTGATATGTGTTTTGTGTTTTTCTATATTGGTTAGTGTTGGTAACATGGTGATTTTGGTTATTTGTGTTGCGGGTGTGGTTGTGGCTGTTGTTCTTTTGCCAATGGTTTTCACCCCACCTTAGATTGGGATGATTTTTCCAAGAGGGGTTGTATGTATCACCATGAAATTCATCCTGAGAATTTGAAGTATTTTGCATGTATTGAACTTGTTCTTGTGGCTGTTCAACAGTGGTCCCTTCACCTTGGCTCCATTCAAGTGATGGTTGATTTGTTGTGTTTACTGATGCTAGCTGGAAACCATCCATTCTCTTTGTTATCATTTCCATTTGTTGTTGGATTTGTTGGTGCATTAACTTATTTTGTGCCAAGATAGCGTCAACACTTTCAAGCTCTATTACGCCTTTCTTTGGGGCCGGGTTATGTTGCCTCTCTGATGAGTAATAATACTGATTGTTTGCCATAATCTCAATGAGGTCTTGAGCCTCTTCAGCAGTTTTCATCATGTTGAGTGATCCTCCTGATGAGTAGTCTAGCCCCTTCCTTGCTTCTAAGCTTAAACCTTCATAGAAGTTTTGGAGTTTGACCCAGTCACTAAACATATCAGGTGGACATCTTCTCATTAGTGCCTTATATCTTTCCCAGGCTTCATACAATGACTCCCCTTCCATTTGCCTGAAAGTTTGAACCTCTGTCTTCAACTTGATGATTCTTTGAGGTGGGTAGAACTTTGCTAGAAATCTGCCCATCAGGTCATTCCAATTGTCGAGGCTTTCCTTGGGGAATGACTCTAGCCATTGAGTGGCCTTGTCCCTCAAAGAGAATGGGAATAGCAGCAGTTTGTAGACATCTGGATGCACTCCATTTGTCTTCACTGTGTTGCATATCCTCAGAAAAACAGACAAATGTTGATTTGGGTCTTCAAGAGGCCCCCCTCCATAGGAGCAATTGTTTTGTACCAAAGTGATGAGTTGGGGTTTTAACTCAAAGTTATTGGGCTGAACACTTGGAGTGGCAATACTGCTCCCACAATGTCTTGGATCAAGGATGGTATAAGAGGATAGCACCCTTCTAGGTGGTCCATCATTGTTGTTGACCCCTCCAGGAGGATTGTGCATCTCATCCTCCATGACTTGATCTTCTCCCTCTGACTCCTCTTCACCAACTATTCCCTTTCCTCTTTCTGCTCTTCTTCTCCTTCGGAGGGTTCTCTCGTCCTCAGTGTTAAGTCTATTAGCTCCTGACATACACAAACAAAACCAAAATCACAAGTGAAATACTCTAGAACTAGAGTGGAATTGGAGTTAGTGAAACAAAGTATCAAACAGTTAGCGGGCTTAACAAAACAAAAAAAAAACACTAAAAAAAATTGCTTAATTTAAACCACCTTTCACTTAATCATTGTCAATCTTTTCCAATCCCCGGCAACGGCGCCAAAAACTTGATACGTAAAAAATTTAATTTCACGTAATTTCCGGCAAGTATACCGGGTCGTATCAAGTAGTAAAACTCACTTAGAGTGAGGTCGATCCCACGAGAATTGGTAGATTAAGCAACTTTAGTTAAATGGTAAATTTAGTCAAGCAAACATGGTTTTGATTTTATGAGCATTGTGACTTTTGAACATAATTGCAGGAATTTAAATGGCAAGGAATTCAAAGAACGGGAATATAGAAATAAAATGAAAGTAAATAACTGAAACTTAAAATGCAAGAAACTTAAATGACATCAAAGATAAATTGCAAGGAATTAAAGGTTGCAGAAATTTAAAGAGCATAAGAGTAAATACCAAGAATTAAAGGAACAAAATGTAGATGACAAGAATAATAAATTGACAGAATGTAAAAGGGAATTTGGGTTATGGGTAATCAAACGACTAGAAGCAAAAGAAATAAGAATTAATGATGGAGAGGATCATTAGGGATCAGAGATGCAGGTTTTCATGAATTGATGCTAGTCAAATCCTTCTCAATCATGGGTATAGATCCATGGCAAATGGTTAATTGAATCCCAATCTCTTGGTGATTCAATTTCTCTCAACATAACAAATTGCCACTCTCGTGATCTAATTGTTCATGAGAAGAGATGAAGCTCAATTCTAATCCAGCCACACAATTCCCATAATCTCAACCAAGGAAAGTTACATCTCACATACCAACCAAGGTGTATTGATTAAGGAAATCATGAAAGGATGAACTCTAAACTGAATTATGTGGCTCATTCCTTAAATTCATCACACAATTCACATAGATTAACCCCTCTCTCGATGGTGGTTGAATCTTTGAAAAACAAGGGTTTCCTCTTTGGATTAACCACTAGAGTTGAGGAGGAAAAGAGGAGTTCATCAATGCATTCAAACAAGCAGAGCTCTTCCCCCTAATGAAAGTGGGGTTTAGTGAGTCATAGCTCCAATTTCAACAACAATTGCCATCAATAAAAACTAAACTAAGTGTAAAGAAAAGAAGAAGAAGAATAAGGAAATGCTTAAAACTTAAAAACTCAAGAAGAAAAGTTCCAAGAAAAACCACATTAGCTCTCCGGGTATCCTCCCGGAAGTGCTAGAGAGTTCTCAAAGTAAAAGTGCTAAAAGTATATAATTCTAAGTGTCAAAAAGTCCCCTCAAAGTACAAACTCAATCTCTATTTATATTAGTCCCAAAACCCCTTCAAAGATCTTTAATTGGGTTAGTAGTATGGGCTTCCTCTTTGTTGAATTCTTGGCTCAATGGAAGAGGTGTTGCTAGACTTGGAAGGAGGGGTTCATTCATCATGTTTCTGGCCCAATGGCTTGGCGTTTTTGCCAATAACGCTAGCCTTAATGCACGTTGGCAACGTGCTTCAAATTTTCCTGGGAGTGAACTTTTAGACTTGGGTGTTGCTAGCCCAAGTTGTTGCTAACAACTTGCTTCTCTCTTTCTTGACTCTACTTTCATGCTAAATGTAGCCCAGAATTTGAGTGTCAATCCTCTGCTTCAATATGGACTATTATACATCATTGGAAAGCTCTTGAAGTCTACTTTCCAATTCCACTAGAATCACCTCATTTGGACTTTCCTAGCTCAAGTTATGCTTCCTCAAAGAAGGTAAGGTCAAGCTGCCAAGTTGTTGCCAAAAACGCACCTATCCTCCCACGTTGGCAACGTGCCTAGCCTCCCAAGGCAGAGACATGAGGCTGGCGTTGTCACCAAACACGCCCCCTTGTTAGCACGTTGGCAACGTGCTCGTGCTCCCTCCAGGGCTAATCTCTAGCCTTCAATTATGCTTGTCACGACCTTCTTGCTTCATTACCTATCATTAACCAAAGAATTTGCTTCAAAGTTTTGCCATTCTATGCAAAAATTTTCAAGAGATTCATTCATTTGTCAACTCCTTGAATTCTTTGCACAAATTTGGCTAAAATCACATGTTCCTTGGTATTCTCATGCATGAAGACAAAACTCATAAAAAGACTTGTTTATTTAGAGAAAATGAATGAAACAAAGCTAAAACCAACTAAACTAACTAGCTAATATAGTAAATATGCAATTGCATCACTTTTCCAAGTTTTACAAGAACTCAAATAGAAAAAGGGTCATGCTTCCTATCCACCCAAATTCATAAGATAAAGAGCAAAAACAATTCTTAAATTATAAATCCATACATGAATTAAAATAGAAAAAGCAATAAAGTCAATCCATACAAATAGACAGAGCTCCTAACCTTAACAGTGAAGGATTAGTTGCTCATGGTTCAGAGAGAAAAAATAAGGGTTCTGGTAACAATGTGTGTGTCCCTGTCTAAATGTGCAGAGTTTCTATTTATAACTAATCCTAATAAATCTAAAATCTAATTATCTAAAACTAAAAATAATATCTTTTCCTAAAAGATAAGATTTGAATTTAAATTTAAATTAATTAACAGATCTTCAGTTGATGGGTGGGGACCATTTGATTTGTCCATTCTGCAGCTTCTAATCTGTGTTTTCTGGGCTGAAAACTGAGTCAGAATACGGCCCGAAATCCATGCCAGTGATTTCTGTAAATTCTGCAGATCGCGCACGTCACGCGTATGCGTCAGTCACGCGTACGCGTCGCTGGTCTTCTTCGCAAGTCACGCAGATGCGTCAGTCACGCGGCCGCGTCGCTGAGCAAATCTTCAATTCACGCGTACGCGTCACTACGGATACTTCCAGACGCGTGCGCGTCGCTCCTCGTAGCCATCTCCTTTGATTCTTGTACTGTAGAAACTCCATCAAATTCCGCTGAATGCTACCTAAAATAAATAAAATTGCCCATAACTCAAAATAGCATCCATAGTGGCTAAAATATAATTAATTCTTAATTAAACTCAGCAAATTAAGTGCAAATTCACTAGGAAAATATAGACTAGATGCTCACGCATCATGCCACGCCTTGATCCTCAAGTGGCACGCCCAAGTGAATTCTGGAACTGGCGTGCCACGCCTTCGACACAAAGTGGCACGCCCTAGTGATGACTCTTCTAGGTGATTAGTTGGCGTGCCACGCCCCTTTGATGGTCTTCATTGTTGCTCTCTAGAATGTTGTACCAGCGTGCCACGCCCATCTTCTGGCGTGCCACGGCAATACATTTTTTGTGGTGTTTGTTCCAAGTGGCACGCCTGCTTCACACGCCCGCTTGTTTAGTTGTTTCCTTCCCATTTTTGATGTCTTTCCCGCCTGAAATTCAACACAAACTCATTTCAAAGCAATGTACTATGATATTTGATAAACCACTATTTTATGGTTTATCTTGTGCTTAATTGAGTGGATTTTATCAACTCTTTACCCACTTATTCATACTATTTGCATGTTTTACAATTCCTTCCCAGACTTTGTTCTATGATTGAAAACATGCTTTTTTGGCTTTTATTTTCTTTTATTTAATTCTCTCTTATTACCATTAGATGCCTTGATATGTGTGTCAAGTGATTTCAGGGATTACAAGGCAAGAATGGCTTAGAGGATGGAAAGGAAGCATGCAAAAGTGGAAGGAATACAAGAAGTTGAAGAAACTGCAAAGCTATCAGCCTGACCCTCTCGCACTAAAACGACCATAACTTGATCTACAGAGGTCCAAATGACGCGGTTTTACTTTTGTTGGAAAGCTAACATCCGGGGCTTCGATTTGATATATAATTTGTTATATTGGCCATACATATAGGCGACGCGAACGCGTCATTCACGCGGACGCATCGCATCTGCGAATATCAGCGTGGCAGATTTCGCAAACAGCGAATCCTGGGCTATTTCCGGCCCAGTTTCAAGCCCAGAAAACACAGATTAAAGGCTGCAAAGTGGAAGAATGAAGGGACACTTCAAATTAGGCTCTCATAATTCACAATTTTAATTTTAGATGTAGTTTTTAGAGAGAGAGGTTCTCTCCTCTCTCTTAGGATTAGGATTAGGAATTTTATTAGGATTATGAATATTTCTTCTGCATCTCATGTTCAATATTCTTTGTATTTATTTATTTTCAATGTTCCATGTTTGGATTGATTTTCTTATTTAAATATAATTTGAGATATTTTCAGATTTATTATTTATTTCTCTTATTTATGATATAAATAATTTAGATTTTTCTACCTTTTGGCTTTGGTTGATTAATTGGTGACTCTTAAGTTATCAAACTCATTGTTGATTGAAAATTGGAATTCTTCAAGAACTGATTCGAGATCCAATAACTATGACTTTTCCCAAGGAAAGACTGGGACTTGAGGATTCGAATTAATTCATTCACTTGACTTACCTTCATAGTTAGAGGTTAACAAAGTGGGAGAAAAATCCAATTCTCATCACAATTGATAAGGATAACTAGGATAGGACTTCCAGTTCTCATACCTTACCAAGAGTTTATTTTACAGTTGTTATTATTTTATTTTAAGTGTCATTCAACATACCTTTTACCTTAATCCAAAACCCCAAACATACTTTTGCATAACCAATAATAAGAACATACCTCCCTACAATTCCTTGAGAAGACGACCCGAGGTTTAAATACTCGGTTATCAATTTTAAAAGGGGTTTGTTACTTGTGACAACCAAAACTTTTGTACGAAGGGATTTCTGTTAGTTTAGAAGCTATATCTACAACGCGAATATTTTTATAAATTCTTTACTAGCAAAAATCCTAACGTCAATATTCATCAATTAAGGCATGAATCGCAATGATCAAATGAGATTATGCCTCTTTTATGGTCCTTTTTATGCAAGAAAAAGGGTAGATGATGTAAGTCATCAATACTCGGCGTATTTCAAATTTTTGAACGTTACTGTATTAAATGAAGGGCGAGCTTTGTGCGGTAGTTTTCTTGAAATCCTCGCATAGCTTTAAAGAGAGGTTTGGAATTACCTTTTTTGCCCCTTCTCCTTTATAAAACGTTTGCACGCTCCTCTTCTTCTTCTTCTTCTTTTTCTCATTTTTGAAAGTGCTTCGTTTGCTTCCTTCATGGCAAAGACTCTCTTTTATTAGTTTCGCAACTGTTTTTCATTTTTCAAGATTTTCTTTATCATGGTTTGTTTGGAAGAGTTCTTTGGTGAAGAGGATCATCCGTGATTTAGTGCTTGACGTGCCCCTCTTTTTTTTGAATCTCATCAACGTTGGTGTCATGTTTTACTTTTGCCAGTAATCGTGTACTCTGTTGTCACTGGGGTTTTACTTTTTCCAGTAATAGCAGTGTTAACACTGGGGTTTTACTTTTTATTGTCGATACTTGTGCTTTAGGTTTTCTTTGATGGCTTGTTTAACTGTTGTTGCCTTACTTATTGCTAAAAAATCCTTTTCCTTTTGAACCGTTTTTTCTGATCAAGATTACTATTGAATGTTTTGTTGTGTTTCTGAAAATTTTGAGGGACTGTAGCCCTTTGTGAATGTTGATTGTGTTTGTGTTGCCCCCAATGGTGTCACTACCGGTAGTGTAGGAGGGACACCATTTTATGCTTTCTATTCTAAAAAGATCTTTTTGAAATCACGTTTTATGTTTTGTTGATTTTGTTTGACTTCTTTTTATTGTGGATGAGCTCTTTGGTGATGACTTGTTTATTTTGTATTTGTAGGTGTAGCTTTTATGTCTCAGTCTGTAATTGTCAACATGTCATCAAAGGTCCCGCCTTCTTCGTTATCTTGGTTAGGTAGTATTGTCTTTCTTCCTGTTCCCGTAGTTGACCAAGGGTACATTGATGTTTTCCGTAAACACCATAGAATATGTGAAAGTTGGAAGGATGAGCGAAATTATGAGTTAATAGTGCCAGATCCTGAGGAGAGAGTGTGTTTTCCTCCTTTAGACAACTCAAAACGCCCATTTTTCTATGGATATGATTGCTTTTTTTTACAAAATTAGGCATTAAACTTCATTTTTCTGACTTTGAGATGAATATCCTCTGGACTTGTAATGTCTCTCCTACCCAACTTCACCCAAATTCTTAGACTTTCCTCAAAATGTACCAACTTTTATGCCAGGAACTTGATGTCTGGCCTTCTCTCAAGGTCTTTTTTCACGTTTTTGTTTTGACCAAACCTGGGTCTTTGAAAGAGAAGTCGTCTCGGTTTTTCTTTCGCGCTATTTTTTCTATTTTTGATGAATCCTTCCATGACTTCAAAAACTATTTTTTCAAAGTACGAGCTATAGAGAGTGTCCGACCTTTCTATCTGGATGAGAATGACGAACCTTCCTTTCCATTGTATTGGCAAGAAAAATCCGTGATAGCCAAGTATAGTGTAGATACCCTAGACAAATTTGAGAAGTGTATGGTAGACATGTTAGAAGAGAGTTGGGGCTGTGATCCTCACTTGGATACTAAAAAGTTCTTAGGGGACCCCAGTCTGCTTCAGTCCGAGCTAGGTAGCTTTCAGACCTTTAGCTTTATGATTCTTGGTTGTAATTTGTTTAACTAAAGTGGCCCTTTTATTTTTATTTTTCAAAGACCATGGCTCCAAAATCTGCAGCGCAGCGATGAAACAACTATGCCAAACTTGAAAATCTGTCGTGACTTGTGGTATTTAGGAAAAAGAGACCGGGGGTGCTTCTGCTCGATCTTCCCCAAGAAAATCAAACTCAAGTTCTTCAGCTCAAAAGAATATCATTTCCACTCCATCAAGTCGGTTGATCTCTCTTGACCTGCCTCCAGAGAGCTCGGTTGCTCCAACTTCTCTTTCGTCTTCGAACCTCCCCCAAAGAAACAAAAGACTGCTGTAGAGAGGAGCATTTACGATAAAAGGTTTGACAGAATCACCTGGAGTGGAGGAATATCCTCCCTTATAGTCGCATTAGTATGGATGATGGTGCTCTTCAAAACCATCTCAATCTTATGGCCTAAAACGTCATTCGGATAGCAGGAGTGTATGCGTGTCTAGCCAAGGAGTTGAAAAGGACTCCCCTCAGTGCCACTAAAAGCTCTCTTGAGGCTACCCGAGCTGAGGTGGAGAGGCTAAAGGATTTGAAGAAGGAGCTGGAGGAGGAAAGGGCCGGACTGAGGTCTGATTTAGAAAAAGCTCGGGCACAAGTAAAGACGTCGGAGGCAGCTGCAGCTATGGCGGAGGAGGTGAAGAAGAGAGCGAAGGAGAGCTACACCAAAGTAATTGGGGGAGAAACTTGACCTTCAAGAGGAGTTGGAGAAGGCAAAAGAAAGGTAAGCCAGACTTGAAAAGTCCGTTGACGAAAGGATGAACGAAATGTTTAACAACCTAAAGGCTCAAGTCCAAGTCCTTGCCCACAGGGTTGATTTCTCCCTGTATAGCCAGGACAATATAGTAGTTGATGGAAAGATCGTCTCGGTCTCTGAGGATGATGAAGAGCCTTTACCTGACCCGAAGTCTTCAAGTACAGGGGTCGGGAAAGCTTCATAAGCTCCTGAGTCTCTCCCCGAGGTAGTTAATGCCGAACTCCCTCCTTCACCTCCTGGTGCTATTCCTGCCGTACCGATTTCTATTCATCCTTTGATCCCTCCTACCCAAGGTCAAGATGTTATGACTGGGGAGGATCTTGACCCTCTTCTTGGCCCCTCTTCCTAGCTTTTCGTAGTTTTTCCTTTTGTTGTTGGATGCCCCAACTTGTGGGTCTTGATGAACAATTTTAGTTTGTAATAGTTAGTAGTTTTGGACAAACTTTCTTTTCCTTTTAGTTGTTTACAAACAAATTTTGGAAATTTAAAGAACCTTTTTTTTCATTTTGGTAATGATTTTAGGTTTTTTAGTAATGGTTTTCTAAATCTTAGTCTTTTAGCTCATTTTTAGTTGGAGGTCGTTCCTCGACAACTTTCTAGTGGTAGTGGGGTATTGGCAACGATTTTTGCAATTTATCGAGCTTAAATTAATGCGCTTTTATATGAAACTTCCTTAAGAGAAAATGGAATTTTATTGATGAATAAGAAATTCCTTTACATAAAATTACTACTAAGGGTTTTGGCCACCCTTAGCCCTTGCTATGATGTCTCGTTAAAACCCCCTTTAAAAAAAATCCTTTTTTAGGGAAAAAATCTTCAGGTTGGAAAAAGAGTACATCTGGGAACAAGGTTTACTCCCTAACTATAGTACTTCTTTAGGATGCATGCGTGCCAAGGCCTCAGGAGCTCCCGTCCTTGCAGGTCGGATACTTTATAGTAACCCTTTTCTAAGACTTCGACAATCTTGTAGGGTCCTTGACGATTGGATTTTTGACGGTTTAGAATTTCTCAAATAAAATCTCGTCGAAGTATAGTTTCTAAATGGTGGACGAAATTGTGATTTCTATCTTTTGATCTTTAGTATGTTCACAACTCCGTTCAACTAACCAGCAATTGCACTGGGTCGTCCAAGTAATACCTTACGCGAGTAAGGGTCGATCCCACGGAGATTATTGGCTTGAAGCAATCAATGTTTATTTTATTAATCTTAGTCAGGATGCCAATAGGGTTAATTGGATTTTACTTGTAAAAGGCCAAATTACAAACTACTTAAAATTGTAAGTTAAAATAATAGGGAATAATAGAGTTACTTGTTTATAAAGGATTATGGAATATGTTGGAGTTTTGGAGATGCTTTGTCCTTTGACTTCAACTCTTCCTTGAAATCCTCTTCTCACACGCAGGTTCCTTCCATGGCAAGCTCTCTGTAGGGTGTCACCGTTGTCAATGGCTACCTCCCATCCTCTCAGTGAAAACGTTCCTATGCTCTGTCACAGCACGGCTAATCATCTGTCGGTTCTCAATCAGGTTGGAATAGAATCCATTGATTCTTTTGCGTCTGTCACTAACGCCCAGCCCTCAGGAGTTTGAAGCACGTCACAGTCATTCAATCCCGGAATCCTACTCGGAATACCACAGACAAGGTTTAGACTTTCCGGATTCTCATGAATGCCGCCATCAATCCAGCTTATACCACGAAGATTCTGATTAGGGAAGCTAAGAGACATTCATTCAATCTGATGTAGAACGGAGGTGGTTGTCAGGCACACGTTCATGGGTTGAGGAAGGTGATGAGTGTCACGGATCATCACCTTCTTCACAATTAAGCGCGAATAAACATCTTAGATAAGAACAAGCGTGTTTGAATGGAAAACAAAGGAATTGTATTAAATCATCGAGACGCTGCAGAGCTCCTCACCCCCAACAATGGAGTTTAGAGGCTCATGCCGTCACAAAGTATGTAATTCAGATCTGAAAATGTCATGAGGTACAAGAAATGTCTGTAAAAGTTGTTTAAATAGTGAACTAGTAACCTAGGTTTACAGAATATGAGTAAACTAAGATAATTGGTGCAGAAATCCACTTCTGGGGCCCACTTGGTGTGTGCTGGGGCTGAGATTAAAGCTATCCACGAGTAGAGGCCTTTCTTGGCGTTAAACTCCAGGTCCTGACGTGTTTTGGGCGTTCAACTCCGGATCATGACATTTTTCTGGCGTTTAACTCCAGACAGCAGTATGAACTTGGCGTTTAACGCCAAGTTACGTCGTTTATTCTCGCGCAAAGTATGGACTATTATATATTTATGGAAAGCCCTGGATGTCTACTTTCCAACGCCGTTGAGATCGCGCCAATTGGACTCCTGTAGCTCCAGAAAATCCATTTCGAGTGCAGGGAGGTCAGGATCCAACAGCATCAGCAGTCCTTTTTCAGCCTAAGTCAGATTTTTGCTCAGCTTCCTCAATTTCAGCCAGAAAATACCTGAAATCACAGAAAAATACACAAACTCATAGTAAAGTCCAGAAATATGATTTTTGCCTAAAAACTAATAATATTTAACTAAAAACTAATTAAAACATGCTAAAATCTACATGAAATTACCCCCAAAAAGCGTATAAAATATCCGCTCATCACAACACCAAACTTAAACTGTTGCTTGTCCTCAAGCAACTAGATAAATAAAATAGGCTTTAGCAGAAATTAAGAAGTAATAATATTTTAGAGTTTTAAATGAAGCTCATATTCTTATTAGATGAGCGGGGCTTGTAGCTTTTTGTTTCTGAACAGTTTTGGCATCCCCCTGTATCTTTAAATTTTCAGAATAATTGGCATCCTTAGGAACTCAGAATTCAGATAGTATTATTGACTCTCCTAGTGTAGTATGTTGATTCTTGAACACAGTTATTTTATGAGTCTTGGCTGTGGCCCTAAGCACTTTGTTTTCCAGTATTACCACCAGATACATAAATGCCACAGACACATAACTGGGTGAACCTTTTCAGATTGTGGCTTAGCTTTGCTAAAGTCCCCAGTTAGTGGTGTCCAGAGCTCTTAAGCACACTCTTTTGCTTTGGATCACGACTTTAACCACTCAGTCTCAAGCTTGTAACTTGGACCTGCATGCCACAAGCATATGGTTAGGGACAGCTTGGTTTAGCCGCTTAGGCCTGGATTTTATTTCCTTGGGCCCTCCTATCCATTGATGCTCAAAGCCTTGGATCCCTTTTTTACTCTTGGCTAGTGCTCATGGCTTGTTTTTTTTTTTTTTTTGAACTGCTTTTTCTTGCTTCAAGAATCAATTTCATGATTTTTCAGATCATCAATAATATTTTTCGTGTTCCTCATCCTTTCAGGAGCCAATATTCATCAAATTCAAAGTACAATTTATGCACTGTTCAAGCATTCATTCAGAGAACAAAAAGTATTGCCACCACATATTATAGTCTTTATTACTAAGAACTCATAAATATAGATTACTTCTTTATTCTAAAAAAATTCTACTACTTTATTCATGCCTGATGATGATGAGAAAAATAAATTATAGCTTTAATTGGAAATAAAATCAAAATAGACAAACTAAATATCTCCTAAGGTAAAATCCTATAATAATACTATCACAGAGTTAAAGCTGGAATTAGAACTTAACAACCTGTATTTTGGGAAGTGGATGTTCCTCTAGTCTGTGGGGTGCCTTCAGGAATAAATTTCTGACGCTTCAGCTCCCTTAAGTTCACATCCTTGCTCTTCCTGTTCTCTTAGGTGCCATGATCTTAATGAGTTTTAGCTCAGTGATCATGGCAAATCACACCAAACTTAGAGGTTTGCTTGTCCTCAAGCAAAAGAAAGGAAAGGAGAGGAGTAGAAGGAAAGGCATTTTCACATAAAGATAAGATGAGTTGAAAAAGATATGAGAAGAAATTAAAAATATTTGAAAAAGAATTGGATTGGAAAAAGATTTTATGAATTAAGATACATTTGATATTTTTGAAAGAGGGATTTTAGAAATTAGGGTTCTTAGAAAACCAATTTGATTTTGAAGGATGACATTTTAAAGCATGTTTATGCAAGAAATCATGAATTGAAACTTAAAAATTTAGAAAATTTGTAAAGAAAAACGAATTTTTACCTCCTTCCACCATCCTCGCGTTAAACGCCCACATGATGCATGTGTTGGGCGTTTAACGCCCAATAGTTGCTTCTCCTGGGCGTTCAACGCCCATTTGCTGCATCTTTCTGGCGTTGAACGCCAGGAAGTCCTTTGTTACTGGGCGTTTTTCTAAACGCCCAGGATGCTGCCAAATTGGCGTTAAACGCCCAGAAGGTGCTTCTTTCTGGCGTTTAACGCCCAAAAGGCTACCCTTACTGGCGTTGAACGCCCAGTGGGTGCTTCTTTTGGGCGTTCAATGCCCAAAATGTTTCTTACTGGCTTTTTCACGCCAGTAAGCTTCCAATTTCCTTTATAACTCTGTGAATCCAACCAATTGCTATTTTACCTTGGAGATACTTGGACTTAAACCTGTAAAAATCAATTAAATACGAATAAAATTAAATTTTGTGATTGGCTGGGTTGCCTCCCAGCAAGCGCTTCTTTAATGTCATTAGCTGGACTATTACTGAGTTTTTAATCAAGTATCAGTTTTGAGCATTCTTGCTCAAAATTGCCTTCAAGATAATGTTTGACTCTTTGTCCATTAACAATGAACTTTTTGTTAGAGTCACTATCCTGAAGTTCTATGTGTCCATATGGTGATACACTTGTAATTACATATGGACCTCTCCACCGGGATTTTAATTTCCCAGGGAATAATTTGAGCCTTGAATTAAATAACAGAACTTTCTGTCCTGGCTCAAAGACTCTGGATGACAATTTCTTATCATGCCATCTTTTTGCTTTCTCTTTGTAAATTTTTGCATTTTCGAAAGCATTGAGTCTAAATTCCTCTAGTTCATTTAACTGGAGTAATCGTCTTTCTCCAGCTAACTTGGCATCAAGGTTCAGGAATCTGGTTGCCCAGTAGGCCTTGTGTTCCAGTTCCACTGGCAAGTGACACGCTTTTCCATACACAAGCTGGTATGGAGAGGTCCCTATAGGGGTCTTGAATGCTGTTCTGTATGCCCACAGAGCATCATCCAAGCTTCTTGCCCAATCTTTTCTACGGTTAATGACGGTCCATTCCAGGATTCTTTTGAGTTCTCTATTTGAGACTTCAGCTTGCCCATTAGTTTGTGGATGATATGGAGTAGCCACCCTGTGGTTGACTCCATAACGTACCAGAGCAGAGTAAAGCTGTTTATTACAGAAATGAGTACCCCCATCACTGATTAACACTCTAGGGATACCAAATCTGCTGAAGATATGTTTCTGGAGGAATTTCAACACTGTTTTAGTGTCATTAGTGGGTGTTGCAATAGCCTCCACCCATTTGGATACATAATCCACTGCCACCAGAATATAAGTGTTTGAGTATGATGGTGGGAAAGGTCCCATGAAGTCAATGCCCCATACATCAAACAACTCAATTTCCAAGATTCCTTGTTGAGGCATGGCATAACTGTGAGGTAGGTTGCCTGATCTTTGGCAACTGTCACAATTAAGCACAAATGCTCGGGAGTCTTTATAAAGAGTGGGACAGTAGAAGCCACTTTGGAGGACTCTTGTGGCTGTTCGCTCACTTCCAAAATGCCCTCCATACTGTGATCCATGGCAATGCCAAAGGATCTTCTGTGCTTCCTCTTTAGGCACACATCTACGGATTACTCCGTCTGCACATCTCTTGAAGAGATATGGTTCATCCCAGAGATAGTATTTTGCATCTGTGATTAATTTCTTTGATTGCACCCTACTGTACTCTTTGGGTATGAATCTCACTGCCTTGTAGTTTGCAATGTCTGCAAACCATGGCACTTCCTGGATGGCGAACAGTTGCTCATCCGGAAAGGTTTCAGAGATCTCAGTGAGAGGGAGGGACGCCCCTTCTACTGGTTCTATTCGGGACAGGTGATCTGCTACTTGATTTTCTGTTCCTTTTCTGTCTCTTATTTCTATATCAAACTCTTGCAGAAGCAACACCCATCTGATGAGTCTGGGTTTTGAATCCTGCTTTGTGAGTAGATATTTAAGAGCAGCATGATCAGTGTACACAATCACTTTTGATCCTACTAAATAGGATCTGAATTTGTCAATGGCGTAAACCACTGCAAGTAGCTCTTTTTCTGTGGTTGTGTAATTCTTCTGTGCATCATTTAGAAAATGGCTGGCATAGTAAATGACGTGCAGAAGCTTGTCATGCCTTTGTCCCAACACTGCACCAATGGCATGGTCACTGGCATCACACATCAATTCAAATGGTAATGTCCAGTCTGGTGCAGAGATGATTGGTGCTGTGACCAATTTAGCTTTCAGAGTCTCAAATGCCTGCAGACACTCTTCATCAAAGATAAATGGCGTGTCAGCAGCTAGCAGATTGCTCAGAGGTTTGGCGATTTTTGAAAAATCCTTTATAAACCTCCTATAGAATCCTGCATGCCCCAGAAAGCTTCTGATTGCCTTAACATTGGCAGGTGGTGGTAATTTTTCAATTACTTCTACCTTAGCTTGGTCCACCTCTATTCCCTTGTTCGAAATTTTGTGCCCAAGGACAATTCCTTCAGTCACCATAAAGTGACATTTTTCCCAGTTTAAAACCAGGTTAGTCTCTTGGCATCTTTTCAGAACAAGTGCTAAATGGTTAAGGCAGGAGCTGAATGAGTCTCCAAATACTGAAAAGTCATCCATGAAGACTTCCAGAAATTTTTCCACCATATCAGAGAAAATGGAGAGCATGCACCTCTGAAAGGTTGCAGGTGCATTGCACAGGCCAAATGGCATCCTTCTGTATGCAAATACTCCAGATGGGCATGTGAACGCCGTTTTCTCCTGATCCTGGGGATCTACTGCAATTTGATTATAACCTGAATATCCATCCAGGAAGCAGTAGTATTCATGACCTGCTAGTCTTTCTAGCATCTGGTCTATGAATGGTAAAGGAAAATGATCCTTTCTGGTGGCTGTATTGAGCCTTCTATAATCAATGCACATACGCCACCCTGTAACTGTTCTTGTAGGAACCAGTTCATTTTTTTCATTATGAACCACTGTCATGCCTCCTTTCTTTGGGACAACTTGGACAGGGCTCACCCAGGGGCTGTCAGAAATAGGATAAATAATCCCAGCCTCTAGTAATTTAGTGACCTCTTTCTGCACCACTTCTTTCATAGCTGGATTCAGCCGCCTTTGTGGTTGAACCACTGGCTTGGCGTCATCCTCCAGTAAGATTTTGTGCATGCATCTGGCTGGGCTAATGCCCTTAAGATCACTAATGGACCACCCAAGAGCTGTCTTGTGCGTCCTTAGCACTTGAATTAGTGCTTCCTCTTCCTGTGGCTCTAAGGTAGAGCTTATAATTACAGGAAAGGTATCACCTTCTCCCAGAAATGCATATTTTAGGGATGGTGGTAATGGTTTGAGTTCGGGTTTTGGAGGTTTCTCCTCTTCTTGAGGGATTTTCAGAGGTTCTATTATCTTCTCTGACTCCTCCAAATCAGGCTGAACATCTTTAAAGATGTCCTCTAGCTCTGATTCCAAACTCTCAGCCATATTGACCTCTCTTACCAGAGAATCAATAATATCAACACTCATGCAGTCATTTGGGGTGTCTGGATGTTGCATTGCTTTGACAACATTCAACTTGAACTCCTCCTCATTGACTCTTAAGGTCACTTCCCCTTTTTGGACATCAATGAGGGTTCGGCCAGTTGCTAGGAAAAGTCTTCCTAGAATGAGAGTTGCACTCTTGTGCTCCTCCATTTCCAGCACCACAAAGTCAGTAGGAAAGGCGAATGGCCCAACCTTGACAATCATGTCCTCAATCACGCCTGATGGGTACTTAATGGAGCCATCAGCAAGTTGAAGACATATCCTGGTTGGTTTAATTTCTTCAGTTAAACCAAGCTTTCTGATAGTAGATGCAGGTATTAAGTTGATACTTGCCCCAAGATCACATAAAGCTTGCTTGGTACAATTACCCTCTAATGTGCATGGTATCATAAAGCTCCCAGGATCTTTAAGCTTCTCAGGTAAGCTTTTTAGAATGACTGCACTGCATTCTTCAGTGAGGTAGACTTTTTCAGTTTCCCTCCAATCCTTCTTATGACTTAAAATTTCTTTCATGAACTTAGCATAAGAAGGTATTTGCTCAAGTGCTTCTGCAAACGGAATCTTTATTTCAAGAGTCCTGAGATAGTCTGCAAAGCGGGCAAATTGCTTATCCTGTTCCGCTTGGCGGAGTTTTTGAGGATAAGGCATTTTGGCTTTGTATTCCTCAACCTTAGTTGCTGCAGGTTTATTACCTACAGAAGTGGGTTGGGAAGCCTTTTTAGAAGGGTCAGCACTTGTATGTGACTGATTCCCCACTGGCATTTGAATGCCAGTGATGGGAGCTGGAGTGGCGTTAGACGCCACTTCCTTGTTTGTTACTGGCGTTTGAACGCCAGAACCATGTCCCTTTTGGGCGTTCAACGCCAGATCCATGCTTGTTTCTGGCGTTGAACGCCAGGAATGAGCATGGTCTGGGCGTTCAGCGCCAGCTTTGTTCCTCTCTGGGCTCTGATTGTCCTCAGAGGGATTTTGAGTATCCTCTTGTTCATTTCTTGGTTTCCTGCTGCTTTGAAGTGGGGTATTTAATGTTTTCCCACTTCTTAATTGAACTGCTTGGCATTCTTCTGTTATTTGTTTTGACAGTTGCTTTTCTGTCTGCTTTAATTGCACTTCCATGTTCCTGTTAGCCATTCTTGTTTCCTGTAATATTTCCTTGAATTCGGCTAGCTGCTGAGTTAGAAAATCTAATTGCTGATTGAATTCATTAGCCTGATCCACTGGACTGAGTTCTGCAGTTACTGTTTTAGCTTTTTCTTTCATAGAGGATTCACTGCTTAGGTACAGATGCTGATTTCTGGCAACTGTATCAATAAGCTCTTGAGCTTCTTCAATTGTTTTTCTCATATGTATAGATCCACCAGCTGAGTGGTCTAGAGAAATCTGAGCTTTTTCTGTAAGCCCATAGTAGAAGATGTCTAATTGCACCCATTCTGAAAACATTTCCGAGGGGCATTTTCTTAGCATCTCTCTGTATCTCTCCCAAGCATCATAAAGGGATTCATTATCTCCTTGTTTGAAGCCTTGGATGTTTAGCCTTAGCTGTGTCATCCGTTTGGGAGGGAAATAGTGATTCAGGAATTTTTCTGACAACTGTTTCCATGTTTTTATGCTGTTCTTAGGCTGATTATTTAACCACCTCTTAGCTTGATCTTTTACAGCAAATGGAAACAGTAATAGTCTGTAGACATCCTAATCTACTTCCTTATCATGTACTGTATCAGCAATTTGCAGAAATTGTGCCAGAAACTCTGTAGGTTCTTCATGTGGAAGACCAGAATACTGGCAGTTTTGCTGCACCATGATAATGAGCTGAGGATTCAGCTCAAAGCTACTAACTCCAATGGAGGGTATACAGATACTACTCCCATATGAAGCAGTAGTGGGGTTAGCATATGACCCCAAAGTCCTCTTGGACTGTTCATTCCCACTTGCTTCCATACTAGATCACAAGGGATAATTTATATGTTGATATTATTTATTTTATAAAAATTAATTTTTATAAAATAAAATAAAAACGAAATAAATAAAAGAAAGTGGAAAATTTTTTTTTTTTGAAATTGAAAATTGAATTTTTATAAAAGATTTTCGAAAAAAAATAGTTCAAAATTAGTTAGAAAAATAAAAATTTTTTGAATTTTGAATTTTATGATGAAAGAGAAAAACACACAAAAGACACAAGACTTAAAATTTTTAGATCTAATGCTCCTTATTTTCGAAAATTTTTGGAGGGAAAACACCAAGGAACACCAAACTTAAAAATTTTAAGATCAAGACACAAGAAAAACTCAAGAACACCTTGAAGATTCACAAGAACACCAAGAACACAAGGAAGAACACCAAACTTAAAATTTTTAGAAAACTTTGATGAAATTTTCGAAAATTATGAAAGATTAACAAGAAAACACCAAACTTAAAGTTTGGCACAAGATTAAATCAAGAAAAATTATTTTTGAAAAAGATTTTCAAAAGTACTGGTACTCCCTCTTCAAGAATATAAGCTAATGCTTTAGCCAATTGGGAATAAATATAACACTTGTTCTAGATATTCCAATTAGTGCTTTAAAAAGAACACAAGTGAAACAAGAAAAGACACAAAGCAAGAAAAACTCAAGATCAAACAAGAAAATTAAGCAAGAACAACTTGAAGATTAATGAAGACCAAAGAACACAAGTCGAAAATTTTAAAGAAAAATATGAGATATGCAATTGACACCAAACTTAGAACAAGACACTAAACTCACGAAAAATTAACAATTAATTAAAAGAAAAATAATAAATTTTGAAAAGAAACTATCCTATCAAGATTTAATGACTCTATAACAATAAAAATAAAAATAAATTATTCCTAATCTAAGAAATAAAATAAGCCTTCAATTGTCCAAACTCAATAATCCCCGGCAACGGCGCCAAAAACTTGGTGGACGAAATTGTGATTTCTATCTTTTGATCTTTAGTATGTTCACAACTCCGTTCAACTAACCAGCAAGTGCACTGGGTCGTCCAAGTAATACCTTACGCGAGTAAGGGTCGATCCCACGGAGATTATTGGCTTGAAGCAATCAATGTTTATTTTATTAATCTTAGTCAGGATGCCAATAGGGTTAATTGGATTTTACTTGTAAAAGGCCAAACTACAAACTACTTAAAATTGTAAGTTAAAATAATAGGGAATAATAGAGTTACTTGTTTATAAAGGATTATGGAATATGTTGGAGTTTTGGAGATGCTTTGTCCTTTGACTTCAACTCTTCCTTGAAATCCTCTTCTCACACGCAGGTTCCTTCCATGGCAAGCTCTCTGTAGGGTGTCACCGTTGTCAATGGCTACCTCCCATCCTCTCAGTGAAAATGTTCCTATGCTCTGTCACAGCACGGCTAATCATCTGTCGGTTCTCAATCAGGTTGGAATAGAATCCATTGATTCTTTTGCGTCTGTCACTAACGCCCAGCCCTCAGGAGTTTGAAGCACGTCACAGTCATTCAATCCCGAAATCCTACTCGGAATACCACAGACAAGGTTTAGACTTTCCGGATTCTCATGAATGCCGCCATCAATCCAGCTTATACCACGAAGATTCTGATTAGGGAAGCTAAGAGACATTCATTCAATCTGATGTAGAACGGAGGTGGTTGTCAGGCACACGTTCATGGGTTGAGGAAGGTGATGAGTGTCACGGATCATCACCTTCTTCACAATTAAGCGCGAATAAACATCTTAGATAAGAACAAGCGTGTTTGAATGGAAAACAAAGGAATTGTATTAAATCATCGAGACGCTGCAGAGCTCCTCACCCCCAACAATGGAGTTTAGAGGCTCATGCCGTCACAAAGTATGTAATTCAGATCTGAAAATGTCATGAGGTACAAGAAATGTCTGTAAAAGTTGTTTAAATAGTGAACTAGTAACCTAGGTTTACAGAATATGAGTAAACTAAGATAATTGGTGCAGAAATCCACTTCTGGGGCCCACTTGGTGTGTGCTGGGGCTGAGATTAAAGCTATCCAGGAGTAGAGGCCTTTCTTGGCGTTAAACTCCAGGTCCTGACGTGTTTTGGGCGTTCAACTCCGGATCATGACGTTTTTCTGGCGTTTAACTCCAGACAGCAGTATGAACTTGGCGTTTAACGCCAAGTTACGTCGTTTATTCTCGCGCAAAGTATGGACTATTATATATTTCTGGAAAGCCCTGGATGTCTACTTTCCAACGCCGTTGAGAGCGCGCCAATTGGACTCCTGTAGCTCCAGAAAATCCATTTCGAGTGCAGGGAGGTCAGGATCCAACAGCATCAGCAGTCCTTTTTCAGCCTAAGTCAGATTTTTGCTCAGCTTCCTCAATTTCAGCCAGAAAATACCTGAAATCACAGAAAAATACACAAACTCATAGTAAAGTCCAGAAATATGATTTTTGCCTAAAAACTAATAATATTTAACTAAAAACTAATTAAAACATGCTAAAATCTACATGAAATTACCCCCAAAAAGCGTATAAAATATCCGCTCATCACTAAACCAAGCAATAATCCTTTCATACAAAAAGTTGTTTGTCACTAAAACAAACCCCTAAATTTATAAACCGAAGTATTGGAACCTCGGGTCGTTCTCCCTAGGAATTGTAATGAAGTGTCTTGTTATTGGTTGTGAATTATATTTGGGGTTTTTAAGCTTTTGGACAAGAAATATAAATGGCAAAGAAAGTAAACTAAGAACTAACAAAGCTCTTGGCAAGATATGAGAACTAGAAGTCCTATCCTAATTATCCTCCTCAATTTTGATGACAAATTGTCCATTACTCCCACTTAGTTAACCTCTAACTATGGAGAAAAGTCAAATGGATGAATCAATTTGATTCCTCAAGTCCTAATCAACTCCTAAAGGAAAGACTAGCTTTAGATGCATTCAAATTAATTAGCAACTTCTAATTATCAATCAACAAAGGAATTAGATAACTCAAGAGTCACTAATTACTCTACCTAAGCCAAGAGGAGCAAAACCCACACTAAAATCCAACCAAGCATTTCATCAAACACTTGGAAGGCATGAAAGGAAAGCATAGTAAATTGATAACAAGAATAGAATCTAACAACAATTATTGCAAAGAATTAATAACAACAAATCAAAAGGAACACAATTATTATGATTTACCTTGAGTTGAATTGAAAGAGAAAGGAAGGAACAAAAGTAGATCTACAACAAAACACAAGAACAACATAAAGGAAATTACAACAAAAGAATGGAAGAAGAATGAATATAACAACAAGGAATTGAAAGGTAGAAGTAGAAGAAGATGAATAAAATCTAGATCTAAGAACTAAACCTAATCCTAATCCTAATTCTAGAGAGAAGAGAGAGCTTCTCTCTCTAGAAACTAACTCTAAACTAATCCTAATGAGTGTGTAATGAAGGGAATGAGTTGGAATCCCCTTTGCTCTTCAATTCTTGGCTTTAAATAGCATCTTTGGCGCCAAAGTTGGTTGGGATTGGGCCCCACAACCCTTGAGAATTCGTTGGCCACGTTTTTATTAAAAAAATCAGAAACCAACACCGACGCGTACGCGCACATCACGCGTACGCGTCCATGGGGTAATTCGCAGGTGCGCGCAAGCGCCAGGTGCGCGCGCGCGTCCATGGGCGAGTTCAACTTCTTTGACTTTTCATGATTTCTCCACTTTGCATGCTTTCCCTCTTCACTCCTTTGATCCATTCCTAGCCCTTTTCAATCTGAAATCACTAACAAACATATCAAGGCATCTAGTGGAATCAAAGGGAGATTAAAACCATCAAATTAAGGGTCTAAAAGCATGTTTTCACATCTAAGCACAAATAAGGAGACAATTACAAAACCATGCTATTTCAATGGATAAATGAGGGTAAAAGGTTATAAAATCCCCTAAAATCAATACAAGATAAACCGTCAAAATGGGGTTTGTCAACCTCCCCACACTTAAACCAAGCATGTCCTCATGCTTAAACCAAGAATGAAGTAAAGGGTATGGCATTTATTCAATGGAACTAACTAAATGCAATCTACTTACATGCAACTATCTAAATGAATGCAATTGCTTGGTCAAAATAAATCAATTCCCAAGAAGCATATATGCACAAGGGCTAAGGACTAGCAAGTCTAATCCACAATTGAATTGAGTTATTAAATATTTTTACAAACTTGCATGAAAATTATGATCATAGGTAAAAACATGTAATTGAGCATCAAACCCTCACCGGATGTGTTTGCACTCTATTCGCTCAAGTGTTTAGGGTTGATTCTCTCAATTCTTCCCTAATCATGCTTTCTAAGATTTGTTCTTCTTCTAACAATCAACATATATTTCATGCATGCATACATTTATCATGAGGTCTTTTCTTTAGGTTGTAATGGGGCTAGGGTCAAGGTAGGATGCATATTTGGTTAAGTGGACTTGATATTTGAATCTTTGATTAACCTAGACTTCCCACCTAACCTATGACAACCTATGCAATTTAAGTTCTAGCCTAACTACCCATTCTACTCACTTCTTCACATACTCATGCATTTTCTTTTCTTGATTCGTAACACTTATGCATTGATTCCCTTTTATTGAGCTTCACTTTGGGGCGTTTTGTCCCCTTTTTTTATTTCTTTCTCTTTTTTTTTTCCTTTCTTTTTCTATTTTTTTCTTTTCTTTTCCATATTATTTTTCTTTTATTTTTCTTTTGTTTTTTTTTTCTATATACAAGAACCTCAATGCATAAGGTTTTACATTTGATCAATATATGAGTATGTACCAAATTTCCAATAATTTCAATAAAAATACAAAACTACCATTTTATTCCTCCAATGTCCCAAGATTCCCACACTTGAATGATACTCACACACACTAGCCTAAGCCAATCAAAGATCCAAATTAAGGACATTTATTGTTTTTTTCTTTAAGGCTTGTAATGTGCTAAATTAAGAACAAAGTGGGTTAAGCGTAGGCTCAAAATCGGCTAACAAAGGAGAGTAAAAGGTAAGGCTATTTGGGTAAGTGAGTTAAATGAAATGATGGCCTCAATCATATAAATGCATGAATACACAAAATAATGGACATAAAGAATCAAACAAATCAAAGATTACAATCATAAAAAGAGAATAATGCACACAAGAAGGAAAATAAGTGGTTATAGGATGTGACCACACCATTAGGCTCAAATCTCACTTGCTTGTGTTCTTAGCTCAAAAATATGATCCACAATATATATAATTCAAGCAAGTTCTATGAAAAGTTTTCACTCAAATCAATTGGTGTCCTATAGATAGAAATCTTGAAAAATTTCATTATTTTGACTAAGCTTATTGTGTATATGTATGCAAAAAACAAGAAAATGCAAGTAAAAACCATAAAATCCTAGAATGAAATGCAAAAGTGTTGGGATTAGAAATTTGTCACCCAAAATCGCCGATTGGTCGGACGACCTCCCCACACTTAAAAGTTTGCACCGTCCTCGATGCACTCAAAGATAAGCAAGGGAGTACGACGACTCTCCGGATTGCTACGTGTTCTTAGTCTTGCTTCCGTTATTGCTTATGGTGCATTCATCATGAAAAACAAAAATATAACACCATAAGGTAGGGTAATACAAAAGCAAGGAAGCATAATTGTTGGAATGAGGTAAATCACTAGAATTGAGTGAGTGAATTAGTGTGACATTAATGACAAATAAGTGTGTGAATTCTAAATTGCGCGGTTTAGAACACACATTAGCATAAAAGTTATGTCACAAAAGAAGCATGCACTTTACTCATTCTACTATGCTTGAGATGCTTTAAGTGAACTTGTAAGGTAAAACAAGCATTAAAGAAGCATGAAAGCATTCAAGCCAAACACATATGGATGCATATAATCATAAAATACAATGCATTAAGGTAAATGCACAACATCATCCATCAAGAGGTTGCCTAATCACAAAATAAGGCTCAAATCACATGGTGGCCAAATCATGTAATTCAAGAAGAGTTACAAGCTCGAAGGCAATTCTCATCACTTGGTATTCGCAAAGGTAAGCATGAAAAACTTAAAAACCAAGTAGCAAAATATAATCTCAACAATAGAATCCAACAAAGAATATTTAAAACAATTATGCTAAGATATCATTCAATTAATAAGCAGCAATATATGGTAAGCAAAATCCATAATCCAACACTTATAATGGAAATAGGAAAAAAATGAAAATGAAAACTAACTAAAACTAACTAATTAACTACCCAACTAACTAATTAACTAACTAAAATAAATGGTTATCAATGGTGTTTGGAAGTGTTAGATGAGGGGTAGGGGAAGGGGAGAAGAAATGGGAAGGAAAGAAATGGAAAGAGGAGAAGAAAAGAAGTGGATGGAAGAAAGGGCATCCACGCGCACGCACGCATGGCGCACGCGCGTCGATGGCTTATTTCGAGAGTGGTGCGTACGCGTCATGTGCGCGAGCGCGCAAATAGGTTTGTGCCTCAGGCCCAACGTTGGCACGGCGCAGGCACAACTCTCGGGTCAATGTATGGAAGGTGGAACTTCTCAATCCATGCGTACGCACGCATGGTGCGCTCGCGTGGATGGTCCAAAACACTTGATGTACGCGTACGCACGCAGTGCGCGTACGCGTGGATGGTGCTCTATTTTTTCAAAAATTTTTGCTATGTTTTTGCACCAATCTAAGCATTCTAAACCTCCAAACGGCTACCAAAACACCATAAAACCTTATTTAACATACTAAACTACCAAATACACTCAACTAACTTAAACAAAACATGAAATTAGACTAATTCTATCGAATATTTACAAAAGAGAAAATGAAAAGATATTACCATGGTGGGGTGTCTCCCACCTAGCACTTTTATTTTAAGTCCTTAAGTTGGACTTATGGGGAGCTTCTCTCAAGGTGGCTTGTGCTTGTACTCATCTTGGAACTTCCACCAATGCTTGGACTTCCAATAAGCTCCATCATGCAAGATTAATATCTCCAAGCTTTGATGGCGTTCTTCACAAACCATGGGCTCCCAATGTTGATCCTCATGTGTTCCCGGATCCCATATTTTGTCTTCACACCCATCTCCAAGTTGATTATCATTAATCCATGTGGGTGGTGAGCAAGGTGAATTCTCAACAAAGTGACCAAACATCCTTCTAGACCCAAGCAATCTAGTTCTACACCAACTCTTACAATTAAGCTTTGAGTATGCAACCATGATGAACCTAGAATGATATTTCAAACCACTAACCATCTCCTTTTTACTCTTAAAGCCACAAATATGTCTAAGTTGACCATCCGTCTCAAGCAAACCATATTCAAGGGGAATAATAAAGCTTAAGTATAAAGAATTTACCCACTTGAATGAAAAGATAGATGGTGGTGGCTTGGGGAGAGGTATCTCCAATGTGCTAGCGAGCTCTACTCCCTTGTATTCTTCCTTGTCAACTTCCACCTCTTCATAAACTTCTTCGTTTTCAATCCTTTGTTCATCATTTTCATCTAGCTCTTCTCCATCACTCAAATCATAAATTGGAGGACGAGAGAAATCTACCTTCACATCACTTTCAAATTCATTAGGAGAAGGTTCTTCAAATTTAAAGGATTTTCCACCAAGAAAATTGGATGCATGATCTTCATCACCAAGGGAACTCAATTCTTGCTTCATTTCTTCCAAGTCTTCATTCAAAAATTGTTTTGGAGGTTGTGCACTTTCCTCCTCAACATCAAATTCAATCTTCTTGGAGGGGTTTTCTTCAATTCTAAGTTCCCAAGGGGGTTCCGCATCTCCTAAGTCTTCAACCACTTCTTCCTCTTCTTCAATGACCATAGGTTCCTCCAATTGTTCTAACACAAAGTAGCATTCCTCACTCTCCACCGGAGTTTCCAATCTCTCCTTCATGCTATGCTTTTCAATTGATTCTCCACATGTAACCATGGGAGTGCCTTGAGTACTCAAATATTGGGAGACTAAATTGCTTACTACCTTAGTCAAAGTAGCCATAAATTCTAGTGTCTCCCTTTGCATTTCTCCTTGCCCTTGAAGTATAAGGCTAAGGATTTCATCCATTGAAGATTGGAGTGGATAGGAGGGTTCATTGTCTTGGAGAAAGGGTTCATTATAGGAAGGTGGTTCTTCTTGGTAAGGTGGTGGTGTGTATTGAGGTGGTTCTTGGGAGTAGTAATCTTGGAATTGTGGTTCCATGTAGGGCTCATATGGCTCAAAAGGTGGTTGGTATGGTGGATATGAATCATGGTCATATGGAGGTGTTTGGTGAAAATAGGCTTGAGAGTGTGGTTGAGGTTCATGTTGAGGATATGACTCATAGGCATATGGTGGTGGTTCTTGAAAGTCACAAGGAGATTCACCATAGCCATTGGATTGGTATGCATCATAGAATGGCTCTTCTTCATAGTGCATTGGTGGAGGTTGTTGCCATGAGGATTGATCATAAGCATATGGCTCCTCCCACCTTTGATTATCCCATCCTTGATGCATCTCTTCATTGAAGTTCTCATCACCTACAACATAGTTGTAATCACACTCATAGCCAAAGTGAGAATTCATGATAGCAAGAGAGGGCAAAAATAAAAAATAGTAACAAATAAAGAGAACAAACTAAAAACTAACAAAGAAGCAAAAAGCAAACATATTCACAATATTCACATATATACAATAACCAATAACATAACACCATTGCAATTCCCCGGCAACGGCGCCATTTTGACGATTGGATTTTTGACGGTTTAGAATTTCTCAAATAAAATCTCGTCGAAGTATAGTTTCTAAACCAAGCAATAATCCTTTCATACAAAAAGTTGTTTGTCACTAAAACAAACCCCTAAATTTATAAACCGAAGTATTGGAACCTCGGGTCGTTCTCCCTAGGAATTGTAATGAAGTGTCTTGTTATTGGTTGTGAATTATATTTGGGGTTTTTAAGCTTTTGGACAAGAAATATAAATGGCAAAGAAAGTAAACTAACAACTAACAAAGCTCTTGGCAAGATATGAGAACTAGAAGTCCTATCCTAATTATCCTCCTCAATTGTGATGACAAATTGTCCATTACTCCCACTTAGTTAACTTCTAACTATGGAGGAAAGTCAAGTGGATGAATCAATTTGATTCCTCAAGTCCTAATCAACTCCTAAAGGAAAGACTAGCTTTAGAGGCATTCAAATTAATTAGCAAATTCTAATTATCAATCAACAAAAAACAAAAACCATAAAATATCAATAAATATAAACAAAATCTGTATATCATACCCATTTCTTAACAATCAAAGAAACTTTTGCATCAGAAAACTAATAAAAAAGGCAAACAGAGGCTTAAAAAAAACATTTACAAATTATAAATATCCAACTATGAGGCAAAACAAGGCAGACACGACCTAAGAACAGGCCAGGTTCAAGTAAAAAAAATACTATAATAAGTACATTAGCATATAGCACCAATCCTAATTTATTAACTATATACATGAGTTAATTAGTATAGTTTTGATGGATGACAAATCAAGTTTAGATGATTGATGAAAATTTATGCAAACAAAGAAAAATAATTGAAAAGAACATGAAGATCAAGACCAAGAACAAAGAAAGATTAAGTCTAATTTTTTTATGTAAGAACCAAACTTATATCTTTCTCACACACACTTAAAAATGATTTTAAAAACTTAGTTTTATAAAAATAATGATAGAAATTGATTAAGATCAAAATATTTTGTTAAACACTAACCTAAATATTTTAAAAAAATAATTTATGCTAAAAACAAGGGATAGAATTGATTTTATAAATATTAGAATCAATTATTTGATTGTTTTATTGATTTAAAATAACTCCAAGAAAAAAAAGAATCGATTCTCTTTAACAGAGAATCAATTCTTTAGCATTATAGAATTGAAGCTTGGTTCTATAAAGTCCTGAAATCGATTTTGTGGCTCAAAGAATCGATTCTCTAGTACACAAAATCGATTCTCCCTGTAAAAGAATCAATTCTTTCATTTAAATTTTCAAATTTTATCATATAACTGCTAGTAAAAGTTATTTTTCTTGTAAAAGAATCGATTCTTTCACTGACAAAAGTTTGTAAGCGATAGTTTTGACAAAAAAAACTACATTCTATCTAATTTTTAACATTCCAATGCTTTAGAAATGCTATAAATATGTATGTTGAAGCCTCATTTGATATATAACGCTTTTTCTAAACTTTCTTGAGTTCATATATCAATTTATATACAATTTCAAAGTGATTTATACACAATTTAATAGATAAATAAGTTTGTGTTCATTAGAGTTCATTTGTATTTACTTACTTTTTTTTAGTGTATTCGATTTTTGTCTTCTTAAATTGTGAAAGAAAAATTTTGTAGTTTTTTTTGTTGTTGAGTGATTTAGAATGTGATTCTTTGAAATTTATGAGACTTGTTTATACACTATATTAAGTGAGGATACCAAAGAGATATGTTAAGCATTCAAGAGAATCCTTAAAGAAAGTGTCCCTAAGTGAAATGGTCTAATATACGAGTGGTAATCATATACCGTGAAGTATATATCAAGTACTTGTTGTTGTAGCAGTTTGTCAAGCACCCTAGAAGCTTAGTGATATAGTACATTTTGTTGGGAAGGATTGGACGTAGACAAAAAAATTATGCCAAACCAGAATATATCACCATTTGCAATTTCTCTAAACTCAATATCTTTTATTTTTATTGTTATTTACATTATAATACCACGATACCGCAAAAACAACCCTTAATAAAAACTAGGATAGATAAAGTAATCACAGAATGTCAAGAATTAGTAAGAATGAGTCAAAACTAAATTTAAATTTAACACATGCAAAGATTAATGGTAAAAAATTGGCGGCTATTTCTGAAACTGCCACAAATTGAAAGGATAGCGGCAATTCTATAGCAATTTGGCTTCTGCTACAAAATTACATATTTAGTGGCGATTTAGAGGTTCCAATTGTTGCAAATCAATTTATTGAATTAATTTGATAAAAATTACTGCAAAGCCTATTTTCTGCCTTAAATGACCCGGTTGTCCAACCGCTGGTAAGAGTTTTTGTGGTTCCTCCAAGAGTTGAATTTTTTGCATAGTTCGTTTTTGTAGGCAAGGTCAATACGAAAGAGAGACTGAGTAGACTCGGAATTATTAATCATAATGATAATATCTGTGTTTTATGTAAAAAGGATATAGAATTTGTGCATCATTTATTTTTTTGCTGTGAGTTTACGTGGCAGGTGTGGTGTGCTTGGCTAACGTGTGCTGATAGAGATTGGACTGTGCCAGAAACTGTTAAAGAATTTTTTGAGAGTTGGATTGGAGTACTAGGTGGTAAGTCTGAGCAAAAGAAGTGGCTAATAGGCTTTTTTGCAGTTGTTTGGAATATTTGGTTGGAACGAAACAGTAGAATTTTCCAGAATACTGAGACAGGTGTTGAAGAAATCAAGACTAGATCGTTTTTGAGTTACAGAATTTGGAATGGTGTTGATCTATTTGATTGTTGATGACAATACCGAAAATGACAACAGAGTATATCTTTTTATGCTCTTTATTCCTACTTGCTCCACTTCAGTGTAGTGAACTTTTTTTGTTCAAAAAAAAGTTTAGAACCACTACAATTTTTACAATAAATCACCGCAATTCGTTGTTTTTTTTTTCGGTAGAATTTTTAAACTCTAAAGAAGAATTGAGAAAAAAAGTGAATATGGATATAGATAAAATATAAAATTGTTAATAACAAGATTATAAATAGAAGATGGATAATGAATAAAAAATAATTTTAGATTTAAATAATAAGTATTAATTAATAAATAAAATTGAAAAATAACTCTTTGACAATTATTAAAATAACTTGTAAAAATATTTTTTAGTGGGATTAATGAAAGTTGCAAATGTTTTAAACCATCTAAACTGAAGCCATTTAACATTATTGTAATAATAATTTAAACGTCATTGTCGTCCATCAGAATCTTAAAAAACTTTTTTTTTCTCTACAAAATTTATACATGTATAGAAATGAATGACTATAATTAAGTGTTAACTTTGTATTTATTACATGTGAATCGTTTTTTTAAATAGTACGAAAAACGAACTTATCTAATAAACATATGCTGGAAAACAAATTATTTTTTAATTTCCCTAATTGCATTCGCCATTTTCAACGAAATCTAATTCTGCATTAAAAAAAATCAGTTGTGGTACAAGATGTCTCCGGTACGAGTTGTGAGATGGATCGAAAACTTTTGAGTCGAGACGGATGCCAGATTTATTTGATTGGAACAATGGGGGTGGTACTTGTAAAGACACTCCGACGCTCAAGTCAGAGTGGATCTGAGAGGTATAAAGTGTGTAGAGTGAATGACGTACCTGAGGGGCCTAGGGCTCCCCTTTATATAGGTGATGGTGATTATCTTATCTTATCTTATTTGGTTAAGATAAGTGAGGGGTTTGAATTCGATTGTCGGTTAGGAGCTCTAGCGGGCCAGTTTTGGGCCTTCTAGAATGTTGAAGCGTGTCAAACCCGGGTATCCGGGTTCGGGAGATACTCCAGGCACGGAATCCATGGCCCGGATCTGTAACAGTTGTCCCTGCAGCGGGAGAGCGAGCAAGGTCGGTTTCCATCGTTGGAGAGTGTGATTTCTGCAGTTCGTGGGATCTTCTCAGTTTATCGGTATGGGGTTTTTGGTCTACTGGCCTTTTAATTCGGGGGACGGTGTTTCGAGCCCGAGTTTTTATCTTTGGGTTCGTCACCCTTGGAGTCCGTGTCGTTTGACTGGTGTGACCTTTTGGTATTCCTGCACCCGTTTCCTTTCTTTGCTATCAGTTGCATTTTTCGAGAGGGCATTTATTGTGAAGGGATGCTTAGATTGCTTTTCCCCTTTTGCCCCTCACGTTTTACTTATTTCAAGGGGTAATTTCGTCTTTGCGTTTGTTTTGAAACCGGTTTTGGTTTTTTGCCTCCCTTCCTTCATTTGTTTCATTTCTCCTGCTTCTTCTTCTGCGAATTTTTCCTTCGTTACCTTTTGTTCGGCGCTTTTCGTGCTCTGACTCCTTGTTCTGGTATTTTCCAATTTTGTGCTTGATTTATTAGGTTGGTGTTCTTTTTCCTTCGCTTTCTGTAATCTGTATTGCTTGCTACCTATGTTTCTTGTGTATTTTTGCTACTTTTTGGTGGTTTTTGCTTGGTGTGGGCTGGGACTGTGTCCTGTTTTTGTGTGATGGTGTTTTTTTTTTTGGGTAGTGGGTTTACCTTTTGAGGGGATGAGCACCACTATCTAGTTGGCAGTAGGTAGTGGCGTCTATCTGGTTTTTCTCCACCATTTTTTGCCGCGCGGCTTGTCTGATGGTGGTGCTCGTCTCTATTTTAGCTATGGCTCAGCGGAGGACTGAGGGTGCAGGTGCTCCGTGGTCCCGACCGGGGGCGTTTCCTCCCTTTATTCCTGGGTTACTAGTGAGGTTTGGGGAACGCCGTCGTGGATGACGAAGGCGGACCTCCAGCGGCTCCGTGATCAGGGAGCTAATTGTGGGGGTGGCGACGCCGAGTGCCATTATGAGCTTGCCCTCCCTGGGGTCAACGACAGAGTTTGTTACACTGATCTTAACTCGCCGACCGTCCCGGATTGGATGTGGGTGTGTGTGGCGATGTTTACCCGATTTGGCGTGCAGCTCCCCTTTTCGCCGTTTGAACAGCAGCTGTTGAGTCGGTGTTCCGTGGCGCCGTCCCAGCTGCATCCAAATAGCTGGGTGGCAATACGAACTTTTAAGCTTGTGTTTGAGTACCTGGAGCTCCCGGCTTCAGTGAACGTTTTCCTTTTCCTCTTTTTATGTACCTTGCCTACTAAAGAAGGAAAGCATAAAAAGGGGTATATGTCGTTTAGAGCCCAGCCTCACCGTCATGTCTTCAGTTTATACAATGACTCTTTTCATGATTTTAAAGGGGGTACTTCAAGATACGTCCTGTTAGGTGGCATCATCCCTTCTGGTTAACGTTGGAGGGGGAATGTCGGTTTCCGACGTATTGGAATTTTGGCGCGCGGCCGTCGGTTTTGACGCGGGGCACTCAGGAGTTCTTATCCCCGGAGGATCAAGATGTCGCTAGTGTTCTCTGGTATTTGTTTGGGGAGCATCTCTTGAACCCTAGGGGTGTGATGGGGGATCCAGTTGCTTGCTGGACTTTTGTTGGTGTGTTCCTCTACTTGTTTTCTTTTTTATTTATTTTTTTTCCCAGGTTACCGTATTAGGTACTTATAATTCTCTTTTCCTTTTTCCAGTTGAGATGGCTGGTGGTATGACATCTTTGGCACGGCTGAAGGCGGCCTTGGACCGAGAAGAAGCTTTGGCGGCTTCGCCTTCTACCCTGTCTCCCGTCCTGCCGAGGATTCCCGGGCTGTTTCACAGGAGGTGATTTCTGCCGGGGCCAAGGTCAATGCTCACGTTTCCATGGGTCCAGTGATTTCACCTGAGGAGGAGGTGATTATGGTTTCAGCTGCAGAGGCTTCTCGGAAGCGGAAGAGGCCCGAGGAGATCACCAACAAGAACCTGGAGGAGGAGGGTGCCCTGCCTTCCGTGATGGATCGGCACTTCGATGCTTCTGCTTTCATCAACCAGCATCTGATGCTTGGTACTGAGGGGTTTTTTTATGATTGCGATGTGGCTTTTCAAGCCAAATCAGTGTATCGTTCCCTCCTCCAATCTACAGTTATTGTTTGAAAGGCTGAACCCGTGATGGCTCAGGTTGGCCTCCTAGGCAAGAAGCTTCGTCATTCTCAAGCCAAGGTGGCTAAGCTGAAAGGGTAGCTCGAGGTCGCAGAGGTGGCGAGGGAGAAGGCAGTGAAGTCGTCTGAGGAGGCTGGGGCCGAGATCCTCTGTCTTTTCGAGGTTGAGACTTCGCTTTTGTCTCAACTGGGCGGGGAGCGGAAGCGGGCTTCTGATGCTGAATCTCAGGCTGCCGTGCTCGGTGCTGAGGTGAATGCCCTGAAGGCTAAGGTTGCGGTGTCGAAGGCCGAGGTGGAGGTGTTGAAGAAAGAGAAGACCAAGCTTCTTGCTGATGTGAAGGAGGCAGTAACAGCGGCCGAAGAGATGATGAGGGCTTAAGCTCAGGTTCTTGCCCTCGATGCCGATGTGTCCGTCATGGGTGCGTTCAAAGTTGTCCAGGATGGTCGCATCGTGGATCTTTGAGTAGGATTTTAAGTTCTTCTGTATTTGCCGCTTTTGTAACTTGTATCTTTTTTATTTTTTTGTTGGCCGTATGGCCAGGTTTGTGACTTCGGATGTTGCTTTGGTTGACTTATACATTTTGGGCCGTTGTGGCCGTTTTTAACTCTTTTTTTTATGATTTGGGTGTGAGTGTATTTTGGCCATTCGGGCTTTCTATTTTCAAGCCGTTTGTATGTATTCCTGAGCCATCATGACTTAGGGTGTTCGGTAGGCCGTTCAGTCGTATATTATGGATATCTATTTTTTGGCATCGAGGGTGATCGGTCCTCGATGTTGGCCGTTAGTTCTTTTGCCGTTATGAAGGTATAGGGAGAAGAAAGGCAAGTACATTTTAATAAATAAGATTTTATAAAGTTGGGCCTCGTTAAAACCCTCCAATGTGGCGGGAAAGAGTACCCAAAAATAACACTTAAAAAATAAGGCAAAAAGAAGATAAAATCAAGGAATAAGTAAAAGATAAACTTGAAAGTAGGGGATGAGCCTACGCATAATATCGTCGCAAGTTGGCGACGTTCCGGGTCTTCTGGATCTCGTCGCCGTTGAGTCGTTCAAGTTTGTATGCTCCCTTTCCTATTGTTGCCTTGATTTTGTACGGGCCTTCCTAATTGGGGGTGAGTTTCCCTTCTCCAAGTGTCGGGGCGCCGATGTCGTTCTGCCGTAGGACGAGGTCTTCGGGTGCGAATTCCCGTCGGACTACGCCGCGGTTATACCTTAGGCTGATTCTTTGTTTTAAGGCTAGCTCTCGCATATAGGCTATGCTTCTTACTTCGTCTGTGAGGTCCCGTTCTGCCTCTTCGTCGTCGCCTCCGATTATTCTTCTTGGGCTTGGGTTTCCTACCTCCACCGAGATAATAGCTTCTACGCCGTATGTTAAGCGGAAAGGGGTTTCCCTTGTGGAGGTATGGGGTGTGGTTTGGTGGTGCACGAAATTGTAATCACACTTTTGCAACTCCGCACAACTAACCAGCAAGTGCACTGGTTCATCCAAGTAATACCTTACGTGAGTAAGGGTCGATCCCACAGAGATTGCTGGCTTGAAACAAGCTATGGTTATCCTGTAACTCTTAGTCAGGAGTTTAATAATAAAAAGAGTTTTGTTTGTAAAAAGTAAAAGAACATGAAATAAATGATACTTGTTATTCAGTAATGGAGAACAGGTTGGGGTTTCAGAGATGCTCTGCCCTCTGAATTTCTGCTTTCCTACTGTCTTCTTCTCCAAACATGCATGGCTCCTTCTATGGCAAGCTATGTGTTGGTGGATCACCGTTGTCAATGGCTACCATCCGTCCTCTCACTAAAAATGGTCCAGCTATGGTTCCCGTAGGGCTAATCATCTATCGGTTCTCACTTGTGTCAGAATAGGATACATTTATCCTTTTGCACACTGTCACTGCGCCCAACATTCGCGAGTTTGAATTTCGTCACAGTCATCCCTTCCCAGATCCTACTCGGAATACCACAGAAAAGGTTTACACTTTCCGGATCTCAGGAATGCTGCCAATTGTTTCCAGCCTTTACCACAAAGGTTATGATCTCACGGATTCGAATGCTCTGTTGTCAGGAGAAGCAGTCAAACTCGTGGATCAGGAGCCCAAGAGATACGCACAAACTGTCGCCCAATGACTACGTTGAGCTCAGATAGAACGGAAGTGGTTGTCAAGCACGCGTTCATGGATTTGAGAATGACGATGAGTGTCACGAATCATCATATTCATCACATTGAAGTACGAGTGAATATCTTAGAATAGAAGCAAACGTAATTGGATACAAAATAGTAGTAATTGCATTAATCCATTGAAACACAGCATAGCTCCTCACCCCCACCTATGGGGTTTAGAGACTTATGTCGTCAAAGATACAATATGAAATGTAAAAATGTCATAAGTTACTAATGAATATCTAAAAGTAGTTTTTATACTAAGCTAGTAACCTAGGTTTACAGAAAATGAGTAACTAAGTGCATATAGTGCAGAAATCCACTTCCGGGGTCCACATGGTAAGTGTTTGGGCTGAGCTTTGCAGCTTTCATGTGCATAGGCCATTCTTGGAGTTAAACGCCAGCTTTGGTACCAGTTTGGGCGTTTAACTCTAGTTTTGGTGCCAGTTTTGGCATTTTACGCCAGAAAAGGGTTTCTGGCTGGCGTTTAACGCCAGTTTGGGCCATCAAATCTCGGGCAAAGTATAGACTATTAGACATTGCTGGAAAGCCCAAGATGTATAATTTCCAAAACAATAGAGATCGCACAAATTGGGCTTCTGTAGCTCCAGAAAATCCACTTCGCGTGCAGGAGGGTCAGAATCCAATAGCATCTGCAGTCCTTTCTCAGCCTCTGAATCAGATTTTTGCTCAGGTCCCTCAATTTCAGCCAGAAAACACCTGAAATTATAGAAAAACACACAAACCCATAGTGAAGTCTAGAAATGTGATTTTTGAATAAAAATTAATAAAAACATAACGAAAAGTGAATAAAACATGCTAAAAACTATATGAAAACACTACCAAAAGGCGTATAAAATATCCGCTCATCACAACACCAAACTTAAACTGTTGCTTGTCCCCAAGCAACTAGACAAATAAAATAGGATGAAAAGAAGATTATGGTGCAATAACATCTCAAAGTCTTTAATGAAGCTCGAATTCAAATTAGATGAGTGGGGCTTAGAGCTTTTTGCTTCTGAATAGTTTTGGCATCTCATTTTAGAGTTCAGAATGATTGGCATCCATAGGAACTCAGAATTCAGATAGTGTTATTGATTCTCCTAGTTAAGTAATTTGATTCTTGAACACAGCTACTTATGAGTCTTGGCTGTGACCCTAAGCATCTTATTTTCTAGTATTATCACTAGATACATAAATGCCACAGACAAATAACCGGGTGAACTTTTTCAGATTGTGACTCAGCTTTGCTAGAGTCCCCAGTTAGAGGTGCCCAGAGTTCTTAAGCACACTCTTTTGCTTTGGATCACGACTTTAACCACTCAGTCTCAAGCTTTTCACCTCGACCTCCATGACACAAGCACATGGTTAAGGACAGCTTGATTTAGCCGCTTAGGCCAGGATTTTATTCCTTTGGGCCCTCCTATCCATTGATGCTCAAAGCCTTGGATCCTTTTTACCCTTGTCTTTTGGTTTAAAGGGCTATTGACTTTTTCTTTTTCTTTCTTTTTCTTTATTTTTTTTCCGCAAACTTTGTGTTTTTCACTGCTTTTTCTTGCTTCAAGAATCAATTTTATGATTTTTCAGATTATCAATAACATTTCTCTGTTTACCTCCTTCTTTCAAGAGCCAACAATTTTAACATTCATAAACTTCACTATAAAAAAATGCACTGTTCAAGCATTCATTCAGAGGGTTAGAGTAATGCCACCATATATAAATAATTTGAATTCTTCTTATTTAGTACTCAAAATTTTTGCACCCTTGCTCTTCTAAAAAAATCTACTATTTTATTCATGTTTGATGATGATAAGAGGAGTAAATTATACCCAGATTGATAAAAATAATACTAATGCTCATGCAACTCTAATACTAATACTCATGCAATTCTAAAATAGGTCTTTAATAATAGAAGTTATCATAGAGTTAGGACTCAACAACCTTTATTTTGGGAGAGAGGTACTCCCTTAATCTATGGGACGGCTAGCTCTTAAAGGGACAGCTTTTGGCGATTTAGCTCCTGTATCTCACACCCTTACTTCTCCTGTTCTTTGAGCAGTTTGCAAAGCATACTGTTCTGATTCTGCTGCTCTTCTTTGAGTTGATCTATAGCTTCTTGTAGCTTGGTGACAGATGCTTCTAAGCAGGCCCAATAGTCAAATTGAGGAATTTCTGGAAGGAGTTCATGCACCATCCTCTTGTTGAGGTTTTCTTGAACTTGAGGTCCATCCATTACCTTTTTGGTGATCGGGGATTCAATTGGGATATACTCATCCACACCTATCTTCACCTCAGCATCTTTATATCACAGACTGATCAAGCTTGGGTAAGCCAACTTGGCTTCAGTGGATTCTTTGTGTGCAAATGTGTAAATTTCACAAGGAATCAGCTGATGAACCTCCACTTCTTTTTCCAGCATAATACAGTGAATCATCGCTGCCCTCTTGACAGTGACTTCAGAGCGGTTACTGGTCGGAAGAATAGAACGCCCAATGAAATCCAGCCAGCCCTTAGCAACTGGTTTGAGATCACCTCTCTTCAGTTGGTTTGGGACACCATTTGTGTTTGTTATCCACTTGGTTCCAAGGAGGCATATATCCTCTAGAACTTGATCCAACTTTTTATCTTTAGCCATTCTCCTATTAAAGGATTCTGGATCATCTTGTAGTTGAGGAAGTTTAAGAACTTCTCTCACTTTATCAAGGTAGAAGTAAATAATCTTCCCTCTGACCATAGTCCGAAAGGTGTGGAAGGCAGTTCCCTATAATCTTTGCTTATCTGTCAGCCACAGATTTGTATAGAATTCGTAAACCATGTTTCTTCCCACAAGTACCTCGGGATTAGCTAGGACTTCCCAGCCTCTGTTTCGAATCTGTTCTTGGATCTTCGGATATTCATCTTCTTTTATATCGAATTTAACTTCCGAGATCTCTGATCTTCTGCCCACAATTTTGAAGTAATGGTCTGCATGTTCTTTGGTGCAAAACCTCTCATGTATCCATTGTGGTTTTGGATTGTTTTCTTTCTTACCTCTTGGAGTGGTTTGTTTTTCTTTAGGAGCCATGATCTTGGTCAGTGATCATGAAAAAATACACCAAACTTAGAGCTTTGCTTGTCCTCAAGAAAAAGAAAAGAAAGAAAAAGAATAGAGGGGGAGAAGGATTCGAAAGATGGCTCAAGGGGGGAGGCCGAACATGCATTTAAAAGGGAGGGGGACTGGGTTCGAAATTTTTGAAAAAAAAATAAATAAAAAGATATGATTGATAAAAGATAACCATGATATGAAAAAGATAGGTTTAAAAATTTGAAAGATATGAAAAAGATATGAGGAATTGAAATCTGTATTTTTGTTGATGCATTTAAAAAATAAAAGATAATATGGATGATTTAAAAAGATTTGGAAAGATAAATGAGATTAAAAAAAATGTTTTTGAAGAAGAATTGAAAAGGATTGAAAAAGAACTAAGAAGGATTTATAAGATTAATAATTTTTGAAATTGGCAATTGAAAGATGAATATTTGTAACACGTTTATGCAAAAAATTATGAATGAAAACATGAAAATTCAAAAAAAATGAATTGAAAATAAAATTTCCTCCCCTTGGTTGTTCTGGCATTTAACGCCCATCTACTGGCCAATCTAGGCGTTTCACGCCCAGCCAGGTACCCTGGCTGGCGTTAAACGCCAGAAATCCTTTGTTACTGGGCGTTTTTCTGAACGCCCAGGAGGCTGCTCATTCTGGCATTAAACGCCCAGAATGCTGCCCATTCTGGAGTTTAACACCCAGAATGGTACCTTTATTGACATTAAACACCCAGAATGATAGCCATTCTGGCATTTAACGCCCAGTTTACTACCTTTACTGGCGTTTAAACGCCAGTAAGCTTCTTTTCCACTGGCTTCTCTGATTTTCTATTCTGAACTCCTCTGTTACTTTGTAAACCTCTGCAATTGACCATAAACCTTAAAAATAAACTATATTAAACTCGTATGATTATTATTTGACTAACAACACCTTTGCTAATGGTTGGGTTGCCTCCCAGCAAGCGCTTCTTTATTGTCTTTAGCTGGACTTTACTGAGCTTCAATCTAGTCTCAGTCTTGAGCATTCTTGCTCAATATTGCCTTCAAGATAATGTTTGACTCTCTGCCCATTAACAATGAACTTTTTGTTAGAGTCAATATCCTGAAGCTCTACATATCCATATTGTAACACACTTGTAGTCACATATGGTCCCCTCCACCGGGATTTCAATTTCCCAGGGAACAATCTGAGCCTAGAGTTAAATAGCAGAACCTTCTGTCCTGACTCAAAGACTCTAGATGATAGCTTTCTATCATGCCACCTTTTTGCTTTCTCCTTGTAAATTTTAGCATTTTCAAACACATTGAGTCTGAACTCCTCTAACTCATTCAACTGGAGTAATCTCTTCTCTCCAGCTACCTTAGCATCAAGGTTTAGGAACATGGTCGCCCAGTAGGCCTTGTGTTCCAGCTCCACTGGCAGGTGACAAGCTTTTCCATACAAAAGTTGGTATGGAGAGGTTCCTATAGGAGTTTTGAATGCGGTTCTGTATGCCCACAGAGCATCATCCAGACTTCTTGCCCAATCCCTTCTATGGGTATTTACAGTCCGTTCCAAGATTTTTTTTAGTTCTCTATTTGAGACTTCAGCCTGCCCATTTATCTATGGATGATATGGAGTTGCCACTTTGTGGTTAATTCCATATCGGATCATAGCAGAGTCAAGCTGTTTATTACAGAAATGAGTGCCTCCATCACTGATCAGTATTCTAGGGACACCAAACCTGCTAAAGATATGCTTCTGGAGGAATTTCAGCACTGTCTTAGTATCATTAGTGGGTGTTGTAATTGCCTCTACCCATTTAGATACATAGTCTACTGCCACCAGAACATAAGTGTTTGAATATGATGGTGGGAAAGGCCCCATGAAGTCAATACCCCATACATCAAACAACTCAATCTCTAAGATCCATTGTTGAGGTATGGCATAACCGTGAGGCAGATTACCAGCTCTCTGGCAACTATCACAGTTACGTACAAACTCTTGGGAGTCTCTATAGAGAGTAGGCCAATAAAAGCCACATTGGAGAACCCTTGTGGCTGTTCGCTCACCTCCAAAATGTCCTCCATATTGTGATCCATGGCAGTACCATAGGACATTCTGCGCCTATTCTCTAGGTACACATCTACGGATTATTCCGTCTGCACATCTCTTAAAGAGATATGGTTCATCCCACAAGTAGTACTTTGCATCAGAAACTAATTTTTTTGTTTGTTGCCTACTGTACTCTTTGGGTATGAATCTCACAGCTTTATAGTTTGCAATGTCTGCAAACCACGGTGCTTCCAGAATGGAAAACAATTGCTCATCCAGAAAGGATTCAGAGATCTCAGTAGGAGGGAGGGACACTCCTGCTACTGGTTCTACCCAGGACAGATGATCAGCTACTTGGTTCTCTATCCCTTTTCTGTCTCTTATTTCTATATCAAACTCTTGCAGAAGCAACACCCATCTTTTAAGTCTGGGTTTTGAATCCTGCTTTGTGAGGAGATATTTTAGAACAGCATGGTCAGTGTACACAATCACTTTTTATCCTACTAAATAAAATCTGAACTTGTCAATGGCATAAACCACTACAAGCAACTCCTTCTCTGTGGTTTTGTGCGTCATTTAAAACACAACTAGCATAATAAATGACATGCAGAAGCTTGTCATGCCTCTATCCTAATACGGCACCAATGGCATGGTCACTGGCATCACACATTAGTTCGAATGGTAAAGTCCAGTCTAGTGCAGAAATGATTGGTGTTGTGACCAGTTTGGCTTTCAGAGTCTCAAAGGCCTGCAGACACTCTGTGTCAAAGACAAATGGTGTGTCAGCAGCTAGCAGATTGCTCAGAGGCTTTGCAATTGTTGAAAAATCCTTTATAAATCTTCTATAGAATCCTGCATGCCCCAGAAAGCTTCTGATTGCCTTAACATTGGCAGGTGGTGGTAATTTTTCAATTACCTCTACCTTAGCTTGATCCACCTCTATTCCCTTGTTTGAAATTTTGTGCCCAAAGACAATTCCTTCAGTCACCATAAAGTGACCTTTCTCCCAGTTTAAAACCAGGTTAGTCTCTTGGCACCTTTTCAGAACAAGTGCTAGATGGTCAAGACAGGAGCTGAATAAGTCTCCAAATACTAAGAAGTCATCCATGAAGACTTCCAAAAAATTTTTCACCATATCAAAGAAAATAGAGAGCATGCATCTCTGAAAGGTTGCAGGTGAATTGCATAGACCAAATGGCATCCTTCTGTAGGCGAATACCCCAGATGGACACGTGAATGCCGTTTTCTCTTGGTCCTGTGGATCTACTGTAATTTGGTTGTAACCTGAATAGCCATCCAAAAAGTAGTAATAATCATGACCTGCTAGTCTCTCTAGCATCTGGTCTATGAATGGTAAAGGAAAATGATCCTTTCTGGTGGCTGTATTGAGCCTTCTGTAGTTAATACACATACGCTACCCTGTAACTGTTCTTGTAGGAACCAGTTCATTCTTTTCATTATGAACCACTGTCATGCCTTCCTTCTTGGGGACAACTTGGACACAGCTCACCCAGGGGCTATCAGAAATAGGATAAATAATCCCAGCCTCTAGTAACTTAGTGACCTTGATGATTGGATTTTTGACGGTTTAGAATTTCACTAATAAAATCTCGTTGTAAAGTATAGTTTCTAAACCAATCACTAATCCTTTAATACAAAAAGTTGTTTGTCACTAGTACAAACCCCTAAAATCTATAAACCGAAGTATTTAAACCTCGGGTCGTTCTCCCTAGGATTTACAATAAAGTGTCTTGTTATTGGTTGTGAGTTATTTTGGGGTTTTAGATGAGAAACATGAATAGTAAATGGTAAGAAAACTTTATTAACAAAATGGTCTTGGCAAGGTTTGGTTGTCAAGGGTCTTCATCATTATCACTAGCCACAAGTATGGTAGTTGCAAGGATTAATCCCACTTAGTCATCCTTAAATCAATTAACAAAGGAAAGTCAAGTGAGTTATATCAATCCTAGTCCATAAGTCCTAGCTTTCCACTAATTGGATTAATGAAGGCTAGAGTTAATGGCTATCAACTAGCAATCAATTGGACACTAGTGACTCAAGAAATCCTAAGTTACCTTCTCAAGCCAAGAACATAAAATCCTACTCTAACATCCTCTCAAGCATTTCATCAAACACTTGGAGGGTAATGAAAGAAAGCATTTTTATTTGTAAGAATAAAAGGAATCAACAACCAACAATTACAAAGAATTAACAAAACAACAATCAACAACATCACAATCACATGAATTATCTCAAATTGCATTATTAAAAGAAAACAAAAGAACAAGAATATCTCAATTACAAAACCTAGAAACAAAATAAGAGAAATTACAACAAGAGGATAGGGATAGAAAGAAGAACCAAAGTGTAGCAATCACCACTTGAAGGTAGAAGTAGAAGGAGACTTGAATTAAATCTAGAATTATGAGATCCTAATCTAACCCTAATTCCTAATCCTAGAGAGAAGTGAGAGCTTCTCTCTCTAAAACTAACTCTAACTCCTAAAACTAAGCTAATGATCAAAAGTATCTAAAAGTATATTGATTCCCCTTCAATACTTGACTTAAATAGCATCAGAAATGAGTTGGATTGGGCCCACAAGGCTCCTAAAACCGCTGGGGACGATTTCATTAAAGTGGGCCACGGACAGAATCGGCGTGCGTGCGCAAAGTGCGCGTGCGCGCCCCTGAACGCGAAGCAACATATGGCAAAATTTATATCATTTCGAAGCCCTGGATGTTAGCTTTCCAACCCAACTGGAACCGCATCATTTGGACCTCTGTAGCTCAAGTTATGGTCATTTAAGTGCAAAGAGGTCGGCTTGACAGCTTTCCGGTTCTTTCATTTCTTCATGAGTTCTCCAACTTTACATGCTTTTTCTTCATTCCTTTAATCCAATCTTTGCCTCCTAAATCTGAAATCACTTAACAAACATATCAAGGCATCTAATGGAATCAAGGTAAATTATATTTATCTATTTTAAGACCTAAAAAGCATGTTTTCACTCTTAAGCACAATTAAAGGAGAATATACAAAACCATGCTATTTCATTGAATAAATGTGGGTAAAAGGTGATAAAATCCCCTAAATTCTATACAAGATAAACCGTCAAATTGGGGTTTGTCAGTCCTCTTTCTATACCACGTCCTTTATGGTTGGGTTCAGCCACCTCTGTGGTTGAACCACTAGCTTAGCATCATCCTCCAATAGGATCTTGTGCATGCATCTGGCTGGGCTAATGCCCTTGAGATCACTTATGGACCATCCAAGAGCTGTCTTGTGTGTCCTTAGCACCTGAATTAATGCTTGCTCTTCCTGTGGCTCTAAGACAGAGATTATTATTACCGAAAAAGTGTCATCTTCTTCCAGAACTGCATATTTCAAGGATGGTAGTAGTGGTTTGAGCTCAGGTTTAGGAGGTTTCTCCCCTTCCTGAGGAGTTTTCAGAGGTTCTTCTATTTTCTCTGGTTCCTCTAAATCAGGCTAAACATCTTTAAAAATGTCCGCTAGCTCTGATTCGAGACTCTCAGTCGTATTGACCTCTTCCACCAGAGAGTCAATAATATCAACACTCATGCAGTCTCTTGATGTGTCTGGATGCTGCATTGCTTTGACAGCATTCAACTTAAATTCATCCTCATTGACTCTCAGGGTTACTTCCCCTTTTTGAACGTCAATGAGAGTTCGTCTAGTTTCTAGGAAAGGTCTTCCTAGAATGAGAGTTGCACTCTTGTGCTCCTCTATTTCCAGCACTACAAAGTCAGTGAGAAAGGTAAATGGCCCAACCTTGACAATCATATCCTCAATTATGCCTGATGGCATTTTAATGGAGTCATCAGCAAGTTGGAGATATATTCGGGTTAGTTTGACTTCTTCAGTCAAACCCAACTTTCTCATAGTGGATGCAGGTATCAGGTTGATACTTGCATCAAGATCACATAGAGTTGTCTTGGTGCAAGCACCCTCTAATGTGCATGGTATCATAAAGCTTCTGGTATCCTTAAGCTTCTCTGGTAAGCTCTTCAGAATGATTGCACTGCATTCTTTAGTGAGGAAAACTTTTTCAGTTTCTCTCCAATCCTTCTTATGACTTAAGATCTCTTTCATGAACTTAGCATAACAAGGTATTTGCTCAAGTGCCTCTGCAAACGAAATCTTTATTCAAGAGTCCTGAGATAGTCTGGAAAGTGGGCAAATTGTTTATCCTGTTTTGCTTGGCGGAGTTTCTGAGGATAAGGCATCTTGGCTTTATATTCTTCAACCTTAGTTGCTGCAGGTTTATTACCTATAGAAGTGGTTAGAGAATCCTGCTTAAAGGGGGTTGTTATCAGCACTTGCAGGTGTCTGATCCCTCATTGGCATTTAAATGCCAGAATTGGGTGCTTTTTGGGCGTTTAACGCCAGGTTGCTGCCCTGTTCTAGCATTTGAACGCCATAATTGGCTGCTGAATGGGCGTTTAACGCCAGGTTGCTGCCCTTTTCTGGCATTTGAATGCCAGAATTATTCCTCTCTGGGCTCTTACTGTCCTCAGAGGGATTTTGGGCAGTGAATTTGTTATCCTCTGTCAGATGTTCCTTTCTTGGCTTCCTGCTACTTTGAGTTGAGGTATTTAATGTCTTTCCACTCCTTAAATGAACAGCTTGGTATTCTTCTGTTATCTGTTTAGATAACTACTGTTTTATCTGATTCAATTATTTTTCTACATTTTGGTTAGCATCTTTGGTCTTTTGTAGCATATCCTTAAATTCTGCTAACTGTTTTGTTATAGAAAATAGTTGCTGATTGAATTCAACAACTTGTTCTGGAGGACTCACTACTTAAGTATAGATGCTGATTTCTAGCAATCGTATCTATGAGCTCTTGAGCCTCTTCAATTGTTTTTCTCATGTGTATAGATCCACCAGCTGAGTGGTGATACGTAAAAATTTGATTTCACGTATTTACCGGCAAGTATACCGGGTCGTATCAAGTAATAAAACTCACTAAGAGTGAGGTCGATCCCACGGAGATTGGTAGATTAAGCAACTTTAGTTTAATGATGGATTTAGTCAAGCAAACATGGTTTTGATTTTATGAGCATTGTGACTTTTGAACATAATTGCAGGAATTTAGATGGCAAGCAATTTAAAGAACTGGAATATAGAAATAAAATGAAAGTAAATAACTGAAACTTAAAATGCAAGAAACTTAAATGACATCAAAGATAAATTGCAAGGAATTAAAGGTTGCAGAAATTTAAAGAGCATAAGAGCAAGAGCAAGAAATAAAGAGACAGAATGTAGATGACAAGAATAATAAATTGCAAGAATGTAGAAGGGAAATGGGGTAATGGGTGTTCAAACAACTAAGAGCAAAAGAAATAAGAATTAATGATGGAGAGGATCATTAGGGATCAGAGATGCAAATTCTCATGAATTGATGTTGATCAATTCCTTCTCAATCATGGGTATAGATCCATGGCAAGTGGGTAATTGAATCCCAATCTCTTGGTGATCCAATTTCTCTCAACATAGCCAATTGCCACTCTCGTGATCTAATTGTTCATGAGAAGAGATGAAGCTCAATTTCTAATCCAAGCCACACAATTTCCAGAATCTCAACTTAGGGAGGTTACATCTCACATACCAACCAAAGTGTATTGATTAAAGAGATTATGAAAGGATGAACTCTAAACTAAACTATGTGGTTCATTTCTCAAATTCACCACATAATTCATATAGATTAACCCCTCTCTCGATGGTGGTTGAATCTTTGAAGAACAAGAATTTCCTCTTGGATTAACCACTTGAATTGAGAAGGAGAAGATGATTTATCAATGCATTCAAACAAGCAGAGCTCTTCCCCCTAATGAAAGTGGGGTTTAGTGAATCATAGCTCCAATTTCAACAACAATTTCCATCAATGAAAATTAAACTAAGTGTGAAGAAAAATGAAGAAGAAGAAGAAAATGCTTCAAAACTCCAAAAATGAAGAAGAAAAGTTCCAAGAAGAACCAAAATAGCTCTCCGGGTATCCTTCCGGAAGTGCTAGAGAGTTCTCCAAGTAAAAGTGCTAGTAAATGCTAAAAGTCTAGAAATCTAAGTGTCAAAAAGTCCCCCCAAAGTACAAACTCCTTCTCTATTTATATTAGTCCTAAAACTCCTTCAAAGATCTTCAATTGGGCTAGCAATGTGGGCTTTCTCTTTGTTGAATTCTTGGCTCCACGGAAGAAGTGTTCTAGACATGGAAGGAGGAGTTCATTCATGATCCTTCTGGCCCAATGGCTTGGCGTTGTTGCCAATAACGCTAGCCTTAATGCACGTTGGCAACGTGCCAAGCCTCCTAAGGCTAGAACATGGGGCTGGCGTTGTCCTCAAACACGCCCCCTTGTTGGCACGTTGGCAACGTGCTCGTGCTCCCCTCCAGGGCTGCTTTCTAGCCTTCAACTTTGCTTGTCACGTTGCCCTGGAACACGCCTTTAGAAGCTGGCGTTGGCAACGTGCTCGAGTGCTTCTCAATATAGCTTGTTACGTTGCCTTGGGACACGCCTTTGGAGGCTGGCGTTGGCAACGTGCATGCTTCTTCCCCTGGGTAAGCTTCCTTGCCTAGCTTTGCTTGCTGCGTTGCCCCCAAACACGCCTTTGGAAGCTGGCGTTGGCAACGTGCTCGATCCTTCCTCAAGGCTCGATGCTTGTTGCTTGGCGTTGTCCTTGAACACGCCTATGTTTCCTGGCGTTGGCAACGTGGGTGGAGATCCAAGGCTTGGTGCCTACCAAGCATTCCTTCCTGGCGTTGCCTTAGATCACACCAATGAAAGTGGCGTTGGCAACGTGCTCGATGGGTAAGATCCAAAGCTTGGTGCCTACCAAGCATTCCTTCCTGGCGTTGCCTTAGAACACGCCAATGAAAGTGGCGTTGGCAACGTCCTCGAAGTTCCTTCCTGGCCCAAGTTGGCAACGCCCAAATGTGCACTCCAAGGTTGCTTGGCGTTGCCTTCAAACACTTACTCTTTCTCCAAGTTGGCAACGTGCTCTTATTTGTTGGCCCAGAATCTTGTCTCTGGCGTTATTGATGAACACGCCAGTTCATTCCCAAGTTAGCAACGCTCTCGAGCTCTTGGTTGGCCCAGAATCCTTGCTTGCATGCGTTGCCAAGGAACACGCCCATGCTCTCCCAGCTCAACAACGTGCTCGAGCTTTCCTATGGCGCCAAGCTTTGCTTGCTACGTTGCCAAGGGACACGCCTTCAGACTTTGGCGTTGGCAACGTGCATCTCCCTTTCCTGCCCAAGCCTTCTTGCTGCTGGCGTTGTCACCAAACACGCCCTTGTTGGTGGCGTTGGCAATGTGCTAGGGAGCTGCTTCCTTCCAGGTTTTTGCTCCCTGCGTTGCTATGGAACACGCTATTAGTTTGGGGAGTTGGCAACGTGCCAACCCACTCTTCTTGGCTTGCCATGGATTGTTGGCGTTGCCCTCAAACACGCCATTGTACACTCAAGTTGGCAACTTGCTTTGAAGCTTCAAATTCACCTTCCAGGGCTACTTGGCGTTATTGCCAAGCACTCAAGTGATAATGTACGTTGGCAACACCCAAGTCTCTTTCTCCTTGCCAAGCTTGCTATGTCCCCAACCTTTCTTGCTCAAATTCTTGCTCCATAGCCTTCTTACTTCATTACCTATCATTAACCCAAGAAATTGTCTCAAAGTTTTGCCATTCCATGCAATCAATTTCATGAGATTCATTCATACTCATTCATTTATGTATTCCTTAAATCATTTGCATGAATTTGGCTACAATCAACATGTTCCTTGATATTCTCATGCATGAAGACAAAACTCATAAAAATACTTGTTTATTTAGAGAAAATGAGTGAAACTAAGCTAAAACCAACCAAACTAACTAGCTAATATAGCAACTATGCAAATGCATCAAGTGGTCTAGAGATATCTGGGCCTCTTTTGTAAGCCCGTAGTAGAAGATGTCTAACGGCACCCATTCTGAAAACATTTCAGAGGGGCATTTCCTTAACATCTCTCTGTACCTCTCCCATGCATCATAAAAAGATTCACCATCCTCTTGTTTAAAGCCTTGGATGTCCAGCTTTAGCTGTGTCATCCTTTTTGGCGAAAAATATTGATTCAGGAATTTGTCTGATAACTATTTCCATGTTCTTATGATGGCTTTGGGTTGGTTGTTTAACCACCTCTTAGCTTGGTCTTTTACAGCAAATGGAAACAACAATAATCTGTAGACATCCTGATCCACTTCCTTATCACGTACTGTGTCAGCAACTTGTAAGAACTGTGCCAGAAACTCAGTAGGTTCTTCCTATGGAAGACTGGAATACTGGCAATTTTGCTGCACCATGATAATGAGATGAGGATTTAACTCAAAACTACTGGCTCTGATGGAGGGTATACAGATACTACTTTCATATGAAGTAGTAGTGGGGTTGGCATAAGACCCCAGAGTCCTTCTGGACTGTTCATTTCAACTTAGGTCCATGATGGAGAAAGAGAGATGATGTGAATTGTGAATAAACAATAAATATTTTTATCTTTATTTTTTTTGAATACCAAATAATAAAATAAAATAAATGAAAAATTGAATGAGAGTTTCGAAAATTAAGAAGAGAGAGAAAGTGGTTAGGTAGTTTTGAAAAAGATATGTCCTAAAATTAAATATACTTGTAAGAAAAGAAAAGATTTGGAAAAGATATGATTTAAAATTTTAAAGATTGAAACTTTCTCAACAAGAAAATACCAAACTTAAAATTTTTCAATCAAACTAATAAAATGGGACAAGTAATTCGAAAATTTAAAAAGAAAAAGGATTTTGAAAAATTTTATAAAATATTTTTGAAAAATATAAAAAGAAATATGAAAAAGAATTTATTTTGAAAAATATTTAAAAAGATAAATTTTAAAAATTAAAATCTTGACTTGACTAACAAGAAACTACCAAATTTTAAAAATTTTGACTAAGTCAACTTAAGGAATTCGAAAATGATGAGTAAATAAAGGAAAATATATATTTTTTTTAATTTAATGAGGAAAGAGAAAAAACAATAAAATGACACCAAACTTAGAATTTTTAGATCAAAACAAAGAAAACAAACAAGAAAACTTTGAATGTCAAGATGAACACCAAGAACACTTTGAGGAACAAGATGAACACCAAGAACAAATTTTGAAAATTTAAGAAAACAAAAACACAAAGGACACCAAACTTAAAAATTTTTATACTTTGGACACTAATAATTCAAAAATGCACAAGAGAAACAAGGAAAGACACAAAACAAGAAAAACTGAAGATCAAACAAGGAACACAAAAATTCGAAAATATGAAGGAAAATGAAAACATGCAATTGACACCAAACTTAAAACATGCAACTAGACTCAAACAAAAAACTCTAAACCAACAAAAATAAATTATTCCTAATCTAAGCAACAAGATGAATCTTCAGTTGTCCAAACTCGAACAATCCCCGACAGTAGCGCCAAAAACTTGGTGCACGAAATTGCAATCACACTTTTGCAACTCAGCACAACTACAAGTAATACCTTACGTGAGTAAGGGTCGATCCCACGGAGATTGCCGGCTTGAAGCAAGCTATGGTTATCCTGTAACTCTTAGTCAGGAGTTTAATAATAAAAAGAGTTTTGTTTGCAAAAAGTAAAAGAACATGAAATAAATGATACTTGTTATTCAGTAATGGAGAACAGGTTGGCGTTTCGGAGATGCTCTGCCCTCTGAATTTCTGATTTCCTACTGTCTTCTTCTCCAAACACGCATGGCTCCTTCTATGGCAAGCTATGTGTTGGTGGATCACCGTTGTCAATGGCTACCATCCGTCCTCTCAGTGAAAATGGTCCAGCTACGGTTCCCGTAGGGCTAATCATCTGTCGATTCTCACTTGTGTCAAAATAGGATACATTTATCCTTTTGCACACTATCACTGCGCCCAACATTCGCGAGTTTGAAGCTCGTCACAGTCATCCCTTCCCAGATCCTACTCGGAATACCACAGACAAGGTTTACACTTTTCGGATCTCAGGAACGCTGCCAATTTTTTCCAGCCTTTACCACGAAGGTTATGATCTCACGGATTTGAATGCTCTGTTGTCAGGAGAAGCAGTCAAACTCGTGGATCAGGAGCCCAAGAGATATGCACTCAAACTGTCGCCCAATGACTACGTTGAGCTCAGATAGAACGAAAGTGGTTGTCAAGTACGCGTTCATAGATTTGAGAATGATGATGAGTGTCACGAATCATCACATTCATCACATTGAAGTATGAGTGAATATCTTAGAATAGAAGCAAATGTAATTGGATGCAAAACAGTAGTAATTGCATTAATCCATTGAAACATAGTAGAGTTCCTCACCCCCACCTATTAGGTTTAGAGACTCATGCCGTCAAAGATACAATATGAAATGTAAAAATGTCATAAGTTACTAAATGAATCTCTAAAAGTAGTTTTTATACTAAGCTAGTAACCTAGGTTTACAGAAAATGAGTAACTAAGTGTAAATAGTGCAGAAATTCACTTCCAGGGTCCACTTGGTGAGTGTTTGGGCTGAGCTTTGAAGCTTTCACGTGCATAGGCCATTCATGGAGTTAAACGCCAGCTTTGGTGCCAGTTTAGGCGTTTAACTCCAGTTTTGGTGCCAGTTCTGGCGTTTTACGCCAGAAAAGTATTTCTGGCTGGCGTTTAACGCCAGTTTTGGCCATCAAATCTCGGAAAAAGTATAAACTATTATACATTTCTGGAAAGCCCAAGATGTCTACTTTCCAACGCAATTGAGAGTGCGTCAATTGGGTTTCTATAGCTCCAGAAAATATACTTCGCGTGCAGGAGGGTCAAAATCCAACACCATCTGCAATCCTTTCTCAGCCTCTGAATCAGATTTTTGCTCAGGTCCCTCAATTTCAGCCAGAAAATACCTGAAATTACAGAAAAATACACAAACCCATAGTGAAGTCCAGAAATGTGATTTTTGAATAAAAATTAATAAAAACATAACAAATAGTGAATAAAACATACTAAAAACTATATGAAAACACTACCAAAAAGCGTATAAAATATCCGCTCATCATTCGGTATGACCAGAGGACGGATCCGAGTTCGTCGGTGCACAGACCTTTGGCCTCGTCGAGCCGTTTCTTGATTCCCTTGACTATTATCTTGTTCACGGACTCCACCTGTTCGTTTGTCTAGGAATGTTCCACTAAGCTGAAGTGGTGGGATATGTGCAACCCTTCCAAGAATTCTATGAATTTCTTATCGTTGAATTGGGTTCCGTTGTCCGAGATTACGACCTAGGGGATCCCGAACCGGGTTATCATATGCCTCCAGAAAAACTTTCGGCATTGGGTTGCCGTGATGGAGGCCAGGGGTTCGGCCTCGTTCCATTTGGTGTAGTAGTCTATGGCGACGATGGATACCGTAGCTGTCCAGGTGCCATGGGAAAAGGGCCGACGAGGTCGACGCCCCATGTTCCAAATGGCCGTTCAGCCGTTATGACGTTGAGCTGTTGCGGGGCGGCTTGGTGAAGGTCGGCATGTATCTGGCATTTGCTGCAATTTTTTACCAACTGCATGAAGTCCCTAATAACCGAGGGCCAGAAGTATCCAGCATGGATAACATTTTAGGCTAGGGTTTTGCCTTCGATGTGATGGCTGTAGCAGCCTTCATGGATTTCGCGGAGTATGTACTCCGTATCCCCGGGTTCGACGCACTTAAATAGGGGTTACGAGAATCCTAGTTTGTACAGTTGTCCTGTTATGACGGTGTAGTTGGCGGCTTCCCTTCTTATCCGATTTGCCTTTTTAAGGTCTTTGGGTAGCACTCCGTTGAGGAGGTATTGTAGGATAGGGGAGGTCCATGACTTCGGGTCGGAGATCGGTAGAACGATATCGGTCGCAGTTGATACGGACGGCAGTCTGACGACCTCTAGTACGGGTTGTGAGATGGATCGGAGACTTTCGGGTCGAGGCGGATGCCGGATTTGTTTGATTGGAACAATGGGGGTGGTACCTGCAAAGACACTCCGACGCTCAAGTTAGAATGGATATGAGAAGTATAAGATGTGTGGAGTGAATAACGTACATGAGGAGGCCTGGGACTCCCCTTTATATAGGTGATGGTGATTATCTTATCTTATCTTATTTGGTTAAGATAAGTGAGAAATTTAAATTCGATTGTCAGTTAGGAGCTCTAACGAACCGATTTCGACCTTCTAAAATGTCGAAGTGAATCGAATCCAGATATCCGAATTCGAGAAATACTCCAAAATCCGTGACCCGGATCTATAACAGTTGTCAACGTCAGACCAAGTTTCATCCCTTTCCGTCTTTGCTTTCGTTTAAAACAAGATAAGGGCTAATTACTCTCTATATTAAATGGGGTATGGTTTAAATTAGCTACAAAATTAATTTCCGTAGGTATGTTGTGTCCAAGATATCCAATATTTAAAAGGCACTACAGGGGAGACACACGGACCCACATCACATTTAATCCAAATATCCAATATTTAAAAGGCACTATAGATTTATTTTTTAGTATAACTTTTTCTTTTCTCAAATTTTCTATAAATATACAAGGGCTAAATAAAGCTCGATAATTTATGTTATAATAGAATGCATCAAAGTTCTAAACATCGAGTCCGTTATTGATTCAGTAAAAATAGAAATTTAATAATAAATTAAGTTGAACTAAAATTTAACTGAATTGAATTAAATATAATAAAATATTTATATATAAAATATATATTTTAAAAAATTATATTTTTATTTTAAATTGATTAACCGCAAAACAATCGAATTAATTTATTGATTTTTAATCGATTTTTTTATTTTTAACTAATTTGTTTTTAACTAGTTCGTTGACAATCAATTTTTATTTTAAATTGAATTGATCTGACAGCCTATTTTTTATTAATCCAATAAAATTAACCGATTCAATCTACTTCTTGTAATAATAATATACATATAGTTTAATAAGATTATTCAAGAGAGGCCAACAACAACACCAATGAATTATAATTCAAATAGCATAGTTTTTATTTTTTCATACTCATCTAAAAAGTCGTCGATTCGAATCTCCCTATCTTTTGTAATAATAATAAAAAAAAGAGTCCAACAACAACCCTAATTATTAGGGATACATAATCACAACTTTTTCAATCCTAAATGTAGAGTAAAATTAGACAAGAAAATCAACATACATTATATATGTGATTTTGCTAATAAATAATATAAAAATACTTATTAAAATATTGAAAAAAATCATTCAATACACACACTAAAAATTAGAGGTGAGCACGAATCGGATTGGTTCAGGTTTAAGATTAAATTAGAATTGAACCAATTGAACTGTAATTGTTTCGGTTTGATTTCAATTTGTATTTTTTTATGTGTGTATCCAAATCAAACCAAACCAATTAAAAACGGATTGGTTCGGTTTGGGTAATTGGGTACCCGATGAAATAGAAATTCATAAAAAAGTAAAAAAATAACATTTTTATCTTAAAAATTCTATAAGTACAATAAACATGTAACATTAATAGAAATAATCCAAACATGTTAAACACCAAATACATTAAAAATTGTTACGGATCCAACCTCTGGATCCCACACCTGGTGTGGCCCCCGAACCCGGCTACCCGGGTTCAGCCCACTTCGTCCTTCTAGAAGGCCCAAATCGGCCCCCTACAATCTCCAACCACTATTCGAATTTAAATATCTCCCTTATCTTAACCAAATAAGATAAGATAAAATAATCACCATTACCTATATAAAGGGGAGCCCAATGCCTCCTCAGATACGTCACTCATTCCTCGCACATATACCTCTCTGACCCATTCTGACTTAAGCTTGGAGTGTCTTTGCAGGTACCACCCCCATTGCTCCAGTCAGACGATCCGACCACCGTTCTTATCCGTAAGTCTCCGATCCATCTCACAACCCGTACTGGAGACATCTAGTACAAAAACTAAACACATTAAAATCTAAACGTATTAAACACTAAAGATATTAAAATTCAAATATATTAAAAAGCATATATATTTTTTAAATTTTATTTTTTTATTTAATTAATATATAATTAGATCTGTGGGTTAGTTCGGATTCCGCACTTCTAAAACTGTTACTCGAATTAATTGCTAGAAAAAGTTATTAATTTAGTTTGGGTTGAATCCGATTATCTATTGATTCCAGAACTAATTTAATTAGTTCGATTTGGATTCGAACGAGTAATTGAGTATCCGCGACCTATACTCATTCTACTAAAAACTTATGTATTTTAGATTTTTAAGAACAAAATTTTAAAGTAGATGCTTTTACGGTTAGTCAAATCCACATATATATATTAACTTCACGATGTTTCAGAAAGGACTTTTATAAATAAAAAATTTAAATATAATTTAATAATTTTATTAATATATCATCTAACGTTTATTTAAGTATATATGTTAATGAGTTAAGGAATTTTTAAAAAAAAAATATTAGAATCAAATAAAGTACTATATAAATTTGAGTAAGTCAAAACTAAATGAGAAATAATTTTAGAAATTAAGCTTCGTTTATCTTAGAAATTAAGTAGCTATTTCAGAAACGAGTTCGTGCAAGACTGTTTACATCTGCAGCAAGAATTTGTTATATGTAAAAATTGTTGTGCTATATATAAAATTAAAATTTTTATATTATATCGATAAATTTAAGAAATTTTGTCTATATTATACTTGTGGTACATAGCTGGTCTTAAATTTGGATAAAGGAGGAGAATTGTGTTAGGTCTTCGACAATCAATATAAAAACTTAGTCGAATCTTCATGACATGAATCAAAGACGTTATTGCGCTAAAATTAGGTCATTGTCCGGAAGCAACGCGCTGTATGGCTCGAGTACAGTTTCAAATGAGCAAGAGCCACTGCATCAGTGCTCGAATGTAGTATTAAATGAGTAAAAGTTTCCGCATTTTTCGTGAACGGATGAAAGTAAATAAGCTAGTTCACAAAGTAAAAGGTAAAGGTCGGAGCGATAGAAGGTTGAGATTTGGGACATGGAATATAAGCACTCTAACAGGAAAATTCATGGAGCTGGTGGACACCATGACAAGGAGGAAGATTAACATTATGTGCCTACAAGAAACAAAATGGGTTGGTGCAAGGGTTAGGGAGTTGGATACTTTCGATTTCAGACTTTGGTATACAGAAAAGTTGACAAATAGAATGGAGTTGGTATTATTGTGGATAAGCAATGGACGAATGACATAGTGGATGTCAAGAGAGTGGGAGATCGGATCATCTCTATCAAACTTGTGGTGCAGAGAGGTGCTTTTCATGTGATTAGCGCCTATGCACCACAAGTGGGTTCGGACGAACAATACAAGATAAGATTTTGGGAGGATCTAGAGAGTTTGGTCCAAGACATACCTTCGAGAGATAAAATTTTCTTATGAGGAGATTTAAATGGCCATGTTGGAAGAGAAGTGACTGGGTATGGAAGTATTCTCGGAGGCTATGGTTTCGGGGTGATCAATGCCGAGGGTAGGACTATTTTGGACTTTTCCTCAACCTTTGACCTTCTCATCACAAATACATGTTTTAAAAAGAGAGACGAACATCTTATAACCTATAAGAGTGGCATGACAAGCTTTCAAATCGACTTCTTCTTGTTGAGGAGAGTCGACCGAAAATTTTGCATTAATTGTAAAATTATCCTGGAAGAGATTTTAACAACACAACATAAGATGCTCGTCATAAATTTTCGCGTTGAGTAAAAGTTGAGAAAAAGACATCATACAAAGAATCCAAAGATGATGTGGTGGCAGATGAAAGGTGAGGAACAAAGAAGCTTTCTAAGACGGGTAGGAGAACAAGTAAATTGGGATGGAAATGAAAGCGCGAAAGAGATGTGGAGGGAGATGGCAGAAGTTATTAGAAGAACAACAAAAGAAAGTTTTGGTGAATCTAAAGGGATAGGACCAAGAGACAAGGAGTCCCGCTGGTGGAATGCGAGTGTACAAGAAAAGATAAAGATAAAAAGGGTATGCTTTAAAGAGTGGTCTTTATGCCATAATGCAGATAATTGGCAAAAATATAAGGTGGCTAAGAAAGAGAAAAAAGTGGCTGTAAGTGAAACAAGAACAAGAGCATATGAGGGTCTCTACCAGTCTTTGGGCACGAAAGAAGGAGAAAAAAGGTATATATAGAATCGCAAAGAGCCGTGAAAGAAGAATAAGAAATTTGGATAAGGTTAAGTGCATAAAGGATAAGGATGGAGATAGGGGTGGCAAATGGGTCTAAACCCGTCGGGTTGACCCGCGTAACCCGCCAAAAAAAGGCGGGTCGGGGTGAAAAATTGGGATGCTAAATAACAAAAGCCCGCCTAACCCGCACCGCTTAAACTGTGGGCTTTGGCAGGGTAAGGCGGGCTTCTCCAGCGGGTTTAGTGTTTTTTTGGCAAGGGGTATTTTTGTAATTTTTGCCCAAAATCCAACTTCTCCTAACCTAACTTACAAGAGAATGGAAATAAAAATTGAGTGTTTTGGATTATATTTATTTTGTTTTGGAGATAATATTTATAATTATATTTTGGATTATGTTTATTTTGCTTTGGAGACAATATTTATAATTATGTTTTGGATGAAAACTTGGTTTATAATTATGTTTATTAGATATTTATAATTACAAAGGCTTTAATGTTTGTGAATATAAAAATTATAATTTTTTAAGCCTTTAGAAATTATAAATTTATTAAAATAATTATGAAATTATACATATTATTTAATAGCTAATAGTAAAAAAAGAGGAGATTTGGCGGGCTTAGCCTGCCAACCCACCAGCCCACAGTTAGGCGGGACGGGTGGGATTTTAGGACCGCCTCACTAGGTGGGGGTGACTAGCTGCCTTTATCGGACTTTCGGCGGGACGAGGCGGGCTTTTCCGCTTGCCACCCCTAGATGGAGAGGTGCTGGCTCAAGAGGAGAAGATTAATGAAATGTGAAAGAGCTACTTCTACAAGTTGTTTATTGGAGGACATAAGACTCTTTCGAGTCTTGGTTGGTTATGCACAAGGAAAGAAGATTAAAATTTTGACTACTATGGAAGGATTCGAGACTGCGAGGTAAAAGAGGCTCTAAAGTAGATGAAAAATGGTAGGGTAATAGGACCTGATAATATCTCGATTGAAGTTTGGAAGGGCCTTGGAGGAAAAGTCATCCATTGGTTAACCAAGATTTTTAATGAGATTTTAAGGTAAAAGAAGATGCCTGATGAGTGGAGAAAGAGCACCTGGGTACCTATCTACAAGAATAAGGAAGATATACAAAGTTGCGAAAACTATAGAGGGATCAAGCTCATGAGTCATACCATGAAATTATGGGAAAGGGTGATAGAACGGAGGTTGAGAAAAGATACACAAGTAACAGAGAACCAATTTGGATTTATGCCATGCAGATCCATCACCGAAGCGATATACTTGTTAAAAAGGATGATGGAGAGGTATCGTAGTAATAAAAGGGATCTATATATAGTGTTTATTAATTTAGAAAAAGCATACGATAGGGTGCCAATGGAGGTCTTATAGAAGGTTTTAGAAAAGAAGAGAGTAAAAATTGCATATATTCGTGCAATTAAAGACATGTATGATGGAGTCTCAACTAGTGTGAAGACTCAAAGTGGTGTGACAGAGGAAGTACTCACAAAGCACATCCAAGAGCCTGTGCCATGGTATATGCTTTTTGTCGATGATATCGTTCTTATGGGATGGTCAAGAGAAGACCTAAATAAGAATAAGAAGTTGGACTTATGGAGAGAAGCTCTAGAAGTGGTCTACGCATAAGCCGTAGCAAGACAGAATATATATAATGTAAGTTAGGTTTGAGAAGGGAAAACCCTAGTATAGAGGTGAATATTGGAGAAAACACCTTACGAAAAGTTAAAAGTTTTAAGTATCTTGGGTGCATCATAAAGGATAATGGAGAGAGTGAACGAAATGTAAATCATAGGATCCAAGCAGGTTGGTCAAAATGGCGGAGTGCATCTGGTTTTATGTGTGACAAAAAGTGCCTTTAAAACCTAAAGGTAAATTCTATCGCACTGCTATAAGACCGGCTATGTTTTATGGTACAGAGTGTTGGGCGGCCGAAAAGGAGCACGAACATAAGCTAAGTGTGACAGAGATAAAGATGTTAAAATGGATGAGTGGTCATACACGATTGGATAAAATAAGGAACGAAGATATAAGAGAGAGAATTGGAGTAGGCGTCTCAGGTGGTTTGCACATGTGAGAAGAAGACCGACAGAACACCCAACCAGGAGAGTGGATGAGATGGAAGATGAACAAGAAGTGAAAGGCAGAAAAAGACCTAAAAAGACCATCTATGAGGTGGTCAAACGAGATCTACATGTAAACAGTCTTTTTGTAGATATGATACATGATAGAACTCAATGACATCGTTTGATTTATATAGCCAACCCCACCTAATGAAACAAGATTTTATTATTGTTATTGTATATCGATAAATTTATGAGATATGTGTAAATTTCTATGATACATACAAAAATTTTTGTACTATATTAATAAATTTTTATATTAAATTAACAAAAATTTATATACGATAAAAGTGCAGATAAAACAAACATGTATTTTTTTTTTTTTTTGAGTTTGTGCCAATTTAATTATAAAAAATATTTATACTCGTAATATCATCGATATAATAATACATAGAATGATAGAAAGGTAATTTATTATATAATTTTAAAAAGACACCCAAGCACTTGACATTTATTTTTAGAGACCAAAATACACGAAGTTTATTATTATTATATATATAAATCGGAAGCAATAAGTCAAACACTAAAACAACGAGTAAACTTCAAGTAACCAAAATAAAAAATACTATTCGTATCCTACCATTAATAATTAATTTTAATAACTAATTTTAGTGTACATATAATATAATTTAACAAAAATTATCTTTAACAACAAATTTGTAGTAATAATAACATAATAATCATACAAGTTAGCTAATATATAATAATTAAAAAAATTGACTTCCTATCGTTACTCAATTAATTAACATCTTTCACTGTTTGAGAGATATGAACCAACGCATGTCGATGAAATATTTTGCAAGGATTAGTGTAAATAGTCATGCTTCTGTAATGTTTAGGACCAAATTTTTTAGGTATTGTGTATCTTTTTTCCGTTTTTTTCTTTTTTTATTATAGAATGTTTATAAATTTTAAGTGTTACAAGTATTTTGTTTTTTCCTTTTTCTTATAATCTGATCTCATCCTATTTGCATCGCCAAGTAAGTTTGCACAATAATTAATGAAAAAGACTAAGAGATTTCATTTTGTGAATTTGTTAATTACTGAAAATATTTTATTTATAGCAATTAATTTTAGTATATGAATATTATGTATAAATAATAATGATTTTGAAATTGTTTTTTTTTTTAATTTTAGAAACAAAAAATAGGTTGCTACTTCTAAAAAATGAGTATACTATAATTAGAAAAAAACAACTTAAGGTTTTAATTAGCAGAAATAATAATGATAATTAAAAATAAATATTATAATTTTAAAATTATTTTTAATAATCATATAAATTACGAAAAAAATAGTTGTTAAAAATGATATATTTTTTGCGGCTATAGAAAGGGTGTTATTGGCGTAGGTATGATTGTCGATAAAATTTTTTAGTGACAAAATATAAGACGATTCATATCTAATTATTACAAATATATTAATGTTTTTTTTTCAAAATTAAAAAGGAGACTCGAATAGACAATTTTTAGGTAAATTAAAAAATTATACTATCTAAACTATAGATAGTTGGTTATTAATGACTATTTTTATCAACGATAAAAACAAAATAAATATCTACTAAAAATGTCTTTTCTAATAATTGTACCAACTAATAAAATGAAACATAATTAACTAATTCAATATATATATAAGAACAATGAAATAGAGGGATTAAAATATTAAACCAACATGCATAAATGCAAAATACAATGGATGGTTCAATAAATACGTCATATTTTCATAATGTAATAATATGAAAATCCATATAAAAAAAGATCAGCCTCAAAAAGAAAACGGTGGGCGCTGTGTTGAATTATGCAGTGTTATACCAGTCTGATGACTCATCTTTTTCTCTCTTATTATTATTGGGGTTAGGGATAGGGGCAACTGGCAGGGATTTTTTATTTTTAAATTAGTTAAATATTTTATTTAGTGAAATGTACAGCGCTTAAAACGTTTATCATTTTAAATATAAAGAATAGAAGATAAATAACACTTCTTAATTTTGATAGGGAGAGAAGATTGGAGTAAGACGCATATATGGAGTGCATACGTATTTTATCTGAGTGTGGTGTCAAGGAGAAAAAAATTAGATGGTGAAAGTTGAAGCTGTTTTATTGGACAGTCCGATTTAAAAATGATAAAACGTACGGTTTATGTTGTGTTATTCCTGCCGTGTGTTGCGTATGAGTTGCTCCCCATAACGATACCCCTTAAACTCAACATACTTCTTTTCTGCACCCAATCCACACTCATCCTCTGAAATCACTTTCTCCATCAACTCGGTAGCCCCATTCTCTCTTTTTCTTTGTTTAGCAACTTCTTTTTCTTCTAAATTTATGAAAAAAAATTATAATGCTATAGAAACTGATGTGTACACCACCTAACTCGGAGGAAAACTCAAAACTTGGTTATCAACCTAAAAACTCGGAAAGACCGAGTAAAAGCACAAAAACCTCCAACCAAAACGCGATCAGGTTATCAGCGTCATCCACAATCGCGAAACTCACTCCCTCAGACTCAATCATGTCTCTGCACAGGTCAAAGATATCAATAACTGCACTTTCCTGATAATTCGAAACAAACCAATACACCACACGCCTATAAAATTAAACCTAACCCAAACCACAGAGGACAGGTCACAGAACTCATTCTTACTCATTATTCTCTACTCTTTTATAACTCACATACTTACTTGAGCGTCGGAGTGTCTTGTGCAGGTGCTCCCGTCGCCGTGTTTCAGAGAACCGAGGTCATTCCGCATCATTGAACTAATACGACGTATAGCTCAGTCAAGGAGTCAAGTGTCCAACCGGAAATCACACACCTCGGCACCCTCCAGACGGAATATTTGGCGCTCACCGTGGGGCCCGAAATCTAACCCCACTCTATTTCCACTTTCCCTTTTTAATTTTTCTTCTTCTACGCAAGGTTCATCGAGCTGGTGACATGGTCGACAATGGAACTCATCAACCCAGTCAGGCTGAACTTATGGCCCAGATGGCCGAACTGCAAGCAGAAGTCAAGAGACTAGCTGAGCTATCGACTCAGAGCAGTAAAAAAGAGGAAGGCAATTCCAAAGGTCCAACCCAAGGCGGAGCCGAACTCATAGGTGTCAACCCCCCCAAGGAAAGACCGACCTTGGACAACCCGTTTTCTGAAGAAATCACGAACTTCCAAATGCCAAAGCATTTCACACTCCCTTCCTCTCTCGAGCCATATAAGGGGATTGGTGACCCCCGGGCTCACATTAAAAAATTTCAATCTATGATGTTTTTTAACAGACCTAATAACGACCCTGTGCTTTGCAGAGCTTTCCCTACTTATCTAGACGGTGCTGCCCTACTTTGGTTTTCAAAATTGTCTGCAGGTTCAATCGCTTCCTTTGAAGATCTGGCTAGGTCTTTCATCGACTACTTTGCAGCAGCTCGGATCTATGTACATGGATCAGACTACCTCAGCACCATTCGCCAGGGCCCACAAGAAAGCTTGAAAGATTATATGACCAAGTTCACGGACGCCACCATGGAAATACCTGACCTAAACCCTGCCGTCCACCTGCATGCCCTCAAAGCCGGACTCAGACCCGGAAAGTTCAGAGAAATAATCGCGGTCACCAAACCAAAAACACTGGACGAATTCCGGGAAAGAGCAGCAGGACAAATGGAGATTGAAGAACTCAGAGAGACCGACAAAACCGAAAGGAGACCAAGAAAAAAAGACGACAGACCCCCCAGATCCGCTAGAGACCTCGGCAAATCATTCAAGCTCACCCCAAAATTCGACACCTACACTAGATTCAATACGAAAAGAGAAAAGATAATCAAAGAAATACTCAATGCCAAGATTATAAAACCACCAACCAGAGCGGGGAGCTACCAAGATCAGCGATTCGTCGACAAAAGCAAGCACTGTGCCTTCCACCAGAAATATGGCCATACAACTGACGAATGCGTGATAGCCAAAGATCTCCTGGAGAGGTTAGCGCGGCAGGGCCTCTTGGATAAATACATCGAGGGGCGAAAACACAGGGAAAGCAACAAGGAAGAGCGTCATCAGACCGCGGCCAGCAAGGACACCAACAAATGGCCGAACAACAACCCACCTAAGGGGGTTATAAACTGTATATCTGGGGGATTCGCAGGAGGCGGTGAAACAACCTCAGCACGAAAGCGAAGCTACCGTGCAATGCTGGCAATCGAAGGAACAACACCGCCAAACAACAAAGACATGCAGGATCTAGAAATCACTTTTAACCAAGCCGATATATGCTCGGCCACCCCTCACACAGACGACCCGGTAGTAATCTCCATCCAAACAGGCGACCTTCTGGTAAGAAAAGTCCTTTTGGACCCAGGTAGTAGTGCGAATGTCCTATTTTACTCTACTTTTTCAAAAATGAGTATATCTAAAAAACTAATACAACCCTCATCCGGAGAATTAGTAGGATTTTCTGGAGAAAGAATGCCAATCAAGGGCTATATATGGCTAAGGACCTCAATGGGAAACGACCCGTTGTCGAGAACCTTGGACATACAATACCTAATAGTCGACTGCCCTAGTCCTTATAACATCATTCTCGGAAGACCTGCTCTGAACATGTTCAGAGCAGTCATATCTACTTATCATCTATGTGTTAAATTTCAGGCACAGGGCGGTAAGATAGTGACAATACATTCTAACCGTCAACAAGCTCGGCAGTGCTACAATGCGAGCCTAAAAAGATCGGACACAAGCCCGAAACAACGCGAAGTCCAATCAATACAAAACACGGAAGTCTTGTCCTTGGCCGAGCTTGATCCTCGAGGGGACACCCAAGAAAGACCCCAACCAGCAGACGAGCTCCAGGAGATCCAACTGACCCATATACCGGCACAGGTAACATATATCGGCCGAGCACTACAAGGACAGCAAAGGTCGGAACTGATAAAATTATTGCATGCAAATGCTGACCTGTTCGCCTGGACCCCAGCGGACATGCCCGGTATAAGCCCAGACGTAATTTGCCATAAGTTGGCCACCAACAGGACTAGCCGATCTATAGCTCAGAAGAAGAGAAACCTGGGAGCAGAAAAGTCAAGGGCAGCCTTTGAAGAAACAGAGAAACTCCTCAAAGCCGACTTCATCAAAGAAATCCGCTTCACCACATGGCTTTCAAACGTAGTAATGGTAAGAAAAAATTCAGGTAAGTGGCGCATGTGCGTCGACTTTACAGATTTGAACAAAGCATGCTCTAAAGATGCCTATCCTTTACCATGCATCGATAAACTCGTAGGCAATGCATCAGGTTTCAAAAGCTTGAGCTTCATGGATGCATACTCTGGCTACAACCAGATCCTTATGCATCCAGAAGATCGAAGCAAGACTGCATTTATAACTGAACATGGTAATTTCTGCTATAGAGTTATGCCATTTGGCCTAAAGAATGCAGGTGCAACCTACCAACGATTGATGGACAAGGTATTCCAACATCAAATAGTCGACGACATGGTAGCCAAAACCACCCCAGATCGGTCACACTGTGACGACCTCAAAGAGATATTCGAACGAGTCCGATTATACAATATAAGGCTCAACCCGGAAAAATGCACCTTTGGGGTACAAGGAGGCAAATTCCTCGGGTTTATGCTAACCTCCCGAGGAATCGAGGCGAACCTTGAAAAGTGCAAAGCAATACTCAACATGGCAAGCCCTAAAACGATGAAAGAGGTACAACAATTAGCAGGAAGGGTAGCCGCACTTTCTCGATTCCTACCAGCAGTATCAAACCGATCTTACCTATTCTTCCAGACGATCTTAAAGAATAAAAAATTCCAATGGACAGCAGAATGCGAGAGGGCATTTGACGAGCTTAAAACCACCTTATCATCACCACCCGTGCTACAGAGGCCTATAGTCGGTAAACCTCTATATTTGTATTTATCCGTTTCCAATCATTCTATAAGCTCAGCTCTTGTCATTGAGATAGGAAAGACACAACAGCCAGTATATTTCGTCAGCAAAGTCATGCAACCGACAGAACAAAGGTACCCGAAGATAGAACAGCTAGCCTTAACACTCGTGACCACGGCAAGAAGACTAAGACACTATTTCCAAAGTCACACAATAATAGTAAGGACAAATCATCCATTAAGGCAAATATTGACGAAGCCAGAACTGGCTGGACGCCTGACTAAATGGTCGATCGAGCTTTCAGAATTTGACATTCAGTTTCAACCTAGGACGGCCCTAAAAGCACAGATCCTCGCCGACTTCATCACGGAATTAACACCTGACGAACATAACAAAACATGGGAGTTACATGTGGACGGAGCGTCAAACCGAGAAGGAAGTGGAGCCGGAATAATCCTGAAAGAAGGTGACAAGGTAATAGCCGAACAAGCCATCCAGTTCCATTTCACAGCAAGAAACAACCAGGCTGAGTACAAGGCCCTCAAAGCAGGACTCAAGCTCGCACTAAGCCACCAAGTACACAGCCTGACAGCACATTGCGACTCCCTCCTGGTGGTTCAACAGATCCGAGGTGAATTTCAGGTAAAAAATCCCTTGCTAGAGCAATATTGGCTCATAGCAAAGGATCTTATTTCAAAATTCAGCTCATTTACTATACTGCATGTGCATAGAGAACAAAATGTTAGGGCAGACATACTATCCAAACTAGCCGCCACTAGAGCAGATACACAAACATCGGCACTAGCACAACTCACACTCACAAAACCAAGCACTGAACTATTATACATAGAAAACATTAACCGCCTCTATGATTGGAGAGCACCTTTCTTGGAATACATAAATACAGGTACCATACCCAGTACTGAGCCCAATCAACAACAGTTCAGACGTAAAGCAAGCTTCTATACAAAGATAGCAGGAGAACTATACAGGCGCGGTTTTTTGCAACCATTGCTAAAATGTTTAAACAAAGATGAAGCAGGAGAAGTGATGAACGAAATCCACGAGGGTGTATGCGGAAATCACATAGGAGGACGAGCTCTCGCTGCAAAAATAGCCAGGACAGGATATTACTGGCCGACCATGAAAAGAGATTGCTTAGCAAAAGTCAAGGCATGTGACAAATGCCAGAAACACGAAGCCATCTCCACAAAACCGGCCGAGGTATTGCACAGCATGGAGGTAAGCTGGCCTTTTCACAAATGGGGACTTGACATCCTCGGCCCATTTCCAATAGCACCGGGACAGGTAAAATTTCTTTTAGTATCAATAGACTACTTCTCAAAATGGATAGAAGCACAACCCTTAGCAAGAATAACAGCCGAAAAGGTACGATCTTTTATATGGAAAAACATAATATGCCGATTTGGAATACCAAAAGAAATAATATCAGACAATGGTAGACAATTTACAGATAATAAGCTCGGCTCGTTTTTAAGAAATTTTAATATACAACATCATTTTAGCTCGGTTGAACACCTACAAACCAATGGGCAGGCCGAAGCCGCTAACCGAGTTGTGTTACAGGCGATCAGGAAAAAGCTCGATAACGCAAAGGGCGAGTGGGCCGAGCTAATACCGGAAATATTATGGAGCTACAACACCACAGTACAAAACACCACGGGCGAGACACCCTTCAGGCTAGTCTATGGTTCGGAAGCATTAATCCCTATAGAAGTCGGGATCCCAACATTAAGAGCCGAACTATACGATGAACAACATAACACAAGAGCCAGAAACACCGAGCTTGACCTAATCGAAGAAGATAGGGAACTCGCCGCCATCAAACAAAGAGCCCAGAAACAACTAGCAGAAAAGAAGCACAACAAAAAGGTTGTGCCGAAGATCTTCTCAGAAGGTGATCTAGTTCTCAGACGAACAAAAGAAGCTAGACAACCTCATTCACACGGCAAACTAGCCGCAAACTGGGAAGGCCCATTCCGAATATCAAAAGTGCTCGGAATGGGGGCTTACCAACTTCAAACACTACAAGGCAACACAATGTCGGGGAACTGGAATGTCTCCTCCCTGAAAATGTGCAGATCATAACTTGTACAATTAGCGAATGAAGGCACTCTTTTTCCCCCCTTAGAGTTTTTTTTCCCAAAAAAGGGTTTTGCCTAAGGAGGGTTTTAACGAGGCCGGACGCACAACACATTCAAAGAAATACGAATGACTATTTTTGGACAAATCTAATTCTAACCCGCAAAATCCGAAAACAATAAGCATATGCTGAATCAATCACAGTAAAACAGTATTTCAAAACATGTCCAGAACAAAATACACCATTCAAGTTACAAAACAAAATCAAAAAGACCAAAACACCGGTTTACAAAGCCGAACTCGGCCAAAACAAAAAATTACAAACAGCCACGAATCAAGGAGCATTCTCGCCATGCTCCTCAGCAGTACCATCCACGATCATCTTCCCACTAACCACGATCTTAGTCACGTCCAAAAGGTCACAATTAAACTCAGGAGCCAAGAGGGAGATTTGACTAACAGCGCGATCAAAACCAGAAGAAAACATCTCCATCCCTACCTCCTCCAATTCGTGAACCCGAGCTGTTAATTTCCCTTTGGTAACGTCACTCTCCTTGATCTCAGCTTGCAACAATCGAACCTGATCCCTTAAGCGACCAATCTCGTCCTCAGAATCCTTTGCCCTGGTTACAGCACTAACCACGACATCATCCTTTTCTTTCAAAGATTTCTCCAACTTGGCGAATTTTTCTTTATAAGACACCTCAAGCTGAGAAGCCTTATCTACCACCTCTTGTTGTTCAGCACCTATAAGCTCGACGGTGCGACCAACACATAACAAGCGAGAGGAAACAACCTACAAAGAACCACGAAGTATAAAGAATCGAAGACCAAAAGCAAATAACAAGACCACAAAGAAAACTGACCTGAACAAACTTCCCAAGGGCCTCCACACCAACCCTTCGAGTCATAAGCATGTCCCCTGGGTATTGAGACGCCCTCTCTGAAAGCCCAGCAAAATCAAATTGTTCACTCCACAGAGACTGAGAGCTCGACCCAGGAACGAAGCCATGAAGCCTTTTCTGACGATCAAAAACAGCCTCACCACCAACCCGAGCCTCCTGCTCACCTTCTGAGATAATCTCCAACGACTTCTCATTTTCACCCCTTTTTCTCTTGTACGAAGACGTCGGCTGAGCAGCGAAATGAGCAACCTGACCACCATCGTCCTTCTGCACCCCTACACCACCACCACTTTTCTCTTTCTTTCTCTTCAGAAAAGACTGAAACTTCGTCGGATCAATAAGAGGAGCTCGCCCACCTGAGAAATATCAAAGGTTAGAAAACACTACAAACCTCAGCAAAACTAATAACAGGCAAACAATGATACCTATATACGCTTTCAAGCCCTCATTATCACCCGAATCATACAAACGCAGAAGATCGGAAATTGATAGACACTCTCTGGCAGCGACACCCTCAACCAAAAAATCCAAAAGAGACTCTTCCTCCTCATTTAACTCAGAAGCCTCAAGAATCTGACTCGGCTCGGAACACCAGTAAAGAGGAAACCTCTCGATAAGCTCATTGTCCAAATAGAAAGGGTACTCGGCCTCGATCGACCTAACTTTAACAAACAAGGACTTAAAATTTTTGAATGAGGATTTGTACAAGAGAAACAAGGAATGACACGGGAAACTACTAAGGCAAACCCACAGACCTTTTCGAACACCTTTTGACTGAAACAAAGAGAAAAACAGTGCCAAAGAACAAGGAAAACTGACGAAATCCATCAAACATTCAAAAGCACGAAGAAATGCCCATGAATTCGGGTGAAGTTGCGAAGGCGCGCAGTTAAGCTGCGTAAGAACGTCACACTCGAAAGAAGTAAAGGGAAATCTCACACCTAGCTCAAAGATACAGGGGGTATACATATAGAAATACCCCCAATCGCCTCTCCTTTCACAAACCCTATCAGTATCGGAACAGGGCAGAAGCTCAACAGCAACAGCAGAACCAACCCTAACAATAGTCAAACTACCCAAATCAGATATGGACTCCGCAGTAGTAAACGAGGAAGAACGAGTCTTAACGTCGTCATTCACCCAATGATACGGATCGTCTTCCCTCTCTTCAACCACTTTCAACTTCTCTCTCGCCATAACAGTAATAACAAAAGGTAAAAGAAGAAAAACACTAACCTTGCGAAGACATGAAGAAGGGTAAACTGTAAAAAAGGGAAGAAACGAAGCAGTAAAATGAAGAGTCCCAAAACGAAGTACAGCTATTATTACAAAGCCCACTAAGTTAGTGGAAACCTTAGTCAATAACTACCGTCAACATGGGGAATCAATCCACATAATGGCACATTAAATGAGTCACGGGAATAACCAAAGAGTCACCCCAATTTCCTTTCAAAATCCTTCAAATGGGCCACGAAGGCCCAACAGCAACAAAAACTTGTTGACCCACAAAAAACAAAGTCAGCAACTAATCAACTAAAGTTCGCCCAACATCATTACAAACAACATTGGACGAACTCGGGGGCTATGATGTGTACACCACCTAACTCGGAGGAAAACTCAAAACTTGGTTATCAACCTAAAAACTCGGAAAGACCGAGTAAAAGCACAAAAACCTCCAACCAAAACGCGATCAGGTTATCAGCGTCATCCACAATCGCGAAACTCACTCCCTCATACTCAATCACGTCTCTGCACAGGTCAAAGATATCAATAACTGCACTTTCCTAATAATTCGAAACAAACCAATACACCACACGCCTATAAAACTAAACCTAACCCAAACCACAGAGGACAGGTCACAGAACTCATTCTTACTCATTATTCTCTACTCTTTTATAACTCACATACTTACTTGAGCGTCGGAGTGTCTTGTGCAGGTGCTCCCGCCGCCGTGTTTCAGAGGACCGAGGTCATTCCACATCATTGAACTAATACGACGTATAGCTCAGTCAAGGAGTCAAGTGTCCAACCGGAAATCACACACCTCGACACCCTCCAGACGGAACAGAAACAAAAATATAAAGATGTTGATCGTCTTAAACTTTATATTGTTAAATAGCTATGCCATCTTGATTATATAAGTTTATTTTTTAAATTTTTTATATTTTAGAATTATAATTATTATTCTTAGAAATTTAATTATTATTATTGTTGTTGGAAATTGAATTTAGGAATATATATATGTGAGAGAATTATTATTATTATTATTGATAGAAATTTAAAAATATATACTTAAATAATAGTTAGAAATATATATATTTAGATGTAGTTAGAAAATATTTTAATCAATAATAATATTTGAATTAGATTAATGTGATAGATTAGTAAAAAATACAGGTTTAGAATTTTATATAATAATTTTAGAAATTATAATTTTAGAAATTATAATAATTTTTTGTAATAATGTTGAGAATTTTGATTAATAATTAGATTTGGTAAGATATAATATATCTATTTTTTGGTAATAATTATTTGTTTATTATTAGTTTTTTAATTGACATAAATATATTATTATAGTTGTGGTTTTAATAATAAAGTGGAACAGTTAAATAAGAATTGAAATTACCTATTAGTTATTATTATTAATAGTATGTTAAAAATTGTAGTTAGTGATATAGGAATTATTATCCGGTAGTTAATGATATAGAAATAATTTATAGGATTATTAATTAAATTTAGAAGTTAAATTATTATTATTTGAGAATTTAGTAAACTGAATTTAGTAAAATTATTTGTTTTAATTAGATTTAGTAAAATTATCTATGATAATTGTGTGATTTCAATTAATATGTCTTGTTTAATTAATTGTGAAAATTTTTTAATAATGATAGTTAATTAATTGATAGGTTAGTCATAAATGATATTTATTAAATTAGTTAATTAACAAAAATTTTAGCATGAGTTTAATAAATTAGTTGCTCTAGTTAGAAAATTATTATCTTTTAGTAGTAAATTAGTAATTGTTAATGATTTGACTAATAATTTGTTATGTTTTTATAAAGTTCACGGTATTTGACATGTGATCACCCACTGTCTCTGGATCGGTACAATGATAAGGTGGAGGAGCATTTACGATTTATTGATTTTTATCATATTTTTCATATTAGAATAGTTTAATGTCAGAAAACTCTGATAAATGCTCTAGTCGAAAGGTGGCACCCAAACACACATACCTTTCACTTTCTGGTTGGTGAATATACTGTGACACTGAAAGATGTGGTTGTTATTCTTGGTCTTCCGACAGACAGTCTTCCAGTCATAGAAATTTCTACCACGACGACAGTCATACCATAAATATTTAATAAACAAATATTTAATAAGTAAAATTAAAATTAAAATCTATCTAAAACTTATAAATCGTTCATACCAAAAATTTAATACTAACTTAAATAAATATTCATATATCGAAGCAATATTTATAATATTAATTTATATTTTAATATTAATATAAAAATAATTTAAACACATAAACAAAAGTTAATTAAGTATATTTTCACATGTCACGTACCTGTATTTATATATTCAGAAAATTTCGAAGCATGCATGGCTTCTAAATTCGAAGCTCGCATGAAAGATGGCTCTTCAAATAGATGTTCGTTTGCCAATGCATTTGTCACGTCTATCACATTTGCCTCCATAATGCCATCACCTTGATCTTCGTCTCCCTCTAGACCAACAATTTCGTAATTGCTTTCGAACTCTTTCTCATTGTCACTATTGTAATTTTTCTGTTCAATATTTCAGTCGACTTCAGATTATTCGAATTCAATGTACCACTCGATGAACGAGATCTGAGTGCGACTTTCAATATACATTGAAAACATCTCTTGCATACTCGCTTCGTCAGTTATATATTTGGTTTGAAATTGAACGAATTCACAAAATACCGGTATGGATATCTGTATAAAATACATGATATTTTTCTTGACATCTCAGAATCTATCTTCTAACAAATGACACTTTTAAACTCTTCAAATGAGATTGTGAATGAAATAACAACATCTAATGGATTTTCACAAATAAATTTTACTCCTTCAAATGTTTGTAACAAAATTTGACCAAAATAATATATTTTTAATAGGACTCTATCATCCATTTCTCTCACTCGCATAAATAGGAACTTCACTAACAAATTTTTTTAGTTCATACGAAAGAAGAGAGATACAGGAGCTGAAGGAAGAAGAAGAACAAGCAGAACAAGAAGAACAAGAAAAGGAGATCTAAGAAGTGATTTACAAGTTACACACACTTATATATATAAATCGGACCCAGCAATTAGTTATGTCTGATTTAAAAAAATATATAATAATCAACTCGGACCGTCCGATTTGATTTTTGCAAAATAAAAAAAATTACATCAACATAGAAATTGGACGGTCCGATTTCCTAATCCAAAATTCAAATTCTTGTTTCCACACAAATCGGACCGCCCAATTTGTGGTCAAAATTTTTAAACAAAGAAATCGAATGATCCGAATTCTTCCTTCATTGTTTCAGCTAAAATCTGTCCCACACCAATTTTTAGCACCCATATTCTCCATATCCACACACAACACACAAACTCCTGGCATATAAAAAAAATTGAGCCTATAAATAAGCACGATGTATCTAAGATGTGTAATACCTTAAAAAAATTATTTCGGTACATTCGAGATATATACAAGAAAAATTAATTTAATATACTCGAGATAAAGGGTAAAAAACATAAACAAGCCAAGGAGAGAACAATTTGACACAAATAAGCCAAAGCAAAATCTGATTCATCAATCAACCAAAGCACATTTCTATGGAGTTCGAACCAACATGGTTCGAACTCACTTTCCATGTAATTCGAACCAAATAGGTTCGAATTACACATTGTAACCCATATCAACATAATCCGAACCAATTTGGTTCGGACTCTAACTCCATAATTTGAGCCAATTAGGTTCGAATTACAATGAAGAAATAGTCACCAAGTAATTCGAACTAAATTGGTTCGAATTACTAAGAATTCATTCCACACAGCAATTTAATTTATGAACATAGTTTCCGCATCATGTCTTAATAAAACTCGTACAGTTATTTATTCCGGTGTGCATTAGACATACATTTCGTTTAAAACTGCGCAGACAGAACATATTCATTAACTAAAATCCCATTCAAAGTACATCGCACTAACGTTAACAAATTCTATCAGTCACCAACTACAAGTAAGAAAACCGATAATAGTGGAATCTAAACGCGAAATTGAAACAACAAAAGTACCAAAGCCACAAATACACCTAATCATGTCCCCGTGTGTGCTCTGCTCCTCCGAGCTGTGGGCAACTCCGACGTGTGTGGCCGGGCTGCCGACAAAGCCCACATCTCTTTGGCCGGTTCAGATCTGCCTCATCCATATTGGTCCGTATCCAAGTGGACCTCGGACGACCCTCTCTCGCACGCCTCTTATTGGGGTCAGGGATGACAGTCGGCCCGTCATATGGTGGCCAGAACCTCTCCGGAATGGGAGGTGTGAAACCCATCCGATACACACTGAAGACCGAACTAAGACGATACACCTGGTGGACGTAAGGCTCCCATGTAAGCCGTGAGTAGGCACAGCATGCCAGTGCGTGGGGACACAGGAAATGAAGTGCTTAGAAGGATCCGCAGTCACATGTCTGAGATGCAAGCAAGACTCTGTAACTACCCAGTGAGAAAGAACCAGTCGGAGTTGTCTCTGTGACGGTGAACTCGGAGTTATCCCTGTCGTACACAGTAACCGTGAAGCACCTAGCCGTCTTCAAGTTGGCCTCTATACACTTCACCAAGTGCTAACTAAATTGTTGTCCGGTTCCTATCTGCGCCTCAGCCTCTCTCCCTTTGCGAACAAATAATTCGGCCAACCTTCCGTATGTTGCCTTCACTAGCGAGCACACAGGAAGATTTCTAACACCCTTGAGGATCGAGTTTACACACTCAGATATATTCATCGTCATGTGTCCGAATCTACGCCCCTCATCACAATGCTGTGTCCACAACGAATACTCAATCCGGTTCGCCCAGTCACACATCGCCAGGTCTTCGGACCTAAGAATATCAAACCAGTAATGGAACTCGACCTCGGTCTTAGCGTACGCTGCATTCACAAGTAGCCTCCTTGCGTCTTTGCCCTTGAAGGTGAGGGCAAAATTTGCCGCAACATGTCGAATGCAGAATGCCCGGTATGCAGACGGAGGTAACCAGCCTCTGTCAGGAGTCTCAAGCGCGGCCTTGATGCCGTTATGCCTGTCCGAGATAACCAGCAGACCCGGCTGTGGTGTCACATGCTCACGCAGGTGGGAGAGAAAGAAGGACCACGACTCAGCATTCTCACCCTCGACTAATGCGAATGCAACAGGGAGTATGTTAGAGTTCCCGTTCTGTTCAATCGCGACAAGCAACGTTCCCCCATACTTGCCATACAGATGGGTGCCGTCAATACTAATTAGAGGCTTGTAATGACGGAATGCCTCGATACATGGTGGAAACGTCCAGAATAGTCTGTGAAAATAAGCTCGAGACTCGTCCAACTGTCCACCGACACGAATAGGGCTCGTCCTTAGGACTGCAACAGTAGCAGCCATCATCAACTGGACTCCTAACACCCACCTTGGGAGCTCGTTGTACGACTCATCCCAGTCACCATAGATGAGGGCAACAGCCTTCTGCTTAGCCAACCAGACCCTCCTGTAAGTCGGCCTAACCATAGATGGCGGTGGCATTTAGGAGCACCTTGATGCTGATGGATGCATCAGCCCTAACCATTGGCATAATGACTGCCGATATCACATGGTAATCCAAACTCTTGTGGTCGCTGGAAATGGAGGTGGCGAGACAAGTATGCGGTCCGTTGTAACGTTTGACCTCCCAAACTCCCTTTCGCTGTCGGAGACTAAGCCGAATCAACCATGTGCACCCATTGCCGAACTCAGAACACTTGCCTACATACCGACGATAGTCAGACTCCACGACCTTGTACTGTACCCCTCGACGGATGCTGTAAGTCTTGACACTTAAGAGGGCCTCTTCTTTATCCGGAAATTGCTGACCAACCTGAAACTCTGTCAGACCTGCAGACCCTTCAGCATCTCTAGCGCCAAATCCAGCCGACTGCCTAGGAACCCCCTCCTGCCTCATGGCATCCAAGTCCAAAGAGGAAAATGTGGAGGGTACTGCTGCGTGCCAGAGCTAGAACCACCGCCCGCCCCAGCAGGCTCACTTGCTCCAACATCATCGCCACTGTCATCAGCAATCATATCCGGCTCGACATCATCGTCCTCTGGATCATCCAAGAATCCATCTCCAACCCAAGCCGGTACAGCACACTGTAAAGAGGTCCGCAGATATTCCCCTTCTCCGACCTCGTCACCTACACTGCCGTTGAGATCAACAGCGAATGAAGGGGAGGCAACAGGTTGGACGGGTGGCTCGTACGCAGGGACGGAGGAAGATGCAACGGCTGGTCTGGAGCTAGAACCGGCTACCGTGGCTAAAGTGGTGGTATTTCGGTTCGAACCCCCGAGCTGGACACCGCGTCAACCAACTTTGCTAAAAGTTCTGGTGTCCTCACCTCTGGAAACTGCCGGCGACAATGAAACATGACCTGCAAGTCCTCATCACTCCCGATTGTGAAACAATCGTACTTCACAGTTTCTTGGAGCACCGTGATTGGAATTTGATAAAAAAACTTCTTAACCCGTTTCACACCTTCTAGACCAAGTTTTAGCAGTACAGAGCTAACAAGGTCCTCATACCTCGTCGTAGGCCTGACGATAATACAGAGAGGATCCTTATCAGTGAACTTCACACCGGAACGAATTTTCCTCTTAATAGATCCTCTGTGGTGAACCAACACCACGAAACTCTCCTCACTAGCCATCTTACCTCCCCTCTAATGATAGCAACTCACGTTCACACCATATATATACAGGTCTGGTCCTCACTAATTTGAACCAGCCTAGTACGAAATATGATCTGTGTAAATCGAACCAAGCTGGTTCAAATTACTTAATGTGTGTAATTCAAACCTAATTGGTTCGAATTATGGAGTTAGAGTTCGAACCAAATTGGTTCGAATTATGTTGATATGGGTTACAATGTGTAATTCGAACCTATTTGGTTCGAATTACATGGAAAGTGAGTTCGAACCAATTTGGTTCGAACTACATAGAAATGTGCTTTGGCTCATTCGTGAAGCAATTTTCAGTTTGGTGGATTTGCGTATTTTCTCAGCTCCCTTGGCTTATTTACGTTTTTTACCCCGAGATAAATGTATTCATTTTATTTTATCTAATTTTATTTAAATAATTTAAAATTTAAAAATTACAAAATTTTGAATTTAAATTTTGAATAAATATAATTAAAATTAACAAACTTAATTTAATTCAATACAAATAAACATACTCGTATTATTGTAATCATATAGTTAATTAAGAATTTTGTATTACTAATTTTTAAAAATTTATAATTATAAATATAATAAGACGAGTATATTTATTTGTATTGGATTGAATTAAATTATTAATTTAAATTATATTTATGTTAGAGAATAATTAGAATTAATTTAGATCAATTAGTATCATTTATATTTATATAACATATCTGTATATTAATTATAGGATTCTATGTTTTTATTACGTACTCTGATTCTTCTAGCACCTATATATACCTCTTGTATATTGTATTTTTACACACAACGTGAATATATAATACACTCTTTCAAATTACTCTTTTGTTTCAAACATGGTATCAAGAACATATATTCTTTTTTTTTCATGTAAATTTGTTTATAGCCCCTTTCTTTCTTCTCCTCCAGCAGTGTTCTTTAGCCTCATTTTTTGATCCTCTCCCGATGCTTTGGTTTGTCACATCCGTCACCATCGTGTTTGTCTCGTCGTCGTGATTCCAACGCATCCAGATTTTCCGTCATCCGCCGCTAGACGCGCCTCCACGCGCCACCGCAAGATGCTGCCACGACCAGTATTCTTCTCCTTCTAGGTTCATCTTGCGCTATCGGATTGGGCTCCGCGATCAACGGCCCAACGCTCTCCACGTGTCGCCCGCCATTTGCTCTGCATTGACCCGGCAGCCCGCACCTAGACCCGACCCAGTCCCACTGTTGACCCGCATTCCAGCTCACTCGCGAGTGTGTCCTCCCCCTCCACTTAGACGTCGCCATGTGGCATCCATCTGTTGACATGGATGTTGACGTGGAGCTGACGTGGCAGATAATGGGACCCTCTCTAAGATTTTTTGGTGAGCTCTTTTCGATTCTACACTCTGATTTTTAATATTCTGCTCCAAAATTACAATTTTCTCTCCTTTCTTTGATCTCTGTGTCTACAATTACGAAAAAATCATATGCTTTTGCTGTCACAGATAGAAAGGGTAAATTCTATCAAAACTTTTACTGTTTAGGACACCTCTTCTCCGATTGTTCTTCTGTTGAATGTCGCACATGCTACCAAAAAGGTCACATTAGCTACCGTTGATCACAGCTGTTCTGCCATTGCTACAAGCTCTCAGGACATTTAATTACTACCTGTCCTACTCGTCCACCACGTCCTGATCAACTCAAGTATCATTCTCGTCCCAACTTCTCCAAGATTGTGCCTGCTTATACTATTACTGCTACTACTGAATCTACCACCTCTGCTCCTCTCAACACGTCTTCCGTCTCTCTATCTGATATTACGTCTCTTCTTCAGCATCTTTTTTTCTTTTCTGGTAATACTCATGCTACTTTTTTTACTCCTCCAGGTAATTCTAAATGGTATTTTGATTCCGGTTACTTTAATCACATGTCTCCTTTGCATCATATTTTCTCGTCTTTGTCTACCACTACAAATGCACCTTCTGTCAATACTACTGATGGTTCCCTCTTACACACGACACACTGATGAGCGGATAATTTATACGCTTTTTGGCATTGTTTTTAGTATGTTTTTAGTATGATTTAGTTAGTTTTTAGTATATTTTTATTAGTTTTTAGTTAAAATTCACTTTTCTGGACTTTACTATGAGTTTGTGTGTTTTTCTGTGATTTCAGGTATTTTCTGGCTGAAATTGAGGGTCCTGAGCAAAAATCTGATCCAGAGACCAAAAAGGACTGCAGATGCTGTTAGATTCTGACCTCCCTGCACTCGAAGTAGATTTTCTGGAGCTACAGAAGCCCAATTGGCGCGCTCTCAATGGCGTTGGAAAGTAGACATCCTGGGCTTTCCAGCAATATATAATAGTCCATACTTTGCCCAAGATTTGATGGCCCAAATTGGCGTAGCAATTCGGCCTCAGAAATTCCAGCGTTAAACGCCGGAACTGGCATAAAACTTGGAGTTAAACGCCTAAACTGGCATGGAAGCTGGCGTTTAACTCCAGAAAAGGTCTCTACACGAAAATGCTTCATTGCTCAGCCCAAGCACACACCAAGTGGGCCCGGAAGTGGATTTTTCTGTCATTTACTCATTTCTGTAAACCTTAGGATACTAGTTTACTATTAATAGGACCTTTTGACATTGTATCTGGACCTTATGACCTCATGACATTTTTACACGTTTCATTGTGTACATTTCACGGCATGAGTCTCTAAACCCCACGGTTGGGGGTGAGGAGCTCTGCTGTGTCTTAATGGATTAATGCAATTACTACTGTTTCTCATTCAATCATGCTTGCTTCCATTCTAAGATAATACTTGTTCTTAATCCGGATGAATGTGATGATCCGTGACACTCATCATATTCTCAACTATGAACGTGTGCTTGACAACCACCTCCGTTCTACCTTAGATTGAGTAGTTATCTCTTGGATTCTTTAATCGGAATCTTCGTGGTATAAGCTAGAACTGATGGCGGCATTCAAGAGAATCCGGAAGGTCTAAACCTTGTCTGTGGTATTCTGAGTAGGATTCAATGACTGAATGACTGTGACGTGCTTCAAACTCCTGAGGGCGGGACATTAGTGACAGACGCAAAAGAATCACTGGATTCTATTCCGGCCTGATTGAGAACCGACAGATGGATAGCCGTGCCGTGACAGGGTGCGTTGAACATTTCCAATGAGAGGATGGGAGGTAGCCACTGACAACGGTGAAACCCTACATACAGCTTGCCATGGAAGGAGTCTTGCGTGTTTGATGAAGAAGACAGTAGGAAAGCAGAGATTCAGAAGATGGAGCATCTCCAAACCCCAACCTATTCTCCATTACTGCAATACAAGTAACCATTTCATGTTCTTCTGCTTTTTACAATCAATCCTGATAATTTCTGATATCCTGACTAAGATTTACAAGATAACCATAGCTTGCTTCAAGCCGACAATCTCCATGGGATCGACCCTTGCTCACGAAAGGTATTACTTGGACGACCCAGTGCACTTGCTGGTTAGTTGTGCGGGATTGCAAAAGTGTGATTGCAATTTCGTGCACCAAGTTTTTGGCGCCGTTGCCGGGGATTGTTTGAGTTTGGACAACTGACGGTTTATCTTGTTGCTTAGATTAGGACTATTTTATTTTTGTTGGTTTAGAGTCTTTTAGTTGAGTCTAGTTTCATATTTTAAGTTTGGTGTCTTTTTGTGTTTTTCTCTTAATTTTCGTTTTTGCATGTTCTTAGTCCCTTTTTGATTCATAAAAATTCTAAGTTTGGTGTCCTCTTTGTGTTTTTCCCTTAAAAATTTTCGAAAAAATTAGTGTTTGATTTCTAAAAATTTTAAGTTTGGTGTCTTTTTGTGTTTTTCTCTTTCCTCTTTTTAAAAATCAAATCTTTTTCATAAAAAAAAAAATTTTTTTCAATCATATCTTCTTAATTGCTGTTTTCAAAATCTTCTTTTTACTAATTGATTCAGTTCTCAATTTGCTTTGATCTCATTTTCCTTTAGATTTTCGAATTTTTTATTTTATTTTCCTTTTGTTTTATTTTATTTTATTTTAATTTTTTTCGATTATTTCAAAAAAAAAATAAAAATAAAAAATAAAAATAAAAATAAACAAAATTTATCTCTTTGCAATCATTATCATTTAACTTTTGTCCACTATGGACTTAAGTGGAATTGATCAGTCCAAAAGGACTCTGGGGTCATATGCTAACCCCATCACAGCTGCATATGGGAGTAGCATCTGCACACCTCCCATCAAAGCAAGCAGCTTTGAGCTAAATCCTCAACTCATTATCATAGTGCAGCAAAATTGCCAGTATTCCGGTCTTCCACAGGAAGAACCTACTGAGTTTCTGGCACAGTTCTTACAAATTGCTGACACAGTACATGATAAAGAGGTAGATCAGGATGTCTACAGACTATTACTGTTTCCATTTGCTGTAAAAGATCAAGCTAAAAGGTGGTTAAATAACCAACCTACAGCAAGCATAAAGACATGGAAACAGCTGTCAGACAAATTCCTGAATCATTTTTACCCTCCAAAGAGGATGACACAGCTAAGGCTGGACATCCAAGGCTTTAAACAAGAGGATAATGAATCCATTTACAATGCCTGGGAGAGGTATAGAGGTATGCTAAGGAAATGTCCCTCTGAAATATTTTCAAAGTGGGTACAGTTAGACATTTTCTACTATGGGCTTACAGAAAAAGCTCAGATGTCTTTAGACCACTCAGCTGGTGGATCTATACACATGAGGAAGACAATTGAAGAAGCTCAAGAGCTTATAGACACTGTTGCTAGAAACCAATACTTATATTCTAGCAATGAGTTCGTTCCAAAGGAGGAAGTCATGACAGTAGTCAATGACCCTCATCCTCAAGAACAAATAATTGAGCTTAATCAACAACTTCTCCTGATGACAGAACAGTTAGCAGAATTTAAAGAGATGCTCCATGAAACTAAAGTTGCTAATAAGAGCATAGAACTACAGTTGAATCAAGCAAAACAACAAATATCTAAACAGATAACAGAGGAGTGTCAAGCAGTTCAATTGAGGAGTGGGAAGACCTTGAATAACACTGCTCAAAAGAGTAAAAAGCCAAACAAGGAACAAATGACAGAGGACAACCAAACCACGGTTCAAAATCCCTCTGAGGACAGTAAGAGCCCAGAGAGGAAGTTTATTGGCGTTCAAACGCCAGAAAGGGAAGGAAAACTGGCGTTAAACGCCCATTCCTTGCCCAGTTCTGGCGTTCAAACGCCAGAAAAGGGGGAAAAGTTGGCGTTAAACGCCCAATTTCCACCCAATCCTGGCGTTTAAACGCCAAGGGAAGATCAGACACCTGAGAGTGCTGAGAGTAATCCCTCTAAAAAGGCTTCTTCAACCACTTTTGTAAGGAATAAACCTGCAGCATCTAAGGTTGAAGAATATCAAGCCAAGATGCCTTATCCTCAGAAACTCCGCAAAGCGGAACAGGATAAGCAATTTGCCCGCTTTGCAGACTATTTAAGGACTCTTGAAATAAAGATTCCGTTTGCAGAGGCACTTGAGCAAATACCTTCTTATGCTAAATTCATGAAGAAAATCCTAAGTCATAAGAAGGATTGGAGAGAAACTGAAAAAGTATTTCTCACTGAAGAATGCAGTGCAGTCATTCTAAAAAGCTTACCAGAAAAGCTTCAAGATCCTGGAAGCTTTCTGATACCATGCACATTAGAAGGCACTTGCACCAAGACAGCTTTATGTGATCTTGGAGCAAGCATCAATCTAATACCTGCATCCACTATCAGAAAGCTTGGGTTGATTGGAGAAGTCAAACCAACCAGGATATGCCTCCAACTTGCTGATGGCTCCATTAAACACCCATCAGGCATAATAGAGGACATGATTGTCAAGGTTGGGCCATTTGCCTTTCCAACTGACTTTGTTGTGCTGGAAATGGAGGAGCACAAGAGTGCAACTCTCATCCTAGGAAGACCTTTCCTAGCAACTGGACGAACTCTCATTGATGTACAAAAAGGGGAAGTAACCTTGAGAGTCAATGAGGATGAGTTCAAACTAAATGCTGTAAAAGCTATGCAGCATCCAGACACACCAAATGACTGCATGGGCGCTGACATTATTGACTCTCTGGTAGAAGAGATCAATATGGCTGAAGGCCTAGAATCAGAGCTTGAAGACATCTTCAAAGATGCTCAACCTGATCAAGAAGAACCAGAGGAGGCAAGGGAATTTTCGAAAATTCCTCAGGAAGAGGATAAGCCTCCTAAGCCTGAACTTAAACCACTACCACCATCCCTGAAATATGCATTTCTGGGAGAGGGTGACACTTTTCCAGTGATTATAAGCTCTGCTTTAAATCCACAGGAAGAGGAAGCACTGATTAAAGTGCTAAGGACACACAAGACAGCTGTTGGGTGGTCCATAAGTGATCTCAAGGGTATTAGCCCAGCTAGATGCATGCACAAGATCCTGTTGGAGGATAATGCTAAACCAGTGGTTCAACCACAGAGGAGGCTAAATCCAGCCATGAAGGAGGTGGTGCAGAAAGAGGTCACTAAATTACTGGAGGCTGGGATTATTTATCCTATTTCTGATAGCCCCTGGGTGAGCCCTGTCCAAGTTGTTCCCAAAAAGGGAGGCATGACAGTGGTTCATAAAAAAAATGAACTGGTTCCTACAAGGACAGTCACAGGGTGGCGCATGTGTATTGATTACAGAAGACTCAATACAGCCACCAGAAAGGATCATTTTCCTTTACCATTCATAGACCAAATGCTAGAAAGATTAGCTGGTCACGATTATTACTGCTTTTGGATGGCTATTCAGGCTACAACCAAATTGCAGTAGATCCTCAGGACCAAGAGAAAACAGCATTCACTTGCCCTTCTGGCGTGTTTGCCTATAGGAGGATGCCTTTTGGTCTGTGCAATGCACCTGCAACCTTTCAAAGGTGCATGCTCTCTATCTTCTCAGATATGGTAGAGAAATTTCTGGAAGTCTTCATGGATGACTTCTCAGTATATGGAGACTCATTCAGCTCCTGTCTTAACCACCTATCACTTGTCTTGAAAAGGTGCCAAGAGACTAACCTGGTTTTAAACTGGGAGAAATGTCACTTTATGGTGACTGAAGGAATTGTCCTTGGGCACAAAATTTCAAGCAGGGGAATAGAGGTGGATAAGGCAAAGGTAGAGGTAATTGAAAAATTACCACCACTTGCCAATGTTAAGGCAATCAGAAGCTTTCTGGGGCATGCAGGATTTTATAGAAGGTTTATAAAGGATTTTTCGAAAATTGCAAAACCTTTGAGTAACCTGTTAGCTGCTGACACACCATTTGTGTTTGACACACAATGTCAGCAGGCATTTGAGACCCTGAAAGCTAAGCTGGTCACAGCACCAGTCATCTCTGCACCAGATTGGGCATTACCATTTGAATTGATGTGTGATGCCAGTGATCATGCCATTGGTGCAGTGTTGGGACAGAGGCATAACAAACTTCTGCATGTCATTTATTATGCTAGCCGTGTTCTAAATGATGCACAGAAGAATTACACAACCACAGAAAAAGAATTACTTGCAGTGGTCTATGCCATTGACAAGTTTAGATCCTACCTAGTGGGATCAAAGGTGATTGTGTACACTGACCATGCTGCTCTTAAATACTTACTCACAAAGCAGGATTCAAAACCCAGGCTTATAAGATGGGTGTTGCTTCTGCAAGAGTTTGATATAGAAATAAGAGACAGAAAAGGGACAGAGAACCAAGTAGCAGATCATCTGTCCCGAATAGAACCAGTAGCTGGGGCGTCCCTCCCTTCTACTGAGATCTCTGAGACTTTCCCAGATGAGCAACTCTTTGCCATTCAGGAAGCTCCATGGTTTGCAGATATTGCAAACTATAAAGCTGTGAGGTTCATACCCAAGGAGTACAGCAGAGTGCAAAGAAAGAAATTAATTTCAGATGCCAAGTACTACCTCTGGGATGAACCATATCTCTTTAAGAGATGTGCTGACGGAGTGATCCGCAGATGTGTACCCAGAGAAGAAGCACGAAGGATCCTATGGCACTGCCATGGATCACAGTATGGAGGACATTTTGGAAGTGAGCGAACAGCCACTAAAGTTCTCCAGTGCGGCTTCTACTGGCCTACTCTCTATAAAGATTCCCGAGAGTTTGTGCGTAACTGTGACAGTTGCCAAAGAGCTGGTAACCTGCCTCACGGATATGCCATGCCTCAGCAGGGGATATTAGAGATAGAATTGTTTGATGTATGGGGAATTGATTTCATGGGACCATTCCCACCATCATACTCAAACACTTACATTCTGGTGGCAGTGGACTATGTATCTAAGTGGGTAGAAGCAATTGCTACACCCACTAATGATACCAAGACCGTGCTCAAATTTCTCCAGAAACACATTTTCAGCAGATTTGGTGTTCCCAGAGTACTAATCAGTGATGGGGGCTCTCATTTCTGCAACAAACAGCTATACTCTGCTATGGTTAGATATGGAATTAGCCATAAAGTGGCAACTGCGTATCATCCACAGACAAATGGGCAAGCTGAAGTCTCTAACAGAGAGTTAAAAAGAATCCTAGAACGGACTGTGATAGCCCGAAGAAAGGATTGGGCAAAGAGCTTGGATGATGCTCTGTGGGCATACAGAACAGCATTCAAGACTCCTATAGGAACCTCTCCATACCAACTGGTGTATGGGAAGGCCTGTCATTTGCCTGTGGAACTGGAACACAAAGCCTACTGGGCAACCAGATTCCTAAACATGGATGCACAGTTAGCTGGTGAAAAAAGATTACTCCAGTTAAATGAGCTAGAGGAGTTCAGACTCAATGCCTTTGAAAATGCAAAAATTTATAAGGAAAAGGCAAAGAAATGGCATGACAAGAGATTGTCAACCAGAGTCTTTGAGCCAGGACAAAAAGTTCTGCTCTTTAACTCTAGGCTCAAGTTGTTTCCAGGAAAACTCAAATCCCGATGGAGGGGTCCGTATGTGATTACAGGAGTCTCACCATATGGGTATGTTGAGCTTCAGGATACAGATTCTGACAAAAAGTTCATTGTTAATGGACAAAGAATCAAGCATTATCTTGAAGGCAATTTTGAGCAGGAGTGCTCAAAACTGAGACTTGAATGATTCTCAGTGAAAGTCCAGCTAAAGACAGTAAAGAAGCGCTTGCTGGGAGGCAACCCAGTCATTAGGAAGTTGTATGAATTGTTCTTACAGAGGCAAGTATCAAAAATGAAGGAATTCACAGAGTTACAGAAGGATTCAGCTCAAAAAGCAGAGAAAATGAGCTCACTGGCGAAAAAACGCCAGTAAGGGGCATTTTGGGCGTTAAACGCCAGAATGGGCACCATTCTGGGCGTTTAACGCCAGTAATGGTACCATTTTGGGCGTTAAACGCCAGAATGGGTACCATTCTGGGCGTTTAACGCCAGGTGTGCAGCATCCTGGGCGTTCAGAAAAACGCCCAATAATAAAGACTTTCTGGCGTTTAACGCCAGCCAGGGCACCTGGCTGGGCGTTAAACGCCCAAAAGGGGCAACAAATGGGCGTTAAACGCCAGAATGGGTGCCATTCTGGGCGTTTAACGCCAACAAGGTGGGGGGACCACAATTTTGTTTTCAAATCAAATTTTTTCAAACTTTCCTTTTCTTACCCATACTTTTCTACAAAACCACACTTCAATCATTCATCATTCACTTTCAAATCTTCAAAAATCAAAACCATTTTTCAAATTTATTTCAAATCAATTACAAACATTGTTCAAAAATTTCACCCTTTTCTCAATTTCTTTTCATATCTTCTCAAATCTCCTTTCAAATCTCTCTTTTTTTTTTCGAAAACTCCCCTCCCCACCTTATAAATACACGTTTGTTCCCCCTCTTTCAACCACACCATTCGAATTTCCTCTTCCTCCCCCTCTCTTCTCTCTTTTCTTTTGCTTGAGGACAAGCAAACCTCTAAGTTTGGTGTGCTTTTCCGTGATCACTAAGCCAAGATTCATCAATATCATGGCTCCTAAGGGAAAACAAACCAATTTAAGAGGCAAGAAAGAGAATAATCTAAAGAATCTTTGGAATCAAGAGAAGTTCTTGACCAAAGAACATGAAGACCATTATCACAAAATAATGGGTCTGAGGTCAGTGATCCCGGAAGTTAAATTTGATCTGAAAGAAGATGAATATCCGGGGATCCAAGAGCAAATTCGAAACAGAGGATGGGAAGTTCTAACCAATCCTGAGACAAAGGTTGGAAGGAACATGGTTTAGGAATTCTACTCAAATCTGTGGCTGACAGATAAGCAGAGAATGACTGGAACTGCTTACCATACCTACAGAACTATGGTGAGAGGGAAAGTTATGTACTTCCATCTGGACAAAATAAGAGAAATCTTCAAACTACCTCAACTGCAAGATGATCCTGACTCCTTTAATAGGAGGATGGTGAGAGTAGATAAAGGGTTGGATCAAGTTCTAGAGGACATATGCCTCCCTGGAACTAAGTGGATAACCAATTCGAAGGGTGTCCCAAACCAACTCAAGAGGGGAGACCTCAAGCCAATTGCAAGAGGTTGGCTAGACTTCATTGGGCGTTCCATATTGCCCACTAGCAACCGTTCTGAGGTCACCATCAAGAGGGCAGTGATGATTCATTGCATTATGCTTGGAAAAGAAGTGGAGGTCCATCATGTGATTGCTTGTGAGATCTACACAATTGCAAATAAGAATTCCACTGTAACCAAATTGGCTTACCCAAGCTTGATCTCCTTGCTCTGTAAAGAGGCTGGGGTAAAGATAGAAGCAGATGAATTCATACCCATTGAGCATCCAATCACCAAGAAGTCAATGGAAGGAGCAAGAGAAGCAGGGGCGTGAAATCCAAGAGATGAAACGCCAAAAGCTCTCCTCTCAAGCTGAGGGAGCATCCACTTCTCAAAATCAAGGTTGTTGAGTCCTAACTCTGTGAAAACCTCTATCATTAGGAGCCTATTTTTCCGTTTTTCTTTTGTTTTCTATTCTTATTTTTATTTTATTTTTATCTTATATCTATATTTGAGTCTTGTTCTTAATTCATAATTAATAAAATTGAAATTTATGCCTTAAAGTTATGAATGTCCTATGAATCCATCACCTCTCTTAAATGAAAAATGCTTTAATCACAAAAGAACAAGAAGTACAGGATTTCGAAATTTATCTCTGAAACTAGTTGAATTAGTTTGATGTGGTGACAATACTTTTTGTTTTCTGAATGAATGCTTGAACAGTGCATATGTCTCTTGAATTTGTTGTTTAAGAATGTTAAAATTGTTGGCTCTTGAAAGAATGATGGAAAAGGAGAACTGTTATTGAGGATCTGAAAAATCATCAAATTGATTCTTGAAGCAAGAAAAAGCAGTGAATACAAAAAAAAATATTTCGAACAAAAAAAAAGAGAGAAAAGAAAGAAAAAGAAAGAAATAAAGTTGTGAACCAAAGCAAAAAGAGTGTGCTTAAGAACCCTGGACACCTCTAATTGGGGACTTTAGCAAAGCTGAGTCACAATCTAAAAAGGTTCACCCAATTATGTGTCTGTGGCATGTATGTATCCGGTGGTAATACTGGAAGACAGAGTGCTTTGGGCCACAGCCAAGACTCATACACTAGCTATGTTCAAGAATCAATATACTTCACTAGGAGAATCAATAACATTATCTGAGTTCTGAGTTCTTATAGATGCCAATCATTCTGAACTTCAAAGGATAGAGTGAGATGCCAAAACTGTTTGGAGGCAAAAAGCTACTAGTCCCGCTCATCTAATTGGAACTATGTTTCTTTGATATTTTGGAGTCTATAGTATATTCTCTTCTTTTTATCCTATTTTGATTTTCAGTTGCTTGGGGACAAGCAACAATTTAAGTTTGGTGTTGTGATGAGTGATGAGCGGATAATTTGTACGCTTTTTGGCATTGTTTTTAGTATGTTTTCGGTAGTTTTAGTTGAGTTTTTATTATATTTTTATTAGTTTTTAGTTAAAAATCACTTTTCTGGACTTTACTATGAGTTTGTGTGTTTTTCTGTGATTTCAGGTATTTTCTGGCTGAAATTGAGGGATCTGAGCAAAAATCTGATCCAGAGACTCAAAAGGACTGCAGATGCTGTTGGATTCTGACCTCCCTGCACTCGAAGTGGATTTTCTGGAGCTACAGAAGCCCAATTGGCGCGCTCTCAACGGCGTTGGAAAGTAGACATCCTGGGCTTTCCAGCAATATATGATAGTCCATACTTTGCCCAAGATTTGATGGCCCAAACCGGCGTTCAAAGTCACCCTCAGAATTCCCAGCGTTAAACGCCCAAACTGGCACAAGAATGGGAGTTAAACGCCCAAACTGGCACCAAAACGGGAGTTAAACGCCAAGAAGAGTCTCTACACGAAAAATGCTTCATTGCTCAGCCCAAGCACACACCAAGTGGGCCTGGAAGTGGATTTTTATGTCATTTACTCATCTCTGTACACCCTAGGCTACTAGTTTTCTATAAGTAGGACCTTTTACTATTGTATTTTTCATCTTTGGACATCTAGTTCTTAGATCATTGGGAGGCTGGCCTCACGGCCATGCCTAGACCTTGTTCTTATGTATTTTCAACGGTGGAGTTTCTACACACCATAGATTAAGGTGTGGAGCTCTGCTGTACCTCGAGTATTAATGCAATTACTATTGTTCTTCTATTCAATTCCGCTTGTTCTTTGTCCAAGATATCACTTGTTCTTCAACTTGATGAAGGTGATGATTGACGCCCATCACCATTCTCACCCATGAACAAAGTGACTGACAACCACTCTTGTTCTACAAGCATCTGAGGCTTAGTGAATATCTCTTGGATTCTTTAATCGGAATCTTCGTGGTAGAGGCAGGACCTGATGGCGGCATTCAAGAGAATCCGGAAGGTCTAAACCTTGTCTGTGGTATTCTGAGTAGGATTCAATGATTGAATGACTGTGACGTGCTTCAAACTCCTGAGGGCGGGGCGTTAGTGACAGACGCCAAAAGAATCACTGGATTCTATTCCGGTCTGATTGAGAACCGACAGATGAATTCCACTATGCTGTGACCAGAGCATATGCAATTGTTTTCAATGAGAGGATGGGAGGTAGCTGCTGACAACAGTGAAACCCTACACGAGCTTGCCATGGAAAGGAGTAAGAAGGATTGGATGAAGACAGTAGGAAAGCAGAGAGACGGAAGGGAAGGCATCTTCATACGCTTGTCTGAAGCTCTTACACCAATGATATACATAAGTATCACTATCTTTATCTTTTATGTTATTTTCGTTCATCATCATATACATTTGAGTTTGCCTGACTAAGATTTACAAGATGACCATAGCTTGCTTCATACCACCAATCTCCGTGGGATCGACCCTTACTCACGTAAGGTATTACTTGGACGACCCAGTGCACTTGCTGGTTAGTTGTGTGAAGTTGTAGTGATCACAATTTCGCGCACCAAGTTTTTGGCGCCGTTGCCGGGGATTGTTTGTGTATGGACAACTGATGGTTCATCTTGTTGCTTAGATTAGGTATTTTTTTTCAGAGTTCTTAAGAATGAATTCTAGTGTTTCAAGGTGATGTTCTTATCATCACCAAAGCTGATTGATCCTCATCAATTTAGCTCTTGAATGCAATGTCCTGCTGAAGCTTGGCTAGCTATGTCTAATTCCTTTAGACTAAAGCTTTAGACTAACATTGCATGATTCCTGGAATTCTCATTAAGAATTTTGATACCTTTATTTTCTTCTTCCACTTAATTTTCGAAAAAAATCCAAAAAAATTACAAAATCATAAAAACCAAAAATATTTTATGTTTCTTGCTTGAGTCTAGTGTCTCATCTTAAGTTTGGTGTCAATTGCATGCATTCATTCATGTGTCTTAAGGATTTTCAAGTAATTCTTGATGATTTCTTACTCTGATCTTTAAATTCTCTTGACTTGAGTGTTTTGTGTATCTCATATGCATTCTCATTAGTGTCAGTAGTATACAAACTGCTAAGTTTGGTGTCTTGCATGCATTGTTATTTGATTTTAGTTGCATTTTGATTATTCCTTATTATTAAAAATCCAAAAATATTTTTTTTGTGTCTTTTCAAGTCAATAATACAGAGAATTGAAGATTCAGAACATACTGCAGAGGAATCACACAGAAAAAGCTGGGCATTCAAAAATGCCCAGTGAAGAAGACAGACTGGCGTTTAAACGCCAGCCAGGGTGCCTGGCTGGGCGTTTAACGCCCAAAAGGGTAGTAGTTTGGGCGTTAAACGCCAGAATGTGCACCATTCTGGGCGTTTAACGCCAGGATGGCACAAGGGGGAGGATTTTGTTTTCAAATCAATTTTTTTTCAAGTTTTCAAAGTTTTTCAAAATCAAATCTTTTTCAAATCAAATCTTTTCAATCAAATGTTTTCAAAATCAATTTCTTTCCTTTTTCAAAGATACTTACTAACAATTAATGATTTGATTGAACATTTTTTGCCTTTTCTGTTAAGGAAGGTTTTATGTTTGAATCATATCTTTTCTTGTTAGGCAAGTCATTAATTTTTAAAATCATATCTTTTCAAATTGTTTTCAAATCATATCTTTTAAAATTGTTTTCAAATCATATTTTCTCAATCACATTTTTTTTAAACCAATCATATCTTCTTAATCACATCTTTTTCAAAATAGTTTTCAATCAAATCTTTTTAACTTCTAATTCCAAAATCTTTTTCAAAAATCACTTGATTTCTTTCCCACTCTTATTTTCGAAAATCAATTAGTGTTTTTCAAAAATTTTTCAAAATCTTTTACTTAATTTTCGAAAATTACTTCCCTTCTTCTCACATCCTTCTGTTTATGGACTAACACTATCTCTTAATGCAAAATTCGAACTCCATCTTCTTTGATAAGTTCGAATTTTCTACTTCTGTCTTCTATTTCTCTTCTTCCTCTGACACCTCAAGGAATCTCTATACTGTGACATAGAGGATTCCATATTTTCTTGTTTTCTTCTCTTTTATATGAGCAGGAACAAAGACAAAGGCATTCTTGTTGAAGCTGACCCTGAACCTGAAAGGACCTTGAAGCGAAAGCTAAGAGAAGCTAAGACTCAACTCTCTGTTGAGGACCTGACCGAATTCTTCAAAGAAGAAGAAGAACCCATGGCAGCCGAAAACAACAATAATGCCAACAATGCAAGGAAGGTGCTGGGTGACTTTACTGCACCTACTCCCAATTTCTATGGGAGAAGCATCTCTATCCCTGCCATTGGAGCAAACAACTTTGAGCTTAAGCCTCAATTAGTTTCTCTAATGCAACAGAATTGCAAATTCCATGGACTTCCAATGGAAGATCCTCATCAGTTTTTAGCTGAGTTCTTGCAAATCTGTGACACAGTCAAGACTAATGGGGTTGACCCTGAGGTCTACAGACTGATGCTATTCCCTTTTGCTGTAAGAGACAGAGCTAGAATATGGTTGGACTCACAACCTAAAGATAGCCTGGATTCTTGGGAAAAGCTAGTCAATGCCTTCTTGGTAAAGTTCTTTCCACCTCAAAAATGGAGTAGGCTTAGAGTGGAAGTCCAAACCTTCAGATAGAAGGATAGAGAATCCCTCTATGAAGCTTGGGAAAGATACAAACAATTAATCAGGAAGTGTCCCTCAGACATGCTTTCTGAATGGAGCATCATAGGTATTTTCTATGATGGTCTCTCTGAACTATCCAAGATGTCTTTGGATAGCTCTGCTGGAGGATCTCTTCATCTGAAGAAGACGCCTACAGAGGCTCAAGAGCTAATTGAAATGGTTGCAAATAACCAATTCATGTACACTTCTGAAAGGAATCCTGTGAACAATGGGACTAATCAGAAGAAAGGCGTTCTTGAGATTGATACTCTGAATGCCATATTGGCTCAGAACAAGATATTGACTCAACAAGTCAATTTGATTTCTCAAAGTCTGTCTGGAATGCAAAATGCACCTGGCAGTACTAAGGAAGCTTCATCTGAAGAAGAAGCTTATGATCCTGAGAACCCTTCCATGGAAGAGGTGAATTACCTAGGAGAACCCTATGGAAACACCTATAATTCTTCATGGAGAAATCACCCAAATTTCTCATGGAAGAATCAAGAGAGACCTCAACAAGGTTTCAATAACAATAATGGTGGAAGAAACAGGTTTGGCAATGGCAAGCCTTTTCCATCATCTTCTCAGCAACAGACAGAGAGTTCTAAGCAGAGTGCTTCTGACTTAGCAACAATGGTCTCTGATCTAATAAAGACCACTCAAAGTTTCATGACTGAAACAAGGTCCTCCATTAGGAATTTGGAAGGACAAGTGGGTCAGCTGAGTAAGAAAGTTATTGAACTTCCTCCTAGTACTCTCCCAAGTAATACAGAAGAAAATCCAAAAGGAGAGTGCAAAGCCATAACCATGGCCAAATATGGAGAGGAAAGAGAAGAGGAGGACGCCACTGAGGAAGACCCCAGTGGGCGTGCACCAATCTCCTCTGAGTCCCTCAATGAGGAACAATGGGAATCTGAGGCTCAAAATGAGACCATAGAGATTCCATTGGACTTACTTCTGCCATTCATGAGCTCTGATGAGTATTCTTCCTCTGAAGAGGATGAGTATGTCACTGAAGAGCAAGTTGCTAAATACCTTGGAGCAATCATGAAGCTAAATGACAAGTTATTTGGAAATGAGACTTGGGAGGATGAACCACCTCTGCTCACCAAAGAACTGGATGACTTGTCTAGGCAGAAACTGCCTCAAAAGAGGCAGGATCCGGGGAAGTTTTCTATACCTTGTACCATAGGCACCATGACCTTCAAGAAGGCCTTGTGTGACTTAGGGTCAAGTGTAAACCTCATGCCCCTCTCTGTAATGGAGAAATTAGGGATCTTTGAGGTACAAGCTGCAAGAATCTCATTGGAGATGGCAGACAACTCAAGAAAACAAGCTCATGGACTTGTAGAGAATGTTTTGGTAAAAGTTGAAGACCATTACATCCCTACTGATTTCATAGTCCTAGAGACTGGGAAGTGCATGGATGAATCCATCATCCTTGGCAGACCCTTCCTAGCCACAGCAAAGGCTGTGATTGATGTTGATAGAGGTGAATTAATCATTCAAGTGAATGAAGAATCCTTTGTGTTTAAGGCTCAAGGACATCCCTCTATCATCATGGAGAGGAAGCATGAAGAGCTTCTCTCAAAACAGAGCCAAGCAGAGCCCCCACAGTCAAACTCTAAGTTTGGTGTTGGGAGGCCACAACCAAACTCTAAGTTTGGTGTTGGGAGGCCACAACCAAACTCTAAGTTTGGTGTTGGGAGGTTCCAACACGGTTCTGAGTATTTCTGAGGCTCCATGAGAGTCCTCTGTCAAGCTAATGACATTAAAGAAGCGCTTGTTGGGAGGCAACCCAATGTTTTATAATTAACTATTCTCTTTTGTTATTTTATCTTTTTTGTAGGTTGATGATCATAAGAAGTCACAAAAACAATGAAAAAAGCAAAAACAGAATGAAAAACAGGAAGAAAAATAGCACACCCTGGAGGAGAAGAAGCTGGCGTTCAAACGCCAGTAATGCTAGCTGTTGGGCGTTTAACGCCCAGTCTGGCACCATTCTGGGCGTTTAACGCCAGAAATGGGCACCAGACTGGCGTTAAACGCCAGTAAAGGGCAACAACCTGGCGTTAAACGCCAGGAATGGGCACCAGCCCGGCGTTTAACGCCAGAAATGGCTCAAAACGTGGATTTTGATGCCATTTGGTGCAGGGATGACTTTTCCTTGACACCTAAGGATCTGTGGACCCCACAGGATCCCCACAAACCCCTCACCTATCAAATCCCATCTCTCTCTTCACCACTCACCTCCATAAAACCCCACTTACCTCACCATCCGAATTCAAACCACTACTTCTTCCCCTTTTAGCCTAACCACAAAGCCATCTCCCTCTCCTCCATTTCTTCTTCTTCTACTCTCTTCTTCCTTCTTTTGCTCGAGGACGAGCAAACCTTTTAAGTTTGGTGTGGTAAAAGCATTGCTTTTTGTTTTTCCATAACCATTTATGGCATCCAAAGCCGGTTCAACTGAGAAGGCATAACCTCAAGCCCATCACTAAGAAGAAGATGGAGCAAACAAGAGACCCCTCTCATCAAGAAATCCCTGAGATACCTCAAGGGATGCACTTTCCTCCACAAGACTACTGGGAGCAAATTAACACCTCCCTAGGAAAATTAAGTTCCAACATGGGACAACTAAGGGTGGAGCACCAAAAACATGCCATCCTCCTCCATGAAATTGGAGAAGATCAAAGGATCATGAGAGAGGAGCAACAAAGACAAGGAAGAGACATTGAGGAGCTCAAGCACTCCATAGGATCTTCAAGAGAAAGAAAGAGCCGCCATCACTAAGGTGGACCCGTTCTTTAATCTCCTTGTTCTTTATTTTTCTGTTTTTCGAATTTTAGTGCTTTATGTTTATCCATGTTTGTGTCTTATGATCATTAGTGTCTTAGTGTCTATGCCTTAAAGCTATGAATATGAATCCATCACCTTTCTTAAATGAAAACTGTTTTTATCACAAAAGAACAAGAAGTACAGGATTTCAAATTCATCTTTAAAACTAGCTTAATTAGTTTGATGTGGTGGCAACACTTTTGTTCTCTGAATGTATGCTTGAACAGTGCATATGTCTTTTGAATTTGTTGTTCATGAATGTTAAAATTGTTGGCTCTTGAAAGAATGATAAAAAAGGAGACATGTTATTGAGGATCTGAAAAATCATAAAAATGATTCTTGAAGCAAGAAAAAGCAGTGAATACAAAAAAAAAAGAGAAAAAGAAGGAGAAAAACGAAAAAAAGGGAGAAAGAGAAAAAGAAAGAAAAAGAAAGAAATAAAGTTGTGATCCAAGGCAATAAGAGTGTGCTTAAGAACCCTGGACACCTCTAATTGGGGACTTTAGCAAAGCTGAGTCACAATCTGAAAAGGTTCACCCAATTATGTGTCTGTGGCATGTATGTATCCGGTGGTAATACTGGAAGACAGAGTGCTTTGGGCCACGGCCAAGACTCAATAAGTAGCTGTGTTCAAGAATCATCATACTTAACTAGGAGAATCAATAACACTATCTGGATTCGGAGTTCCTAAAGAAGCCAATCATTCTGAATTTCAAAGGATAAAGTGAGATGCCAAAACTGTTCGGAGGCAAAAAGCTACTAGTCCCGCTCATCTAATTTGGAGCTTAGTTTCATTGATAATTTGGAGTCTATAGTATATTCTCTTCTTTTTATCTTATTTGATTTTCAGTTGCTTGAGGACAAGCAACAATTTAAGTTTGGTGTTGTGATGAGCGGATAATTTGTACGCTTTTTGGCATTGTTTTTAGTATGTTTTTGGTAGTTTTAGTTGAGTTTTTATTATATTTTTATTAGTTTTTAGTTAAAATTCACTTTTCTGGACTTTACTATGAGTTTGTGTGTTTTTCTGTGATTTCAGGTATTTTCTGGCTGAAATTGAGGGATCTGAGCAAAAATCTGATCCAGAGACTCAAAAGGACTGCAGATGCTGTTGGATTCTGACCTCCCTACACTCGAAGTGGATTTTCTGGAGCTACAGAAGCCCAATTGGCGCGCTCTCAACGGCGTTGGAAAGTAGACATCCTGGGCTTTCCAGCAATATATGATAGTCCATACTTTGCCCAAGATTTGATGGCCCAAACCGGCGTTCAAAGTCACCCTCAGAATTCCCAGCGTTAAACGCCCAAACTGGCACAAGAATGGGAGTTAAACGCCCAAACTGGCACCAAAACGGGAGTTAAACGCCAAGAAGAGTCTCTACACGAAAAATGCTTCATTGCTCAGCCCAAGCACACACCAAGTGGGCCCGGAAGTGGATTTTTATGTCATTTACTCATCTCTGTACACCCTAGGCTACTAGTTTTCTATAAGTAGGACCTTTTACTATTGTATTTTTCATCTTTGGACATCTAGTTCTTAGATCATTGGGAGGCTGGCCTCACGGCCATGCCTAGACCTTGTTCTTATGTATTTTCAACGGTGGAGTTTCTACACACCATAGATTAAGGTGTGGAGCTCTGCTGTACCTCGAGTATTAATGCAATTACTATTGTTCTTCTATTCAATTCCGCTTGTTCTTTGTCCAAGATATCACTTGTTCTTCAACTTGATGAAGGTGATGATTGACGCCCATCACCATTCTCACCCATGAACAAAGTGACTGACAACCACTCTTGTTCTACAAGCATCTGAGGCTTAGTGAATATCTCTTGGATTCTTTAATCGGAATCTTCGTGGTAGAGGCAGGACCTGATGGCGGCATTCAAGAGAATCCGGAAGGTCTAAACCTTGTCTGTGGTATTCTGAGTAGGATTCAATGATTGAATGACTGTGACGTGCTTCAAACTCCTGAGGGCGGGGCGTTAGTGACAGACGCCAAAAGAATCACTGGATTCTATTCCGGTCTGATTGAGAACCGACAGATGAATTCCGCTATGCTGTGACCAGAGCATATGCAATTGTTTTCAATGAGAGGATGGGAGGTAGCTGCTGACAACAGTGAAACCCTACACGAGCTTGCCATGGAAAGGAGTAAGAAGGATTGGATGAAGACAGTAGGAAAGCAGAGAGACGGAAGGGAAGGCATCTTCATACGCTTGTCTGAAGCTCTTACACCAATGATATACATAAGTATCACTATCTTTATCTTTTATGTTATTTTCGTTCATCATCATATACATTTGAGTTTGCCTGACTAAGATTTACAAGATGACCATAGCTTGCTTCATACCACCAATCTCCGTGGGATCGACCCTTACTCACGTAAGGTATTACTTGGACGACCCAGTGCACTTGCTGGTTAGTTGTGTGAAGTTGTATTGATCACAATTTCGCGCACCAATGAGCGGATAATTTATACGCTTTTTGGCATTGTTTTTAGTATGTTTTTAGTATGATTTAGTTAGTTTTTAGTATATTTTTATTAGTTTTTAGTTAAAATTCACTTTTCTGGACTTTACTATGAGTTTGTGTGTTTTTCTGTGATTTCAGGTATTTTCTGGCTGAAATTGAGGGTCCTGAGCAAAAATCTGATCCAGAGACCAAAAAGGACTGCAGATGCTGTTGGATTCTGACCTCCTTGCACTCGAAGTGGATTTTCTGGAGCTATAGAAGCCCAATTGGCGCGCTCTCAACGGCGTTGGAAAGTAGACATCCAGGGCTTTCCAGCAATATATAATAGTCCATACTTTGCCCAAGATTTGATGGCCCAAATTGGCGTAGCAATTCGGCCTCAGAAATTCCAGTGTTAAACGCCGGAACTGGCATAAAACTTGGAGTTAAACGCCCAAACTGGCATGGAAGCTGGCGTTTAACTCCAGAAAAGGTCTCTACACGAAAATGCTTCATTGCTCAGCCCAAGCACACACCAAGTGGGCCCGGAAGTAGATTTTTCTGTCATTTACTCATTTCTGTAAACCTTAGGATACTAGTTTACTATTAATAGGACCTTTTGACATTGTATCTGGACCTTATGACCTCATGACATTTTTACACGTTTCATTGTGTACATTTCACGGCATGAGTCTCTAAACCCCACGGTTGGGGGTGAGGAGCTCTGCTGTGTCTTGATGGATTAATGCAATTACTACTGTTTCTCATTCAATCATGCTTGCTTCCATTCTAAGATAATACTTGTTCTTAATCCGGATGAATGTGATGATCCGTGACACTCATCATATTCTCAACTATGAACGTGTGCTTGACAACCACCTCCGTTCTACCTTAGATTGAGTAGTTATCTCTTGGATTCTTTAATCGGAATCTTCGTGGTATAAGCTAGAACTGATGGCGGCATTCAAGAGAATCCGGAAGGTCTAAACCTTGTCTGTGGTATTCTGAGTAGGATTCAATGACTGAATGACTGTGACGTGCTTCAAACTCCTGAGGGCGGGACATTAGTGACAGACGCAAAAGAATCACTGGATTCTATTCCGGCCTGATTGAGAACCGACAGATGGATAGCCGTGCCGTGACAGGGTGCGTTGAACATTTCCAATGAGAGGATGGGAGGTAGCCACTGACAACGGTGAAACCCTACATACAGCTTGCCATGGAAGGAGTCTTGCGTGTTTGATGAAGAAGACAGTAGGAAAGCAGAGATTCAGAAGATGGAGCATCTCCAAACCCCAACCTATTCTCCATTACTGCAATACAAGTAACCATTTCATGTTCTTCTGCTTTTTACAATCAATCCTGATAATTTCTGATATCCTGACTAAGATTTACAAGATAACCATAGCTTGCTTCAAGCCGACAATCTCCGTGGGATCGACCCTTGCTCACGCAAGGTATTACTTGGACGACCCAGTGCACTTGCTGGTTAGTTGTGCGGGATTGCAAAAGTGTGATTGCAATTTCGTGCACCACACACAAGGGTTCTATTTCTCAGTCAACTCTCACTCTCCCTGATACTTATTATATTCCCACATTGAACTTTAATCTTCTATCTGTTGCTCAACTTGTTTATCTAGGTTTTGATGTTAATTTCTCCATTTCGGGTTGTCGTGTACAGAATCGTTAGACGAGACAAATAATTGAGACTGGGCGTAAGATCGGAAATTTGTTTGAACTTGAGAATATTTATATTCCTCTTAAGACAAATCTCTGTGCTACTTCTTCTCCATCTACCCTTCACTTGTGGCATCACCGTCTTACCCACAGCTGCTTTGGAAAATTGCGTCCTCTTGTTTCTCAAAGTGTTTTGGGTCAGGTTAATACTGAGTCTTTTGATTGCATTTCTTGTCAAACTGCCAAATAACCTGCTTTATCTTTTCCCAACAATTCATCTCTTGCTTGCTCCCCTTTTGATCTTATCCACTCTGATGTTTAGGGCTGTACTCCTACCACTTCTATGGGAGGGGCTCAGTATTTTGTGATTTTCAATAGTGATTATTCCCGTTTTACTTGGGTTCATTTGATGGCGAATCGCCATGAGCTACCTCGGATTTATATTACTTTTGCCACCATGATTAAAACTCATTTTTTCAATGTTATTAAAGTTTTTTGACGCGATAATGCTATGGAATACCGTGACTCCAAACTTTTAAACTTTCTTGCAGAACATGATACTTTGTCTGAGTTTTCTTGCGCTGATACGTCTCAACAAAATGGCCGAGCTGAACGCAAACACTGTCAAATTCTTGACTCTGTTTGTGCAATGCTTATTTCCTCTTTGTGTCCTGAGCGTACTTGGGGTGAAGCTGTTTTTACTGTTGTTCATATTATCAATAGACTTCCTTCTTCTGTCCTTGGTAACATTACTCCCTTTGAGCGTCTTTATCATGCCTCTCCAGATTACAGTTCTCTTCGAGTTTTTTGTTGTGTCTATATTGTTCTTCTTCACCCTCATACACATAGTAAACTTGAACTTCGGGCTTGCATGTGTTGTTTCCTTGGTTATGACACTGAACACAAGGGTTATCATTCTTGGAATCCTCTCTCTAGACGTATTCGTATATCTCGTCATGCTGTATTCTGGGAGCATCACATGTTTTCTAAGTTTTCCTTATTTGAGTCCATTCCTTCTACTCAGTCACAATTTGTCACTAACCCCAATGTTGATCTTTTTTCTAGTGATGATTCTACAGGTTCTATCTAAAGTAAACCTCTACAGTCTCCTGCTCTTCCACCTTCTCCATCTTCCGATGATTCCAGACTGGACGATGATCCTGCTCCTACTGTCATGCTTCTTCCTTCCACTAGTTCTTCTAGGGTAAGAAATCCACCTCCTCATATTCTTGATTATTATGGTTTTTCTACTATTCTTCATCTCCATAAACCTAAGTCATTCAGAGAAGCGTCCACAAATCCATGTTGGTAGCAAGAAATGCAGGAAGAAATTTAGGCACCTGAAAAAGTACATTTCTTGTCAACTCCTCGTACTACTTAGATGCTGATTGGGCTGGTGATCCCACTGATCGTCGTTCCACTACTGGTTATTGTTTGTTTCTTGGCGACTCTCTCATTTCATGGCGAGCTAAGAAGCAAACGTTCATTGCTCGATCAAAAACAGAAGTTGAATACTGTGCTCTCGCTGTCACCACTACTGAGGTTGTCTCAATTCGTTGGCTTCTCGAAGACTTGGGTGCTCCTCAGTTGTCTCTGACTTATATTTTTTGTGACAACCGCAGTGCTATTTAGATTGCCCTATAATGATGTGTTTCATGAATGCACCAAACACGTTGAGATTGATTGTCACTTTGTTCGACAACATATCCTTATTAATGTTGTTCGTCTCATTGCTGTTGGAATATTGGATCAGACTGTTGATATCTTTATGAAGACTCATTATCCGACTCGTTTTCAGACTCTTGTATCCAAACTCAAGATGGTATTTTTAGCTTCCACTTAAGTTTGAGGGGGGATGTTAGAGAATAATTGAATCAATTTAGATTAATTAGTATCATTTATATTTATATAACATATCTGTATATTAATTGTAGGATTCTATACTTTTATTACTCTAATTTTTCTAGCACCTATATATATCTCTTGTACATTGTACTTTTACACACAACTTGAATAATGTACTTTTTTAAATTACTCTCTTGTTTTTAATAATTTAAATTAAAAAAATTATAATTTTAAAATTTAAAATCATTTAAATAAAATTAAATAAAATAAAAAATAAAAATCAAATTAATACCATATAGATCGTAACATTATATTGATATACCAAGTCCGATTGATTTTGTACATGTCTGACATACCGCCTCAATATGGTAGGCTTTGAGCCGATGAATCATTGAATAAATTTAGTTCGTTAGACTTATTATTAAAATCACTTAGTCATAACACTAAAAGATTTTGCGTATTTATATGATTATATCTGTTTTAATTTATTAAACAAATTTGACTGGACATAGTTATTAAAATCAATTAATAATAGTATTGAAAGAATTTTGTGTTTGCATCTGTTTCAATATTTAGATGAATTTTATAATTTAGGCACAATTTTAAAGTAGTAAAATTTGTGGTTTAGGGTTAATTTTGTTTATGTATTTTATTTTGGTGTGAGATTTTGTGTTTAACTCTAATCTATCTCTTCTTAAAAAATACATTATAAAATTAATCTTAAAAGAGATGAATGATAAATAACCTCACGAATAATTTAAAAATTATGACAAATACTAAAGTTATACAAACAATTTTTCGATTTGATTGGAATTTTCGTGCAAACATTTAGTTTATTTAGAATTCTAGTGCATATAAAAAATTAGAGCAAAATTTGAGCTCTAATTTTTTTTTAATTTTTTAAAAATATTTTGGTCATTTACAAATAATAAAATAATATTTACTTGATGTTCATCAAATTTTAAAGATAAAATTATTTTATTTTCTTAATAATGTTTATAAAATATAACATTAAAATCTGATCTTTAATTTTTTTTGAAAATATATATTTAATATGTTATTTTTTGGTTATGTTTTAAAATATTTTGAGAACTTATTTATTATTCGTATATTTCGAAATTATTTTTGTTAGCAATATAAAATTTCAGGTCCTATATTAATAAAATATCTTGTAAAATAATTTTAAATTTAACTCTAATAAATAAAAAAAATAAAGATTTAAATTCAGTAGTATATTTTAAGAAAGTAAATTCAAATTTTACTGTAAGAGTATTTTCAGTAAATTATTGATAAATAATCTAATAAATCCTTCTTATCATTACGAGTGTCTTTTTAATAAACATTTAAGGAATATGACGATAAGAATAAAAATTAGTTAATATATTTTTATTTATAAAACTATTTTTTATATAATTTAAAATTGATAGTTATTGAATATTTAAATTTAAAATAAAAAATAATTTAAAAAAGTTAGTCGATATTAATGGGCCGAAAGAAAATTCTCTCCATAGTTGAACTATTATGATAATAAAGAATGTTAAAGGATTAGAAAAATGTATTATTTTTAGTCGGTAATTAATTAATAATATTAAAAAATATGAACTAAAAATATATTATTGAGTTACTAGACTAAAATTATTAAGTTAATGACTAAAAATACTAATAGGAAACAATAAATCGTCTTTCAACTTTTGTCCTATTATAATTGCTTATTACGCTCCAAAGACATGTCTTAATTTTGGTAGAATAATAACATTAATATGTAATGCTGGAATATTCACCACTGAAGTAAGTGGCAGAATGGTAGATTTATGAGAAAGGTTCTCAGTCATAGTTGCTGTGGTCCGTAACTTACATGATAGCAACTGTTCACAAAGTCACAGGCATCCTCTCTTATACTCTTCAATTCTCTTCCCTTTCCTCTACTCTTTTCTCTTCTCTCTCTCTCTCTCCCTCTCCCCTCTTAATAATAAGAGCAGGAAAAAGTAACACAAACTTTAGCTTTGGCGTTAGTTAATCTCAAGCATCAAATATTTAATATCCTTTATTTATGTCAAGGTAGTTATATATAAAATGGCTTCACAAAGAGCATTCTTTATTTATTTTGTTTCTTTGTTTGTTTAGTTTAATGATTTTCCATTACTATTCTTAGGTGCATGCTAATTCACTTTATTTCGAAATGTTCATTTCCGGATAAGTTTAGATTATGGGTTTTTTGTTTACTTTTGGATTAAAATAATAGTGCATGCATGTATCATGTATATTAGCTTTTTTAATTTTGATCATCTTCTTTTTTTTATTATTATTATCTTTCTGGGGTTCTATAAATTTTCTGGTGTATCTACCTGAAAAGAAATGCTAGCTTTGTCGCATAGTTTTCTTCTACTATATCCGTTTTCTCATTATTCGACAATAATTTTTGAGTGTTTTTTATATTTTTTTAATTTTTCTGTAAGATCTTAATCAATCACCATGGTCTTTGTCTTATTGCTGTTCTGTTGAAAGTAGAAAGTGTCATCAACATATGAGATCTTTACACACTACAATATGTTCTTCATTATTATCTGCTATAAGCTTCATAAGTATGCAATGGTGTTTCTACTATAGTTCCTTGAACCAATTGATCAGTTAACTTAATTTGCAGAAGGAATTGGATTTGGATGGTGGTTAAGAAGTAATATTGATCTGTCATCACTTTCTTCTTCTGTGGGGTGCGGCGAAACGATGCCAAGCAAGCTATGGTTTGCACTGTCAATGATTTACAACAATGGAAGGATTTCCCAAAGGGACTCAAGGTTCTTCTCCTTGAAGGAGACGCCGCTTCCGCGGCCGAGATAAAACCAAAGCTTGAAGCCATGGACTATAATGGTAGCAACAGCTAGCCCTTTCTTTTGGGATCCCTTCTTTCTTATATTGTCTAGGCATGTCTAATACTAAATTCATCATTATACCTTAGACTCTTTTTTTGTTGCAAATATTCCCACTTTACCTTAATTAGATGGTTAAGGTTGGCCACCATTTCTAAGAAATCAAGAAACATGGCTTTATATAGTCCTAATATGGTTCTTTGGGAAACTTTGGTCTAAGATTTTAGATGCTCTGAAAAGAATATAAAATTCGATTGAATGCCTTCTTCTTCTTCTTAAAATTTTCCATTTTGATAATTGAGCGGCCCGTTATGGTAATTTTCTTGGTAACTAAGACTCGAAATTTTCTGTGCAGTTTCTGCTTTCTGCGACGAGAATGAAGCCTTATCAGCGATCTCAAGTAGATCCGAAAGCTTCCACATTGCCATAGTGGAGGTAACAAACTTTCATTTATCACAACAAATTATAAATCATAATCGTTGTAATTGTGAAGTTCAAATAGGAAAGGAATATAAGAGAGGGATGCTGTCTTAATCTCTTTGTAACCACCTGCATTTCAATTATTATTGCAGGTGAGTATAAACAGCGGCCAAGGAGGTTTCAAATTTCTTGAGAATGCCAAGGATTTGCCAACCATTAGTAAGTAAAGAAACCAAAACTATTTTTCATGGCATAAGCACTCTGTTTTCAATGGCACTGACAGATGAATTAATTAGAAAAAATCAGTTCCAAAGTAAGTAGAGAAAAATCATTGCGAATTTTCCTTTTCAGCTTTCACCATCACTTTATGCAGGTCTAGGGAAATCGGGAAAATTGTAAGCTTTTGATTTTTGTGATTGTTGCTTGGATCTGTTTTTCATATGGTGAAAATTTCTTTTTCTCATTGAGCAGTGTCATAAAACCATTTCTCTCAAAAGCTTAATCTAACAAGAGGTCTTGCGCAAAAGCCTTGTCTAGGTTTGCGTGATTTTTTTTTTTTTTTTGTATAGGCATTTTTTCTCCTTTGATTCTTTCTTTTGCGGTCAACAATTAGACTTCTCGCAAAAGTGATTTCAACTTTAGACTTTTATGTCATAAAAGCTCTGATACTAGATCATGAAACGACTTCTCGCAAAAGTGATTTCATGACAAGAAGCTTTCACCAATTGATCAGTGTCTATAATGGAACATGACATTGGAAGACTGTTAATTTTCTAACCAATGATATCAACATCTTTTTGTGCAGTGACTTCAAACGATCATTGCCTGAGCACCATGATGAAATGCATAGCGGTAATATTTCGTTTAATATCCCTGGTTATGCAAATATTCCTTTAGCAAAACAATTTTCTATTTCATTGGTTTGTCACTATTTTTTGCATTGCCGTAATTCATGCTTTTGGTTATCTTTTATTAATTCTAGACCAAATTTGATCTTCTCCATTCAAATTAGTGCTTCATAAAGTTAGCACATTTTTATGTCTGTTCTGCTTGTGATGCTCAACTTCTTGACTCTTCGCTCCACTCTTCTTTAAGCTCGGTGCAGTTGAGTTCCTTCACAAACCTCTCTCCGAGGACAAGCTTCGAAATATATGGCAGCATGTGGTTCACAAGGTCTGTTAATATTTTGTAACATTACATTTCTTTCAGAGTAAATAGACAAAAGTACATGTCTAAGAGTTTGGAGTGGATAAGATTCGTATATACGAATCTTGACGTATATTTTTGTCCACTTCAAATTCTTTCACATGTACTTTTGTTTTTGATTACTAGTATATAATTTGAGCAAAGTGGTTTCTGATACGGTTGAAACTTGAGCAGGCATTCAATGCTAGTGCAAGTGTTATGTCCGAATCGCTAAAACCGGTCAAAGAATCTGTAGTATCCATGTTGCAGCTCCAAACAGACAATGAACAACAAGAAAGTACATATACTGATGATGATCCTGATGCTGGAAGCGATAAGTATCCGGCTCCATCGACCCCCCAATTGAATCAGGGATCGAGATTGATGGACGACGGCGATTGTCAAGAGCAGACTAATTGCTCAATAGAAAAGGAGAGTGGGGAACATGATGGAGAAGGAGAATCGAAATCCGTCGAAACTACATGTGGAAATTTGAATTCTGAAAGTAATAATACTAATGAACCAATGAACACTGAAAAGACTTTGGTCAAGAATTTAACGGAAGATTCTAGAGATGGGAACCATGATAGTTCTGTTTATAAGCATACAAATGATAAGGTTCTTAGCAGCGATGATGGTAATACAAAATCTTCAAATAAAGTGGATTCATGCACGTTGAAAGCTCATCGGAAGAAGATGAAAGTAAGCTAATCTATGACTGTTTGGTCTTATTCAAATAATGTGTTAGATACATGGATATTACACATAGCTCTGCGTTCATGAAGTTGTTAAAAGAAATTTTGTGATGCAACAAGTTTCATATTCTTAACCAATCTTTATCTGGTTGTGTTAAAATACTGTCATATTGTTGAAACTAAAGACAATGCGGCAGCTTAGATCCACAAACAAATTATAATCAAACTCAAACATAGCATGGTTATCAAACTTTTGAAATGTAATTTCTAAAGTTACGTTGCTCTATCACTTATGAGTTTGAATAAGTACTTCAGCAAAAGTGCATTTGTCGTTTATTGGTGTTTCTGCCATATTAAAAACTGTTTTGATGCTTGTTTCTCGTCTCAGGTAGACTGGACACCGGAGCTGCACAAAAAATTTGTGAAAGCGGTGGAACAACTAGGCCTTGACCAAGCCATTCCATCTCGAATACTGGATCTAATGAAAGTGGAGGGATTGACAAGGCATAATGTTGCAAGTCATCTTCAGGTCTTGTGCTCATTAAAGTTTCAAGTTTTCTCTTTTTTTTCCCAAAACTGTATGCATGATGCAATGTCTTTGTTGCATCATGCGCAAATGGTCAACCCCCCTAAACACCATCCTAATTACTGAATGGAGAAAGAGTTGATTAGCTTTTAAGATTCCAAGAAATTTGATTGTGTCTTTGTTTTCTTTCATGACTCTAATCTTTATACCAAATTAAACCAAGTGCATCATCCATTGAGTATGATATAGTCAACAATTTTTTCCACCTTCTTTTTACAGAAATATAGAATGCATAAGAGACAAATATTGCCCAAGGAAGAAGGTAGGAAATGGCTAAATCAAAGGGATCAAATGCAAAGGAGCTATTGTCTTCAACAACGACCAATAATGGCGTTTCCACCACCGAATCATTCCAATCACACCCTTTCGCCAGCTCCTGTATATCCCATGTGGAGGCAATCCGGTGGCCAAGCAGCAGCTATGCCGGTTTGGGGCCCTCCCGGTTATCCTCTGTGGCATCCTACGGAAAGTTGGCACTGGAAGCCGCTTCCCGGGGTAATAACAATGTTGCTTAGAATTCAAGCTACCTTGTACTCTGGCTTCTTATGTAGAAACTATGAACATGAATGCAATTCAATTTTACTAGGTAACCAACAAGGGTCTAACCAACAGCAAGCCAACAAATATTTTTTAACTGCACTCCATACTAATTAATTGTCATTAATTAGTGATTATTTAAATTTTATTTTTTAAAAAAATACATATTAATGATTATTAATTGCAGTTGTTTAAAGTTGGTTGGCTAGGAGTTGTTTACCTATACTTTTCCAATGCCATTTGACATGTTATGTGTTTATCTCTTGAAGTTGCAGATGCATGCGGATGCATGGGGATGCCCGGTTCTGCCACCTCCTCAGGCTCCTCATCCTTGCTTTTCCTACCCTTTGGTGAGTACAGTTCATCTTTTCTAGTTATTCAAATTGTTTACAGTGTGAAGAAAGGCTAATACCGTCGCTTTCGTCAAACGCAGAATGTTCCCGGCATGCACCATACTAGTGCTGTGGATTACAAGTCTATCATGCCACAGAGTTCCCTTGATCTTCATCTGGTAATGCAAAATTCTTTCTCTTTCTTGGTTTCTTTCTTCTTGATCATAGTGAAAAATGGGAAGTCACAGTTTCTGAATTCTCGTTGGCCTAGACTTTAGTTGATGTACATGTTGTGATGAAACTCTCACTCTGCTTGAAACTCATTTAAGATTAATCTATTAGAAAAGGAAAAAGAAGAGTTGAGTGCTATACGCTTGATTGACAGAATGTGCAACACGGTTCATTAGTTCTTGGTACATTATATTCACGTTTAATACTAATCATGTATTTTACAACAATCATAGTTAAATTTCATTTATAATTGCCTATATAAAATACACAATTTTAATACATTGTAAAGAATTTTTATATAGTTGGCCTAACAATGACTACTTCATATCACATACTATACATGATTATTATATATATGATAACATCGTATTCAATGATAATGTAAAATAGTTAAATATGACATTATATGAAAATTAAATTCTTAACTAAATTGCTTGTAAAGTATGAATTTCCTAATGAACCATGTATTTATTGCTGAATCACATGATTTTCCAACTCTTAATCATTTTAAAATCGAAAATGGATCCTCTCAAAATTTTCTTTCGATTGATATTGTTAAAGGAAATTTTATACCATCAACATCTTCTTACATAATTTTTTTCTCCTACTTAAAGAATATATGGTGAGAGATCATATTTTATCACAACAATTGAGAGAAAAATAAATTGAGAGGAACCATTTCCCCTAATATCCAACCATGAAATGCTCAGAAGTCCAACTCTAACTCATAAAAATGCGTTTCCATGCATATACACGCGCCGCAGGCCGAGGAGGTTGTTGACAAGGTAGTGAAAGAAGCAATAAGCAAGCCATGGCTACCATTACCCTTAGGCCTCAAGCCTCCTTCCACAGATAGTGTGCTGGCCGAGCTATCGCGAAAAGGCATATCGACCATCCCTCCATGTAGCAAGAGGTCCTAATCCATGCTGCGCCATGTGACGGCGGCGGCTAGCCACTCTTAGCTGGAGCACTAATTCCTGATGCTGACCAACTCCACATGGATGGTCCATTTGTAATTAATTTTGGTTTTCTCAGCTATATTGGCTAGGAGTTGGACTTGATATGCAGTGGTAAATGTGGCACTTGGGGACCATTTTGTTTGTTTTTTCTGCCTTTTTCCCCCGCTAATTTTATCCCCAAACCACTCTTGCTGAGGGCCTCTCCTATGCTACTACTGTTGAGTGTTTATGTCAGGCCATATTAATGTATATTATGTTGATGCACATGCAACAACAAAATAGACATTGTTCTTAATCTCTTAATCTTAGAGAGACATGATATTTGTACATCCAAAAGTAGGGTAGGGTGTCCGAGACACCTTATCGTCCAATAATCCAAAGATGAAAAATAAGTTTTATTAGGTGTTAAACAAAAAAGGGGGACCACATTGATCTTAGTAATGTTATCTTGAACATGTTTGTAGATATGTTTAGGTTTTAATGTATCTTGTCGGTTCATTATTATAAGAGACAATGCCCTAAATAGGTGTCTAAACGCATAGGATTGAATAACATTTTTGTACTGAATTTCAAAGATGGTGACTATGCAAGCTTATATGTTCAAACATATATTTCTCATATGGAACATTTTTGATATTTCAGGTAAACATAAAAGGTAACATTACAGCTGCATTTTATTAGGTGAACATCAATGAACATGAACATACATAACAATTATTTATGTAAATCATTAATAATTTCAACAGAAAACAAGAGATTAGAAATAAATGCAAAGGGAAAAAATAATGTGCCACAAGTGTTTTTATTTTAATGCAATGGAGGACACCCTATAAGAGCAAGTTGAATGGTTATGAAAGTGGCCACGTATGTGTTGATGCTTTAATATTTGTACAAGAAATTGTGGTTGTAATTTGTAAATAATAGATGCTGACTCTCAAATTTTGTGAAGGGGAATGTGGTGGGGCTGCGTGGGTTGTGAAATATGAATGTGCTTACTTTGTTGGGAGCATCTCAAGTCTACTACTACCCATGAAAGGGATAGGCAGGATGAGTTGGTAGGTATTAAATTGGATTGTGGTCTATAATTTTATTAAATAAATAATTAAATTTTTATATATATATATATATATATATTTTTTTAATTAAATCGTTAATATTTTAATTTTTAATTAGGTCTCTATTAATTAATAGAAAACATTGAAAAAGACGTTTACAAGTTATGAATTTATTATTATACCCATTTCTTTCACTTTACATAAACTTATATTCGCTGGAACCTAATTCTCTTCACCTTTTTCCTTTTCTCATCTTCTATTTTCTTCTGAAATTTTGTTAACATACATGGATGCAAGCCAACTCTTTTCGAAAGTTTCGAGTTCAAGAAATTTCAATAAAAAAAGACATCTATATTTGTGTGGGGAGGCAAATGTTCTATCTTTTTCGACAGTAATAACAAACTCCTCAAATACTCAAAAAAATAAAAAAGATTATAAATGATTGATGATTAGATATGTATTTGTATTTCTGTTGGAAGTTGATAAGGGGAGATAATGATATGGGGAATGTGGTATTATTGAAGGAGCTAGTAGTGTCTGACTGATGAAGAGAAACTTAGCATTTGTAATTGGTGGTGACTGGCACCAACATGAGAGAAGAGAGTTGCATTGTATCTCAGCAAACTTGATGATGAGTTCCTCTCACCACTAATACTACTATTAGTCGTCTCAGCCACTTTGTTCCTCTCCCAATATTCATCATCATCTTCGTTGTTGGTGTTGCCACCACCAAATCTCTTCTACTTCAACAACCGATATCCGTACCACTTGTGCTTTGTCTCACTGTCTGAACAACCAATAGAACCACCCACCAATCTGTCCAAACCCACCGTCCCAAGATCCATAAAGTGAAGAATGAGTGGTTGAGTTGAGTTCTACTCATGACACACTACGAAATAGAAAAGAGAGCGAGGGAAGGGTCTTTTGCACTATGAGAAAGACGAGGAAAAAGGGAGAGGGTTATTTTGTCATTTTGAAAAGAGAGATAATCACGTTTATGGATTTACTAATTACTCATGCTATCTTTAATTTGAGAACAGAATATTTTTTTAATATTTTTGTCACGATAAAAATTTAATTAAAAAATTAAAATAATTTAAAAATTAAAAGAAAAAATATAGACATAATTATAAATTTAGTAAAATTATAAAAATTAACAAAATAATTAAATTTTATTTTTATTCATTATGATTATGATTTATGATTATATTTCAATTGTCAAAATATTTTATATATTCATTCTTTTAATAAAAAAAAAACATTATCTATTTGTCATTTAACCGAAGTTACATCTGTTGAAATCTTGTTCTAAATTACAAATTTCTTGAGAGTGAGGAAAAGAGTGATTAAAGCAGTAGAGATGAAAGAATGACGGAGAGAAACAGAATTTTGCATTGAATGAAAAATCTCAAATCATACAACAATCAACTTCCTATTTATAGCCTAACTATCTAACATAATATAAAAACTCTAAACTAACCAAATTAACTAAACAGAAGCAAAACAAGAAATTAATGGCATTTGTCAACACTAATAACATAAATTAACCTCTTTTAAGTTAGTTACAGAATGCTTCTAATTTTATAGACTTTATATACATAATGTATATTTCAACAACCCCTTTAGGCTAGATGTGTACAAACTATACATTCCTAACTTATCATATAACACTAAAAGATTCTCAGGTCAGGGACTTGTTGAACAAATCTTTAATCTGCTCTCTGGATGGAATTGGTAGCAATTTCAGTGACCTATCCTACACCTTCTCTCTCACTTTGTGGTAGTTAATCTCAATATATTTGGTTCTTTCATGAAACACAGGGTTGCCGGCTATATAGCGAACTGATTGGTTATCATAGAACAAGATCATAGGTTGTTGGAGTTTGATGCCAAAGCTGTACAAAATATAAGTGAGTCAGATTCTCTCACATGTTGTCAATGCCATCACTCTGTACACAAGATGAGTGCACGGGTGTTTGTTGTTTTTAGCTCTTTCATGATATCAGCGAATTTTCAAAGAAAAATCAATATCTAGAGACTGAGCGTCGTGTATCTAGGCAAGTGTCCAAATCTGAATATGAAAATCTCTTGAGAGTGAAGTCACACTAAGTGCCAAACAACAACCCTTTAATTTTGATGGTGCTTGCTTCAAGTACCTGAGTATGTGTAAGCTTGCCTTAAAGTGTTTGTTTTTTACACAGTCCAAGAGCATGCTAGCAACAAAGCTCATATCTGTTCTTTTTTTTTTTTTTTGAAAATTAAAAGAGCTCAACACAGTAGGGTGGAGCATATAGGAACAAACATAACTAGAAATATCCAACATCCCCACGTCATCTCCCACGAAGCCATCAATAACCCTAGGGATGCTTGCCTCTCCACTCGTCACAAGTCAGGGCAGTCATTGTGATGATCTCTTCTACGCCTTTACCTTCATTCTGAAATTGACGCCTTGTGAATTTGAGTGGGACAGTTTCATTACTTGGAACCATGTTCATTCAAGGAATCAAAACGACTTCACCTGCCTTGCTTCCTATAAGTATTGAGCATTCGATGACATGGTTACCGAGTTTCCTAACTTGAAGGCGAGTTCCATTGCATAATCCATTTGATTGATCAATATTTCTTAAAAGCATAATCGGAGAACCAATTTTTAACACCAATACATGTGGAGGGATACCAAAGTAATTTATGGAATTCAATATATCTGGACACATTGCTGTAAGCTCAGATTCCATACTACCTTCTTTCATTGCAAACTGTATCAGAGCTTAGAAATGTGCATTGATCACCGAGCAACATCGATAGGATATAACTATTAACCTCGTCAACAACATCAATGGTGGACGAAAGAATAGTGTGACTATTTAGGTACCCATGTTTGATATATCAGCCAATAGATCAAGGTAGACAAAATCGACCAAATCTTTGAACTGAAATGAGTCACTTGGCAATATGAGATGCTCTGGAATGCAGACAATTGACTCACCATGTAGGTTATCACCAAGTGTTCCATCGCCAATAGAAAGCAACCAATCTGCAAATTTCATGCCATTAAATATATTACCAGCTTTATTGGTACCAACAACTCGCATGTTTTGTCTAAGTTGTATGACACACCAAGAATTCCATAGGTAAGAGGAGCTTATAGTTGCATGGACAATGTCGATCTGGTTCCATGTGGAATAACTGGCAACATTTGTCTAAAGTTACTGCCTAATACAACTATTTTACTAGCAAAAGGTTGGGTTCCATCAAGACCACTCGAGTACTTTAAGAGGTCCCTTAGACATTTATCTAGCGCTTCAAAACAAAACTTATTAAGCATTGGAGCTTTGTCCCATATAATCAACTGGCATGAGCATATTAGATTACCAAGGGGACTATCGCGCTTGATATTGCATATGGAGTCTTTAGTTATGTCAAGGAGAATTTTAAACTGAGAATGGGAGGTTTTTTTAAAAACATTGTTGCAATTCCACTTGATGCAACACAAAGAACAACATGACCAAAAGATCTTACTGTTGTGGAAAGACCATTCCATAGAAATATTTTTTCAGTACCACCAAATTCATAAACAAAAAAAAAACTTTGGCAAAGTACCGTTGACTGCTCCCATGATGGGATTGAATGCATGACTTTGGTCGGTATTGAGTTGTAAGCGCAACTGAGTTGATTGAGTATGCAAAGATTCTAAGTTGAATATATGGCCATCTACATAAGGATTGTGAACAATATCCAACAAAGATGAATGATCACTAAAAGGAATATCGGGATATTCTTTCAAAGAGCGACCATTTGATTGCATCAAAGCTTCTATCTTTGCAAGTATATGAGATTGAATACACTCGTTTGATTAATTGTTGCCTGCAACATGAGGTAATGTTACAAAGGGTGAGGATGAAGATTATGATATCAATAGCAAGATTAATAGAGTTAATTTGATGATTGTACATGAAAAGGTAGGGTCAAAAACTATAAAATAACCATAAATACAAATGGATAAGTAATTTAACAATGAATTGATATACCTTGTGAATTATGTTAATTTATGCCAATATATGAAATATAGTCATGAAAAAATTGTCAACACTTCTCCCATAGAACATAGAGCTTGCTAATATTATTCGATATTAGTAAAATAGCAAACAATTGTCTAAGGTAATGAGAGGATGCCCAAGAGCTAGCTTCAATAATTGCATCTATAAAATCCTTGTCATCTTGGAGTAGTCCTAGTTCTGAGCATGCTTCTTTGTATATTTGGTGTTCCTATACTTCTTTGTACATTTGGTGTTCCTGATTATTAACTGTACGTATAATAGCAAATATTTGACAACTACGTTGTACATTCAATAAAAGGCAAAGATAATATTCCTCTGAATGGTCACGAGGAACATGTGTAAGTCGACCAATAACATAACCTTGTTTTCGTGGCCTCCATGCATCTTTGTCCCATACAAATCTAGAAGGAAATTTTGCATATGTTAGATTGTGACCTTGTTTAGACTTTTGGTTTGCAATAACACTACAAGAAATTACCGGAATAGTTATTGATTTAGTGACCGATTTGAGTGGTCGCTAAAACCTTGGTCACTAATCAGAAAATAGCGACTTCGGTTGCTAAACGTGAGCGACTGATTTTAGCGACCGATTTCTGAGTAAGGCCACCAAACCTTCACCAAAGAGTATCGGCCGTTAAAAAAAATCATTCGCTAATTACTGACAAAAATTTTCATCGCTAAATCGGTCTCTGAGTAAGTCGATCGCTAAATAGTGACTAAATTTTTTGTCGCTAAATCGGTTGCTAAGTGGGGACCTGTATTTTAGCAACCAATATTTCGATTGCTAAATTGGTCGCTAATTAGCAACCAAATTTCCATGGTTGGTCCTAATTTTTTAATTATCAATTTTTTACTAAATTTTTACATCTAGGCGATCAAATATTGAAAAACCATCAACACAAAACCTACACCTTAACACATAAAAGCCAACCCATAACAAATATATCTTAAATAACATAACATACTTAAATAATCACCAAAATAACTCATCAATTCAGCAAGTGTAGGGTGTCCCTGGTTACTGGGTGGTTTATCATTCTTTTTACGTATCCATCTTGCATTTGCCGCTGGGCCATGCACCACCAGTTACACTAGCTTAGCTTTGCTTTTTAATTTCATTTTCATACATCAACTAATATTCACAAAATTAATCATATCATAACTGAACACCCTGCAACATACACTTGAGCAGTATCCCTTTGTCCTATCTTAGTTATTTTCCACACAAAACTTCATTAGATTATTGGAAAGCTACCACCATCAATGAGAAATACTAAAATAGTTTTTGACTAATCAAAGGGCTTAATGAACAAGTATGGAGAAGTGATTATCTTATTTGAGAAGAAAGTTTAGCTTAGACAAAGAGCAAAGAGGATATATGATAATAATTACCAAAGAGACAGAAGCTTAAGCTACAAGAGCAAGAATATCAGCACAAGACACAACACTAGGGCATGAATTTTCAACAGCACTCTTGATTTTATCAACTACATCAAACTCACAAGATGAATTATTGTTTGGAACTACACCCTTCTCGCTCAGTGTTATGTTGCCACCTTGGTCCAACAAAACTGATGCATCACACCCCTAATAAAAAAATAACATTAATAACTTTAATATATATTATAATATAAGCTTATATTATATGTATGGTAATGGTACATTAACAAAGCAATAATGGAAATGAAAGCGAGTTAGGCTTTTGCCAATGTGAGAATCAAATTGCAAAGCTTACTGAACGATACTCCTCACAATGGAAGACACGTTAGGGCATGTGTTGCTGTAGAAGCTTGAACTCAATTGAGCATTTGATGATGAAAAAGTGTTGTTATTAGCACTGAAAAAATTATGGTAGCCATCAGAATGAAATTATTATAAGGAGTGGATCAAAACATGACTCTGGTTTTTTCTTTTTCTATCTTCTTTCATTCGTTCCACGTTTTGTATTCATCATTGATTGATATGATACATATATACTAAGAGAAAAGAAGCTTTAATTTACATGCACTTAATTAACTAATTAGTAATTACTGTGTGTGTTATGTACAATTTATTTGCTTAAAGCTAAAGTTTTAACTGGTTCTTACTTAGAAGTGCACGCTAGCTAGCAATATAGATACAGTAGTATATTGAAATTGTTGTACTCATTAGGTACAAAACGGGACATGGAAAGAAAAATTCAAAACTATAATGAAAATTGAATTAATTTGTTAACATGGAAACCATCTTTGTTTGGCCAAATAACATGAACACCTTGAAAGAAAAACTCCCTAAGATTATACTGAAGATCAAAACACGATATTAAAGAAAGAAAAATAGATTTGTATCAAAGTATCAGCTTATGTGAATATAATCATTTCTCTGCATTCCATATATCAACCTTTAAAAAATAATAATAAATAAACAAAAAACGCAGGATTTTACATCGAAACTATAGAAAATAATTAAAGAAGAAAAAAAAGCATTACCCTAGTAAAAACCTGCAAAAAAACCTTTCCAAGATTCCTATACTACATTTCTTGAATCTACAGCTTCACTAAAATATGATGTTGCATTTCATTTATTAAATTGCAACGAGATTTAATTGTAACACTCTACCACACAGAGCTTTACACCGAGGATATAAAATAGAGGTGGTGAGGCGCTACGACCTCTAAAATAGAATATAAATATGTACAATAGTCAAAAGAATATAGTATACTAGGAGCCTTGAAGAATAAGTAAAACAAAATTGCAAAATTAAAAGCGCAACGCTCAGAAAAGAGATTATTTGCATACGAAGAAAACTAATGGTTCATAAACATATATATAAAAGTAAGAGTAGAGGGTCAAGAATACAAAATATCAAGCTCTGAACTCAGCCTGCGAAACTAAGGTTGGCCAGAAAATAGTTACATACATACATACATACATACATACATACATACATACATACATACATACATACATATATAATCCATAACCCAACATACATAAAAATAACCCTAGTTCTCCATAAAACTCTATGAGGTGCAACAGTAAGACATATATACATAAGGAGAATCTATACATACATATATATAAAAGACCACTTAGTTGCAGAGAACTCCAGACGCCTAGCGAAGTGTCTCTCCACCTGCATATGAAAAACACAACATTAGATGGAATGAGAATCGGGGGTTCTTAGCATGGTAAACACCCTACCACACAGAGCTTTACCCAAATTTTTTTTAAAAAAATATTATTACTTTCAATTTGTTTATTCATTAAAGACCTTATTTTTAGAAATTATTTTATTAAAAGTAATTAAATCAAGTTTTGATAACTAAATTAAAAATTTTACTTAATCTTATAACTACTGAATAATTTTCTATATTTAAATTATAAAACTTAACAGTTGTAAAAGAATAATAATATTACATGATTTTGTTTGTTTAATTGAGATTTTGAGATTTAATACTTTAATTTTTATAAATGGAAAAAATTAATTATATTATCTTATATTTTAAATTGGCATACTTGAGTGGGAGTTAATTAGCAAATCGATAATAAGATAATATTTTTAAAGTAATTTTTTTAGGATAAATTAGATTTCAATTAATTACAATATCCCGAAATTTTATTAAAATGATCCAAACTTTAATTTACCAAAATATCCCTAATTTCAAATTGTCCTAAATTAAACCCTAATCCTAAAATAAAACATAAAATCCTAATCCCCCTTATACCTAACCCTAGCCGCCATTAGTCCTTCCCCTATTCCACCCACGGCAGAGGTAAAAAAAGAAAGAAAGAAAGACCTAAGGAAGAAGGGAAGAACAATGAGGGAGAATGTAAAGGGAGATGACGACGCCGGCGGGGTTGGGTGCCGCCGTTGCCATTGCTGTTAGGCCAGAGGAGAAGGGAAGCGTGGGGTTGAAAGGGAGGAGCTACCTCGCGTCTTGCCGTCGCCACCGCCGTCGCCATCATCACGAATCGCCGCCGTCGTGCTCGCAAGTATGGAGGAAGCCCGTTGCTGCCAGCTTCGTTGGATCTCTATCATCGAACCCGTCCTTGCCGCCACCATTGGAGTTGCGAATGGTGGAGGGAGAAGAGGCGCGAAAGGGAGCGTCACGGTGTTGCCGTGGTCGTCGAGTGGCTCGGCTTGCCGTCGTCGCGTTGAGGCGTTTGGGTGGCTGTTGCGCCGCCGTTCGTTACTGCCTTGTCGCCATTGAAGCTTCGTGTTGCCGTTCTGACCGTCGGTAACCACCGGTGGAACCCCATCTTCTCGGTAAGCGTTTCGTTCTGGAATCTTTGAAAATCAGAATTCTGTTATGAGTTATTGAAGGTTCTGAGACGTTGGTAATGTAGGATCGAATTTCGAGTCTTACATGCTGAATTCAATGGCTGTTGCCTCCGACATCAAGCAGCTGCATCATCACCGGAGTTGTTGCTGCTCTGTATTCTCGATTAATCGTAAGTCTGGTAAGCCGTCCCTTGCTCCGAATTCTGTTAGTCCCTATTCTGTTATATGTTACTAAGATTCTTGCGACGTGAATGCCATAGGATCGAGTTCTGGTTATTGTATGTTACAATTTAAGCTGTTTCGGTTGTTGCAGAAGTGGTTAAAGCTGAGGTTACGGTTGCTGCTGTCGCTGGCCGAAGAAAAAGGGGTTTTTGACACGGTTTGGTTTTGCGAGTTTCGACTTTGAGGTAGGGGCATTTTTATTAAAACTCATTTTTATTCTTAAGAGTTGTTATGAATTGATATTTAGGCGAGTAAATATTTTTTAGTGATTATGGAGTCTTATGAGTTGAACTGAACTGCCTTGAATGAATGTGATTGCTTACTTGCCTGTGGCTAGTTCTGAATATTGAGTTGATATTGAGGTAGTGAATGAAAGATTAATTTGATAATCTGATTTGAATGTTTATCAAGTATAATTTGAGAATTGGAAAGTGATTTGATGTTAGATTTAGTTTGACTTTGGAAAATGATTTGAGATTTGTGAATGACTTGGGTTTGAAAATGTTGGAAAGTGTTTGAGAAAATGTTAGTTGACTTTGTTGGAAATGAATTGGAAGTTGGAAAGGTTTATAATATTGGAAATGAGCTTGATTTGTAGAAAAATGAATTTAAATTGAAAATGGTTTGATATATTGAAATTGTTCTGATTTTGAAATTGAGTTGAAAGGAGTTTGAGAAATGGTTTTGTTGGGACTCAGAAAGGGTGGCAGTGTCCGAGTTTTAGAGGAGATGCTGCCGAAATTTTATAAAATTGGAAGTTTTATTTGAAGTATTTAATTAAAAATATTTGTTCTTAAACATTATATGTTTTAAGATTGATTTATTTATCAGAGAAAGAATTATGTTTTGAATTGTGATTTGTTAATGGATGGAATGGAAAGAAGGATAATGAGAATTTTCTTTGAAATATGATTTTGAAATGAATTTGGAAATGAGATTTGGATTGATGAATGATTATGACGTTGATAATGTTGAGAATTTTGAGATATGAACTTTGAATTATTCACATGGCTTATGAATTTAAATTATTTGAGATACGAGGTGTTCCGGAGGTTACCTGAAACTATAGGTCGATCTCGGATGAGATCCTCGGTACTGGTCGGAATGGTGGTATCCGATTTGTGGGGCTTGATGGAGGTGCTGATTCCTTCGTTCCCGGAGGGTGGGGGGTACCTGCAAGGGACTCTGATACTTAAGTTAGCAAGGGTATTAAGCAGGTATTGAGTAGAATCAGAGTATGAGTTATACCTGGGTGCTTCAGTGTATTTATAATGGCATGGAGTGACCTTCTTAGATAAGATAAGTTAGTTATCTTATCATATCTTTATCTTATTTTTGAGTGAGGTCATCTTATCTTCTGGGGAACCGCCTTTCTCTCAGTAGGCTTGGGCTGCCTTAGGATTTGGGGCATGTTCCTCTATTTGGGCCCCTTTTTTGGGCTTTCTCGTGATTTGGCCAAGCTCTTTGAGAAGAGGTCGGTTTGTCCTGACCTGAAGAGATCGGTCGCTTTGTCTGTAGAACATGCCGGGTCAGACAGCTCGACCCCGGGTATGAACAGTGCCCCTGCTCGAGCTCGGTCTTCCTTTGGAGGTAGAGTCTTAGTTTTTAGGACTTCGAACCTTCTCGGGTGGAGCCGAACTCGAGCATTTTGTCGACTTCATCTTTGCAGAGTTCCTTTAAATACGGAACGTTTTGCTTCCTCTGAGAGCGCGCGCTTTTGTATTAGCATCCTAGCCTTGGAAATGTGCGAGGGTTTTAATGCCCTCATTAATTGGTTTTTAATGCCCCTATTTTCTCTTGGTTTCCTTTAGTTCAAATTTTGTATCCAAGAGACGGTTTTCCTTTTCCCGTAACTTCCCTTCTTTTTCGCCGTTTCCTGTTCTGCATTTCTTATTTTCTTCCTGTGACATTTTGGCATTCGCTGGTGCTTCTGCTTCACGGTCGATCCTTGCTGCTCTGCTCTTCAGCTTTTCCCTTCAAAGCTTTCCTCCTTTTTCCAGGTTGGTTCTATTTTTGATTCTTTGATGACGCTATGATTTTGTATGTTTGAAAAGGTTTGAACCTTTTCCTTAGTTTCTGTACTTGGTTTATTGCTGTGATGCCTGTTTCTTGGTCTTCTTTTGTCCTTATGTATGCTTTGGGTGATTTTCCTGGTTTTGGCTTCTTTTTAGGGTTGATTTCCGTACCACTTTTTCGAAAAAGGTTGCTCCTTTGATAACTTGTTTGCTTCATTGATGATTTTGCTATACTGGTTGATGACTGTTCTTCGATAGAGATGATGGTTTTTGATGACTTTCTTTTGACTTTTCGCCTTTTTCTTCTCGGATCGCTTGTTTTGTTTGAAAGAGGGTTTTATCTTTGTAGCTTTTTCTGGGACTTCACTCTATCATTGCCTCCAAAGGATTCCCCTGGACCTTGGTGTGCGTCTTGGGGTTTTCCTTTTACTGTTTTTGTGTGCTTAAGGTCGCATTTGTTCGAGTTGCTTCCTTTTTGTCCGAACTTGCTTTTGGGGTTAGTAACCCGTTTCCTTTTATTTGTAGGATTAGTTGGCCATGTCGTCTCGCAAAAATATTGTCGAGGCGTCCTCTAAGGTACCTGAGGGAATGTCCGAGTGGTTGGACTCCCTGGTGTTGCTGTGTGTATCCCTAGCTAATGCAGAATTATGCACAGAGCTTAGGAAACACCATCGGATCTGTAGTAGTAAGAATCAAGAACGCAACTATGAGTTGGTGGAACCCGATTCTGATGACAGAGTTTGTTTTACTACTTCGACCCAGGGAGAGCGTCCTTTCTTTTATGCATACGATTTCTTCTTAGCCAGGTGGATATTACCCTTCCTTTTACTTCCTTTGAGACCGACCTATTGTGGTCTTGCAACGTGGCCCCATCTCAGCTTCATCTGAATTCTTGGGGCTTTATCAAGATTTTTCAGATGGTTTGTCATGAGTTTGGCGTTAACCCTCTTTAACCCTTTTTCTGTATCTCTTTGTGTTGACCAAGCCTGGGACTACCAAAAAGAAAGCTTCTTGGATTTCTTTTAGGTCAGCCCAGGGACATAAAGTCTTCTCCATGTATGATGAGTCTTTCCGTGATTTTAAGAATTATTTTTTCAAGATCCAAGCTGTTGAAGGAGCTCGTTCTTTCTTCCTGGATGAGAATGGTGAGCCTCGTTTTCCTTTAGAGTGGCAGAGGAATGTAGTTGTGTCTAGGTATACCTGGGAGATGTTAGATGAGGTCGAGCAGGCCTTTGTCGCTGCTTTAGAGGATATTTGGGGGGAACCTCCTCATCTTGAGACCAAAAAGTTTCTGGGGGATCCATCCTTGATTCGTGATGTACTGGGTATTTTATAAACTGTACTCCCATGTCATTTGTTTTCTGCTTTCCTTTCTGGATATTCATAAGTCGTTTGTATTTTTCTTGTTTTTCAGAGATGTCGAAGAATAATGACTCACTGAAGGCCTTTAAGAAGGCGAGGAAGGCTACTGTGGCTCAGAACGTCCCGGCCAAAGTGGTCAGGGAAGGGTCCTCCCAAGTTTTGTCGAAGCCGTCTGTCCCGAGCTCTCCTGGGCCGAGGAGGATGATCCCGACTCCCCGGGTTCGTTTGGTTGACCCGTCTTCGACTTCAGTGGGTACCTCTGCTCCTCCAGTTGCTCCTTGATGAGCGGATAATTTGTACGCTTTTTGGCATTGTTTTTAGTATGTTTTTAGTATGTTTTTAGTATGTTTTAGTTAGTTTTTATTATATTTTTATTAGTTTTTAGTTAAAATTCACTTTTCTAGACTTTACTATGAGTTTGTGTGTTTTTCTGTGATTTCAGGTATTTTCTGGCTGAAATTGAGGGACTTGAGCAAAAATCTGATTCAGAGACTGAAAAGGACTGCAGATGCTGTTGGATTCTGACCTCCCTGCACTCGAAGTGCATTTTCTGGAGCTACAGAAGCCCAATTGGCGCGCTCTCAACGGCGTTGGAAAGTAGATATCCTGGGCTTTCCAGAAATATATAATAATCCATACTTTGTCCGAGATTTGATGGCCCAAACCGACGTTCAAAATCAGCTCAAAACTGCCCGGCGTTAAACGCCGGAACTGGCACAAGAATGGGAGTTAAACGCCCAAACTGGCACAAAAGCTGGCGTTTAACTCCAAGAAAAGTCTCTACACGAAAATGCTTCAATGCTCAGCCCAAGCACACACCAAGTGGGCCCGGAGGTGGATTTTTATGTCATTTACTCATTTCTGTAAACCCTAGGCTACTAGTTCTCTACAAATAGGACCTTGTACTATTGTATTTTCATCTTTAGATCTTTGAATCTTTGGATCCTTGATCATTTGGAGTCTTTTGATCACGTTTTGGGGGCTGGCCTCATGGCCATGCCTGAACCTTGTTCTTATGTATTTTCAACGGTGGAGTTTCTACACACCATAGATTAAGGTGTGGAGCTCTGCTGTACCTCGAGTATTAATGCAATTACTATTGTTCTTCTATTCAATTCAGCTTGTTCTTATTCCAAGATATTCATTCGCACTCAAGAACTTGATGAATGTGATGATTATGTGACGCTCATCATCATTCTCACTTATGAACGCGTGCCTGACAACCACTCCCGTTCTACAAGCAAACAAGGCTTGAATGTTTATCTCTTGGATTCTTTAATCGGAATCTTCGTGGTATAAGCTAGAATTGATGGCGGCATTCAAGAGAATCCGGAAGGTCTAAACCTTGTCTGTGGTATTCTGAGTAGGATTCAATGATTGAATGACTGTGACGAGCTTCAAACTCCTGAAGGCTGGGCGTTAGTGACAGACGCAAAAGAATCAATGGATTCTATTCCAACCTGATTGAGAACCGACAGATGATTAGCCGTGCCGTGACAGGGTGCGTTGAACATTTTCACTGAGAGGAAGGGGCTGTAGCCACTGACAACGGTGATGCCCAACATACAGCTTGCCATGGAAAGGAGTAAGAAGAATTGGATGAACACAGTAGGAAAGCAGAGAGACGGAAGGGACAAAGCATCTCCATTCGCTTATCTGAAATTCTCACCAATGAATTACATAAGTATCTCTATCTTTATGTTTTATTCATATATCATCCATAACCAATTGAATCTGCCTGACTAAGATTTACAAGATGACCATAGCTTGCTTCATACCAACAATCTCCGTGGGATCGACCCTTACTCGCGTAAGGTTTATTACTTGGACGACCCAGTGCACTTGCTGGTTAGTTGTGCGAAGTTGTATTTATACCACGGTATTGAGCACCAAGTTTTTGGATTCATTACCGGGGATTATTTGAGTTGTGAAAACTAGTGATCACAATTTCGTGCACCAAGTTTTTGGCGCCGTTGCCGGGGATTATTTCGAGTTTGGACAACTGACGGTTCATCTTGTTGCTTAGATTAGGTATTTATCTTCAAAGTTCTTAAGAATGAATTCTAGTGTTTCAAGGTGATGTTCTTATCATCACCAAAGCTGATTGATTCTCATCAATTTAGCTCTTGAATGTAATGTCCTGCTGAAGCTTGGCTAGCCATGTCTAATTCCTTTAGACTAAAGCTTTAGACTAACATTGCATGATTCCTGGAATTCTCATTAAGAATTTTGATATCTTTATTTTCTCTTCCACTTAATTTTCGAAAAATCCAAAAAAATTACAAAATCATAAAAACCAAAAATATTGTATGTTTCTTGTTGAGTCTAGAGTCTCATGTTAAGTTTGGTGTCAATTGCATGTTTCTGTTCTTCTTGTATTTTTCGAATTCATGCATGTGTCTTCATTAATCTTCGAGTTATTCTTGATGATTTCATTGCTCTGATCTTTAAATTCTCTTGACTTGAGTGTTTTGTGTCTCTCATGTGCATCCTCATTTTGTTAGTGTCAGTAGTATACAAACTGCTAAGTTTGGTGTCCTGCATGCATTGTTATTTGATTTTAGTTGCATTTTGATTATTCCTCATTATTAAAAATCCAAAAAAATTTTTTAATTTGTGTCTTTTCAAGTCAACAATACAGAGAATTGAAGATTCAGAACATACAGCAGAGGAATTATACAGAAAAAGCTGGGCGTTCAAAACACCCAGTGAAGAAGGGCAAACTGGCGTTTAAACGCCAGCCAAGGTGCTTGGCTGGGCGTTTAACGCCCAAAAGGGTAGTGCTTTGGGCGTTAAACGCCAGAATGTGCACCATTCTGGGCGTTTAACGCCAGGATGGCACAAGAGGGAAGATTTTGTTTTCAAATCAAAATTTTTTCAAGTTTTCAAAATCTTTTCAAAATTAAATCTTTTTCAAATCAAATCTTTTCAATCAAATCTTTTTCAAAATCAATTTCTTTCCATTTTCAAAAATACTTGCTATCAATTAATGATTTGATTCAACATTTCAAGTATGTTGCCTTTTCTGTTGAGAAAGGTTTAATGTTTGAATCATTTCTTTCCTTGTTAGCCAAGTCATTAATTTTTAAAATCAAATCTTTTTAAATTATTTTCAAATCATATCTTTTCAATCATATATTTTTCTCACATCTTTTTCAAAATAGTTTTCAATCATATCTTTTTTGATTTCTAATTTCAAAATCTTTTTCAAAAATCACTTGATTTCTTTTCCACTCTTGGTTTTCGAAAATCAATTAGTGTTTTTCAAAATGTTTTTAAAATCTTTTACTTAATTTTCGAAAATTTCTTCCCCTCTTCTCACATCCTTCTATTTATGAACTAACACTATTCCTCAATGAACAATTCGAACTCCATCTCTTTTGATAAGTTCGAATTTTCTACCTCTTTCTTTTATTTTTCTTTTCCTCTGACACCTCAAGGAATCTCTATACTGTGACATAGAGGATTCCATATTTTCTTGTTCTCTTCTCTTTCATATGAGCAGGAGCAAAGACAAAAGCATTCTTGTTGAGGCTGGCCCTGAACCTGAAAGGACCTTGAAGCGAAAGCTGAGAGAAGCTAAGGCACAACTCTCTGTAGAGGACCTAATAGAAATCTTCAAAGAAGAAGAATCCATGGCAGCCGAAAACAACAACAATGCTAACAATGCAAGGAAGGTGCTGGGTGACTTTACTGCACCTACTCCCGACTTCTATGGGAGAAGCATCTCTATCCCTGCCATTGGAGCAAACATCTTTGAGCTTAAGCCTCAATTAGTTTCTCTATGCAACAGAATTGCAAGTTCCATGCACTTCCATTGGAAGATCCTCATCAGTTTTTAGCTGAATTCTTGCAAATCTGTGACACTGTCAAGACTAATGGGGTTGACCCTGAAGTCTACAGACTTATGCTATTCCCTTTTGCTGTAAGAGACAGAGCTAGGATATGATTGGACTCACAACCTAAAGAAAACCTGAACTCTTGGAAAAAGCTAGTCAATGCCTTCTTGGCAAAGTTCTTTCCACCTCAAAAATTAAGTAAGCTTAGAGTGGAAGTCCAAACCTTCAGACAGAAGGAAGGAGAATCCCTCTATGAAGCTTGGAAAGGATACAAATAATTGATCAGAAAGTGTCCCTCTGATATGCTTTCTGAATGGAGCATCATAGGTATTTTCTATGATGGTCTGTCTGAACTGTCCAAGATGTCTTTGGATAGCTCTCCTGGAGGATCTCTTCATCTGAAGAAGACGCCTACAGAAGCTCAAAAACTAATTGAAATGGTTGCAAATAACCAATTCATGTACACTTCTGAAAGGAATCCTGTGAGCAATGGGACGAATCAGAAGAAAGGAGTTCTTGAGATTGATACTCTGAATGCCATATTGGCTCAGAACAAAATATTGACTCAGCAAGTCAATTTGATTTCTCAAAGTCTGTCTGGAATGCAAGCTGCACCAGGCAGTACTAAGGATGCTTCATCTGAAGAAGAAGCTTATGATCCTGAGAACCCTTCAATGGAAGAGGTGAATTACATGGGAGAACCCTATGGAAACACCTATAATTCTTCATGGAGAAATCATCCAAATCTCTCATGGAAGGATCAACAGAAACCTCAACAAGGTTTCAACAACAATAATGGTGGAAGAAACAGGTTTAGCAATGGCAAGCCTTTTTCATCATCTTCTCAGTAACAGACAGAGAATTCTAAGCAGAGCCACTCTGACTTAGCAACCATGGTCTCTGATCTAATCAAAACCACTCAAAGTTTCATGACTGAAACAAGGTCCTCCATTAGGAATTTGGAGGCACAAGTGGGACAGCTGAGCAAGAAAATTACTGAACTCCCTCCTAGTACTCTTCCAAGCAATACAGAAGAAAATCCAAAAGGAGAGTGCAAGGCCATCAACATGGCCGAACTAGGAGAGGAGGGAGAGGCAGTGAACACCACTGAGGAAGACCTCAATGGACATCCACTGGCCTCCAATGAGTTCTCCAATGAAGAACCATGGGAATCTGAGGCTCACACTGAGACCATAGAGATTCCAATGGATTTACTTCTGCCATTCATGAGCTTTGATGAGTATTCTTCCTCTGAAGAGGATGAGTATGTCACTGAAGAGCAAGTTGCTAAATACCTTGGAGCAATCATGAAGCTAAATGACAAGTTATTTGGCAATGAGACTTGGGAGGATGAACCTCCTTTGCTCACCAAAGAACTAGATGACTTGTCTAGGCAGAAATTACCTCAAAAGAGACAAGATCCTGGGAAGTTTTCAATCCCTTACACCATAGGCACCTTGACCTTTAAGAAGGCTCTATGTGACCTAGGGTCAAGTGTAAACCTCATACCTCTCTCTGTAATGGAGAAGCTAGGGATCTTTGAGGTGCAAGCTGCAAGAATCTCACTAGAGATGACAGACAATTCAAGAAAACAAGCTTATGGACTTGTAGAGGATGTTCTGGTAAAGATTGAAGACCATTACATCCCTGCTGATTTCATAGTCCTAGAGACTGGGAAGTGCATGGATGAATCCATCATCCTTGGCAGACCCTTCCTAGCCACAGCAAAGGCTGTGATTGATGTGGACAGAGGAGAATTGATCATTCAAGTGAATGAAGAATCCTTTGTATTTAAGGCTCAAGGATATCCCTCTGTCACCATGGAGAGGAAGCATGAAGAGCTTCTCTCAAAACAGAGTCAAACAGAGCCCCCACAGTCAAACTCTAAGTTTGGTGTTGGGAGGCCACAACCAAATTCTAAGTTTGGTGTTGAAACCCCACATTTAAACTCTAAGTTTGGTGTTGGGAGGTTCCAACATTGCTCTGAGTATCTGTAAGGCTCCATGAGAGCCCTCTGTCAAGCTACTAACATTAAAGAAGCGCTTGTTGGGAGGCAACCCAATGTTATATTTTATCTATTTTCCTTTGTTATTTTATGTTTTCTGTAGGTTGATGATCATGGGAAGTCACAAAATCAATTGAAAAAGTAAAAACAGAATAAAAAACAGAAAGAAAAACAGCACACCCTGGAGGAAGAACCTGCTGGCGTTTAAATGCCAGTAAGGACAGCAAATGGGCGTTTAACGCCCAGTCTGGCACCATTCTGGGCGTTTAACACCAGAAAGGGGCACCAGACTGGCGTTAAATGCCAGGAAAGGGCAAGAAGTTGGTGTTAAACGCCAGAAATGGGCACCAGCCCGGTGTTTAACGCCAGAATTGGCATATAGAGCATTTTTGCTCGCCACTTGGTGCAGGGATGACTTTTCCTTGACACCTTAGGATCTGTAGACCCCACAGGATACCCACCTACCCCACCACCCTCTCTCTTCTTCTTCACCCATTCACCAATCACCTCAACACCTCTTCCCCAAAAACCCTTCACCTATCAAATCCCATCTTTCTCTTCACCACTCACATCCATCCTTCATAAAACCTCACCTACCTCACTATTCAAATTCAAACCACTTTCCTACCCAAACCCACCCTCCCATACCCGAACCCTACCCCTCTCTTCACCCCTATATAAACCCATATTCACCCCTTCATTTTCACACAACCTAAACACTACTTCTCCCCTTTGGCCGAACCACAAATCCATCTCCATCTCCTCTATTTCTTCTTCTTCTACTCTCTTCTTTCTTCTTTTGCTCGAGGACGAGCAAACCTTTTAAGTTTGGTATGGTAAAAGCATTGCTTTTTGTTTTTCCATAACCATTTATGGCATCCAAGGCCGGAGAAACCTCTAGAAAGAGGAAAGGGAAGGCAAAAGCTTCCACCTCTGAGTCATGGGAGATGGAGAGATTCATCTCAAGGGTGCATCAAGACCACTTCTATGAAGTTGTGGCCTTGAAGAAGGTGATCCCCGAGGTCCCTTTCAAACTCAAAAAGAGTGAATATCCGGAGATCCGACATGAGATCCGAAGAAGAGGTTGGGAAGTTTTTACCAACCCCATTCAACAAGTCAGAATCTTAATGGTTCAAGAGTTCTATGCCAATGCATGGATCACCAAGAATCATGATCAAAGTGTGAACCCGGACCCAAAGAATTGGCTTACAATGGTTCGGGGGAAATACTTAGATTTTAGTCCGGAAAATGTAAGGTTGGCATTCAACTTGCCCAGGATGCAAGGAGATGAACACCCTTACACTAGAAGGGTCAACTTTGATCAAAGGTTGGACCAAGTCCTCACAGTCATTTGTGAAGAGGGCGCCCAATGGAAGAGAGATTCAAGAGGGAAGCCGGTTCAACTGAGAAGGCATGACCTTAAGCTAAGCCCGTGGCTAGGGGATGGTTGGAGTTTATCCAACGCTCAATCATTCCCACTAGCAACCGGTCTGAAGTTACTCTAGACCGGGCCATCATGATTCATAGCATCATGATTGGAGAAGAAGTAGAAGTTCATGAGGTTATAGCCTAAGAACTTTATAAGGTGGCGGACAAGTCCTCTACCTTGGCAAGGTTAGCCTTTCCCCATCTCATTTGTCACCTCTATTATTCAGTTGGAGTTGACATAGAGGGAGACATTCCCATTGATGAGGACAAGCCCATCACTAAGAAAAGGATGGAGCAAACAAGAGATCCCACTCATCATGAAATCCCTGAGATACCTCAAGGGATGCACTTTCCTCCACAAAACTATTGGGAGCAAATCAACACCTCCCTAGGAGAATTGAGTTCCAACATGGGACAACTAAGAGTGGAGCACCAAGAACATTCCATCCTCCTCCATGAAATTAGAGAAGATCAAAGAATCATGAGAGAGGAGCAACAAAGGCAAGGAAGAGACATTGAGGAGCTCAAGCACTCCATAAGATCTTCAAGAGGAAGAACAAGCCGCCATCACTAAGGTGGACCCGTTTTTTAATTTCCTTGTTCTTCATTTTTCTGTTTTTCGAAAATTTATGCTTATGTTTATCTATGTTTGTGTCTTATGATCATTAGTGTCTTAGTGTCTATGCCTTAAAGTTATGAATGTCCTATGAATCCATCACCTTTCTTAAATGAAAAATGTTCTTAATTGAAAAAGAGAAGAATTACATGAATTTTAAATTTTATAATAGATTAATTATTTTGATGTGGTGGCAATACTTTTGTTTTCTGAATGTATTCTTAAACAGTGCATATGTCTTTTGAACTTGTTGTTCATGAATGGTTGGCTCTTGAAAGAATGATGAAAAAGGAGACATGTTACTGAGGATCTAAAAAATCATAAAAATGATTCTTGAAGCAAGAAAAAGCAGTGAATACAAAAAAAGGGGAGAAAAACGAAAAAAAAGAGAAGAAAAAGAAAAAGAAAAACATAAAGTTGTGATCCAAGGCAAAAAGAGTGTGCTTAAGAACCCTGGACACCTCTACTTGGGGACTCTAGCAAAGCTGAGTCACAATCTGAAAAGGTTCACCCAATTATGTGTCTGTGGCATGTATGTATCCGGTGGTAATACTGGAAGACAGAGTGCTTTGGACCACGGCCAAGACTCATAAAGTAGCTGTGTTCAAGAATCATCATACTTAACTAGGAGAATCAATAACACTATCTGGATTCTGAGTTCCTATAGAAGCCAATCATTCTGAATTTCAAAGGATAAAGTGAGATGCCAAAACTGTTCAGAGGCAAAAAGCTAAAAGCCCCGCTCATCTAATTAATACTGATCTTCATAGTTGTTTTTGGAATTCATTGTATATTCTCTTCTTTTTATCTTATTTGATTTTCAGTTGCTTGAGGACAAGCAACAATTTAAGTTTGGTGTTGTGATGAGCGGATAATTTGTACGCTTTTTGGCATTGTTTTTAGTATGTTTTTAGTGTGTTTTAGTTAGTTTTTATTATATTTTTATTAGTTTTTAGTTAAAATTCACTTTTCCAGACTTTACTATGATTTTGTGTGTTTTTCTGTGATTTCAGGTATTTTCTGGCTGAAATTGAGGGACTTGAGCAAAAATCTGATTCAGAGACTGAAAAGGACTGCAGATGCTGTTGGATTCTGACCTCCCTGCACTCGAAGTGCATTTTCTGGAGCTACAGAAGCTCAATTGGCGCGCTCTCAACGGCGTTGGAAAGTAGACATCCTGTGCTTTCCAGCAATATATAATAGTCTATACTTTGCCAAAGATTTAATGGCCCAAACCGGCGTTCCAAATCAGCTCAAAACTGCCCGGCGTTAAACGCCGGAACTGGCACAAGAATGGGAGTTAAACGCCCAAACTGGCACAAAAGCTGGCGTTTAACTCCAAGAAAAGTCTCTACACGAAAATGCTTCAATGCTCAGCCCAAGCACACACCAAGTGGGCCCGAAAGTAGATTTTTATGTCATTTACTCATTTCTGTAAATCCTAGGCTACTAGTTCTCTACAAATAGGACCTTGTACTATTGTATTTTCATCTTTAGATCTTTGAATCTTTGGATCCTTGATCATTTGAAGTCTTTTGATCACGTTTTAGGGGCTGGCCTCACGGCCATGCCTGAACCTTGTTCTTATGTATTTTCAACGGTGGAGTTTCTACACACCATAGATTAAGGTGTGGAGCTCTGCTGTACCTCGAGTATTAATGCAATTACTATTGTTCTTCTATTCAATTCAGCTTGTTCTTATTCCAAGATATTCATTCGCACTCAAGAACTTGATGAATGTGATGATTATGTGACGCTCATCATCATTCTCACTTATGAACGCGTGCCTGACAACCACTCCCGTTCTACAAGCAAACAAGGCTTGAATGTTTATCTCTTGGATTCTTTAATCGGAATCTTCGTGGTATAAGCTAGAATTGATGGCGGCATTCAAGAGAATCCGGAAGGTCTAAACCTTGTCTGTGGTATTCTGAGTAGGATTCAATGATTGAATGATTGTGACGAGCTTCAAACTCCTGAAGGCTGGGCGTTAGTGACAGATGCAAAAGAATCAATGGATTCTATTCCAACCTGATTGAGAACCGACAGATGATTAGCCGTGCCGTGACAGGGTGCGTTGAACATTTTCACTGAGAGGAAGGGGCTGTAGCCACTGACAACGGTGATGCCCAACATACAGCTTGCCATGGAAAGGAGTAAGAAGAATTGGATGAACACAGTAGGAAAGCAGAGAGACGGAAGGGACAAAGCATCTCCATTCGCTTATCTGAAATTCTCACCAATGAATTACATAAGTATCTCTATCTTTATATTTTATTCATATATCATCCATAACCAATTGAATCTGCCTAACTAAGATTTACAAGATGACCATAGCTTGCTTCATACCAACAATCTCTGTGGGATCGACCCTTACTCGCGTAAGGTTTATTACTTGGACGACCCAGTGCACTTGCTGGTTAGTTGTGCGAAGTTGTGTTTATACCACGGTATTGAGCACCAAGTTTTTGGATTCATTACTGGGGATTATTTGAGTTGTGAAAAGTAGTGATCACAATTTCGTGCACCACTCCTCCTCCAAAAAGACCTCAGACTGTCGAGCCATTTAATCTTGGTGCTCCAGATTTTGATGCGGTTGGGTTTGTAGACCAACAGATTGCTCCTTATGGTGTCATGCTTACCGACGATGTATCCATTCTTCGTCACTTAGAATTTATTACTCGGAGTGGTATTACTCTGGCACACATGGGAGCGGCTTTATACCGAACTGCTCAAGATCTTTCTATTCATGCTACCAAGGCTTTTATGGAGTAGGCGAAATTAGAATTTGACCGAATTAAGGATTTGAAGGAGGAGCTCGAGGTGGAAGTGGCCGAGTTGAAAAAAGAGCTGAAGGGAGAGAAGGCCCGGGCTGTTGGCCTGGCGGCTGCCGCGCAACTGGCCGAGGATACGGCTCAAAAATACAAGGATAGTTATGTTACTACTTATAGAGAGGTGATGGAGCTCAGGAGTAGGTTGGGATCTGTTCAGGCCGATTACTCTGAACTTCAAAGTCATCTCGTAGGTAGTGTTACTGCGGCTTATGAGAATCTGAAAGAGCAATTCCGAGTTCTTACGCCAGATCTCGACCTTTCCCTTATTAGCCTGGACAATATTGTTAGGGATGGTAAAATTGTCCCTGACGATCCCGATGATGATGATGATGATCGCCCTTCACTACCTGCTAACAAGACTTCTACCGTGCCGACCTCTCCGACTTCCACTGCTGGGATTACTCGTCCAGAAGGGGAACCAGATTGCCAAATCTTGATCCGAGATGATGGGACGGTAGATGCGGTGCCTCTTCAGACTCGTCCTCCTTCACCCCAAGTTGATGCTGCTGAGAAGTCTTCTACTGTCGCCTGAGTTTTCTCCCTGTTTAATGTTGATAGCCCGACTTGTGGGCTTTTGAACTCTTTATTTTTGTAAATGGTGATTTGCTGACTATTGCTACTTTTTGGGTTGCTTGTTTAGCAACCTTTATTTTGAAAAACAAAGTAGTTTCCGAGCTTCGGGGGCTTGATTTTGGTGGCCTCTAAAGCTTGCTATTATCATAACTTAGTAGTTTTTATTTCATGTTTGCTTGCACTCGTGTTGGTACCTTCGTAGGGTGGGACATGATCAATTAGACCCCTTTTGGCTCGGTTTTGTTGGTAATTCTCCTTTTTGAACCTCCTTTAAGCCTCTATGGGGGACTATTGTTGTAATTTGACTTGTTCTGAGCCTTTCATCATGTCGGGTCCTGTCGAATTACTAGGTAATCCTCTTTCTTGGATCTTGTTTTAGATCTCTTTCAGGGATTATCTTTTGTAGCTTATCTTTCAGGGCCGACTTTGTCACATTGGGCCCTATCGAGTTACTTAATAATCCTCTTTCTTGGACCTTGTTTAGATCTCTTTCAGGGATTATCTTTTGTAACTTATCTTTTCGGGCCGAATTTCTCACGTCGGGCCCTGTCGAGTTACTTGAAAATCCTCTTTCTTGGACCTTGTTTAGATCTCTTTCAGGGATTATCTTTTGTAACTTATCTTTCCGGGCCGACTTTGTCATGTCGGGCCCTGTCAAGTTACTTGATAATCCTCTTTCTTGGACCTTGTTTTAGATCTCTTTCAGGGATTATCTTTTGTAACTTATCTTTCTGGGCCGACTTTGTCACGTCGGGCCCTGTCGAGTTACTTGATAATCCTCTTTCTTGGACCTTGTTTAGATCTCTTTCAGGGATTATCTTTTGTAACTTATCTTTTCGGGCTGACTTTGTCACGTCGGGCCCTGTCGAGTTACTTGATAATCCTTTTTCTTGGACCTTGTTTTAGATCTCTTTCAGGGATTATCTTTTGTAACTTATCTTTTCGGGCTGACTTTGTCACGTCGGGCCCTGTCGAGTTACTTTATAATCCTCTTTCTTGGACCTTGTTTAGATCTCTTTCAGGGATTATCTTTATAACTTGTTTGTAGGAGTCCGACTTCCTCATGTCGGGCTCTTCGAAGTTATAGTAATCCTCTTTTATAGGGTTGGCCAGACCTCTTTCCAGGGCTTTACTTATAACTTGAGTTGTTGTGGCTGGTCCGACTTTTGTGCCGGCCAGTCTTTAAGTTATTTTATAGCAATCCATTTTATTAGGACCTCATCAGGTCCTTTCTATAGATCACTTTCTATAACTTCTTGCATTATTCTGTTTTCATCTTTGCTGATTTTGTAGATTTTGGATTTTAACCCTCGTTTTTATTGTGATCGCACAGTGAATTCGGTTTTCGCTTTTTGTCGATCTGTAGCTTTATAATCGGGCGATGAATGCTTTCAGAATAATACGACTTGAGCGTTTGTAGAGAATCTGAATAAATTTTATTAAAATAGAATGCAAATATACATGAGGAGTTAATTTCCTAAGTCGAGTGATTTGTAAGTCTTGGCGGTGCGCCTCGGTAAAAAACCTTATTCAGGAAAAAGAGTGCGCCTTGTCCAAGATCTTTTATCATCCCTAGCTATAGTACCTTCTTAGGTTGCAGGCGTGCCATGATCTAGGAAGCTCTCGCCCGTCGAGTTCGGAAAGTTTGTAGTAGCCCTTTTCCAGTACTTCCGAGGGTCCTTTCCAGTTTGCTACCAGTTTTCCTTCTCCGGGTCGAGTTGCTCCTATGTCGTTTCGGATTAGGATAAGGTCGTCTTCAGCAAAGGCCCACTGTATTAATCTTCAGTTGTATCTGGAGGTCATTCGTCGTTTCAACGCCTCTTCAACAGATGTGAATTGTTGTTTTATATTCAGGTCGGCCGCTAGTTTTCTGAAGCATGCGTCTGTGAACTGGGTACCATTGTCTGTAGTGATGGAGTGTGGAACGCCGAACCATGTGACGATATTTCTATATAGGAATTTCTGACTTCTTTGAGCTGTGGCATTGGCCAGGGGCTCTGCCTCGATCCATTTTGTTAAGTAGTCTATTCCTAATATGAGGAATTTGACTTGACCTGATCCTTGAGGAAAAGGTTCGAGGAGATCGAGTCCCCATTTTGCGAATGGCCAAGGTGAGGTTATGCTGATGAGTTCCTCTGACGGAGCGGTGTGAAAGTTGGCATGCTTCTTACATGATGAGGATGTCCTTACAAATTCTATGGCTTCTTTTTGTAGAGTTGGCCAATAAAATCCTGCCCGAAGTACTTTTTTGGCGAGTGCCTACGCTCCGAGGTGATTTCCACAGATGCCACTGTGTACTTCTTCTAGGACGTCTTTTGTGTTGTGATGCTACGATTTTAGGAAATTGCACGATCGGCAAAAATTCCTTCCAGCAAGTGCACCGGTTATCGTCAAGTAAAAACTCACAATAGAGTGAGGTCGAATCCCACAAGGATTGGTTGAGTGAGCAATTCGGATTAGAAGTGTGTTCTAGTTGAGCGGAATCAAGATTTAGATGAGAATTGCGGAATCTTAACTTGCATGAATTAAAGAGCGAGAAACTAAATTGCTGAAATTAAAAAGGGATCGGGGTGATTGCATGAATTTAATTGCAGAATGTAAAGAGAAAGTGGTAGATCAGAAATGGGGAATTTATTGGGTTTCAGGAGATATTGAGATCTCCGAATCAAAACATTTTTATCCCTTCCTCAACCAATGCATTCATTGAATTTTGCTTGGCAATCTTATATGATTGGATCCCAATCCCTTGGCTCACCAATTCTCTCTAAAAACAAACAAATTCCCAATCCCTTGGTTTAAATGTTCATAAGAAGAGATGACGCTCGATCACTGATTATACCACACAGTTTCATGAACCACAATTTGGTAGGATTACATGTCACAATATCCATCCAAACCCCAATCCAATTCACTGTGAGAAAGCTTCTCTAGCATGAATCCTCCATTCCTTTCCCAAGGTTCCGAAGGATTCCAATTATGGATAGTTTCTTTCCTAAGACAACTAACCAATGGAATTAGATCGAGAAGCTTTCTAACAAAATTCAAGAGAAAAGATTGAAGAAGAAGATAAAAACTATTATTGATTCATTGAATTACAATAGAGCTCCCTAACCCAATGAAAGGGGTTTAGTGAGTCATAGCTCTGAATTCAATTACAAAAAGTATGAAAACTAGAAAAATGATCAAAAGTTCTCCAAATCCCCTAAAATCCCCGAACTAACTTAAATTCTATCCTATTTATACACTTTCTAAATTGAGCTTCTGTTGTGTTTCTTGGGCTTTGAGGCCTTTCCCTGATTTCCTTTTGCTTTGGGTTTATGATCCATAATCCTGACGAGGCTGCTGATCCAATTCTGTAACATTCATTGAGCCAACTTAGTGATAATCAAGTAATGACACATGACTCAACAAATTGAAATTCCAGACTCATCAATTCTTCAGGCCCAATCTCATAAACCATGATATTCAATTGGGTTTCATACTAGAGTATGTTTAAGTTAATGTTTGTGCTCAAATGCTAACTTAAACTGCAATATCTTTGGCCCAGAAACCTTTTCAAATAGAGGCGTTTAAGTTGCAGTTTAAGCTTAAACTGCAACTTAAACGTTGGACACTCCTGGAGTTGGTATAATTCAAGCACGTTTAAGCTTCAGTTTAAGATTAAACTGAAGCTTAAACGTGGAAATGGAAGAAAGCAACCCTGGAGGGTAAAGTAGTCGAACACGTTTAAGCTTCAGTTTAAGGTTAAACTGAAGATTTAACGTGGAAATGGAAGAAAGCAACCCTGGAGTGTGGAATGGTCGAACACGTTTAAGCTTCAGTTTAAGGTTAAACTGAAGCTTAAGCGTGGAAATGAAGAAAGCAACCCTGGAGGAGAATTTTGGTCGAACACGTTTAAGCTTCAGTTTAAGGTTAAACTGAAGCTTAAACGTGGAAATGAAGAAAGCAACCCTGGAGGAGAATGGTTGAACACGTTTAAGCTCCAGTTTAAGCTTAAACTGGAGCTTAAACGTGGAAATGAAGAAAGCAACCCTGGAGGAGAATGGTCGAACACGTTTAAGCTTCAGTTTAAGGTTAAACTGGAGCTTAAACGTGGAAATGGCTCCCTGGTGCATTTCTCATTTCTGGCGTTTAACTTCCAGTTTAAGGTTAAACTGGAGGTTAAACGCCACTTTCAGCTTTTCCTCAGCTTTCATGATTTTGGCGTTTAAGCTCCAGTTTAAGCTTAAACTGGAGCTTAAACGCCACTGATAGTTCCCAGCATTATATGGCTTGGCAGTTTAAGTTCCAGTTTAAGCTTAAACTGGAACTTAAACTCCACATGTGATATTCAAGCTTCCTTTATTGATTTTGTTGCTTCCTTGCCTAGCCTCTTCTTCCCTGAAATCATCCAAACAACTGCATCAAAGTCTTGCAAAATTTCATGAGAAATCTTCCATTCATAGCATTCAAGTAATATAACTAAAAACTCATGGAATTTGCATCAAAATCATACTATTTGGATAGTTCATTGCTTTGTTATTCATTTAACCATTCTTGGTTACTTTAAGCTCAAGAAAATGCATAAAACAACTAAAACTAATAGAAAAATGCTAGTGAAACTAGCCTAAGATGCCTTGGCATCACAACACCAAACTTAATACTTGCTTGTCCCTAAGCAAGTCCTGAGTTATTTGAGAAGAAAGTATGAAACAGAAAGCAATTACATTGGCTATATTAGCAAACATTTGAAGTTCATCAGAAAGGTTTTATGCAGAAAGTTGCAGCATCACTTTTTCATTCTTATCAGGTAAGATTATCACTTTTTCATTGCATCCATCAAACACTGCTATGGCCTCTTGTTATTCTTATGTCCTTGGCACTTTTCCCTTCTTTGTTTTTCTTTTTCTTAGAGCTCCTTTGCTCCTTGTTTGCTCAGTGTCATGTGTTGCACAAGCCTTTGGCATTTTCTTTTTCTTATCAGTGCACTACACATATCCACTACAGGCATTTTAGTTCACATTTCTTTTTGAGACATTGGTGCCCAACACCTCTTTGTGTGACTAAATGTTTTGTATTTAGGTTGCTCTTGATAATGGACTTTTGGTTGATAATCCCGGGTTAGTTAACCCAAGTTACCAAGTGTTGAAACACTCCTCAGAACCTATTCATCCAAGCATATCCTTAATACATAAACACCACAGGCATTTGTCTCAGAAGTTCAAACCATTGGTGCCTAGCTTATTTTCTCAATTTTTTTGCTTTTTGGTTGCCCTTTTTCAGTGGCTTTTTCTTCTTCTTTTTCTTTCTTTTTCATGGCCAAAGACATTTATTCATCAAGATCCATAGACAGTATTCAAACTTCTACACAAAAATGATAATTCTACACTCAATTTCCAGTGATCTGACTAAACAATCAAGCATGCATACCACCACTTAATTCTACTTGATTTGTCACTAATTGAGCCAAGTTACTTTTGTTCAAACTTTTCTTTTATTTTTGGAAACAGAACAAGCATGGCAAGCATTTGTTTAAGAAGGTGAAGTTATATCCAAACATCTAGGCATTCACTTTATTCAAAGCAGTAAACCAACACTCATACTAAAAACTTCACATTCCAGAAAGATTCAACAATTACAGTTTAAACCAGAACAAGCATGCTTTTGTTTGCCTTTTAAAGAATGGTCAAGGAACAACACCACCTTGTGAAATTTCTTGTTTTCTCTTTGTTGCCAGGAAACAATTTGATTTCTCCTTCTTCTCCTAGTTGTTGCTTCATGTTCTTTCTAAGATCCTTGTTTCCTTTCCTGCAAAGAGTGATGAAGTTGCTTGCTTTTCAAGCACTTGAGTGGTTAGCTCAACTATGTATGGGCAAGTGTCTGAGTCTTAAGTTGGTGTGTGAACACCAAACTTAGTCTCCTACTTACTCCTCTGCTCTTTGAATCCTTGAATTCTCCTTGGAATGAAGTTGCTGCTAAGGATTTTAAGTATTTCTGTGATTGCTTAGAATGGTTGTTCCTTTCATATAATTCAAAGGTTGTTGTGTTCAGTTGATCTGTATGGTGGAACACCAAACTTAGACTCACACATTCCCCTTTGAATTATTGATCCACGAATTCATTGTTTGGTGTGAAACACCAAACTTAATTCTTTGCAATGCACAGAAACTACTTCACCTTTTATTGAAACAAATAAAAGAAACAGCAAAGGAGTATTACCTCAGGTTGGGTTGCCTCCCAACAAGCGCTTCTTTAACGTCATTAGCTTGACGGTTGTCCCTTGTTAGGGTGGATTGTAGTGCTTGGTGTCCTCTCCTCTCACTATGAAAACGTCCCCATTTGATTCCTTCATGATTTCCAAATGTTCCATAGAAAGAACTTTCCTGATTGTGAACACTTGAGGGAGCTGGGAAGGAATGGTTTTGAGGCCAGGTGGGATTGGCAGATAATGACTTGATATCACTTTATCTCCTGGAGAGAAACCTTCAGTGGGAATTTTCTTGTTTCTCCACCCTCTTGGCAATTTCTTTACAATTCTTCCCTTTCTCTTGAGGATTTCTTCATTGACCCTTATGCCAGGAGGATCCTTCTGATCTGTTTCTATTGATTCTTGTGGCTTTAACTTTTGCAATTCTTGTTTGCCTTCCAAGGACTGTTTCAGAGTTTCAGCTGCTGGATTGCTTTCCTCCAAACACAGATGGCTACTATCATCCTTAGGCTTTTCAGGTTCTGGTTCAGGCTCAGATACAGGTTTGAAAACATGGAAAATGAGCTGTTCATCATGTATTCTCAAAATTAGCTCTCCTTGTTCTACATCTATGAGCGCTCTAGCAGTGGCTAGAAATGGCCTTCCCAGAATGATAGGGTGTAGGTAGCTTTCCTCCATGTCCAAAATGACAAAGTCTGTGGGGAAGAAATAATTTCCCACTTTCACCAGCACATTCTCAACTACCCCTTCAGCTTGCTTCTGAGTTTTGTCAGCCAGTTGTATGATTACATCAGTGGATCTCACCTCATTCAGTTGTAGCCTCTTCATAAGAGTCAGAGGCATCACATTTATGCTAGCTCCTAGATCACAGAATCCTCTGTCAATTTTTGTTTCCCCTATGATGCAGGGGATATAAAAACTTCCTGGGTCTGTTTTCTTAGAGACTATGTCCTTCTTGATGAGGGCACTGCATTCTTTGTTCATTATTACAGTTTGTCTTCCCTTCAAAACTCTTTTCTTGCTCAGCAATTCCTTCAAATACTTGATATGTGTAGGCATCTGCTGGAGAATCTCAAGAAAGGGAATATTGATATGGAGAGACTTAAATGTCTCTAAAAACCTTGAATATGTTTTCCCTTTTTCACCTCCTCCTAACCTCTGAGGAAATGGTGCTTTTGGTTGGTATGTTTCCAGCATGCCTTTATTTTGCAGTTCCTTGGCTTGCTCAGTTTCACTTTCCTGCTTAGCTTCTTCCACACCTTCCTTCAAGATTTCTGGCTCCTGTTCTGAGGGTCTGATTCCTTCTTCTTCTGAGACTTCCTTCAATATGGTGATAGCCTTGCATTCTTCCCATCTCACTCCCTTTTGTTCCCCTTTAGGATTCTTTTCTGTGTCACTAGGGAACACTGCAGTTGACTTGGGGGCCTGTTGAGATAGCTCTCCTACTCGAGACTCCATCCTCTTGAGTTTTTCAACTCACTTATGTCCTGACCCATGGTTGCAAGCATTCCTTCTATCCTGTTTAATTGATCTTGAAATTGTTGGTTCGGATTAGGTTGGGCAGGTTGATTATTTTGGCCATGATATGGTGGTTGGGAGTAAGTGTTTTGTGTGGCTTGGTATGATCTTTGGTTGGAGTTTTGGTATGTGGAATTGTTATGTTGGTTGGGGTTGTAAGGTTTGTGGTTTTGTGGTTGGGTTTGCTGGTTTCCCCACCCAAAGTTTGGGTGATTTTTTCAGCCTGGGTTGTAATTGTTGGAATGTGGATCATATGGTTGCCTTTGTTGATTTCCCACATAGTTGGCCTCTTCCCAATCACCTCCTTCAGTGCTTACCTCCTCTTGATCTTGTGTGTGTATTGCAGCCACTTGATTTGTTTCTAATTTCCTGGTGAGCTCTGCTAGTTGCTTGGCAAACACCTTGTTTTGGGCTAGAATTGTATCAACATGGTTCAGCTCCATGACTCCCTTAGTGTTGTGTCTCTCTGAAGCATAGTAGTACTCATTCTCAGCCACTGTCTCAATCACTTCAATGGCTTCTTCCACAGTCTTTTTCCTGTTCAATGAACCTCCTGATGAATGGTCTACAGCCTTCCTTGATTCATAAGAAAGTCCATCATAGAAAATATGCAATTGCACCCAGTCATGGAACATGTCTGGTGGGCATTTCCTTGTCAAATCCTTGAACCTCTCCCATGCCTCGTAGAGAGTTTCACCATCTTGTTGTCTAAAAGTCTGAACCTCAGATCGAAGCCTCTTGACCTTTTGTGGGGGTAGAAACGTGCCAGAAACTTGCTTTCCACCTCATCCCAGGTTGTTAGGCTCCCCCTTGGGAATGATTCCAGCCACTTAGCTGCCTTGTCCCTAAGTGAAAATGGGAACAAGAGCAGTTTATAGGCATCTTCCTGGACTCCATTGAACTTCACAGTGTCGCAAATTCTCAGGAATTTTGTGAGATGTTAGTTTGGATCTTCATTAGCACTCCCACCAAATGAACAATGATTCTCCACCAGTGATATTAGCTGTGGTTTGAGTTCAAAATTGTTGGCCTGAATGGGTAGTTTTTGAATGCTGCTACCACAATTCCCAGAGGTTGGGTTTATGTATGAACCAAGAACCCTCCTCTCGGGAATGACATTGTTTCCATCAGCTCTCTCATGGTTGTGAACTTCTCTATCCATGTTGAGATCTAGAGCTTCCTCAAAATTGTCCTCAGATTCTCCTTCAGATTCTTCTTCTCCCAGTACTCTCTTCCCTCTTGCTTCCCTTCTAAGTTTATGAAGGGTCCTCTTTGGTTCGGTATATGGAGGAGTTGATGTCTCTCCTCTCCTACCTGTCATACAAGAACACAGCACAGGCAACAAACAAGTGAAATACTCTTGGTTAACGGGAGAGTATGGTTAGAGCAGTTGAGGAATTAATTCAAATAGTTAGTGAGTCAGTGAGTTAGTTGCTTGAATTTAAAGGCATAAAGAAAGAAAGCAAGTAACAGAGTGCAGAAATTAAAATTCAACAAGTAACTTGAACTGAATTAACAAAACAAGAAAAATGCTCAATCTAGTTAACTTCCAATTTGAGAATTGTCAATCGAAAACCAATCCCCGGCAACGGCGCTATAAACTTGATGCTACGATTTTAGGAAATTGCACGATCGGCAAAAATTCCTTCCGGCAAGTGCACCGGTTATCGTCAAGTAAAAACTCACAATAGAGTGAGGTCGAATCCCACAAGGATTGGTTGAGTGAGCAATTCGGATTAGAAGTGTGTTCTAGTTGAGCGGAATCAAGATTTAGATGAGAATTGCGGAATCTTAACTTGCATGAATTAAAGAGCGAGAAACTAAATTGCTGAAATTAAAAAGGGATCGGGGTGATTGCATGAATTTAATTGCAGAATGTAAAGAGAAAGTGGTAGATCAGAAATGGGGAATTCATTGGGTTTCAGGAGATATTGAGATCTCTGAATCAAAACATTTTTATCCCTTCCTCAACCAATGCATTCATTGAATTTTGCTTGGCAATCTTATATGATTGGATCCCAATCCCTTGGCTCACCAATTCTCTCTAAAAACAAACAAATTTCCAATCCCTTGGTTTAAATGTTCATAAGAAGAGATGACGCTCGATCACTGATTATACCACACAGTTTCATGAACCACAATTTGGTAGGATTACATGTCACAATATCCATCCAAACCCCAATCCAATTCACTGTGAGAAAGCTTCTCTAGCATGAATCCTCCATTCCTTTCCCAAGGTTCCGAAGGATTCCAATTATGGATAGTTTCTTTCCCAAGACAACTAACCAATGGAATTAGATCGAGAAGCTTTCTAACAAAATTCAAGAGAAAAGATTGAAGAAGAAGATAAAAACTATTATTGATTCATTGAATTACAATAGAGCTCCCTAACCCAATGAAAGGGGTTTAGTGAGTCATAGCTCTGAATTCAATTACAAAAAGTATGAAAACTAGAAAAATGATCAAAAGTTCTCCAAATCCCCTAAAATCCCCGAACTAACTTAAATTCTATCCTATTTATACACTTTCTAAATTGAGCTTCTGTTGTGTTTCTTGGGCTTTGAGGCCTTTCCCTGATTTCCTTTTGCTTTGGGTTTATGATCCATAATCCTGATGAGGCTGCTGATCCAATTCTGTAACATTCATTGAGCCAACTTAGTGATAATCAAGTAATGACACATGACTCAACAAATTGAAATTCCAGACTCATCAATTCTTCAGGCCCAATCTCATAAACCATGATATTCAATTGGGTTTCATACCGGAGTACGTTTAAGTTAATGTTTGTGCTCAAATGCTAACTTAAACTGCAATATCTTTGGCCCAGAAACCTTTTCAAATAGAGGCGTTTAAGTTGCAGTTTAAGCTTAAACTGCAACTTAAACGTTGGACACTCCTGGAGGTGGTATAATTCAAGCACGTTTAAGCTTCAGTTTAAGGTTAAACTGAAGCTTAAACGTGGAAATGGAAGAAAGCAACCCTGGAGGGTAAAGTAGTCGAACACGTTTAAGCTTCAGTTTAAGGTTAAACTGAAGCTTAAACGTGGAAATGGAAGAAAGAAACCCTGGAGTGTGGAATGGTCGAACACGTTTAAGCTTCAGTTTAAGGTTAAACTGAAGCTTAAACGTGGAAATGAAGAAAGCAACCCTGGAGGAGAATTTTGGTCGAACACGTTTAAGCTTCAGTTTAAGGTTAAACTGAAGCTTAAACGTGGAAATGAAGAAAGCAACCCTGGAGGAGAATGGTCGAACACGTTTAAGCTCCAGTTTAAGCTTAAACTGGAGCTTAAACGTGGAAATGAAGAAAGCAACCCTGGAGGAGAATGGTCGAACACGTTTAAGCTTCAGTTTAAGGTTAAACTGGAGCTTAAACGTGGAAATGGCTCCCTGGTGCATTTCTCATTTCTGGCGTTTAACTTCCAGTTTAAGGTTAAACTGGAGGTTAAACGCCACTTTCAGCTTTTCCTCAGCTTTCATGATTTTGGCGTTTAAGCTCCAGTTTAAGCTTAAACTGGAGCTTAAACGCCACTGATAGTTCCCAGCATTATATGGCTTGGCAGTTTAAGTTCCAGTTTAAGCTTAAACTGGAACTTAAACTCCACATGTGATATTCAAGCTTCCTTTATTGATTTTGTTGCTTCCTTGCCTAGCCTCTTCTTCCCTGAAATCATCCAAACAACTGCATCAAAGTCTTGCAAAATTTCATGAGAAATCTTCCATTCATAGCATTCAAGTAATATAACTAAAAACTCATGGAATTTGCATCAAAATTATACTGTTTGGATAGTTCATTGCTTTGTTATTCATTTAACCATTCTTGGTTACTTTAAGCTCAAGAAAATGCATAAAACAACTAAAACTAACAGAAAAATGCTAGTGAAACTAGCCTAAGATGCCTTGGCATCATGTTGGAAGTCGGCACACATTTTAGTAGTGGTATCGAAATCCCTCTTCTGTATAGAGTATTATTTATGAGCGTGTAGTATTGTGCTTCTCGTTTTAACCTTGTTGCCTCTTTCTCATCTATGGGGAGGGCTTCTGTTCTGAGGTAGTTAATTATGGGAGTCATCCACCCCTGATCGTGACCTGTTATGGCTAGGACCTTTTCTTCTTCTGAGATTGATGGATTCTGTAGAATTTCTTGTATGAGGCTTCTATTGTTGCCTCCTGTTTTGGTGCTGGCTAGTTTTGAGAGTGCATCGGCCCGGGCGTTTTGTTCTTGGGGTATGTGACGAATCTCTTACTCTCCGAGTTGTCCGAGCTGTTCCCTGGTTTTGTCCAAGTACTTTTTCATAGTGGGATCTTTGGCTTGGTAGCTTCCTGTTATTTTTGAAGTAACTACCTGTGAATCGCTGAAGATGATAAGTTTTTGAGCTCCAACCTCCCTAGCCAGCTTCAAACCAGCTAGTAGTGCCTCATATTCCGCTTGGTTGTTTGAGGCAGTGATAAACCACTATTTTATGGTTTATCTTGTACTCAATTGAGTGGTTTTTATTAACTCTTTACCCACTTATTCATACTATTTGCATGGTTTTATATTTCCTTCCTAATTATGTGTTTTGATTGAAAACATGCTTCTTTGATCTTATATTTGCTTATTATTAATCCTCTCTTATTACCATTAGATGTCTTGATATGTGTGTTAAGTGTTTTCAGAGATTATAGGGCATGAATGGCTCAGAGGATGGGAAGAAAGCATGCAAAAGAGGAAGGAATGCAAGAAGTTGGAGAAATTGCTAAGCTGTCCAGCCTGACCTCTCTGCACTCAAACGGCTATAACTTTAGCTACAAAGGTCTAAACGACGCGGTTTCAGTTGCGTTGGAAAGCTAACGTTCGGGGCTTCGATTTGATATATAATTTGCTATAGCTGCCCTGACGTCAGGCGACGCGAACGCGTGAGTCACGTGGACGCGTGACCTGGCAAGAACGCAACCCGCGCGGCCGCGTGAGCCATGCGGCCGCGTCACTTTTCCGCTACCTGTACGGACCAGAAAGTGCTGGAAGTGACTTCTGGGCTGCTTTTGACCCAGTTTTCAGCCCAGAACACACAAATTAGAGGCTATAAAAGTGGGGGAATGCATGTATTCATAATTATTCACTCATAATTCACTTCTCATGATTTAGATTAGTTTTGAGAGGGGTTCTCTCCTCTCTCTCTCTTAGGATTTAGGATTTCTCTTAGTTTTAGGAGTGACTCTCAATCCCAGGTTCTTTATTTTTATTTATTTTTCCAATTAAATTTATGAACTCTTTCATGTTATGATTTTCTTTGAATTAATATTATTTGAGATATTTCAGTTATTATTGCTTTCTTTTAATTACATGATTATTGCCTCCCATCTGAAGGCATTTTTATTCCAGCAGTTTCAATTTTCTTTCCTTTTGGCTTTGGTTAAATAATTGGTGACTCTAGAGTTATCAAACTCATTGTTGATTGAAAATTGGAATTCATCCACTTAACTTACCTTCATAGTTAGAGGTTAACAAAGTGGGAGAAAAATCCAATTCTCATCACAATTGATAAGGATAACTAGGAAAGGATCTCCAGTTCTTTTACCTTGCCAAAGGTTTATTTTACAGCTATTATTATTTTATTTTACTTGTCATATTCGCACCTTACTTCCAAAACCCCAATTTTACCTTTTTCATAGCCAATAATAAGAACATACCTCCCTGCAATTCCTTGAGAAGACGACCAGAGGTTTAAATACTCGGTTATCAATTTTAAAGGGGTTTGTTACTTGTGACAACTAAAACGTTTGTACGAAGGGATTTCTGTCGGTTTAGAGACTATATCTACAACGCGACTGTTTTTATGACATTCTTTACTGGCAAAAATCCTAACGTCAGGCAGGGAATCCGAATTTGAGGGAGAGTTCGATTTGGGTTCCTTGGTCGCTTTCAATTATTACGTCTGCGCCACTTCCCGTTTTATTTGAGGAGCCATCCACATATAGATTCCATAATGCGGGGATTTCGGGTGTGTCCGTAAATTCCGCAATGAAGTCGGCCAGATATTGAGATTTGATGGCCGTCCGAGCTTTGTATTTAAGGTCGAATTTGGATAACTCGACTGCCCATTGCAAGATTCTGCATGCCAAGTCTGTTTTCTGTAAGATCCCTCTTATGGGCTGGTTGGTCCGAACTTTAATGGTGTGAGACTGGAAATATGGGCGAAGTCGTCGAGATGTTATTATGAGAACGTAAGCGAACTTTTCTATTTTCTGGTAATTCAGCTCGGATCGTCATGCTTTGCTGATAAAGTATATGGGTTGTTGCCCACTGTTGTCTTCTTGGACCAGTGCTGAGGCTATCATCCGATTTCCCACCGCGAGGTACAATATGAGTGGTTCTCTGATAAACCATTATTTTATGGTTTACAATGTGTTTAATTGTGTGGTTTTATCATGATCTTTACCCACTTATTCATATAATTAGCACGCATTTATATTTTCTTCCTAAAATTATTACATAATTGAAAACTTACTTCCTAGAGACTTTTAATTAGGTATTTTAATTCTCCTTTATTCCATTCGATGCCGTGATCTGTGTGTTAAGTGTTTCAGGCTTTATAGGGCATGAATGAGTGGGAGATTGGAAAGGAAGCTTGCAAAAAAGGAAGGAATACAAGGAATTGAGGAGATGACCAGCGAGAAGTGACGCGGCCGCATGACTCACGCGACCGCGCGAGAGAGAGAGGAAATCGCAGTGACGCAGTCACATGGCTCATACGACCGCGCGGATTGGAAAAGCATAAGTGATGCGGAGGCATGGAAAAGCAAAACGCCGAATGACGCGTCCACATGAATGACCCGACCGCGTGACATGGGCGATCTGCAGAATCTCAGAAGTCGCTGGCAGTATTTCTGGGCCGGATTTCAACCCAGTTTTCGGTCCAGAAACACAGACTAGAGCCAGGGAACATGCAGAAACAAGAGACAACATTCATTCCACATAATTTTTAGTTTTAGATCTAGTTTTTACTCCTCCTCTAGGTTTTCTCTCTATACATTCATAGTTCTTAGGATTTTATTTTCTGTTGCTTTTTGCATCAGGATATTGAGAAGAGTTATTACCTCATCAAGACTTCATCGTTCTAGTTCGTTTTCTTTACTTGGCTTTAGTCTTCCATGTCCTTTAATTTACTCAATTCTATTATTGGATTATTTTAGAATTTATTAATACAAGAATTACCTCTATTTTTAATTGATTCTTTTGAGTTTTTTTTATTTATCATGTCTTTCTTTAATTCCTTTTCCTATGTTATGAGTTCTACATTCACAATGAGCGAGTAGTTCCCTAACTTGATGGGAAGTTGATTGAAAGGAACCCTTGAGTTGGGGTGCTTAAAGGAAAAATTGTAATTGGGTTCATTGTTGGAATGCCCTCTAGTCACTGACACTAATCCTTTTCAATAAGCGAATTGGGACTTGTGAATAGAAACAACATTCCAACTTGTTTGACTTTCCCTTACCTAGTAAGGGATAACTAAACAGAGCAACCTTCAATTATCAATTAATCTTGAGAGTACTTCAACAAGAATAGGGTTTCCAACTAATCTACTCCCAGTCAAGGCTTTTATTTAGGATTAATTAAATTCTCTAATTTAATTTCCTGTTATCAACTCAACCATTTTTGAAAACATCTTATTGATAAAATAGCACATTTCTCTGCAACTCGTTGGGAGACGACCTGGGATTCATATTCCCAGTATTTTAATTTTAATCTTTGTGACAACCCTTTTTAAATTGATGAGCAGATTTTCGGCTGGTTAAGGATTGTACTTGCAACATATTTCTATTGATAATTTCTTAACTTGCCAATTTCCTCCACGTCAATTTTTGGTGCCGTTGCCGGGGAAGTTGCAACAGTGTGCTAATTTATTGATTGGTATTTATTTAATTGCAATTTTTCTTTTTATTTTGTCACTATGAGCTGTACGTTTCTTTCGTTAAATGATGCGTTCACTTCCTGATCCAAGCTTGCCAGTATTTGACCCTGAGATTGAAAGAACTCTTTCACGTATAAGGCAAGCTCGGCGTCGGCGAGTCCTCTCTGAGGACGAACCTGAAACGTCATTTAAGGAAGAAGCAAGCTCCCTCTCTACTGATCCAGTTAATTTACGTGCAGGCAACATGGCAGCACCAAGGAGAGTCACTATCCAGGAGGAAGGAGCCCCTGATTTTACACTCCAACCATTTCAGGCACACCACCCCGCAGTGGCTGTGGATTTCGAAATAAAGTCTTCGCTACTCAACTTGATGCCCAAGTTTCATGGCTTACCTGCTCAAGAGCCTATCAAGCACCTTAGGGATTTTCAGACTGCCTGTTCTACTGTTAAGCGTGATGGCACTGATGAAATCTCCATTCTGTTAAAAGCCTTCCCATTTTCTCTTGAGGGAAAGGCAAGAGAGTGGTACTACACTCAACCCGGAACAACTATTTCCAACTGGGAGACGCTTAGAAGAGAATTTTTGGAGAAATTCTTTCCAGCTGAGGTTGCAGATAAACTGAGGAAAGACATGTCCATGATCGTTCAGGATGAATCTGAGACTCTTTATGAATACTTGAAACGCTTCAATAATCTTCTAGAAGCATGCCCCCACTATATGATTGACAAGATAGTGTTGCTCAGCTACTTTACACAGGGCATGAAATCTCAAGATAGGACCACATTGGAAGGTGCTAGCAATGGGTCTATGAAAAAGTACAAGACTACGGAAGAAGCATGGCAATTGATTAGCGACTTAGCTGAATCTACCAGGAATCACAGGCAAAAGCAAAGTCGGTCAAGAGCTGTTGCAGAAGTATCCACTAGTAAAGAGACTGCTGCTATAGCTCAGAGCTTATGTGAAATGACTAACTTGCTGAAGCAGATGCAACTAAATCAACAACAGCCTCAGCAAATTCAGCCTTCTCCACCACAGCACAGTCAGCAATTGGTTCCACAAAGAGTATGCAGAATCTGTGTAGATTACAGTCATTACACTGATGAGTGTCCGCAACTCCAACCGAAAGACCACACTGTAGTAGCCACTCATAACTTCTACGACCGCCCCAATTAAGGGTACAATTAAGGTGGCAGCTATAACCAAGGATGGCAGGATAACTCTAACCAAGGCTGGAGAGATAATTCTAACCAGGGTTGAAGGGACAATCATAACAGAGGAGGCAGAGATAACAATAGAAATCAGAGGTGGAATAACAATAACAACTTTAGGCAGCAGAATCAGAATCAGGCCTACAGAGCACCTCATCTAAGACAGCCTCAAGCATCTCAGCAGCCCTCTCAGATCACTTATCCCTCTTCATCTCCTAATGATGAGTTACTACAATCTATTGATCAGAGACAACAGGCCATGGAAAACAACTTTACTGCCACTCTGAATGGTCTGACTTCTACTTTGCAAGCCTTTGTCTCACAGATTGGATCAATGAACAACTCCAACAACCAGGCCTCAAGCTCTGGTGGACTCCCCTCTCAACCATTACCCAATCCAAAGGGTGGCATTAATGTCATCACCCTAAGGTCTGGAACCACATTGCAAGAGAGGAATCAAGAAGAGCCAAGCCTACCTGAACACGCCTCAGCTGAAGAGGTAGTGGAAATAGAAGATGTTGAGGAAGAAAAGGGTATACAGGACATGGCTGAGGAAGAAGATGCTAGATCACAGGAAGAAGCACCAAAGGGCGCAGACACTGTAGAAAATGCCAGTCCTATTCCATTTCCGCAACTTGCGAGGAAGCCCAGAAAGCAGTTGGAACCTGATCCCAAAATGGTAGAAATATTCAAAAAGATTTAGGTAACTGTTCCCCTTTTTGATGTTATTCAACAAGTACCTAAATACGCAAAGTTTCTAAAGGATTTATGCATACATAAAGACAAAATTAATGAATTAGAAACTATTCCTTTAGGAAGTTCTATATCTGCTTTAATAGGAAATATACCTGAAAAATGTAGTGACCCAGGCCCATGCATGGTTAACTGTATCATTGGAGGTGTGATATTTTCTGACTGCATGTGTGATTTAGGAGCGTGTGTTAGTATAATGTCTTTGTCTGTATATGATGTTTTGAGGCTCCCTCCCTTAAAAAGGGCGGCAGCTCGTTTTGTGTTAGCAGATAAAAGTATTATTACAGTGGCTGGAGTTGCTAAAGATGTATTAGTGGGTATTAAAGGTCTCACTTTCCCCATTGATTTTTACATCCTGGAGATGCCCCAACATGACTTAGAGAAGCCATCATCAATCCTACTCGGAAGACCTTTCTTGAAGACCTCGAAGTTCAAATTAGATACTTTTTCAGGAACATACTCTTTTGAAATAGACGGCCAGTAGTAAGCTTCAATCTGAATGGAGTTATAAAGTACCCTCCAAAAGATCACTCTATCTTCCAGTGTGACATCATAGATGAAACTGTAGCTGAAGTTCACCTGGAGGAGTTTGAAGAGAAGTACATAGGACAAGGTCCAAGTGTGGGGACATTCTCAGAAGACAATGAAAGTACTCTACCACCGCCACCAGCTCCAAATAATTCAGAGCCTGACCATGAACAGAAGTCAGAATTGAAACCTCTCCCTTCACACCTCAAATATGCTTACCTCGAAGACAAGCAGAAGTTTCAAGTTATCATTGCACGGGACCTCACTTCTGAACAGGAAGAGCAGTTACTTGGTGTGCTGAGGAGGCACAAGAAAGCAATTGGGTGGAGTTTGACAGACATAATAGGCATCGACCCTCAAGTTTTTGAGCACATAATCTTTTTAGAAGATGGAGCAAGACCCGTTCGTCAACCCCAAAGAAGACTAAACCCCACTATATTAGAGGTTGTCAAGAAGGATGTGACCAGACTATTAGAGGCAGATATTATCTACCCCATTTCAGACAGTGAATGGGTAAGCCCAGTACAAGTGGTGCCCAAGAAGTCTGGAGTCACTACAGTGAAGAATGAGCATGGAGAGCTCATATCTACCAGAGTACAGAACGCCTGGAGGGTCTGCATTGATTATAGGCGTCTCAATCAAGCCACTCGTAAGGATCACTACCCTCTTCCATTCATTGATCAAATGCTGGATCGCCTGTCAGGTAAATCACATTATTGCTTTTTAGATGGTTATACAGGATATTTCCAGATTCATATAGCTCCTAAGGATCAGGAAAAGACTACTTTTACCTGTCCTTTTGGGACTTATGCTTACAAGAGAATGCCCCTTGGCTTGTGCAATGCACCGGCTACTATATGGAAGTTTTTATGGATGATTTTAGCGTTTATGGTGATTCTTTTAGCCTTTGCTTGGATAGTCTATCTAGAGTATTAGATAGATGTGTCAGTACAAACCTTGTATTGAATTTTGAAAAATGTCATTTTATGGTTAAACAAGGAATTGTACTAGGACATGTTGTATCTAATACTGGTATTTCTGTAGATCAGGCAAAGGTGGATGTTATTTTTAGTTTGCCTTACCCCTCTTCTGTGAGGGAAGTCCGTTCGTTCCTTGGACATGCAGATTTTTACCGAAGATTCATTAAGGACTTTAGTAAGGTAGCACTTCCCCTATCCAGACTACTGCAGAAGGATATTGAGTTCGAGTTCAGTGAGGATTACAACCAAGTGTTTGATAAGCTGAAAACCGTCCTGACTCAAGCTCCAATTGTGAGAGGACCGGACTGGAGCCAGCCATTCGAAATCATGTGCGATGCTTCCATCCATGCAGTAGGAGCAGCGCTGGCTCAACATGAAGGTAAGGATCCTTTTGTTATTGCTTATGCGTCTAAAACTTTAGACGCCACTCAGTCCAATTACACTACTACTGAGAAAGAGCTTCTTGCTATTGTTTTTGCTTTGGATGAATTCCGGGCCTATTTACTTGGTACGAAGGTAGTAGTGTACTCAGACCACGCAGATCTAAAGTATTTATTAGCTAAAAAGGAATCCAAACCAAGGCTTATACGTTGGATACTGCTACTACAAGAATTTGATTTAGAAATAAAGGATAGGTGTGGTAACCAGAATCTAGTGGCAGACCACTTGACTCGCCTTGAGCACATTAAAGATGACTACACTCCTATAGCTGATAATTTTCCATTTGATAACCTACAAGCAGTATCTGAGGTAATCCCTTGGTATGCACCTGTAGCTAATTATCTAGTTAGCCGCACTTTTCCTCCAAACTTTACTAAGCATCAAAGAGACAAGCTGAAAAGCGAGTCTAAATATTATATATGGGATAACTCATATTTATGGAGATATGGCGCTGACCAGGTAATTAGAAGGTGTGTGCCTTAATCAGAATTCCAGTCCATTTTAGAGGCCTCTCACTCATCTGAGAGTGGAGGACATTTTGGCCCTCAAAGAACAGCTAGAAAAATCTTAGACTGTGGATTCTGGTGGCCCACTCTTTTTAAAGACGCTGCTGAATTTTGTAAATCTTGTTTCCCATGCCAAAAACTTGGTAATATATCCAAGAGGGATGAAATGCCTCAGCAAATTATGCTTTTCTATGAAATTTTTTATGTTTGGGGCATTGATTTCATGGGTCCATTTCCAAATTCTAATGGCCACCTTTATATACTGTTAGCTGTAGAATATGTCTCTAAATGGGTGGAAGCAATTCCTACCCGTACTGATGATGCTAACACTGTTGTTTTCTTTGTTAGAAACCACATTGTTTGTCACTTTGGATCACCACGAGCAATCGTGAGCGATCAAGGCACCCATTTTTGTAACAGGAGACTAACAGGATTACTGAAGAAGCATGGGATCATTCATAAAGTAGCAACTGCCTATCATCCTCAGACTAATGGGCAAGCCGAGGTGTCTAATAGAGAGATAAAGCGCATATTGCAGAAGATAGTCAAACCTCATAGAAGAGACTGGAGCACCAGGCTGCAAGATGTACTCTGGGCATACAGAACAGCGTACAAGACACCCATTGGGATGAGCCCTTTCTGCTTAGTTTATGGAAAAGCTTGTCATCTTCCAGTTGAAGTAGAGCACAAAGCTTTTTGGGCAGTAAAGGAGTGCAACATGGGAATTGAGAAAGCCGGAGCTGAACAGAATTTGCAACTGCAAGAACTGGAAAGCCTTCTGATGAGCGGATCATTTATACGCTTTTTGGCATTGTTTTTAGTATGTTTTTAGTATGTTTTAGTTAGTTTTCATTGTATTTTTTTTAGTTTTTAGTTAAAATTCACTTTTCTGGACTTTATTATGAGTTTGTGTGTTTTTTTTGTGATTTCAGGTATTTTCTGGCTGAAATTGAGGGACCTGAGCAAAAATCTGATTCAGATGCTGAAAAGGACTGCAGATGCGGTTGGATTCTGACCTCCCTGCACTCGAAGTGAATTTTCTGGAGCTACAGAAGCCCAATTGGTGCGCGCTTAATTGCGTTGGAAAGTAGACATTCTGGGCTTTCCAGCAATGTATAATAGTCTATACTTTGCCCGAGATTTAATGGCCAAAACCGGCGTTCCAAATCAGCTCAAAACTGCCCGGCGTTAAACGCCGGAACTGGCACAAGAATGGGAGTTAAACGCCCAAACTGGCACAAAAGCTGGCGTTTAACTCCAAGAAAAGTCTCTACACATGAAAGCTTCAATGCTCAGCCCAAGCACACACCAAGTGGGCCCGGAAGTGGATTTTTATGTCATTTACTCATTTCTGTAAATCCTAGGCTACTAGTTCTCTACATATAGGACCTTTTACTATTGTATTCTCATCTTGGTAGCTATCTTTGATTAGTCTTATGCTATCTTAGATCATGGGGCTGGCTTCACGGCCATGCCTGAACCTTGTTCTTATGTATTTTCAACGGTGGAGTTTCTACACACCATAGATTAAGGTGTGGAGCTCTGCTGTACCTCGAGTATTAATGCAATTACTATTGTTCTTCTATTCAATTCAGCTTGTTCTTGTTCTAAGATATTCATTCGCACCCAAGAACATGATGAATGTGATGATTATGTGACGCTCATCATCATTCTCACTTATGAACGCGTGCCTGACAACCACTCCCGTTCTACAAGTAAACAAGGCTTGAATGTTTATCTCTTGGATTCCTTAATCAAAATCTTCGTGGTATAAGCTAGAATTGATGGCGGCATTCAAGAGAATCCGGAAGGTCTAAACCTTGTCTGTGGTATTCTGAGTAGGATTCAATAATTGAATGACTGTGATGAGCTTCAAACTCCTGAAGGCTGGGCGTTAGAGACAGACGCAAAAGAATCACTGGATTCTATTCCATCCTGATTGAGAACCGACAAATGATTAGCTGTGCTGTGACAAAGCGCGTTGAATATTTTCACTGAGAGGACGGGACTGTAGCCACTGACTACGGTGATGCCCAACATACAGCTTGCCATGGAAAGGAGTAAGAAGGATTGGATGAAGACAGTAGGAAAGCAGAAAGACGGAAGGGACAAAGCATCTCCATACGCTTATCTAAAATTCTCACCAATGAATTACATAAGTATCTCTATCTTTATTTTATGCTTTATTCATATATCATCCATAACCATTTGAATCTGCCTAACTGAGATTTACAAGATGACCATAGCTTGCTTCATACCAACAATCTCCGTGGGATCGACCCTTACTCGCGTAAGGTTTATTACTTGGACGACCCAGTGCACTTGCTGGTTAGTTGTGCGAAGTTGTGATAAAGAGTTGAGATTGCAATTGAGCGTACCATGTTGATGGCGCCATTGCTGATCACAATTTCGTGCACCAAGTTTTTGGCGCCGTTGCCGGGGATTGTTTGAGTTTGGACAACTGACGGTTCATCTTGTTGCTTAGCTTAGGTATTTTTCTTAGAGTTCTTAAGAATGAATTCTAGTGTTTCAAGGTGATGTTCTTATCATCACCAAAGCTGATTGATTCTCATCAATTTAGCTCTTGAATGTAATGTCCTGCTGAAGCTTGGCTAGCCATGTCTAATTTCTTTAGACTAAAGCTTTAGACTAACATTGCATGATTCCTGGAATTCTCATTAAGAATTTTGATATCCTTATTTTCTTTCAATTTTCGAAAAAAAATCCAAAAAAATTGCAAAATCATAAAAAACCAAAAATATTTTATGTTTCTTGTTGAGTCTAGTGTCTCATTTTAAGTTTGGTGTCAATTGCATGTTTCTATTCTTCTTGCATTTTCCGAATTCATTCATGTGTCTTCATTAATCTTCAAGTTGTTCTTGAGGATTTCCTTGCTTTGATCTTTAAATTCTCTTGACTTGAGTGTTTTGTTGTTTCTCATAAGCATTCTCAATTTGTTAGTGTCAGTAGTATACAAACTTCTAAGTTTGGTGTCTTGCATGCATTGTTTATTTGGTCTTAGTTTCATTTTGATTATTCCTCATTATTAAAAATCCAAAAAAAATTTTAATTTGTGTCTTTTCAAGTCAATAATACAGAGAATTGAAGATTCAGAACATACAATAGAGGAATTACACAGAAAAAGGCTGGGCGTTCAAAACGCCCAGTGAGGAAGGAAAACTGGCGTTTAAACGCCAGCCAGGGTGCCTGGCTGGGCATATAACGCCCAAAAGGGTAGTGTTTTGGGCGTTAAACACCAGAATGGATACCATTCTGGGCGTTTAACGCCAGGATGGCACAAGAGGGAAGATTCTGTTTTTAATTCAAATTTTTTTCAAGTTTTCAAAATCTTTTCAAAATCAAATCTTTTTCAAATCATATCTTTTCAATCATATATTTTCAAAATCAATTTCTTTCCATTTTCAAAGATACTTGCTAACAATTAATGATTTGATTCAACATTTTAAGTATGTTGCCTTTTCTGTTGAGAAAGGTTTAATGTCTGAATCATATCTTTTCTTGTTAGCCAAGTCATTACTTTTAAAAATCAAATCTTTTTAAATTGTTTTTCAAATCATATCTTCTCAATCACATCTTTTTAAAACCATAACTTTTCAATCATATCTTCTTAATCACATCTTTTTCAAAATAGTTTTCAATCATATCTTCTTAATCACATCTTTTTCAAAATAGTTTTCAATCATATCTTTTTGATTTCTAATTTCAAAATCTTTTTCAAAAATCACTTGATTTCTTTTTCCACTCTTAAGTTTTCGAAAATCAATTAGTATTTTTTCAAAATGTTTTTAAAATCTTTTTAATTTATTTTCAAAAATTTCTTCCCCTCTTCTCACATCCTTCTATTTATGGACTAGCACTACTCCTCAATGCACAATTCGAACTCCATCTTTCCTTGATAAGTTCGAATTTTCTACCTCTTCCTTCTATTTTTCTTTTCCTCTGACACCTCAAAGAATCTCTATACTGTGACATAGAGAATTCCATATTTTCTTGTTCTCTTCTCTTTCATATGAGCAGGAGCAAAGACAAAAGCATTCTTGTTGAGGCTGATCCTGAACCTGAAAGGACCTTGAAGCGAAAGCTAAGAGAAGCTAAGGCACAACTCTCTGTAGAGGACCTAACAGAAATCTTCAAAGAAGAAGAACCCATGGCAGCCAAAAACAACAACAATGCCAACAATGCAAGGAAGGTGCTGGGTGACTTTACTGCACCTACTCCCGACTTTTATGGGAGAAGCATCTCTATCCCTGCCATTGGAGCAAACAACTTTGAGCTTAAGCCTCAATTAGTTTCTCTAATGCAACAGAATTGCAAGTTCCATGGACTCCTCATCAGTTTTTAGCTGAGTTCTTGCAAATCTGTGACACTGTCAAGACTAATGGGGTTAACCCTGAGGTCTACAGACTTATGCTATTCCCTTTTGCTGTAAGAGACAGAGCTAGGATATGGTTGGACTCACAACCTAAAGAAAGCCTGAACTCTTGGGAAAAGCTAGTCAATGCCTTCTTGGCAAAGTTCTTTCCACCTCAAAAATTGAGTAAGCTTAGAGTGGAAGTCCAAACCTTCAGACAGAAGGAAGGTGAATCCCTCTATGAAGCTTGGAAAAGATACAAACAATTGATCAGAAAGTGTCCTTCTAACATGCTTTCTGAATGGAGCATGACGTTGGGATTTTTGCCAGTAAAGAATTTCATAAAAACAGTCGTGTTGTAGATATAGTCTCTAAACCGACAGAAATCCCTTCGTACAAACGTTTTGGTTGTCACAAGTAACAAACCCCTTTTTAAAATTAATAACCGAGTATTGAACCTCGGGTCGTCTTCTCAAGGAATTGCAGGGAGGTATGTTCTTATTATTGGCTATGAAAAAGGTAAAATTGGGGTTTTGGAAGTAAGGTGCGAATATATTATATGACAAGTAAAATAAAATAATAATAGCTGTAAAATAAACCTTTGGCAAGGTATAAGAACTGGAGGTCCTTTCCTAGTTATCCTTATCAATTATGATGAGAATTGGATTTTTCTCCCACTTTGTTAATCTCTAACTATGAAGGTAATTTTAGTGGATGAATTCCAATTTTCAATCAACAATGAGTTTAATAACTCTAGAGTTACCAATTATTTAACCAAAGCCAAAAGGGGAAAAACTAAATCTACTAGAATAACAATATCCTCAGATTGGGAATAATAAAAAGGGACAATCATAAACTAAAATTCCTCAAATATCATTAAATAAAAATGTCATCAACAGCCAATTGGGCAACATCAATCAAATATAATAAAAGCTTCAGAGTAATCAAAATACAAAAGAGAAATTTAAATAGTAAAAAGGAATATTAAACCTGGGATCGAGAGTCACTCTAAAAATCTAAGAGAAGTCCTAAATCCTAATTTCTAAAAACACTACCTAAATCCTAAGAGAGAGAGAGAGAGGAGAGAACCTCTCTCTCCAAAACTACATTTAAAACATGAGAAGTGAATTATGAGTGGCATGATGATGAATGGATGCATTCCCCCACTTTATAGCCTCTAATCTGTGTTCTCTGGGCCGAAAACTGGGTCAGAAACAGCCCAAAAATCACTTCCAGCGCTTTCTGGTCCGTATAGGTCGCGGAAAAGTGACGCGGCCACGTCGTCTACGCGACCGCGTGGATTGGGTGTTGGCCAGGTCACGCGCCCGCGTGACCCACGCGTTCGCGTCTCTTGGCGTCGGGGCAACTATAGCAAATTATATATCAAATCGAAGCCCCGGACGTTAGCTTTCCAACGCAACTAGAACCGCGTCGTTTGAACCTCTGTAGCTAAAGTTATCGCTGTTTGAGTGCGAAGAGGTCAGGCTGGACAGCTTAGCAGTTTCTCCAACTTCTTGTATTCCTTCCATTTTTGCATGCTTCCTTTCCATCCTCTGAGCCATTCTTGCCCTATAATATCTGAAAACACTTAACACACATATCAAGGCATCTAATGGTGATAAGAGAGGATTAATAATAAGCAAATATAAGTCCAAAGAAGCATGTTTTCAATCAAAACACATAATTAGGAAGGAAATATAAAACCATGCAAATAGTATGAATAAGTGGGTAAAGAGTTAATAAAAACCACTCAATTGAGTACAAGATAAACCATAAAATAGTGGTTTATCAGAGCATCATAGGTATATTCTATGATGGTCTGTCTGAACTGTCCAAGATGTCACTGGACAGCTCTGCTGGAGGATCTCTTCATCTAAAGAAGACACCTGCAGAAGCTCAAGAACTCATTGAAATGGTTGCAAATAACCAATTCATGTACACTTCTGAAAGGAATCCTGTGAACAATGGGACGAATCAGAAGAAAGGAGTTCTTGAGATTGATACTCTGAATGCCATATTGGCTCAGAACAAAATATTGACTCAGCAAGTCAATATGATTTCTCAAAGTCTGTCTGGAATGCAAGCTGCACCAGGCAGTACTAAGGACGCTTCATCTGAAGAAGAAGCTTATGATCCTGAGAACCCTTCAATGGAAGAGGTGAATTACATGGGAGAACCCTATGGAAACACCTATAATCCTTCATGGAGAAATCATCCAAATCTCTCATGGAAGGATCAACAGAGACCTCAACAAGGTTTCAACAACAATAATGGTGGAAGAAACAGGTTTAGCAATAGCAAGCCTTTTCCATTATCTTCTCAGCAATAGACAGAGAATTCTAAGCAGAGCCACTCTGACTTAGCAACCATGGTCTCTGATCTAATCAAAACCACTCAAAGTTTCATGACTGAAACAAGGTCCTCCATTAGAAATTTGGAGGCACAAGTGGGACAGCTGAGCAAGAAAATTACTGAACTCCCTCCTAGCACTCTTCCAAGCAATACAGAAGAGAATCCAAAAGGAGAATGCAAGGCCATTAAAATGGCCCACATGACCGAACTTGGAGAGGTGGAAGAGGCAGTGATCGCCACTGAGGAAGACCTCAATGGACGTCCACTGGCCTCCACTGAGTTCCCTGATGAGGAACCATGGGAATCTGAGGCTCATAATGAGACCATAGAGATTCCATTGAATTTACTTCTGCCATTCATGAGCTCTGATGAGTATTCTTGCTCTGAAGAGGACGAATATGTCACTGAAGAGCAAGTTTCTAAATACCTTGGAGCAATCATGAAGCTTAATGACAAGTTATTTGGTAATGAGACATGGGAGGATGAACCCCCTTTGCTCACCAAAGAACTGGATGACTTGACTGGGCAGAGATTAACTCAAAAGAGACAGGACCCTGGAAGGTTCTCAATACCTTGTACCATAGGCACCATGACCTTTAAGAAGGCTCTGTGTGACTTAGGGTCAAGTATAAACCTCATGCCTCTCTCTGTAATGGAGAAGCTAGGGATCTTTGAGGTACAAGCTGCAAGAATCTCACTAGAGATGGCAGACAATTCAAGAAAACAAGCTTATGGACTTGTAGAGGATGTTCTGGTAAAGATTGAAGACCATTACATCCCTGCGAATTTCATAGTCCTAGAGACTGGGAAGTGCATGGATGAATCCATCATCCTTGGCAGACCCTTCCTAGCCACAGCAAAGGCTGTGATTGATGTTGACAGAGGAGAATTGATCATTCAAATGAATGAAGAATCCTTTGTGTTTAAGGCTCAAGGATATCCCTCTGTTACCATGGAGAGGAAGCATGAAGAGCTTCTCTCAAAACAGAGCCTCCACAGTCAAACTCTAAGTTTGGTGTTGGGAGGCCACAACCAACTTCTAAGTTTGGTGTTGAACCCCCACATTCAAACTCTAAGTTTGGTGTTGGGAGGTTCCAACATTGCTCTGAGTATCTTTGAGGCTACATGAGAGCCCATTGTCAAGCTATTGACATTAAAGAAGCGCTTGTTGGGAGGCAACCCAATGTCATATTTATCTATTTTCCTTTGTTATTTTATGTTTTCTATAGGTTAATGATCATGGGAAGTCACAAAATCAATTAAAAAAGCAAAAACAGAATGAAAAATAGAAAGAAAAATAGCACACCCTGGAGGAAAACCTTGCTGGCGTTTAAACGCCAGTAAGGGCAGCAAATGGGCGTTTAACGCCAAGTCTGGCACCATTCTGGGCGTTTAACGCCAGAAAGGGGCACCAGACTGGCGTTTAACGCCAGGAATGGGCATCAAGCTGGCGTTAAACGCCAGAAATGGGCACCAGCCCGGCATTTAACGCCAGAATTGGCATAAAGAGCATTTTTGCTCGCCACTTGGTGCAGGGATGAACTATCCTTGACACCTCAGGATCTGTGGACCCCACAGGATCCCCACCTACCCCACCACTCTCTCTCTTCTTCACCCATTCACCAATCACCTCAACACCTCTTCCCCAAAAACCCTCACCTATCAAATCCTACCATTCTCTTCACCTCTCACATCCATCCTTCATAAAACCCCACCTACCTTACCATTCAAATTCAAACCACTTTCCCTCCCAAACCCACCCATACATGACCGAACCCTACCCCTCTCTCCACCCCTATATAAACCCATCTTCACTCCTTCATTTTCACACAACCTACACACTACTTCTCCCCCTTGGCCGAACCACAAAGCCCCTTCAATCTCCTTCATTTCTTCTTCTTCTACTCTCTTCTTTCTTCTTTTGCTCGAGGACGAGCAAACCTTCTAAGTTTGGTGTGGTACAAGCGTTGCTTTTTGTTTTCCATAACCATTTATGGCACCTAAGGCCGGAGAAACCTCGAGAAAGAGGAAAGGGAAGGCAAAAGCTTCCACCTCCGAGTCATGGGAGATGGAGAGATTCATCTCAAAGGTGCATCAAGACCACTTCTATGAAGTTGTGGCCATGAACAAGGTGATCCCCGAGGTCCCTTTCAAACTCAAAAAGAGTGAATATCCGGAGATCCGACATGAGATTCAAAGAAGAGGTTGGGAAGTTCTTACCAACCCCATTCAACAAGTCAGAATCTTAATGGTTCAAGAGTTCTATGCCAATGCATGGATCACCAAGAACCATGATCAAAGTGTGAACCCGGACCCAAAAAATTGGCTTACAATGGTTCGGGGGAAATGCTTAGATTTTAGTCCGAAAAATGTAAGGTTGGCATTCAACTTGCCCATGATGCAAGGAGATGAACACCTTTACACTAGAAGGGTCAACTTTGATCAAAGGTTTGACCAAGTCCTCATAGACATTTATGAAGAGGGCGCTCAATGAAAGAGAGATTCAAGAGGGAAGCCGGTTCAATTGAGAAATCATGACCTCAAGCCCGTGGCTAGGGGATGGTTGGAGTTTATCCAACGCTCAATCATTCCCACTAGCAACCGGTCCGAAGTTACTATAAACCGGGCCATCATGATTTATAGCATCATGATTGGAGAGGAAGTAGAAGTTCATGAGGTTATAGCCCAAGAGCTTTATAAGGTGGCGGACAAGTCCTCTACCTTGGCAAGGTTAGCCTTTCCTGATCTCATTTGTCACCTCTGTTATTCAGTTGGAATTGACATAGAGGGAGACATCCTCATTGATGAGGACAAGCCCATCACTAAGAAAAGGATGGAGCAAACAAGAGATCCCACTCATCATGAAATTCCTGAGATGCCTCAAGGGATGCACTTTCCTCCACAAAACTATTAGGAGCAAATCAACACCTCCTTAGGAGAATTGAGTTCCAACATGGGACAACTAAGTGTGGAGCACCAAGAACATTCCATCCTCCTCCATGAAATTAGAGAAGACCAAAGAATCATGAGAGAGGAGCAACAAAGGCAAGGAAGAGACATTGAGGAGCTCAAGCACTCCATAAGATCTTCAAGAGGAAGAACAAGCCGCCATCATTAAGGTAGACCCGTTCTTTAATCTCCTTGTTCTTTATTTTTCTATTTTTTTCGAAAAATCATGCTTATGTTTATCTATGTTTGTGTCTTATGATCATTAGTGTCTTAGTGTCTATGCCTTAAAGTTATGAATGTCCTATGAATCCATCACCTTTCTTAAATGAAAAATGTTCTTAATTGAAAAAGAGAAGAATTGCATGAATTTTGAATTTTATAACAGATTAATTATTTTGATGTGGTGGCAATATTTTGGTTTCTGAATGTATGCTTGAACAGTGCATATGTCTTTTGAATTTGTTGTTCATGAATGATTGGCTCTTGAAAGAATGATGAAAAAGGAGACATGTTACTGAGGATCTGAAAAATCATAAAGATGATTCTTGAAGCAAGAAAAAGCAGTGAATACAAAAAAACGAAAAAAAAGAAAAGGGAAAAAGAAAAAGAAAAAAAATAAAGTTGTGATCCAAGGCAAAAAGAGTGTGCTTAAGAACCCTGGACACCTCTAATTGGGGACTCTAGCAAAGTTGAGTCACAATCTGAAAAGGTTCACCCAATTATGTGTCTGTGGCATGTATGTATCCGGTGGTAATACTGGAATATAGAGTGCTTTGGGCCACGGCCAAGACTCATAAAGTAGCTGTGTTCAAGAATCCTCATACTTAACTAGGAGAATCAATAACACTATCTGGATTCTGAGTTTCTATAGAAGCCAATCATTCTGAATTTCAAAGGATAGAGTGAGATGCCAAAACTATTCAGAGGCAAAAAGCTAAAAGCCCCGCTCATCTAATTAATACTGATCTTCATAGATGTTTTTGGAATTCATTGCATATCCTCTTCTTTTTATCTTATTTGATTTTCAGTTGCTTGAGGACAAGCAATAATTTAAGTTTGGTGTTGTGATGAGTGGATAATTTATACGCTTTTTGGCATTGTTTTTAGTATGTTTTTAGTATGTTTTAGTTAGTTTTCATTGTATTTTTTTTAGTTTTTAGTTAAAATTCACTTTTCTGGACTTTACTCTGAGTTTGTGTGTTTTTCTATAATTTCAGGTATTTTCTGGCTGAAATTGAGGGACCTGAGCAAAAATCTGATTCAGACGCTGAAAAGGACTGCAGATGCTGTTGGATTCTGACCTCCCTGCACTCGAAGTGGATTTTCTGGAGCTACAGAAACCCAATTGGCGCGTTCTCAATTGCGTTGAAAAGTAGACATCCTGGGATTTCCAGGAATATATAATAGTCTATACTTTGCCCGAGGTTTAATGGCCCAAACCGGCGTTCCAAATCAGCTCAAAACTGCCCGGCGTTAAACGCCGGAACTGGCACAAGAATGGGAGTTAAACGCCCAAACTGGTACAAAAGCTGGCGTTTAACTCCAAGAAAAGTCTCTACACATGAAAGCTTCAATGCTCAGCCCAAGCACACACCAAGTGGGCCCGGAAGTGGATTTTTATGTCATTTACTCATTTCTGTAAACCCTAGGCTACTAGTTCTCTACATATAGGACCTTTTACTATTGTATTCTCATCTTGGTAGCTATCTTTGATCAGTCTTATGCTATCTTCGATCATGGGGCTGGCCTCACGGCCATGCCTGAACCTTGTTCTTATGTATTTTCAACGGTGGAGTTTCTACACACCATAGATTAAGGTGTAGAGCTCTGCTGTACCTCGAGTATTAATGCAATTACTATTGTTCTTCTATTCAATTCAGCTTGCTCTTGTTCTAAGATATTCATTCACACCCAAGAACATGATGAATGTGATGATTATGTGACGCTCATCATCATTCTCACTTATGAACGCGTGCCTGACAACCACTCCCATTCTACAAGAAAACAAGGCTTGAATGTTTATCTCTTGGATTCCTTAATCAGAATCTTCGTGGTATAAGCTAGAATTGATGGCGGCATTCAAGAGAATCCGGAAGGTCTAAACCTTGTCTGTGGTATTCTGAGTAGGATTCAATGATTGAATGACTGTGACGAGCTTCAAACTCCTGAAGGCTGGGCGTTAGTGACAGACGCAAAAGAATCACTGGATTCTATTTCAACCTGATTGAGAACCGACAGATGATTAGTCGTGCTGTGACAGAGCGCGCTGAACATTTTCACTGAGAGGACGGGACTGTAGCCACTAACAACGGTGATGCCCATCATACAGCTTGCCATGGAAAGGAGTAAGAAGGATTGGATGAAGACAATAGGAAAGCAGAGAGACGGAAGGGACAAAGCATCTCCATACGCTTATCTGAAATTCTGACCAATGAATTACATAAGTATCTCTATCTTTATTTTATGCTTTATTCATATATCATCCATAACCATTTGAATCTACCTGACTGAGATTTACAAGATGACCATAGCTTGCTTCATACCAACAATCTCCGTGGGATCGACCCTTACTCGCGTAAGGTTTATTACTTGGACGACCCAGTGCACTTGCTGGTTAGTTGTGCGAAGTTGTGATAAAGAGTTGAGATTGCAATTGAGCGTACCATGTTGATGGCGCCATTGCTGATCACAATTTCATGCACCACATTCGCCTAGAACCTTATGAGAACTCAAGACTATACAAGGAGAAGATGAAGGCAGTACATGATCAACACATCAAGAGAAAAGAATTCCAACCTGGAGATTTAGTCCTCCTTTACAAATCTCGACTGAAGCTCATGCCAAGCAAGTTGAGATCCAGATGGGAATGTCCACACAAAGTAGAGAAGGCCGAACCGTACAGAGTTTATCACCTAAGCCATCCTTCCGGCTCCGAACTTATCAAGGTCAATAGACATGGTTTAAAGCTGTACCATGGCGAGATGATGAAGAAAAACAAGGAGCTCGAGATCTTCCTCTTGGAAGATCCCCACATAGCCGAAGACTGAGCTAGTGGAGCGTCCAACTTACGGACGTTAAAGCAAAGTGCTGGGTGGGAGAAAACCCACCATGGTATGATCGTTCTTTTCTTTGTTTTTTTTATTTTCATATTCAATAACTTTTCTCTTTATTAGTACATTTCGTGCATCTACATTTACATACCTTTATTTAGAAAAATAATAACAAAAAAAAAATTAAAATTACGCGACGCGACTGCATCATTGACGCGTCCGCATCGCAGGTGGATCAGAAAGATTAAGAAACGAACAGAGAGTAACGCAGGAGCGTGGCTGGAGGCATGCCAGTGGCACAAATCGTCCCACGCGACCGCGTCGAATGGGAACATTGGCCTCCCACGTGACCGCGTCACCCACGCGGCCGCGTGCCCTGGAATTCGACGTAAAAAGGTTGCACGACCGAAAGTTGTGCTAGAGTGGTGCTGGATTGGCGCTGAATGATGCAATTGCATATTTAATATATTAGCTAGTTAGTTTAGTTGATTTTAGCTTGATTTCACTCATTTTCTCTAAATAAACAAGTCCTTTTATGAGTTTGTTTTCATGCATGAGAATACTAAGGAACATGTTGATTCTAGCCAAATTCATGCAAATGATTTAAGGAATATATACATGAATGAGTATGAATGAATCTCATGGAATTTATTGCATGAATTGGTAAGACTTTGAAGCTATTTCCTTTGTTGATGATAGGTGATGAAACAAGGAAGCATGGAAGCAAGAATGATGCAAGCTGGGCAAGAAGTTGGCGTTGCCAACTTGGGAAAAGGAGGCGTTGTTGAAGGCAACGCCAGGCAACCTTGAAGAACAAAAGTTGGCGTTGCCAACTTGAGGAATGTGGTGCGTTGTTGGAGGCAACGCCAGACAGCTTTGGAAGCAAAGTTGGCGTTGCCAACTTGAAGAATAAGGTGAGTGTTTGAGAGCAACGCCCAACAATATAAGGCAGCCCTGGAGCAAGAATGAAGTTACCAAGGGCGTTGCTAACTCCAAAAGGGCGCTGCCAACGCCAGGCAACAAAAATGAAGCCTTGAAGAGGAGCTCGAGGGCGTTGCCAACGCCAGGAACTATAGGCGTGTCCCTATGCAACGCCACACAAGCAAGGTTTGGCCCAGGAAAAGGAGGTGCACGTTGCCAACGCCAAGATATGAAGGCGTGTTCCTTGGCAACGTAGCAAACAACTTTGGCACCATAGGAAGCAAGCTCGAGCACGTTGCCAACGTGCTACTTCACTGGCGTTATTCAAGGCAACGCCAGAAATGGTTGCTTGGCTAGGCACCAAGTCTTGGGTGCCAGCCAAGTTGCCAACGCCAGAATGTGCTGCCATGCAAGTTGCCAACGCCAGAATGTGCTGCCAGCCAAGTTGCCAACGCCAGAATGTGCTGCCATGCAAGTTGCCAACGTGGGAAGCAATGTTTAGAGCCTTGAGGAAGGCTCGAGCACGTTGCCAACGTGCTGAAGAGAAGGAGTGTTTTGTAACAACGCCAGGAAGCTTTGGATGGTGAAGAGCACGTTGCTAACTTGGAATATAGGGGCGTTATCCACAACAACTCCAACAAGGCAGCCTGACCTTACCTCCTTCAATGGAGTATATCTTGAGCTACAAAACTCCAAATGAGGTGATTCCAACGGCATTTGAAAGTAGACATCCATAGCTTTCCAACCATATATCATAGTATGGGGTTGTCATTCATTTTGAAGCTTCAAAAGCTGGCGTTACCAACGCTGGAAACAAGGGCGTTTTCACCAAAAACGTGTGCGATTTTGGCAGCCTGACCATGTCCTCTTCAATGGAAGATATCTTGAGCTACAGAGATCCAAATTGAGTGCTTCCAGTTGCGTTGGAAAGCTAACATTTAGAGCTTTCCAACCATATATAATAGTCTATGGTGGAGCATAAAATTGAAGCCAAACCAGAGTCACCTTTAGGCCCTAAAAAACAAGAACATGAAGTTGAATTTAAGAAGGCTAGAGATGAGCCTTGGAGTGGGGCACGAGCACGTTGCCAACGTGCTAGCAAGGGGGCGTGTTTTGCAACAACGCCAGCCCCAAGCCCCTGCCTTGGGAGGCTAGGCACGAGCACGTTGCCAACTTGGGAGTGAAGGTGCGTTTTTGGCAACAACTTGGCAGCTTGACCTTACCTTCTTTGAGGAAGCATAACTTGAGCTAGGAAAGTCCAAATGAGGTGATTCCAGTGGCATTGGAAAATAGACATCAAGAGCTTTCCAATGATGTATAATAGTCCATATTGAGGCAGAAGGTTGACACTCAAATTCTGGGCTACATTTAGCATGAAAGTAGAGCCAAGAAGAGGAGAAGCAAGTTGTTAGCAACAACTTGGGCTAGCAACGCCCAAGTCTCATACTTCACTTCCAGGAAAATGTCATGCACGTTGCCAACGTGCATTAGGCTTGGAGTTATTGCCAATAACGCCCCTCAATGGGCCAGAATGGTTGCCAACTTGCTCTGCTTCCCCTATTCATCACAAAGGCCAACAACTTCTTCAATGGAACCAAGAATGCAACAATGAGAAAGCCCACATTGCTAACCCAAATTGAAGATCTCTGAAGAAGTTTTGGGAGTAGTATAAATAGAAGAGATTGATGTACTTGGAGGGGACTTTTTACACTTTTAGACACTTAGAACTTTTTCATACTTTTTTAGCACTTTTACTTAGCTTTTGCTAGTACTTCCGGGAGAATACCCGGAAAGCTCATTTTTGGTTTTTCTATTGGAACTTTTCTTCTTCATTTTTCAAGCTTTAAGCATTTCATCATTCTTCTTCTTCTTCCTTTACACTTAGTTTAATTTTTGTTTATGGCAATTATGGTTGAAATTGGAGCTATGATTCACTAAACCCCACTTTCATTAGGGGGAAGAGCTCTGCTTGTTACAATGGGTTGATGAACTCCTCTTTTCCTCCTCAATTCTAGTGGTTGATCTAAAGAGGGAACTCTTGTTCTTCAAAGATTCAACCACCATCGAGAGAGGGGTTAATCTATATGAATTATGTGGTGAATTTGAGGAATGAGCCACATACTTCAGTTTAGAGTTCATCCTCTCATGATTTCCTTAATCAATACACCTTGGTTAGTATGTGAGATGTAACTCTCCTTGGTTGAGATTATGGGAATTGTGTGGCTGGATTAGAATTGAGCTTCATCTCTTCTCATGAACAAATAGATCACGAGAGTGGCATTTGGCTATGTCAAGAGAAATTGAATCACCAAGAGATTGGGATTCAATTACCCACTTGCCATGGATCTAAGCACATGATTGAGAAGGATTTGACTAACATCAATTCATAAACACTAGCATCTCTGATCCCTAATGATCCTCTCTACCATCAATTCTTATCTCTGTTGCTTCTAGTTGTTTAATTTCCCACAACCCAATTCCCTTCTACATTCTGTCAATTTACTATTCTTGTCATTTACATTTTGTTCCTTTAATTCTTGTCATTTACTCTTATGTTCTTTAGAATTCAGCACTTTAATTCCTTGCCATTTATCTTTGATGTCATTTAAGTTTCTTGCAATTTAAGTTTCAGTTATTTACTTCCACTTTATGTCTATTGCCCTGTTCTTAAATTCCTTGCAATTTAAATTCCTGCACTTACGTTCAAAAGTCACAATACTCATAAAATCAAAATCCTATTTGCTTGACTAAATCTACCATTTAACTAAAGTTGCTTAATCTACCAATCTCCGTGGGATCGACCTCACTCTAAGTGAGTTTTACTACTTGATACGACCCGGTATACTTGCTGGTTGTACGTAAATCTAATTTTTTACGTATCAAGTTTTTGGCGCCGTTGCCGGGGATTGATTAGATTGACAATGATCAAGTGAAAGGTGGTTTAGATTGAGCATTTTTTTTTGTGTGTTTTTGTTAAGCCTACTAACTGTTTGATACTTTGTTTCACTAACTCTAATTCCACTCTAGCTCTAGAGTGTCTCACTTGTGATTTTGGTTCTATTTGTGTATGTCAGGAGCTAGTAGACGTAATATTAAGGACGAGAGAACCCTCCGAAGGATAAGGAGAGCAGAAAGAGGAAAGGGAATAGTTGGTGAAGAAGACTCAGAGAGAGAAGATCAAGTCATGGAGGATGAGATGCACAATCCTCCTGGAGGGGTCAACAACAATGATGGACCACCTAGAAGGGTGCTATCCTCTTATACCATCCCTGATCCAAGACATTGTGGGAGTAGTATTGCCACTCCTCCAGTTCAGGCCAATAACTTTGAGTTGAAACCTCAGCTCATCACTTTGGTACAGAACAACTGCTCTTATAGAGGGGGACCTCTTGAAGACCCAAATCAACACCTATCTGTTTTTCTGAGGATATGCAATACAGTGAAGACAAATGGAGTGCATCCAGATGTCTACAAGTTGTTACTATTTCCATTCTCTTTGAGGGATAAAGCCACTCAATGGCTAGAATCATTCCCCAAGGAAAGCCTCAATGATTGGAATGACCTGATGGGCAGATTTCTAGCAAAGTTCTACCCACCTCAAAGAATCATCAAGTTGAAGACAGAGGTTCAAACTTTCAGGCAAATGGAGGGGGAGTCATTGTATGAAGCCTGGGAAAGATACAAGGCACTAATGAGAAGATGTCCACCTGGCATGTTTAGTGACTGGGTCAAACTCCAAAACTTCTATGAAGGTTTAAACTTAGAAGCAAGGAAAGGACTAGACTACTCATCAGGAGGATCACTCAACATGATGAAAACTGCCGAGGAGGCTCAAGACCTCATTGAGATTGTGGCGAACAATCAATATTATTACTCATCAGAGAGGCAGCATAATCCGACCCCAAAGAAAGGTGTAATGGAGCTTGAAGGTGTTGATACTATCTTGGCACAAAACAAGTTAATGCACCAACAAATCCAACAACAAATGGAGATGATAACAAAGAGAATAGATGGTTTACAACTTGCAACAGTGAACACAACAAATCAATCATCACTTGAATGGGCCCAAGGTGAAGGGATCATTGTTGAACAACCACAAGAGCAAGTTCAATACATGCAGAATACTTCAAATTCTCAGGATGAATTTCATGGTGATACATACAACTCATCTTGGAGAAATCATCCCAATCTAAAGTGGGGTGAAAACCATTGGCAAAAGAACAACAACCACAATCACTCCCGCAACACAAATAACCAAAATCACCATGCCAACAACACTAACCAATATAGAAAAACACAAAACACATATCAACACCCTCATAATAACTCACAAACTCACCAAAGCAACTTTCCTGCACCAACATCCACTTCACAAAATTACCACACTAATCCACCCAACAACTTCCAACAACAATCAACCCCCATCATACCTCCAATTGACCATCATGAGGCCAGAATCTCAAGTCTGGAAGCAACCTTGCAAGCACTTGCTCAAACCACTCAAGCCTTAGCTAAGGGACACAAGGAACATGAGGTCATCATGAAGAATATTGAGAGACAAGTGGGACAATTGGCCAAACAAGCCGAGCGACCAACCAATGTTCTTCCAAGTGATACGATACCCAACCCAAGAGACACAGAAAAAGCCATAAAATGGGAGGAGTGTAAAGCAATCACCCTGAGAAGTGGGAAGAAAGTGGAGACAGAAGCCATTACTCAGGAAGAGCACATCAAAGAAGGCTTAAAAGAAGAGGTGAAGGAACAAAAGCAGGAGCAAGAAACCTATACACAAAGTGATAAATTAGCTAAGAAGGAGGCAGTGAAAGCATACCAACCAATGCTCCCATACCCTCAAAGGTTTAAAGAAGAGAACAAAGAGAAGCAATATTCCAAATTCTTGGAAATATTCAAGACACTACACATCAACATCCCCTTCATTGAAGCACTTGAACAGATGCCCCTATATGCTAAGTTCATGAAGGAATTGTTAACAAAGAAAAGATCCTTGAAAGAGGGACAAACGGTTGTGATGACCAGGGAGTGTAGTGCCATCATCCAGAAAAAGTTGCCAAAGAAGATGAAAGACCCAGGGAGCTTTCACATCCCCTGCACAATAGGCAACATGATGATTGAGAGAGCATTTTGTGATCTTGGTGCAAGCATAAATCTGATGCCTCTATCTTTGATGAGGAAGCTTCAGATTCATGAATTGAAACCTACAAAGATAGCCCTTCAAATGGCGGATAAATCTATTCAGCAAGCACTCGGGGTTGTAGAGAATGTATTAGTAAAGGTGGACAAATTTTTCCTCCCAGTTGACTTTGTTATCCTAGACATAGAGGAAGATGACAACACCCCCATTATTCTAGGGAGGCCCTTTTTAGCCACTGCCAGGGCATTGATAGATGTCGAAAAAGGAGAATTAATGCTAAGGGTGCATGATGAGCATATAGTGTTCCATGTCTTCAAGAATTTGCAAGACTCCACCCAAGAGGAAGAGTGTATGAAGATTGATTCCATAGATCCAAACTTGAAAGAGGCACCTGATGAGGCACTTCCAAGCTCATGCTGGAAAGAAAATGAAGAGGTGGAGGTGCTGCAACAAGCTCAAAGAATAGAGGAGAAGCTGCAATCAAAGTCAGCATTTAAGATTCATAGCAAGGACAGTCCAAAAATTGAGATCCCAAAACCTGAACTATCTCCTGGAAAAGAAGAGAGTCCCAAGAAGAAAATGCCAAGAGGATGGAGAAACAAGAAAATCTCCACTGAAGACTTCTCACCAGGGGATAAAGTGATGCTAACTTACCAACCAATAGAGACATCTCCACACTTTTCTGGATACTACACAGTGAACAAAATCCTCTCACTTGAACATGTGGAAATCATCAAGAATGATACTGGAAGGAAGCTCACGGTGAGAGGGGAAGGATTAAGGCACTATGATCATCATCCGCCCTAAAGAGGGACAACCGTCAAGCTAATGACGATAAAAAAGCGCTTGTTGGGAGGCAACCCAACCAAAGGTAGTCTTCTTTTCTTAGTTAATTCAATAAAAGAGTTAAGTATATTTATCTGCATTGCAAGGAGCTAAGTTTGGTGTTACACACCAACAGAATTCAAAGGTGAATGTGAGGTGCTAAGTTTGGTGTTCCAGCAAAAAGTTTCATTAAAGACACATTTTAACCCTTTGCATGATTAGTCACTAGCTCCAAACAATCAGAAAAACTACTTAACAATTGCTACTTTTAATTTAGATTTTATTTCCTTAATTGTTATCTTTAATTTTGCTTACTTGAAACACATGTGCTACTAATGTTTCATTGTGTAAGACATTCATGATCTATCTTAGCCCCATAGCCATGGTTCTAATTGTTGCTTGAGGACAAGCAATCATTCTAAGTTTGGTGTGGGAAGGGAAAGAAAAGGAGGAAAAGGACAACAATAGAGAAAATAAATTACAAGGTTGTAAAGTTCTTTTTTTTTCTCTCATTTGTTTCCAGCACTTTAAATTGCATGATTGTCTTATTACCTTCTCTATATGCATGTGTGGTATGAATAAGCATAGCTTGAATTTTGATTTGCAATATGTTGCTGTGGCATTATGACTACCAACTTGAGTTTTGTGAATTCAAAAGCAAAAAAAGGCATCATGATCATAAACAAACAAGGAATTAAAGAAGAACTTGGCATGTGCATACAAGTATTGGAAGGCTAGTATGTTTGATTGTTGCTCAATTGCATTAGATTTGATTTAATTGAAGTTTTCATCTAGGACATTTTGTGAAATCTTTTGAAATCATGAAAACCTTGAAAAAAAAAGAAGGCAAAGAAAAGAAAAAGGGAAAGAATGAGAAAGTTGAAGGCTCTGAGTACCAATGACAATTCCATTGTTAAGTACTTGTGGTGTTTATGTATCAAGTAAAATGCTTGAAAACAAAACACTTAGAAGTCAAGGCTAGGCTCAAGTGCAAAAGCACTCCCTCAAAGCTCAAGGCTCTGAGCATCAATGATTAGAGAGTCAAGAAAAGAAATAAATGTGCTTATTGAAATCCTCTAATTAAATGCTTGTGGTGCTTATGTATCAAGTGGTAATACTTGAAAACAAAGCATTTAGAGTCGTAGTTTTGTAATCAACTCATGGGGCAAAGCACCCAAAAGAGAAGCTAATAAGAAAAATCAAAAGCTTGTTTCAAGGAAGAAATATAAGAAAAAGATTTCATAAATTGAGCTAGATAGAAGCATCAATCATTTACATTTCTTTTGTGATTGTAGCATGCTTAGAAAACTAGCTTACCATGAACATTGAGTTGCTATTCTTCTTACCTTGGATTGTCAATCTCTATTGCATGATTCTTTTCTTGCTTGAGGACAAGCAAGGTTTAAGTTTGGTGTTGTGATGCAATTGCATATTTAATATATTAGCTAGTTAGTTTAGTTGATTTTAGCTTGATTTCACTCATTTTCTCTAAATAAACAAGTCCTTTTATGAGTTTGTTTTCATGCATGAGAATACTAAGGAACATGTTGATTCTAGCCAAATTCATGCAAATGATTTAAGGAATATATACATGAATGAGTATGAATGAATCTCATGGAATTTATTGCATGAATTGGTAAGACTTTGAAGCTATTTCCTTTGTTGATGATAGGTGATGAAACAAGGAAGCATGGAAGCAAGAATGATGCAAGCTGGGCAAGAAGTTGGCGTTGCCAACTTGGGAAAAGGAGGCGTTGTTGAAGGCAACGCCAGGCAACCTTGAAGAACAAAAGTTGGCGTTGCCAACTTGAGGAATGTGGTGCGTTGTTGGAGGCAACGCCAGACAGCTTTGGAAGCAAAGTTGGCGTTGCCAACTTGAAGAATAAGGTGAGTGTTTGAGAGCAACGCCCAACAATATAAGGCAGCCCTGGAGCAAGAATGAAGTTACCAAGGGCATTGCTAACTCCAAAAGGGCGCTGCCAACGCCAGGCAACAAAAATGAAGCCTTGAAGAGGAGCTCGAGGGCGTTGCCAACGCCAGGAACTATAGGCGTGTCCCTATGCAACGCCACACAAGCAAGGTTTGGCCCAGGAAAAGGAGGTGCACGTTGCCAACGCCAAGATATGAAGGCGTGTTCCTTGGCAACGTAGCAAACAACTTTGGCACCATAGGAAGCAAGCTCGAGCACGTTGCCAACGTGCTACTTCACTGGCGTTATTCAAGGCAACGCCAGAAATGGTTGCTTGGCTAGGCACCAAGTCTTGGGTGCCAGCCAAGTTGCCAACGCCAGAATGTGCTGCCATGCAAGTTGCCAACGCCAGAATGTGCTGCCAGCCAAGTTGCCAACGCCAGAATGTGCTGCCATGCAAGTTGCCAACGTGGGAAGCAATGTTTAGAGCCTTGAGGAAGGCTCGAGCACGTTGCCAACGTGCTGAAGAGAAGGAGTGTTTGGTAACAACGCCAGGAAGCTTTGGATGGTGAAGAGCACGTTGCTAACTTGGAATATAGGGGCGTTATCCACAACAACTCCAACAAGGCAGCCTGACCTTACCTCCTTCAATGGAGTATATCTTGAGCTACAAAACTCCAAATGAGGTGATTCTAACGGCATTTGAAAGTAGACATCCATAGCTTTCCAACCATATATCATAGTATGGGGTTGTCATTCATTTTGAAGCTTCAAAAGCTGGCGTTACCAACGCTGGAAACAAGGGCGTTTTCACCAAAAACGTGTGCGATTTTGGCAGCCTGACCATGTCCTCTTCAATGGAAGATATCTTGAGCTACAGAGATCCAAATTGAGTGCTTCAAGTTGCGTTGGAAAGATAACATTTAGAGCTTTCCAACCATATATAATAGTCTATGGTGGAGCATAAAATTGAAGCCAAACCAGAGTCACCTTTAGGCCCTAAAAAACAAGAACATGAAGTTGAATTTAAGAAGGCTAGAGATGAGCCTTGGAGTGGGGCACGAGCACGTTGCCAACGTGCTAGCAAGGGGGCGTGTTTTGCAACAACGCCAGCCCCAAGCCCCTGCCTTGGGAGGCTAGGCACGAGCACGTTGCCAACTTGGGAGTGAAGGTGCGTTTTTGGCAACAACTTGGCAGCTTGACCTTACCTTCTTTGAGGAAGCATAACTTGAGCTAGGAAAGTCCAAATGAGGTGATTCCAGTGGCATTGGAAAATAGACATCAAGAGCTTTCCAATGATGTATAATAGTCCATATTAAGGCAGAAGGTTGACACTCAAATTCTGGGCTACATTTAGCATGAAAGTAGAGCCAAGAAGAGGAGAAGCAAGTTGTTAGCAACAACTTGGGCTAGCAACGCCCAAGTCTCATACTTCACTTCCAGGAAAATGTCATGCATGTTGCCAACGTGCATTAGGCTTGGAGTTATTGCCAATAACGCCCCTCAATGGGCCAGAATGGTTGCCAACTTGCTCTGCTTCCCCTATTCATCACAAAGGCCAACAACTTCTTCAATGGAACCAAGAATGCAACAATGAGAAAGCCCACATTGCTAACCCAAATTGAAGATCTCTGAAGAAGTTTTGGGAGTAGTATAAATAGAAGAGATTGATGTACTTGGAGGGGACTTTTTACACTTTTAGACACTTAGAACTTTTTCATACTTTTTTAGCACTTTTACTTAGCTTTTGCTAGTACTTCCGGGAGAATACCCGGAAAGCTCATTTTTGGTTTTTCTATTGGAACTTTTCTTCTTCATTTTTCAAGCTTTAAGAATTTCATCATTCTTCTTCTTCTTCCTTTACACTTAGTTTAATTTTTGTTTATGGCAATTATGGTTGAAATTGGAGCTATGATTCACTAAACCCCACTTTCATTAGGGGGAAGAGCTCTGCTTGTTACAATGGGTTGATGAACTCCTCTTTTCCTCCTCAATTCTAGTGGTTGATCTAAAGAGGGAACTCTTGTTCTTCAAAGATTCAACCACCATCGAGAGAGGGGTTAATCTATATGAATTATGTGGTGAATTTGAGGAATGAGCCACATACTTCAGTTTAGAGTTCATCCTCTCATGATTTCCTTAATCAATACACCTTGGTTAGTATGTGAGATGTAACTCTCCTTGGTTGAGATTATGGGAATTGTGTGGCTGGATTAGAATTGAGCTTCATCTCTTCTCATGAACAAATAGATCACGAGAGTGGCATTTGGCTATGTCAAGAGAAATTGAATCACCAAGAGATTGGGATTCAATTACCCACTTGCCATGGATCTAAGCACATGATTGAGAAGGATTTGACTAACATCAATTCATAAACACTAGCATCTCTGATCCCTAATGATCCTCTCTACCATCAATTCTTATCTCTGTTGCTTCTAGTTGTTTAATTTCCCACAACCCAATTCCCTTCTACATTCTGTCAATTTACTATTCTTGTCATTTACATTTTGTTCCTTTAATTCTTGTCATTTACTCTTATGTTCTTTAGAATTCAGCACTTTAATTCCTTGCCATTTATCTTTGATGTCATTTAAGTTTCTTGCAATTTAAGTTTCAGTTATTTACTTCCACTTTATGTCTATTGCCCTGTTCTTAAATTCCTTGCAATTTAAATTCCTGCACTTACGTTCAAAAGTCACAATACTCATAAAATCAAAATCCTATTTGCTTGACTAAATCTACCATTTAACTAAAGTTGCTTAATCTACCAATCTCCGTGGGATCGACCTCACTCTAAGTGAGTTTTACTACTTGATACGACCCGGTATACTTGCTGGTTGTACGTAAATCTAATCAATCCAGTTTTCGGCCCAGAAATACAGACTAGAGCCAGGAAACATGCAGAAACAAGAGACAACATTCATTCCAAACAATTTTTAGTTTTAGATCTAGTTTTTACTCCTTCTCTAAGTTTTCTCTCTACACATTCATAGTTCTTAGGATTTTATTTTCTGTTGCTTTTTGCATCAGGATATTGAGAAGAGTTATTACCTCATCAAGACTTCGTCGTTCTAGTTCGTTTTCTTTACTTGGCTTTAGTCTTCCATGTCCTTTAATTTACTCAATTCTATTATTGGATTATTTTAGAATTTATTAATACAAGAATTACCTCTATTTTTAATTGATTCCTTTGAGTTTTTTTATTTATCATGTCTTTCTTTAATTCCTTTTTCTATGTTATGAGTTCTACATTCACAATGAGCGAGTAGTTCCCTAACTTGATGGGGAGTTGATTGAAAGGAACCCTTGAGTTGGGGTGCTTAAAGGAAAAATTGTAATTGGGTTCATTGTTAGAATGTCCTCTAGTCACTGACACTAATCCTTTTCAATGAGTGGATTGGGACTTGTGAATAGAAACAGCATTCCAACTTGTTTGACTCTCCCTTACCTAGTAAGGGATAACTAAACAGAGCAACCTTCAATTATCAATTAATCTTGAGAGTACTTCAACAAGAATAGGGTTTCCAACTAATCTACTCCCAGTCAAGGCTTTTATTTAAGATTAATTAAATTCTCTAATTTAATTTCCTGTTATCAACTCAACCATTTTTGAAAACATCTGATTGATAAAATAGCACAGTTCACTACAACTCGTTGGGAGACGACCTGGGATTCATATTCCCAGTATTTTAATTTTAATATTTGTGACAACCCTTTTTAAATTGATAAGCGAATTTTCGGCTGGTTAAGGACTGTACTTGCAACGTATTTCTATTGATAACTTCTTAACTTGCCAATTTCCGCCACGTCATTCTCCTTCCCGTGGCCGACTTAATATAGGTGGCCGTCCCAGGAATTTTTTGAAATCTTGGAAGGCTTGCTCGCATTCTGCTGTCCATTCAAACTCCTTTCCCTTCCTTAGAGTGGCGTAGAAGGGGAGAGATCTTATTGCTGATCCAGGCAGGAATCTGGACAAGGCTGCTAACCTCCCGTTGAGTTGTTATACCTCTTTGATACAAGTCGGACTTTTCATATCGAGTACGGCCCTGCACTTGTCCAGGTTTGCCTCGATTCCTCTCTCTGTAATCATAAAACCCAAGAATTTACCAGCTTCTACTGCGAAGGTACATTTTGTGGGATTGAGTCGCATTCCGTGTTGTCTTATAGTGTTGAATACTTGTGTCAGGTCGGGTAATAACATCTCTTCGTTTTGCATCTTCACTGGCATGTCGGTTACATAGACCTCCATGATCTTTCCGATGCGATCCCAAAAAACTTTGTTCATTAATCTCTGGTAAGTGGCTCCTGCGTTTTTAAGACCGAAGGGCATAACAGTGTTGCAGTAATTTGCCTTTGGGGTTAAGAATGAGGTTTTTTCTTGGTCGGGTGGATACATTAGGATTTGGTTATATCCTGAGTATGCATCTATGAAGGAGAGGTATTTATATCCGGAGGAGGTATCTACCAGAGCGTTGATGTTTGGGAGCGGATAAGGATCTTTCGGGCAAGTTTTGTTGAGATCGGTATAGTCGGTGTATATTCTCCACTTCCCGTTTGACTTTTTTACCAATACGACATTAGCAAGCCACAGTGGGTATTTGACTTCTCTTATGAAACCTGCCTCCAGCAGAGCTCGTACTTGTTTTTCCATGGCTTGAGAGCATTTTGGTCCTAGCTTTCTGCGCCTTTGTTGTACCGACCGAGATCCTGGGTAGACTACTAACTTGTTGCACATTAGTTTGGGATCTATGCCTGGCATGTCTACGGCCTTCCACGCAAAGAGGTCGGCGTTGTCTCGTAGAAACTGTATGAGTGATTCTTTTATGTCTCCTTTTAGGAGTGTGTCGATGTTAGTTGTTTAGTTCGGGGGGTCCCCGATCTGGATTTTCTCTACTTCTCCTTCAAGTTGTGGGTGGAGCTCCTCCCGCCTCTGAACTCTGCCGAGCTCAATTGTGTGGAATTCTTCTCCTCTGCCTCTGAGGTTTAGACTTTCGTTGTAACAACGGCGTGCCATCTTCTGATCTGCCTTTACCGTGGCTATTCCTCCTGCCGTTGGGAACTTCATGCATAGATGTGGAGTCGAGACTATTGCGCCGAGCTGATTTAACGTTGTCCGACCTATTAGGGCATTGTAGACTGAGTTTATGTCAACGACGATGTAATCTACTTTGAGTGTTCTTGACTAACTTCTTTTTCCGTAAGTTGTGTGGAGCGAGATGTATCCCATCGGTTGAACTAGGGTATCTCCTAGCCCGAACAGGTTGTCCGGATATGCTCTGAGTTCTTTTTCTTCCAAGCTGAGTTTGTCGAAAGTGGTTTTGAATAAGATATCGGTAGAGCTCCCCTGGTCTATCAATGTGCGGTGAAGATTTGCATTTGCCAGTTGATGAGCGTATAATTTATACGCTTTTTGGCATTATTTTTAGGTAGTTTTTAGAAAGTTCAAGCTACTTTTAGGGATGTTTTCATTAGTTTTTATGTTAAATTCACATTTCTGGACTTTACTATGAGTTTGTGTGTTTTTCTATAATTTCAGGTAATCTCTGGCTGAAATTGAGAGACTTGAGCAAAACTCTGAAAAAGGCTAACAAAAGGGCTGCTGATGCTGTTGGAATCTGACCTCCCTGCACTCAAAATAGATTTTCTGGAGCTATAGAACTTTAAATGGCGCGCTCTCAACGGCGTTGGAAAGTAGACATCCAGAGCTTTCCAGCAATATATAATAGTTCATACTTTATTCGGTAATTGACGACGTAAATTGGCGTTGAACGCCAAGTACATGCTGTTGTCTGGAGTTAAACGCCAAAAACACGTCATGATCCGAAGTTGAACGCCCAAAACACGTTATAACTTGGAGTTCAACTCCAAGAGAAGCCTCAGCTCGTGGATAGATCAAGCTCAGCCCAAGCATACACCAAGTGGGCCCCGGAAGTGGATTTATGCATCAATTACTTACTCATGTAAACCCTAGTAGCTAGTCTAGTATAAATAGGATAATTTACTATTGTATTAGACATCTTTTGACAGTTTAATCTCTAGACTGTTTAGTCTTTGATCATTCGGTCTTTTGATCATTCAGGGGGCTGGCCATTCGGCCATGCCTGAACCTTTCACTTATGTATTTTCAACGGTGGAGTTTCTGAACACCATAGATTAAGGGTGTGGAGCTCTGCTGTACCTCAAGTTTCAATACAATTACTATTACTTTCTATTCAATTCTCTTTTATTCTTATTCCAAGATATACGTTGCACAACATTTTGATGAATGTGATGATCCGTGACACTCATCATCATTCTCACCTATGAACGCGCGTGACTGACAACCACTTCCGTTCTACCTTAGGCCGGGCGCATATCTCTTAGATTCCCCAACAGAATCTTCGTGGTATAAGCTAGATAGATGGCGGCATTCATGGGGATCCGGAAAGTCTAACCTTGTCTGTGGTATTCCGAGTAGGATTCCGGTATTGAATGACTGTGACGAGCTTCAAACTCCTGAAGGCTGGGCGTTAGTGACAGACGCAAAAGAATCAATGGATTCTACTCCAACCTGATTGAGAACCGACAGATGATTAACTGTGCTGTGACAGAGCATTTGGACCATTTTCACTGAGAGGATGGGATGTAGCTATCAACAAGGGTGATGCCTCCAGACGATTAGCCGTGCAGTGACAGCGCATAGGACCATTTTCCTGAGAGGATTAAAAGTAGCCATTGATGATGGTGATGCCCTACATACAGCTTGCCATGGAAAGGAGTAAGAAGGATTGGATGAAAGCAATAAGAAAGTAGAGATTTGAAAGGATTCTAGCATCTCCACACGCCTATCTGAAATTCCCACTATTGATTTACATAAGTATTTCTATCCCTTTTTATTTTCTATTTATTATTAATTTTCAAAACCCATAACCATTTAATCTGCCTAACTGAGATTTACAAGGTGACCATAGCTTGCTTCATAACAACAATCTCTGTGGGATCGACCCTTACTCACGTAAGGTATTACTTGGATGACCCAATACACTTGCTGGTTAAGTTGAACAGAGTTGTGTCCACACATAGTTGAAAAAGCAATGAATTTTACAAAATACAATAACAAAGGAATCACAATTTCGTCCACCACCAGTATAATAGTGATGACCATGGGATCATCATGCCCTGATGTGACGCCGGATGCGTCTTCCTTGGTAAAAGTGATCGCCGGGATGTCGGGTACTTCCTCCTTTTCTGTGACGTGATATATGTCTTTGAGATGTCTTTTGTGAGATGATTTGGAGATTCCTCCCTCGGCGAATCCACCGTGTATCATGTGGACATGTCTTTTTGGCGTTCGAGATGATCGCGTGGTTGGTCCGACATCTTCTGCTCTTCTTCTTTTCCTTTGTTCATCATCATGAGTGACCAGGTATCGATCTAGCTTTCTTTCTCGTACGAGCTTTTCTATGACATTTTTTAGGTCGAAACACTCATTGGTGGAGTGCCCGCGGATTCGATGGAACTCACAATATTCAGCCTGGTTTCCTCCTCCTTTTTTGCCTTTGAGTGGTCGAGCTGGTGGTATTTTTTCCGTGTTGCAAACCTCTCTGTATACATCCACAAAAGACACCCAAAGAGGGGTGTAATTTTGGTATTTTTTTATCTTCTCTCCATGTCGATCTTCCTTTTTTTGAAATCTCTGTCTTTATCCCGGGGGGTGAACCCGGCCTTCGAGGTCTCTCCTAATCGGGAGTTTTCCTCCATGTTGATGTACTTTTCCGCTCGTTCCTGCACCTCGTTCAAGGATGTGGGGTACTTCTTTGATATAGATTGACTAAAGGGCCATTCTCGCAAGTCGTTAATGAGGCCCATAATAGCGACTTATGTTGGCAAGTTCTGTATATCCATACATGTCTTGTTGTATCTTTCCATGTAGTTACGTAGGGTTTCCCGTTCTCCTTGCCTGATTCCCAATAAGCTCAGAGCATGTTTAGCTTTGTCCTTTTGGATGAAGAATCTGGCCAGGAATTTTTTAGCCATGTCGTCGAAACTTGAGATGGACCTAGGAGGGAGATTGTCGAATCATCTGATTGCTGTTTTTGTTAAAGTGGTTGGAAAAGCTTTGCAACGAACTGCATCTGAGGCGTCGGTAAGATACATTCTGCTTTTGAAGTTGCTGAGATGATGGTTGGGATCTGTCGTGCCGTCGTATAAGGTCATGTCTGGAAGTTTAAAGTCCTTTGGGATTTTTATCTTCATGATCTCTTTGGTGAATGGGTCTTCCCCCTTTTGTGCGCTATCTTCGAAAATGGATCGGCTGGCTTTGGTCTTGACATCGGCTTCAAATTTTAGGAGTTTGTTTTCCAGTTCCCGGCGTCACCTTATTTCTCTTTGTAGATCCTTCTATGCCTCTCGTCGACGTAGAACGTCTTCCTCAAGTTGTTTTAACCGATCTTGAAATGCATCCAGGGCTCCCTCGTTTGGGGAGTTCTTATTGTTGATTTGGGGAGTATCTTTTGGTGTGGAGTCCGCATTTTTATGCGGCATTCTTTCTTCTAGATCTGAGGTGTGATCATTGTCATGATCATCTGCCATGGTAATGGGATGACTTCCAGGTCCCCGGCAACGGCGCCAATGTTCTGAGGGTTACCTGAAACTATAGGTCGATCTCGGATGAGATCCTCGGTACTAGTCGGAACTGTGGTATTCGATTTGTGGGGCTTGATAGAGGTGCTGATTCCTTCGTTCCTGGAGGGTGGGGGGTACCTGCAAGGGATTCCGATGCTTAAGTTAGCAAGGGTATTAAGCAGGTATTGAGTAGAATCAGAGCATGAGTTATACCTGGGTGCTCCAGTGTATTTATAATGGCGTGGAGTGACCTTCTTAGATAAGATAAGTTAGTTATCTCATCTTATCTTCTGGGGAACCGCCTTTCTCTCTGTAGGCTTGGACTGCCTTAGGATTTGGGGCGTGTTCCTCTATTTGGGCCCTTTTTTGGGCTTTTCCGTGATTTGGCTGAGCTCTTTAAGAAGAGGTCGGTTTGTCCTGACCTGAAGAGGTCGGTTGCTTTGTCTGTAGACCATCCCGGGTCGAGACACGAGGTTTCCTGGATAAAGTACCATGGCTTGCCACCACGTATACCAGGTTGAAAACTCGATACTCTGTTAACCCTATGACGTAAGTGTGACTGGGCACTATATAAATTCCCGGGAATGTTACCCCCATTGAGCAATATTGATTATTTGAGAAAAATCTATGCACAGACTCTTGGGGATGCACGTCGGGGGACAGTCTAAGGACAATTCAGACTTGTTGGGTTGGCTGGATAACCGACAGATGAACCTCATCAGCCATAGGACAGGCATGCATCATATGCATTTGTATGCTTTGCTTGGGTTTGAACTTGTTTTGGTTTGCATAATTGCTAAACTGCTCTTAATTGCTACTTGAACTATTTGCTGTAACTGCTACCTAAACCTGTGCTTTCCTTGTCTGTCTTGCCTGTGTTTGTCTTGGCGTGCTACCTTTGAGAATGAACTTTGGTGCTGAATTAATGATTGTGTTGTTTGATTGCGTGATTGGTTTGTCATTGAGATTTTCTTATATGAAAGGAAAGGTTTTTCAGATTTCTGAAAGATTAAACATTGTTTCTTTGAAAAGGTTTTGAACAATTACCTATTGGTTTTTTAAAAGATTCGTAAGGCAATGATAATCAATGAGCTTGAAAACAGTTTTCTTATTAGATATCTTCTTATGACAACTTTGAAACTCCGTAGTGAGACCGTGTGGTTAGGTTCTCACCCCCTACAACTTTACCTTTTTCAGGAACCGGATGAAGCATTATGAAGAGTTATACTACGTTTGGTTTGTATGTTGTTGTATTAATTAGATTATTTTCGTCCCTCGTCTTTGTTATTTCAAGTTTGTAAGAGGGATAAGAGTTTTATGGTTTATATGTATATTATATTATAAGATATTATGTAAGGAGTCTTGTATATGAATCTATGCCTACTTGTATTTTTCTTAAGATAAAGTATTTATTTCCGATTTTTAAAGAAATCAGCGATACGGTGTTGAGTCACAGGCTCCTATGTTAATATTTAGTATATAAAGAAGTTATAATACTCCTTGCTATCAGAGTGGCGTAGCCGGAAGCGTGACATTCTGGTAGTGAGGGTGTTACAAATATTCTTATGAATTTTTCTAACATGGTGGAAACTCAATTCAGTGTTAAAGTAAAATAGATTCAATCTGACAATGCCAAGGAGTTATTACTCACTAATTTTCTGCAGTCGAAAGGCATAATTCACCAATTTTCATGTGTAGAAAGACCCGAGCAGAATTCAGTTGTAGAAAGAAAGCATCAACACTTACTTAATATTGCAAGAGCCTTCTTTTTTCAGTCCAAGGCTCCCATCAAATTTTGGAGAGAATGTATTCTGACTGCTACCTTCTTGGTGAATAGGTTGCCTAGTTCAGCCCTGCAGCACACTTCACCATATGAGAAATTATTCCTCAAACAACCAAATTATCATGCACTGTGGGTTTTTGGGTGTCTGGTTCATGCATCTACATTAATATCTCAAAGGAACTAATTCTCTCTAAGAGCTGTTGATGAGCGGATAATTTGTACGCTTTTTGGCATTGTTTTTAGTATGTTTTTGGTAGTTCTAGTTGAGTTTTTATTATATTTTTATTAGTTTTTAGTTAAAATTCACTTTTCTGGACTTTACTATGAGTTTGTGTGTTTTTCTGTGATTTCAGGTATTTTCTGGCTGAAATTGAGGGATCTGAGCAAAAATCTGATCCAGAGACTCAAAAGGACTGCAGATGCTGTTGGATTCTGACCTCCCTGCACTCGAAGTGGATTTTCTGGAGCTACGGAAGCCCAATTGGCGCGCTCTCAACGGCGTTGGAAAGTAGACATCCTGGGCTTTCCAGCAATATATGATAGTCCATACTTTGCCCAAGATTTGATGGTCCAAACCGGCGTTCAAAGTCACCTCAAGAAATTCCAGCGTTAAACGCCGGAACTGGCACCTAATTGGGAGTTAAACGCCCAAACTGGCATAAAAGCTGGCGTTTAACTCCAAGAAGAGTCTCTACACGAAAATGCTTCAATGCTCAGCCCAAGCACACACCAAGTGGGCCCGGAAGTGGATTTTTATGTCATTTACTCATCTCTGTACACCCTAGGCTACTAGTTTTCTATATATAGGACCTTTTACTATTGTATTTTCATCTTGGTTCTTCTGGTTCTCTCTCTGGGGCCGAAACCAATGATCACTTTTGTTCTTATGTATTTTCAACGGTGGAGTTTCTACACACCATAGATTAAGGTGTGGAGCTCTGCTGTACCTCGAGTATTAATGCAATTACTATTGTTCTTCCATTCAATTCCGCTTGTTCTTGTTCTTCAACTTGATGAATGTGATGATCCGTGACACTCATCATCATTCTCACTTATGAACAAGGTGGCTGACAACCACTTTTGTTCTACAAGCAACCAAGGCTCTAGTGAATATCTCTTGGATTCTTTAATCGGAATCTTCGTGGTATAGGCAGGACCTGATGGCGGCATTCAAGAGAATCCAGAAGGTCTAAACCTTGTCTGTGGTATTCTGAGTAGGATTCAATGACTGAATGACTGTGACGTGCTTCAAACTCCTAGCAGGCGGGGCGTTAGTGACAGACGCAAAAGTATCGATGGATATTATTCCGGCCTGACCGAGAACCGACAGCTGAATTCCGCTATGCTGTGACAGAGCATATGCAATCGCTTTCACTGAGACGATGGGAGGTAGCCATTGACAACGGTGAAACCCTACACGAGCTTGCCATGGAAAGGAATAAGAAGGATTGGATGAAGACAGTAGGAAAGCAGAGAGACGGAAGGGAAGGCATCTTCATGCGCTTATCTGAAGTTCCTACCAATGAATTACATAAGTATCTCTATCTTTATCTTTTATGTTATTTTCGTTCATCACCATACCCATTTGAGTCTGCCTGACTGAGATTTACAAGGTGACCACAGCTTGCTTCATACCAACAATCTCCGTGGGATCGACCCTTACTCACGTAAGGTATTACTTGGACGACCCAGTGCACTTGCTGGTTAGTTGTGTGAAGTTGTAGTGATCACAATTTCGCGCACCAGCTGTAAAAGCAGTTTTTGTTGGATATCCTTCAGGTATAAAGGATACAAGTTATATGATTTAGAGGCAAAGAAGTTCTTCATATCCAGAGATGTCACATTCATTGAAAGTGTATTTTCCTTCAGTGAGCTACCAGCTGATCAGTCCCCTTTTGTGGATAATTTTCCAGATGTGGTGATGCCTACAATGCTTCAAGACACTTCTCTTCACGGCTCAGCACCAATTCAGCAATCTTTGACCAATACTTTCAAACCTCATCGCCCAACAATACCTTTAACATCTGATCACAATCATGGTATTATCCCTGAACCTCAACCATCTCAACCTATCCTTAGAAGATCTACTAGACTAACTAAACCTACACAATATCTTCATGATTACCAATGTCATAATGTTTCCACCATAACCAATCCCAAACATTTGACTAAACTATACATGAACTTTGTGGCCAATGTAAACACCATACCTGAACCTGCTTTCTACCACCTAGCTGTGAAATACCCAAAGTGGTGACAAGCCATGAATGAAGAGCTTCGGGCAATGCAAGAAAATAACACATGGACCTTGGCACCTCTCCTACAAGGAAAATACACTATAGGTTGCAGATGGGTATACAAGGTAAAGTGTAAGGTAGATGGATCAATGGAGAGATACAAGGCGAGGTTGGTCGCAAAGGGATATACGTAACAAGTTGGGATAGATTACAAAGATACCTTTTCTCCAGTAACCAAATTAATTACTGTTTGGGTTCTTCTATCACTAGCAGCAATCAATAACTAGTTTTTGTTACAAATGGATGTGAATAATGCGTTCCTTAATGGTGACCTCTTTGAGAAAGTCTATATGGATTTGCCTCTTGGATATAAGACCAAGGAGTCGAATCTTGTGTGAAAATTGAATAAGTTCATCTATAGCCTGAAACAAGCATCCAGACAATGGTTCTTTAAATTCTCCTCAGCATTATTGAGCCACATTTTCAAATAATCCAAGAGAGACTACTCCCTTTTCACCTTTGGCATAGGTGGCAGCATAGTCTACTTACTTGTATATGTGGACGATGTCATCTTGGCAAGCTCCTCCAAGAAAATCATGTGCAAGGTACAACACTTATTAGAATCTATGTTCAAACTCAAGGTTTTAGGTGATTTAAAATACTTTCTGGGGCTAGAACTTGCAAGATCATCTGAAGGCATTATCCTTAGCCAAAGAAAGTACACCTTGAGCATATTGGAAGACACCAACTTTGTTGATGCTAAGCTAAATTCCTTACCTATAGAGACAAATCTGAGGATGAGTGCCTTTGATGGGGACCCAATGCATGATCCTTTCACTTATAGGCTTATAATTGGGAGGCTAATGTACCTTACAATATCACGTCCTGGCATCACATATGTTGTCTCCACATTGAGTCAATTTCTATCCATACCAACCACCACTCATCTTACTGCTCTCCACCACCTACTGAGGTACTTAAAATAGATTGTGGGATAAGGCCTTCTCTTCTTTGCCAAGTCAAAACTATGACTTACGACATATACTGACGCTAATTGGGCAGGTTGCCCAAACACTAGAAGAAGTGTCATTGGTTACTGCATTTTCATTGTTGATTCCCTTATCTCTTGGAGATCAAAGAAGCAACACACTATCTCAAGGTCTTTTGTTGAATCTAAATACCGGGCCATGGCAGTAGTGGCAGCTGAATTAACCTAGTTGAGAGGCCTTCTATCTGACTTTCAAGTTGGCATTCTATCTTCTATGCTCTTTTGTGACTCACAATCGGCCATCCACATTGCAACGAACACCACATTTCATGAGAGAACAAAGCATATCGAAATCGATTGTCACTTTGTTCGAGAGCGAGTGATGGCAAAATTCCTGAATCTCATTCACGTTCGGACACAATACCAACTAGCTTATGTGTTTACTAAGCCTATAACTCTAGTTCAGTTCAATAATCTCATTTCTAAGTTTGGCATGATAAACATTTATCTGCCAACTTAAGGGGGGATATTATACCTAATGTGATTTATTATGTACTCTCGTACTTCCGGTATATATATATATATATATATATATATATATATATATATATATATATATATTTATAAACAAATACCAATATGAATACACAATTCTTTCATTTTGCATCCCAATAATTCTTGTTTCTCCTTGCTTGATGGTGATCGTCCCTTCCTAGTTACCCTTTTGTTTTTCTTTTTCTTTTCAAAGATTAAGGTTCTTTCATTTTGTCTAAATCTTCTCCTCTCGTTTTGGAGAAAGAATTAGTAAAATCCGTTATTTATTAATTAATTAAATTATTTTTTATAATTATCGTTGCTTTATTATTATTATTATTATTTGTCGGTTGCACCTTTTATATTTTTATTTTATTGAGTTCATATAGTATTTAACAACTTTAATAATGACAAATATTTGATAGGCTTATAAAGCTTAACCCAATTTACTTATGTGGATTGATATGACACATTAATATACTTCTTAAAATGTTGCATCTGGTTCGGACTTTGGCAAGGCCAAGTGATAGAAAGAAATCTTTAAAAATATTAGGGATGTAGTGTGGATGAGTTTGTGATGTAATATTTAGAATTGGAAGTTGTTCAATTTGTCGAACAAAAAAAGAAAAGTATTGCAAACCTAGTGTATCAAACTTAAAGGATGTTGATCACATACCTAAATTTTGTTCGGTTCTCTTGTCATGAAGAGCTTTTCTCTCTAAAAGAGAACTCATGAAGCACATAGCTCAAAATTATGGGGGCCTCTTGGCCCAATTTTGGAAGGCTGGAAGCTAATTTGGAATGCTATATCAAAGGGGATCATTTGATATCAAAGGAGGACACTTGAGAGCTCAGTTTTTTACAATAGAACACATTATTAGGAGTAGGAGTAGTGTAGTTTAGGAAATTCTCTCTTAAGGTTTATTTAGGTTTCATTGTAGGATTTTATACTTTCAGTTTTGATCTTGGATTTTTCTCATCTCTTTTGTAAGTACTCTTTAATTTTTCTCTAATTACATCACATTTACTCTTCCTACATTTTTTTATGGTTCAAGTTATTTTGTTAATATATGCAATTTTGATTTCTTGAATCTTTTGTTTATGAATTTGGCCTTTTATGACTTTTATATGCTTGATTGAATTTCTATTGTTGATATTGTGAATAATTTGCTTATAGTTTTCATTTTTCTTTACAATTTCCTATATTTTGCTTTATTGCCACCAAGTATTTGTGAAAACATCACTTGAAAATTTTGAGTAAATTTTCACACCTTGACTTGGAAAATGAGTCTGTAGGATACTAGAGTCATAATGTCCGACATTTAGTGGCAATTCTTAGGTTGTTAGTTAGTTCTTGTTTCCACTGACGCTAGCTTTTTACTAAGTTAATTAGTAAGTTAGCTAGGACTTATGGATTAAGGTCAATTATGCTTGCTTGACATACTCCTCGATGTTAGGAGTTGACGAAGTGAGATTAACTCATCATAGTTGCCATAGTTGTGGTTATGACAATGATAGGATTCCTTAATTCTCATTTCCAAGTCAAGGCTCTTTTATACAATTATTGCAGTTTCACTAGTTTTGACCATATCTTCCTTTTGATTTGTAGTAATTTCTTTTTTGATCTTTTGTTAGTTCTTATATTCTTTAATCTCTTTTACATTTCCCATTTTATACTTCAAAACCCCTCTTATCTCATAACCAATAGTGTGTACACCAAGTTTGCATGGTCCGAGAGAAGACGACCCGGGATTTCAAACTCCCAGTTTATATTTGTTTTGGATTGTGACAATCTTATAGTTTTAAACTTTGATTGATAGGATCGATTGTCGGTTTAGACTATGCTTACAATGGAATTGTTTTTTCTAAATTTCTGAATCTCGGCCTCTTGAAAAGATTTGGAGAATGACTCAGAAGATGATGAAGATTCTAATAAGGGCTCCCAAGCCTATCTCATGGCCGACCATGACCAACCTAATGAGGTAATATTCATTGAACCTTCTACTGAGGCCCTTCATCTCATGATAGATCATCTCACTGAAAAATTGAGAAATTTTCTTAATAAATGCCATAATCTTGAAACGAAAAATGACATCCTTAAAGCTGAAAATGCTTTTCTCAAAGATAAACTAAGAGAAGCCGAAATAGCTTTAGATCTTGTTGAAGAAAACAAGTGGATTAAGGCTCAAATTAGTAGCTGTGAGAAACAGCATTCTGTGATTGCATACTTAAACTGTTTTGAAGAAAATGATAGATTGTATAAAGAGGTTAAAAGTTTAAAAGAAGATCTAGCCAAGTTTGCTCAAAGTTCTGAGAATTTAAATAAACTTTTGGTTAATCAAAAGCCTCTTTATGAAAAAGCTGGGTTGGGTTTTTATGAAAAATCTAAAACTATTTTTGAAAGATCTCCACATGCAAATGTGGCCTTTACTTCAGATGACATAAGATTTTAAAACCCAACTAATCTGAAAAAATAGCAAACAAAAAGATTTTGTCGCTTATGCAACCGGGATGGACATTTTTCTATTCACTGTTTTATAACTAAAAAATAATTGGTGATAAAGTCTCAAAATGATTGGCAACTATAATGGTCTTGGCCAAAAAAGATGGTTTAACATTAAAGGATCCAAAAAGATTTGGATACCTAAGGTCACTTGAGAATGTTTTGTAGGTTTGCCTAACATCCAAAAGAAAGGACAACATGTGGTATTTAGATAGCAAATGCTCTAGGCATATGACCAAAAAGTATATGTTCTTCATCAAGCTAGACAACTATGATGGAGGCTTCGTAACTTTTGGTGATAATGGTAAAGGAAAGATAGTGGCCATATGTAGAGTAGGTAAAAATTTCTCTCCAATCATAAATGATATTTTTCTTGTTGACGGATTGAAACACAATTTACTAAGCATTAGCCAATTATGCTATCTAGGATACTTGATTATTTTTAGGAAATTGGATTGCTTAGTTATTTGTGAAAAATTCGGTGAAGTTTTGTTTGAAGTAAAAAGATGTAATAATGTGTATGGACTTACTCTAGAGGAACTAAAAGGACAAAATGTAGAATGTTTTACTTCAATGGAATCCGAAAAATGACTTTGGCATAAAAGGTTGGGACATGCAAGCATGTACCAAATTTCTAAGCTAGTAAAGAAAAACTTGGTTAGAGGTATTCCTTACATAAAGTTTGACAAAGACATCACTTGTAATACTTGTCAATTGGACAAACACACAAAATTCTCTTTTAAGCCCAAGTATGGAATCTCTACCAAAAGGCCATTAGAAATGCTATATATTGATCTTTTCGGTCTTACAAGAACTCAAAGTTTGGGAGAAAAATATTATGTCTTAGTAATGGTTGATGATTTCTCTATATATGGATGGGTTCTTTTTTTAACTCATAACAATGATGCATTCAATTCTTTTTCTTCTCTTTGCAAAAAAGATTCAAAATGAAAAGGATTTTAAAATTGCTTTTCTAAGAAGTGATCATGGAAAGGAATTTGAAAATCAAGAATTTGAAAACTTTTGTGATGAGTTTGGAATTTCTCATAACTTTTCATGTCCTAGGACCCCCCAACAAAAAAGGATTGTTGAAAGGAGAAATAAAAGTCTCCAAGAAATGACTAGGACAATGCTTTGTGAAAATGAGGTTCTAAAATATCTATGGGCAGAGGCTGTAAACACAGCTTGCTACATTTTGAATAGAGCCATCATTAGAAACGAGCAAAAGAAAACTCCTTATGAGCTATGGAAAGGAACATCTCCAAATCTCAAATACTTTTACATATTCGGATGCAAATATTTTGTGTTAAATAATAAAGATAATCTTAAAAATTTTGATGCAAAATCTTATGAAGGTATGTTTGTAGGATACTCAACCACTAGTAAAGCTTATAGAGTTTATCTCAAAGAACATAGAACCATAAAGGAATCCATACATATTTCTTTTTGTGACTTTAACTTCATTCTAAGCTCTGTCATAGAGGATGATGCAGGAACTGAAACTGAGTTGAATCCAAAGAAGAATCAAGGAAATGAAAAACCTACACCATCAATAGAGAATGTTGACTCTAACCCTACAGATCAGAATGTAGGAAATAATCTGGCTTTGTCTCCTGATGAGGTAGGAGATTTTGGATCCGTGAGCATTGATGGACCAAGTCAAAGCTAAACTGAAAACCCATCACATAAACCTAGAGAGTGAAAATTTTTGAAGAACTACCCTCATGAGTTTATTATTGGAGATCCTTCAAATAGAGTCACCAGTAGATCCTCAAGTAAGAAAAAAGCCAATGTCAACAACGTTGACTTTTTATCCCAATTGGAGCCCTAAAATGTGAAAGAAGAACTTGAAGATACTTCTTGAATTAAAGCTATGAATGAAGAGTTAAGCCAATTTGAAAAGAATAAGGTTTGGACTCTTGTACCTTACTCAAATGGTAAAAAGGTAATCGGTACCAAATGGATCTTTAGAAATAAATTGGGTGAGAATGGTAGTGTGGTTCATAACAAGACTATATTAGTGGCCCAAGGTTACGATCAAGAAAAGGGCATTGACTTTGATGAGTCATTTGCTCCGGTAGCAAGAATAGAAGCTATTCGGTTATTGCTTGCATATGCTGTCCATGAATGTTTTAAATTATTTCAAATGGATGTCAAATATGCATTTTTAAATGGCTTTATTGATAGAGAAGTATATGTAGTTTAACCCTCCAGTTTTGAAATAAAGATTTTCCTAATCATATTTTTAAACTTGCAAAAGCACTTTATGGTTTGAGACAATCTCCTAAAGCTTGGTATGAAAGGCTTAGTGCCTTCTTGTTGCAAAATAATTTTCAAAGGGGTACTACAGATACTAATCTATTCATTAAAGAGTCTAATGATGATTTCTTGCTTGTCTAAGTGTATGTGGACGATATTGTATTTGAATCGGCTAATGAAACCTTGTGTGAAGAATTTGGAAAACTAATGACTAATGAGTTTGATATGAGTATGATAGGAGAACTCATTTTCTTCCTTGGATTTCTAATCAAACAAACTCCTAGTGGTATTTTTGTTCACTAAGATAAATATGCCAAGGAGTTGGTAAAGAAATTTGGTTAAGAAAATTCCAAACCAATGGGTACTCCTATGCATCCAAATACTAAACTTGACAAGGATGAAAAAAGGAAAGATGTCGATGAAACTATGTATAGAGGAATGATTGGATCACTTATGTATCTTATATCTTGTAGACCGGATATAGTTCAAAGTGTGAGTGTGTGTCCTAGATTTCAATCGAATCCTAAAGAATCACATCTTTCCTCTGTCAAAAGAATCATTAGATACATAAATGGCACATCTAACTTCGATTTGTAGTATCCTGAATCTGATGATTTTTGTGTAATTGGTTTTTGTGATGCAAATTATGCGGGTGATCGTGTGGATAGGAGAAGCACATCGGAAATGTGTTGCTTTCTTGGACAATCCTTAAATGTTTGGTCAAGTAAAAAGAAAGCTACTATTACTTTATCCATGGCTGAAGCCGAATACATATCTGTCTTCGCCTGCTGTTCACAATTAATTTGGCTCAAAACTCAGTTAGCCGATTATAAACTAGAAATTAATAGTATTCCTTTGCTTTGTGACAATATGAGTGCTATAAATATTTCTAAAAATCCTATTTTGCACTCAAGAATTAAGCACATTGAGGTTAGATATCATTTTATAAGAGAGCATGTACAACAGGGAACCATTGATATTCAATTTGTGAAATCGGAGGATCAATTGGCTGATATCTTCACAAAGCCATTATGTGAAGATAGGTTCTGTAAAGTGAGAATTGCATTGGGAATCATTGACATTGAATCTGTGGAGTAATTGTATCTAATGAGCTTCTAAGTGTTTTTGTCTCGCAGGTTGCAGGGAGACAAAACTGAGCAAATGATGACATTCTCCTTAAGGGTTGTAAACGGTCCAGAAACCTTCTTTGATATGGACTGAAAATAAGCCTCAAAGTGGCCTCATGTGTTTCGTCATCACCATTGGGCCTATGTGAATTGACCTTTAGTTAATGAAACTGGCCTTATGTTGTTTTCAATAATAAAAGTATTTTTTTAAAAAAAAATTAAAATTAGTTTAGAATTTCTCTTTTTTCCTTATCTCAAGTCATGTCAGTCAGAAACCTTTCAAATCCTTCTTGGTATATCATGTCAAAAACTGCATGTTCTTTGAAATTCAAACTCCTTCTTGAAAACTGTTTCATTAAGAAATTTTTGTTTTAAAGAAAAATTTTCATTGTGTATTAATGACAGTTTCTTAACAAAGAAAAATCTCTCTCTACTCCACTACTCCACTTCGGCGATTCCTCTCCCTTCTACTTTTACTTCCCTTCTCTTTAAAATAAAAAAGAAGGTTGCAACTAGAAGAGGCACGGGCGCATACATCCCTCCACGAAATACTCTAAAATAAGAAACTCCACAATAACATACTCCACTCACATCTACATTCACATTCATCTTCTTCTCAATCCTCTCAACCAACCAAAACCATGGCAAGAAAAATCATTCATCCTAGGCTTCTTCTGCTCACAAGGGGGTTGAGTTTTCTCGCGGTAAAGGTGGAAAAGGAAAAAGGCCATTGTAAGAAGAAGAACAACCACCATCTCCTTCTCCACGCTTAACCCATCATCCTTTAGGATGTTCTGTCCCTTTCAGTCGTCCCTTCAGAGGTCCCAGACGGCTTAATCTTCAACCTACCAGGTAACCCTCCAACATTGACTCTCTTGACTTCAAAACCAAGTTTGGTAAATCATCTCATTCTCACTATGATCCTCATAGATTTTCTCACTGCATCGATTATGAGTTTCATAAACAAGTTATTTCATACTGGACCCTCTGTTCTTCTTTTGTTGTTGATCTTGATGCATTGGCTGAAAAGAGGATTGATTTCAAAAACAATTTTCAAACTCTAAAATAGGATAACATTTTTAAGATTTGAAAATCAGTTTATCCGAATCTGGTTAGAGAGTTCTATGCTAACTTACTCTTTCATGAGGGAGAACTTTATTCCTATGTCAATGGTACTCAATTTGTTTTGAATAGGGACACCATTGGTGATACCTTCGGCTATCAAGACATAGGGATAAGAGCATATATGTCTGGAAAATGGGATGACCATGTTGGTGTCTCCCATCAAGAAGCTTTGGCTAGAATTTGTGAAAACTTCTCTCTTACGGATGGTATGACCCCCACTTTTAAGGCTTTAAGCCCTGTTAGAACCCAACTTCATCGCATTTTGACTCTTATTATCATGCCTCAAAGCAGGTCTTACCAACGGATAACAGTTTGTGACACTCTGGTGTTTCATGCCATTCTGAACTTTATTCCCATTTCTTTTGCTTATTTTATAATTCGCTATATGTTGGATTGTTCAAAAGTGACAAAAATAGTTCTCTTCCTTATGAAATATTTTTTACTTGTTTATTTGAAAATTTTGCAATTGATTTGAGTAATGAGCCCATTGAAAACAAAGTGTCTTCACTCAAAGGCGGTGGTGCAACAAAATAAGCTAAAGGCAAAGGTACCAAAGGTACTAAGATTTCGGTCATGAATGAAAGTGAAGATGAAAGCCTTTTCTCTCCCTCAGTTGCTGGTACTTCTGATTCCCATAAATACTTTATCATTGGAATTGTTAAAGACGCCCTTCAAGAGTTTGTCTTTATGACCAAATAGATGGTTAGATCAAGCAAAGAACAACATAAGATTGTAGTACAAAATGAAAAATCCTTGATAAAATTTTATCATAGGATCGAGGTATTTTTGAAGCATCTTGACCCGCTTGATGAGGATTAGGTAGTGTCAGACAAAAATAAAGATGTCTTAGAAACTCAAGAAGATGATTCTGATGCCTAGTCTTGCTCATGCTGCCTCTAAAAGTCTAATATTTTGCTGCCTCTGGTTTCTGAACTATGATGAACTTTACTAGTTTTATTTGAACTTTGTTTCATTTGGAATGACTATAATAACTTTAGACACTTTTACTCTATTTGATATGAATAGTTTGCTATTTTGCTTTTTTGTGACTGTGTTTGATTGCAGGTTTCCCACCTTGATAACAAAAGAGGGAGTATATGGAAAATGAACAAATATTTATTAAAGTGATGAACAAATATTATTAGAAAATTATCAATTGTTTGTATAATTTGTTTGGTTTAATGTGCAGGAAAATTAAGTCAATAAACATGGCCCAAGAAATAAATCATCAAGCCCACACACATTTCTTGGTCCACTATAACTAAAATCCAATGAGAGAAAAAGAAAGATAGATGGCCCAGAATACACAATCAAAGATCAATGGGCAAATACCTCCACCACAAATGTTTCTCATCCGAAACAAAGGGGGCTTTGAGTAAAACAATTGAAATCAAACAAGCTCAAACAAAGATCCAAGCCCATTTGAAAAAGCATCCAAGGCACCACCTTCAGAAACTTGAATCCCAAGTTTATTTCAATTAAATCTCTTGTAGCTTTTACTGAAAGCCAAACTCTCTGTTCTCTCTTCTCCCTCTTTCTCATCTATCACGTCATTCTCTGATCAAAGAATAAAGAAAGAATAGGAAAATATGGTGCTAGGGTTCGGTGAAAAACAAAAAACTTGTTACCAAGTTTAAGAAAGTTTTTGAGCTACAATAAAAGGGAAGATTGCATCTGGTGAGAGCATCTTCAAAAGGTGATTTTCTCATTTGAGCTACATCAAAGCACCTTAAAGAAATCTGTCAAGCCTTAAGTACAAATCAAGCAACCATGGAGAAAGTGAGGTCAAACTTATTCAGAAGCTCATCCATAGTCTAAATCCAAACTTGGGGCCAAAGAAATCACACACGGTCAAGATTGAAGGAACTTGAAGAAAAAGAATGAGAGAGAAGGTAAGTTGCATGTCAAGATTTGGTCCTCTCTCTCTCTCTCTCTCTCTCTCTCTCTATCTCTCTCTCTCTCTCTCTCTCTCTCTCTCTCTATTCTGATAACAGTGCTACAAAGTCTAATAATGGAGAAGAAGACAGCATTGAGTTTGAACTTATTTCAACCTTGGAAACTTCACTCTTCCATAATAAAGATGAACGGCCAAAGGTTAAAGGCAAGAGAGAAAGAGCAGAGCATTGAGTTCAGTTCTTATAGCTACCTAAGCTATTCTAAGTTCTTCTCCTTCATGGTTTTCATTTTATAATTTTTTTTTCTCAGTTTAGTCTGTCTGAGTCTTATTGAAAAAAGTAAATATGGTGAGGTTTGTAAGAAAAAACTAATGAGTAAAAGACATTGAGTTAAACTTGGAAAAAAGCCATAAGATGTCTTAGTTTTTCTTTATACATATGTCTGTTTTATGTCATGATCCTATGGAGATTCTCTTACAAGTTGGGTTAGTACTTTACTATTGAAATCTAGGTTGAGTCCTAGTCAAATTCAGATTGGGTTAGCATATGAATTTGTCCCAGATTGGATTGGGTAGATCCTAGGGAGAATTGGTGATTGTAATTCATTGAAAGATAGTGAAAGTCTATCACAATAGTGATGGAGACTGGATGTAGGCTGCATTGCACTGGGTAGCTGAACCAAGATACATCTGTGTGTAATTCTCTTTTGCTTACTCTATCTTAGTTTCTGTATCTTAGGAGACAAAAAGAAAAGTGTCTCATAACTCAATAGGATATAAAAGCAAAAACATATCCTCAAGTTCTCATAGTAAAAATAAGATAAAAGTCAGCAAAAAGGGTGGACAAGATTCAATCTCCTTCTTTTAACCACTGATAACCATCAAGAATTTTTAGCTTTCTCAATTGATTAATAAATCAATCAAACAAACACAGTCGCTTAGACAATAACACAGTCGCTTGTTATCACACGTAGCGGTACCACCGTCACCTCCACTCTTCCGGTCAGCCTCAAATAGCAACGGCGGTGGCTCCTGACGGCTTCGGTTGCTGCAATGTCAATGAAGAAAACCACCACACATTCCCCTCTTCTCTATTGTGTCCTCTCTCTATCTCGTCTGACTTTTCTCCGAGCAGCTTGACGGTGACGCTCCTCACAACTGTGGCTATGAAAGATTCAGCGGATTTTTTCGGTGACTTCTCTCGAACAAAAGTGACGTCAACGTGAAGAGGAGGAAGATACAAACACTTTAATTGGATTAGATTTTTTATTGAAATTATGGATCATAAGAAATCAAACTCAGAAGCTGTAACACCCTACCATACAGAGTCTTATGCTTAAGTCATAATTCAGAGATGGCAAGGTATTACGACCTCTAAAATAAAAATTTAGTATGTATAGTAGTATGAATGATTGATTATAACTAGGAGCCTTTGTAGAAAAAGGGGTAAACAAAAATCGCAACTCAAAAGCGCAACACTCCGATCGTTAACGTAACGAACAAGGATAAACCAACGCGAGATTATATATATACAAAAGAGTGTCAAAAATAGGACAATCAAGACTCAAAATCTGGCTGCGAAGATAACCGGTCCGAGCATAGTAATATATACATATGATAAAAATAAGGAAAACCCCAAAGGAAACCCAAAGGGACACAAATACATAAAACCTATTCTCCAAAATCTCCCATAAGAGGAGTCATCACAGTTTGTATTATTTAATGGAGATAAAAGTATCTAAGCAAAACATATAAACTAAACAGAGTCCCCAAGAACAAGGAATCTTCGCAAATCTAGAAGTCCCCAGCATGCTTCAGCGGGAAACCACACGTCCTGCATCTGAAAACCACAAAATCCGCATGGGTGAGAACCAGAGGTCCCCAGCATGGTAACAGCTTCCACATATATAATACATAATAATAGAGGAAAGCCAAAGGCAATCCTAGAACTTCCTCCAGATAATTCAAAGCTTATAAACAAGCTAAACCATATAAGGGCATCTGACTAAAGATTCTTCAGTCTAACTAATACTTCCCTTTCCAATTCCTTCAAACCTCCCAACCACCAGCAGAAGTATAATGTAGCAAACACAGTTATATCAGACAAGAAATATACAATTAGGAACAAGTAAGACATTTAGACAATTAGCAAGTAATATGCAGTCAAATAGGCAATCTCAAACAATTCATGTAGTATGCATATGATGAATGCCTGTTCCTAGTGGCTGATGATATCATCTGTCGGTTATAGAGCCAACCCGACAAGTCCTGGTAGCTAACCATTGGACTGTCCCTCTGTCACGCATCCCCAACTCGAGTTATACTCGTTATAAACTTGATCATAATCATGATCTATATCCATCACCCTCACTGGTGAATATTTACGGGGGCGAGCTCATCCGGGTCTTTCACAGTGCCCGGCCACACTTATGACATAGGGTCAAAAGAGCTTCGAGTCTCAACCTGGAGCACGTGGTGGCTAGCCACTGCTTCCTCCCAGGGAAACTCTCATCTCCAACAGTGGAAGTGCAACATTCACAATTCATTCAACAGCATATATGCATTTGTACATGGCCATAATCATGGCTCCGCCGTAACACGGCAATAATCTAGCCTTCCGGCTCACGGTTAAATCCATAACCAGCCATCTCATTAACAAATACGGCCTTTCGGCCCATGGCATAACAAGCACTTCCACCACCATCCTCCGCATCTCACATAATCATGCTTGATCCTCAATGATCATTCATTTTTCCCTTGCTTCACTCGCAAGTTACCACATTCACTAGCCTTTTTTCTAATAGTTAGACATATCATTATGATTTAAGATATAAGTGGTGAGATCGGAGGCTTAGAAGTATGAGATTTGGCTTTTAAAACTCAAAAACCAACTTTGGGATGAAAACAGGGCCACGCGTACGCGCACTCCACGCGCACGCGTGGATGGCCTCAAAAACTCATCGACGCGCAAGCGTCATGCACGCTAACGCGTGGATTAAAAATTTGCCAATCGACGCGCACGCGTCAACCACGCGTACGCGTGGGTGCTCTCGTGCCCCAGGCACAAAGCTGGCACGGTTCTGGCACAACTCTCTGGAAAATGGCTGGACATTGGGTGCATCACCATCGGCGCGCCCGCGCACACCACGCGCGCGCGTGGATGGCGTTTTCTGGAAGATCGGCGCGTACGCGCCAAGTGCGCCCACGTGCAAGGGGTCATTCTGCTGAAAATTTTCTAAGTTAAAAGTTGCAGAATTCACATATTTAAACCTCGATCTTCCAACGGACATAACTTCCTCATTTTAAATCGTTTTTTACCCGTTCTTTGAACGGCATGGACATCCCGGATCCAATTTCATTTCTAAATAGATTTGGTACAAAACGGAGATCCGTAGTCCAAGTTATGTCCCGCCAAAGTGTGCCCAAAAACCATATTTTCATACAAAACCACAAAGTGCCATTTTCAAAACAAGCCATTTCCAACTCTTTTCAAAACCAATCAAAACATGCCAATTTCATCCCTTTTCTTTGAAATCAATCAAAATATATCAAATTCAACATCAAGCCTCCTCAACTCACACATTGACACATTACCACAATTTACTAAAATCACTATCTCATCATTTTACCCCACTTCACCCAAGTGGCTCAAACTCAAACACATTGAGATATCATATACTATTCCTCATGCCAATTCTCAACAACACCAATTCCAATAAATCATTATTGTACACAATCAACATCATACTCACCATCAACATGGTTCAACCCACAATTCAACCATAACCAATCATCAAGCATATATCACAACATGCATATTTCTCATACATCATACCAACAAGGCATCAATAATCATCATCACATATATGACCACATCATATATCTCAATCATTCAACAACATCAACAATTCAATGCCTATCTTAGGTCCTCTAGCCTAATTATTTCCTACCACATTACACATTAGATACGGGAAACCGAAACCATACCTTAGCCGATTTCCCAAGCTCAACCGGAGCACTTCCAAATCACTTATCCACAAGCTCTCAAGGCCTCAAAACCTCCAAGAATAGATTTTTCACCACCAAATCCCTTCTTAAGCTTTCAAAATCACCAATCAAGCTCCAATATTCACATATACACAACCTAAGCCACAATCATCATACCCATACACAACGTCTCAATACCCAAACATCATAAAATCACAAATTACACTAGGGTTGAGAATCTTACCACACCCAAGGTCCAAGGAGACAAGATTAACCTTCTCCTTCAAGAGGGTTGGGTCCTATAACATCAAAGAGCCCAAAATCTCAACATTTTTGCTCATAAAACTCGAAAACAAGGCTGGAATTTCGAAGAGAAAAACGTGGCTTACTTCAAGATTAATTATATGGGTTTTGTAGAGCTCTCCGCAGTGAATGTGTGGCCGCAAACGGAGCGGCAATCGGAGCTCTAGATCAAAAGTTATGGTGGTTTGAAGATCAAGTGAGAGATAGAAGTTGAGAGAGTGTTCTTCCTCCCCTTTCTTCAATTTCAGCGTGTTTGAGTGTGTTGTGAGGAGAGAGAGTGCTGAAAACTAGGGTTTTGGCTTAGTTATGTTGGGCCAAGGGCCCACTTTGGGTCCGGTTGGCCCGGTTTGACCCGTTCGGTCCAATCTTGGTCCGAATTCCATAAAATTGGTACCGAAATTTTCGTCTCAATCTCCTCTATCACATTTAGCCATAAAAATCACATTTTAGGCTTTCTAGAATAAATCCTCATTTATGGGTTAATTAGCCGTTAATTAACGGATTTTACATTCTACCCACCTAATTGGGAATTTTGCCCACAAAATTCAAATGCAATTACCTGAGAATAAATGCGGATAGTCTGTTCGCATCTCCGACTCAAGTTCCCAAGTGTGTTCCTCAACACCGCCTCGACTCCATGCCACTTTGACTAATAAAACCTCTTTTCCACGCAACCGTTTGATACTAGTATCATCAATTCTGACTGGAGCCACTAGAAGCGTCAAATCTTCCCTTAACTGAACCGACTCAGGTTTTAACACATGGCTAGCATCAGGAGTGTACTTCCGAAGCTGCGACACGTGAAACACGTCGTGCAGGTTCGAAAGATGAGGTGGTAGAGCCATCCGATACGCCACCGGTCCAATCCTCTCCAGGATCTGAAATGGACCAATGTATCGAGGATTCAACTTCTTTGCTTTAATCGCCCTACCTACTCCCTAGTCGGAGTAACCTTAAGAAAAACATGGTCTCCTTCCTCAAATTCTAAGGGCTTTCGCCTCTGATCGGCGTAACTCTTTTGACGACTCTGCGCCGTAAGCATCCTATCTCGGATTTTCTTGACTTGCTCAGTGGTCTCAGCTATCATTTCTGGTCCCAACAAGCTTTTCTCTCCAGCTTCATACCAACATAGCGGAGATTGACATTTTCTCCCATACAAGGCCTCATACGGTGCCATTCCGATGCTCGCATGATAACTATTATTGTATGCAAACTCCACCAATGGCATATACCGATCCCAACTCGCCGGTTGGTCCAAAACACAAGCTCTCAACATATCCTCCAGTGTTTGGATTGTCCTCTCGGATTGACCATCTGTTTGAGGATGGTAAGCCGTGCTCAAGCTTAATCGGGTTCCAAAAGCTTTCTGAAATGCTCCCCAAAACCTTGAAGTGAAACGAGGATCTCTATCAGAGATTATAGTAGCAGGTACACCATGAAGTCTCACAATCTCCTTTATGTATAACCGTGCTAGCTCCTCAAGGGTGTAAGTCATACGAATGGGCAAAAAGTGAGCTGACTTCGTCAGTCGGTCCACAATCACCCAAATAGCATCAAAACCAGCCCTAGTCCTTGGCAATCCTGACACAAAGTCCATTGCAATACTTTCCCACTTCCATTGTGGAATTTCTAAAGGTTGCAACATCCCGGAAGGTCTTTGATGTTCAATCTTTACCTTTTGACAAGTTAAGCACTTTGAAACATATTCTGCCACATCATTCTTCATACCCGGCCACCAAAACATCGCCTTTAAATCATGGTACATCTTAGTACTTCCCGGGTGAATGGAGAATCCGCTTTTGTGTGCCTCCTTTACGATATCTTGCCTCAAAGTGCCAACATCCGGCACAATGATCCTACCCTTGAATCTCCATAACCCATCTTTTTCTTTCGACACTCTCCACTGTTTTCCTTGCTCAATGGCCGGTAACACTTTCCATAACGCTTCATCATTTTGATGAGCCTTTAGGAGTTCGGACTTAAAGTCACTTGAGATTTCTAATCTGCTCAAACACAAAGTTCCGGATACTTCTCGAGCACCAATTTTCAGACTCTCGAATCCCTTGAGCAACTTCTCCTCTTGAAGCATCATCCAAGCCGCATATAATGACTTCCGACTTAACGCATCTGCCACTACGTTCGCCTTTCCCGGATGGCAATGCAACTCAAAGTCGTAATCCTTCAATAATTCCATCCACCTTCTCTGCCTCATATTAAGCTCTTTCTGATCAATGAGGTACTTCAAGCTCTTATGATCGGAGAAAACTTGGAACTTAACCCCATAGAGATAATGCCTCCACACCTTCAAGGCAAACACAACCGCAGCGAGTTCCAAATCGTGCGTAGGGTAACTGACTTCATGAGGTCTCAACTGTCGTGAGGCGTACGCCACCACATTATGATGCTGCATCAGCATGCACCCTAAACCCTTTAATGAGGCATCACAATACACCTCAAATGGTTCATTCGGCTCAGGTAACACTAACACAGGTGCAGTGGTCAACTTTTTCTTCAATGTCTGAAAGCTCTCCTTGCACTCAGGAGTCCAAACAAACGGAGTGTCTTTGCGGGTTAACTTTGTCATTGGCAAGGCTATCTGTGAAAAGCCCTTGATAAACCTTCGGTAATAGCCAGCTAAACCCAGAAAACTCCTTATCTCTGTTACGGTGGTTGGTTGCTTCCAATCCATCACAGCCTCCACCTTAGTTGGATCTACGGCTATTCCCTTCTTACTCACCACATGGCCCAAAAACTTCACCTCACTCTACCAAAACTCACACTTAGACAGTTTTGCATAAAGTTTCTTCTCCTTTAGAATCTGCAACACGGTCCTCAAGTGTTCCGCATGCTCTTCTTCAGTCTTGGAATAAATTAGTATGTCATCAATGAAGACAACAACGAATTTATCCAGAAACGGACGGAAAACTCTATTCATGTAATCCATGAATACCGCAGGAGCGTTCGTCAACCCAAAGGACATCACAGTGTACTCGTAATGACCATAACGAGTTCTGAAAGCGGTCTTAGGGATATCCTCACCCCTCACCCTTATCTGGTGATAACCGGATCGCAAATCGATCTTGGAGAAAACTCCAGCTCCTTGTAACTGATCCATGAGATCATCAATTCTCGGCAATGGGTACTTATTCTTTATTTTAACCTTGTTCAGCTGCCTGTAATCCACACAGAGCCGCATACTCCCATCCTTCTTCTTTACTAGTAACACTGGAGCACCCCACGGAGAGACACTTGGTCGTATAAAATTCTTTCCCAACAAATCCTCTAACTGAGACTTTAGCTCGTTCATCTCTAACGGTGACATCCTATAAGGAGCACTTGAGATTGGCCCCGCCCCGGGCACCAATTCAATAGCAAACTCAACCTCTCGGTTAGGTGGAAACTCATCAATATCATCGGAAAACACTTTCGGAAACTCACACACAACCGGAATCTGTTCCAACCTTTGATCATCACCCAAAACGCCTGCAGTTAACAACAGGATACCCTGACATTCGATTCCAGAACAGTTCACCATCATTGAATTCAAGTAATAATTATTCACCACGACCGGCCCTTCTGTATCTTTCGGCATAAAGTACACCGACTTTGTAGAACAATCAAGCAAGACATGGTTCTTAGATAACCAATCCAATCCCAAGATAAGATCAAGACCGATCATCGGCAAGCAGACTAAATTATGAACAAAATCACGCTGCTTGAACCTAAAGGAAACTTCCAGGCATCCTAGCTAGTCACCGTGGCTTCATGGGTAGCATTGTACACTCTTAGATCATAACCTAAGGTTACAATCTTCAATCCTAACTCATGGGCTTTCTCAAATGCAATGAATGAATGTGATGCTCCCGAATCGAATAAAGCATTTAAAGTTTGACCAGCCATTTCACAGTTACCTCTAATAAGTGTCTCGGATCCCTCGGCACCTATAGCTGAAGTGGTGAACACCCGACCAGTCTGTTGTGCATTCCCAGTACCTTGTTTCTGCTTCTCCGGGCAATTTGCGGCTTTATGCCCCGCCTTTCCACAACTGTAGCATAAACCCCATCTGGCCTTGCATGGTGCTCTCGGATGATGACTTCCACACCTAGTACAAGCTTGATCATTCTGAGGCTGCTTCCCAAACTTCTTTCCTTGAAAATTGTTGTTGTTGTTGGGCCTCCTAAAAGAGCTTCCCCTCTTGAAAGACGGACCTCTAGGTGCAAAGCTCTTCCCTCGGTTCTGTGGGAATGATCCTTTGTGACTCCCTTTCTCAGCGGTTGCCCTTTTCACACACTCTTCAGCAACCCTACACTTGTTCACGAATTCGGAGAAAGTCCTAATCTCCATTGGCCCTACTGAACTGAAGATATCACTCCGGAGTCCTCCTTCATACATAACACACTTCCATTCCTCATATTCCACCGGAGTCCCTTGGCACATACGAGAGAACCTGAACAGCTCCTCAAACTTGTCAGTATACTCTGATATGGACATAGTACCCTGCTTTAGCTGCAGTAACTCAAGTTCCTTAGCCGTCCTAGCAGAAGTCAGAAAGTACTTCTTATAGAACTCCTCTTGAAAGACATTCCAAGTGATATAGTCATCACCCTGCTGCAGAAGACGTCGGATGCCTTGCCACCAATGTGACGCTTCACCTGTCAGCATATAGGTAGCAAACTCGACACGCTGTCCTTCAGGTACCACTTGTGCTTGCAGTGCTCGCTCTATAGCCTGAAACCATGTATCAGCCTCAGTCGGGCTAGAAGTCCCCTTGAACTTAGGCGGATTAACCTTCAAAAAGTTTGCCAGTGTCATCGGGCCCTGAACTCCACCTCCATCATTACCATGTTTGTTCATCTGTTGACCAAGAGCCTCAGCAGTGGCTTGCATAGCAGCAGCCATGTTCTCCAACGCAGCCATAAAGTTCACCGGGTCATTAGGGTTATTCTCCGGTGCACGAGCATTTGTACGACCTCTCGCACTACCTTTACCGCGTCCACGAGGCGCCATCTGGTTCCTATACACACCAAACAATCGATATTAAGTTGATCAGTCTCAATATCGGAAGTCTAGTGCTTCAAAGTCCCAAATGCATGCTCATGAACGTTTATGCCAATTATATCAAGCAGATATACTAATAGCACATAACACACACACATAGAATGCACAGAAGCATAGTCAGTCCATCCCTCAGGCCCTACAAGAACAAACTGCTCTGATACCATAATGTAACACCCTACCATACAGAGTCTTATGCTTAAGTCATAATTCAGAGATGGCAAGGTATTACGACCTCTAAAATAAAAATTTAGTAGGTATAGTAGTATGAATGATTGATTATAACGAGGAGCCTTTGTAGAAAAAGGGGTAAACAAAAACCGCAACTCAAAAGCACAACACTCCGATCGTTAACGTAACGAACAAGGATAAACCAACGCGAGATTATATATATACAAAAGAGTGTCAAAAACAGGAATATCAATACTCAAAATCCGGCTGCGAAGATAACCGGTCCGAGCATAGTAATATATACATATGATAAAAATAAGGAAAACCCCAAAGGAAACCCAAAGGGACACAAATACATAAAACCTATTCTCCAAAATCTCCCATAAGAGGAGTCATCACAGTTTGTATTATTTAATGGAGATAAAAGTATCTAAGCAAAACATATAAACTAAACAGAGTCTCCAAGAACAAGGAATCTTCACAAATCTATAAGTCCCCAGCATGCTTCAGCGGGAAACCACACGTCCTGCATCTGAAAACCACAAAATCCGCATGGGTGAGAACCAGAGGTCCCTAGCATGGTAACAGCTTCCACATATATAATACATAATAATAGAGGAAAGCCAAAGGCAATCCTAGAACTTCCTCCAGATAATTCAAAGCTTATAAACAAGCTAAACCATATAAGGGCATCTGACTAAAGATTCTTCAGTCTAACTAATACTTCCCTTTCCAATTCCTTCAAACCTCCCAACCACCAGCAGGAGTATAATGTAGCAAACACAGTTATATCAGACAAGAAATATACAATTAGGAACAAGTAAGACATTTAGACAATTAGCAAGTAATATGCAGTCAAATAGGCAATCTCAAACAATTCATGTAGTATGCTGATGAGCGGATAATTTATACGCTTTTTGGCATTGTTTTTATATAGTTTTTAGTAAGTTTAAGCTACTTTTAGGGATGTTTTCATTAGTTTTTATGTTAAATTCACATTTCTGGACTTTACTATGAGTTTGTGTGTTTTTCTGTAATTTCAGGTAAATTCTGACTGAAATTGAGGGATTTGAGCAAAACTCTGAAAAAGGCTGACAAAAGGACTGCTGATGCTGTTGGAATCTGACCTCCCTGCACTCGAAATGGATTTTCTGGAGCTACAGAACTCTAAATGGCGCGCTCTCAACGGCGTTGGAAAGTAGACATCCAGGGCTTTCCAGCAATATATAATAGTCCATACTTTATTCGAAGAATGACGACGCAAACTGGCGTTGAACGCCAAGTACACGCTCCTTTCTGGAGTTAAACGCCAGAAAAACGTCATAATCCGGAGTTGAACGCCCAAAGCACATCATAACTCGAAATTCAACTCCAAGAGAAGCCTCAGCTCGTGGATAGATCAAGCTCAGCCCAAGCATACACCAAGTGGGCCCCGGAAGTGGATTTATGCATCAATTACTTACTCATGTAAACCCTAGTAGCTAGTCTAGTATATATAGGACCTCTTACTATTGTATTAGACATCCTGGATCCTGGATTGTATTTTCTATCCAGTGATCACGTTTAGGGGGCTGGCCATTCGGCCATGCCTGAACCTCTTGCTTATGTATTTTCAACGGTGGAGTTTCTGCACACCATAGATTAAGGGTGTGGAGCTCTGCTGTACCTCAAAGATTAATGAAGTTCTATTTTCTTTTATTCAATTCTCTATCTTATTCTTATTCCAAGATATTCATTCGTACCCAAGAACATGATGAATGTGATGAGCTAATAACTCTCATCATCATTCTCACTTATGAGCGCGCGTGATTGACAACCACTTACGTTCTACATGCAACACAAGCTTGAATGTGTATCTCTTAGATTCCCCAACAGAATCTTCGTGGTATAAGCTAGATAGATGGCGGCATTCATCTGGATCCGGAAAGTCCAACCTTGTCTGTGGTGTTCCGAGTAGGGTCCTGAGAATCCGGAAAGTCTCACCTGTCTGTGGTATTCCGAGTAGGATTCCGTTCATGAATGACTGTGACGTGCTTCAAACTTTAACCTGCTGGGCGTTAGTGACAAACGCAAAAGAGGGATTCTATTCCAGTAGGAGCGGGAACCAACCGGTGATTGGCCGTACTGTGACAGAGTGCGTGCATTAGCTTTCACTGCGAGGATGGGATGTAGCTATCAACCATGGGTGATGCCTCCAGACTGGTTAGCTGTGCGAGTGACAGCCGCACAGGTTATTTCCCCGAGAGGAATGAAAGTAGCCACAGCTGATAGTGAACCCCTATACAAAGCTTGCCATGGAAAGGAGTAAACTCAGGATTGAATTGAAGCAATAGGAGAGCAGGCGTCCGAGAGCTCTACAGCACCTCCATTCTGCTTATCTGAAATTCCTACCAATGAATCTACATAAGTATTTCTATCCTTTTTTTATTTATTTTATTATTAATATTCGAACTCACCATAAACAGATTTAAACTGCCTAACTGAGATTTGCAAGGTGACCATAGCTTGCTTCATACCAACAATCTCTGTGGATTCGACCCTTACTCACGTAAGGTTATTACTTGGACGACCCAGTACACTTGCTGGTTAGTTGAACGGAGTTGTGAAGGAAGGTCAATTTCTAAAAAGGAATAATTTTACAATGATGCCAAAAGGCACAAAATAGGAATCACAATTTCGTCCACCAAGTTTTTGGCGCCGTTGCCGGGGAACAATTAATTTCGAACAACAATTCAAACAATTGTTTCCAACCCACAATGGTGCCAAGTTTTTAATCCGGCAACAACACCAAGTTTTTGGCGCCGTTGCCGGGGATTGTTCGAGTATGGACAACTGACGGTTCATCTTGTTGCTCAGATTAGGTAATTTTCTTTTCAAAAATCTTTTTCAAAAAAATTTTTCTTTTATTTTTCGTTTTTCCAAAACTTTATTTTCGAAAATATTAAATAAAAATCCAAAAAAATTAGAAAATCATAAAAATCAAAATATTTTGTGTTTCTTGTTTGAGTCTTGTGTTAATTTTTAAGTTTGGTGTCAATTGCATGCTTTTAAAATTTTTTCTTGCATTTTTTTTTCGAAAATCTCATGCATTCATAGTGTTCTTCATGATCTTCAAGTTGTTCTTGATAAGTCCTCTTGTTTGATCTTGATGATTTCTTGTTTTGTGTTGTTTGTTGTTTTTCATGTGCATTTTTGCATTCATATTTTCCATGCTTTAAAAATTTCTAAGTTTGGTGTCTTGCATGTTTTCTTTGCATCAAAATTTTTCAAAATTATGTTCTTGATGTTCATCATGATCTTCAAAGTGTTCTTGGTGTTCATCTTGACATTCATAGCATTCTTGCATGCATCTTGTGTCTTGATCCAAAATTTTCATGTTTTGGGTCATTTTTGTGTTTTTCCTTAAAAATTTAAAAATCAAAAATATCTTTTCCTTATTTCCCTCCAAAATTTTCGAAATTTTGGGTTGACTTGGTCAAAAAATTTTCAAAATTAGTTGTTTCTTACAAGTCAAGTCAAAATTTCAATTTTAAAAATCTTATCCTTTCAAAATCTTTTTCAAAAATCATATCTTTTTCAATTTTCTTTATAATTTTCGAAAATTTCAAAAATATTTTTCAAATTATTTTCAAAATCTTTTTCTTATCTTTTATATCTAATTTTCGAAAATTAGCTAACAATTAATGTGATTGGTTCAAAAATTTGAAGTTTGTTACTTTCTTGTTAAGAAAGGTTCAATCTTTAAGTTCTAGAATCTTATCTTGTAGTTTCTTGTTAGCTAAGTCATCTTAAAAATCAAATCTTTTTCAAAATATCTTTTTCTTAAAAATCTTTTTTGTCTTTTAATTTATCTTTTTCAAAAATTTTATATTTTTCAAAATTTGATTTCAAAATATCTTATCTAACTTACTATCTTCTTATCTTTTTCAAATTTGATTTCAAATCTTTTTCAATCAACTAACTAACTTTTTGTTTGTTTCTTATCTTTTTCAAAACCACCTAACTACTTCTCTCTCTTCTATTTTCGAAAATATCTCTCTCTTTTTCAAAAAGTTCTTTTTAATTAATTAATTGTTTCATGTTTTAATTTTAATTACATTTTATCTCTAATTTTCGAAAATCACTAACTCCTTTTCAAAATTATTTTCGAAATTTCTCTTCTCTCTTCCTCTTCTATTTAATTATTTAATTACTAACACTTCTCTTCACCCCTCTTCATCAAAAATCCGAATCCATTCCTCTTCTTCTACCCCTCTCTTTTTCTACTAACACAAAGGAATCTCTATACTGTGACATAGAGGATCCCTTCTTTCTTTTTTGTGTTCCCTTTTCTTTCATATGAGCAGGAACAGGGACAAAGGCACTCTTGTTGAAGTTGATCCAGAACCTGAAAGGACTCTGAAGAGAAAATTAAAAGAAGCTAAATTACAACAATCCAGAAGCAACCTTTTAGAAAATTTCGAACAAGAGGAAGAGATGGCCGAAAATAATAATGATAATGCAAGGAGAATGCTTGGTGACTTCACAAAGCCAACATCCAAGTTTGATGGAAGAAGCATCTCCATTCCTGCCATTGGAGCCAATAACTTTGAGCTTAAGCCTCAACTAGTTGCTTTAATGCAACAAAACTGCAAGTTTTATGGGCTTCCATCTGAAGATCCCTATCAGTTTTTAACTGAGTTCTTGCAGATCTGTGACACTGTAAAGACAAATGGAGTTAATCCTGAAGTCTACAGACTCTTGCTTTTCCCTTTTGCTGTAAGAGACAGAGCTAGAGTATGGTTGGATTCACAACCCAAGGATAGCCTGGACTCATGGGATAAGCTTGTCACTGCATTCTTAGACAAGTTCTTTCCTCCTCAAAAGCTGAGCAAGCTGAGAGTGGATGTTCAAACCTTCAAACAAAAAGATGGTGAATCCCTCTATGAAGCTTGGGAAAGATACAAGCAGCTGACCAAGAGATGTCCATCTGACATATTTTCTGAATGGACCATATTAGATATATTCTATTATGGTCTCTCTGAATTTTCGAAAATGTCATTGGACCACTCTGCAGGTGGATCTATTCACCTGAAGAAAACGCCTGAAGAGGCTCAAGAACTCATTGACATGGTTGCAAACAACCAATTCATGTACACCTCTGAGAGGAATTCCGTGAACAATGGGGTACCTCAGAAGAAAGGAGTTCTTGAAATTGATGCTCTGAATGCCATATTGGCTCAGAACAAAATGTTGACTCAACAGGTCAACATGATCTCTCAGAATCTGAATGGATTGCAACATGCATCCAATAGTACTAGAGAGGTAGCTTCTGAAGAAGCTTATGATCCTGAAAACCCTGCCATGGCAGAAGTTAATTACTTAGGTGAACCCTATGGAAACACCTATAATTCATCATGGAGAAATCATCCAAATTTCTCCTGGAAGGATCAACAAAAACCCCATCAAGGTTTTAACAATGGTGGACGTGCAAGGCTGAATAATAGTAAGCCATATCCATCATCTTCTCAGCAACAGACAGAGAACTCTGAACAAAACAATTCTAATTTAGCCAACATAGTCTCTGATCTGTCAAAGGCCACTTTCAGTTTCATGAATGAAACCAGATCTTCCATTAGAAATCTGGAAGCACAAGTGGGCCAGCTGAGTAAGAAAGTTATTGAAACTCCTCCCAGTATTCTCCCAAGCAATACAGAAGAGAATCCAAAAGGAGAGTGCAAGGCCATTGATTTAATCAAAGTGACCGAATGCACTAGGGAGGAGGAGGACGAAAATCCTAAGGAGAAAGACCTCCTGGGACGTCCTTCAAGCATGAAGGAGTCTCCTATTAAGGATCCAGAGGAATCTGAGGCTCATCTAGAGACCATAGAGATCCCATTAAATCTCCTTCTGCCATTCATGAGCTCTGAAGAATATTCATCCTCTGAAGAGGATGAAGATGTGATTGGAGAGCAAGCTGCTCTATATTTAGGAGCTATCATGAAGCTGAATGCCAAACTGTTTGGTAATGAGACTTGGGAAAGTAAACCTCCCTTACTCATTAGTGAACTAGACACTTGGATTCAGAAAACTCTACCTCAAAAGAAACAAGATCCTGGCAAGTTCTTAATACCTTGTACCATTGGCACCATGAGCTTTGAAAAAGCTCTATGTGATCTGGGGTCAGGGATAAATCTTATGCCACTCTCTGTAATGGAGAAGATGGGGATCATTGAGGTACAACCTGCCTTGTTCTCATTACAATTGGCAGATAAGTCCATAAGACAAGCTTATGGATTAGTAGAGGACGTGCTAGTAAAGGTTGAAGGCCTTTACATCCCTACTGATTTCATAATCCTAGATACTAGGAAGGAAGATGATGAATGCATCATCCTAGGAAGACCTTTCCTAGCCACAGCAGGAGCTGTGATAGATGTCAACAGAGGTGAGTTAGTCCTTCAATTGAATGGGGACTACCTTGTGTTTCAAGCACATGGCCATCCCTCTATGACAAAAGAGAGTAAGCATGAAGAGCTTCTCTCAGTTCAGAGTCAAGAAGAACCCCCACAGTCAAACTCTAAGTTTGGTGTTGTGAGGCCACAACCAAACTCTAAGTTTGGTGTTCAAACCCCATATCCAAACTCTAAGTTTGGTGTTGGGAATACCACACTTAAATTGACCTAATCACCTTGTGGTTCCATGAGAACCACTGTCAAGCTATTGACATTAAAGAAGCGCTTGTTGGGAGGCAACCCAATTTTATTTATCTAATTTTATTTTATTTTGTTTCTTTGTTATTTTTGTGTTTTATTAGGTACATGATCATGAGGAGTCACGAAAAAAATCAAAAAAATTAAAAACAGAGTCAAAAACAGAAGAAAAAAATTTTTCACCCTGGAGGCGCACAGGCTGGCGTTCAACGCCCAGAAGGAGCATCTTTCTGGCGTTCAACGCCAGAACAGAGCATCTTTCTGGCGTTGAACGCCCAAAACAAGCAACAACCTGGCGTTTAACGCCAGGATGCGCACACAGAGGACAATCTGGCGCTGAACGCCAGAAACAAGCATGAAACTGGCGTTCAACGCCAGAAACGTGCATAACATGGGCGTTTAACGCCCAGAACTAGCATCAATGGGCGTTTGAACGCCAGGATGATGCATCAAGGCATGTTACATGCCTATATGGTGAAAGAATGGTATTTGTTTTCACCTCAGGATCTGTGGACCCCACAGGATCCTCACCTCAGGATCTGTGGACCCACAGGATCCCCACCTACCACATTCCTTTTAATCCTAATCACACTCTTCTAATCCAAATCTCATTCTCAATGTCACACTTCCCAAAAACCTTCACCTATCACCTCAATTCCTCTTCCAATTACCCCATTCACCATGCACATCAACCCTCTTCCCCATACACCCCACCTACCCCCACTACTTTCAAATTCAATTTCCCACCCTTTCCCACCCAACATGGCCGAACCTATACCCTCCCCCTCCCTATAAATACCCTTCTTTTCTTTTACATTTTCACACAACACAAACCCACATTCTCCCACATAACCGAACCCTCTCTTCTCCCTCTCTACCATATTTTCTTCTTCTTCTTCTACTCTTCTTTTCTTTTTGCTTGGGGACAAGCAAATTTTAAGTTTGGTGTGGTAAAAAGCCTAAGCTTTTATTTTTCATTCACCATCAATGGCACCCAAGGCCGGAGTTTCCTCAAGAAAAGGAAAAGGGAAGGCAAAAGCTTCCACTTCCGAGTCATGGGAGAAGGAGAGATTCATCTCCAAGAGCCACCAAGACCACTTCTATGATGTTGTGGCAAAGAAGAAAGTGATCCATGAGGTCCCTTTCAAACTCAAGAAGAATGAGTATCCGGAAATCCGACTTGAAATTCAAAGAAGAGGTTGGGAAGTCATAGCCAACCCCATACAACAAGTTGGAATTTTAATGGTTCAAGAGTTCTATGCCAATGCATGGATCACTAGAAACCATGACCAAGGTATGAACCCAAGTCCGAAAAACTATATCACCATGGTTAGGGGGAAATACTTGGATTTTAGTCCGGAGAATGTGAGGTTGGCGTTTCATTTGCCTATGATGCAAGGTGATGAACACCCTACACTAGAAGGGTCAACTTTGATCAAAGGTTGGACCAAGTCCTTAGGGACATTTGTGTGGAAGGCGCCCAATGGAGAGTTGACTCCAAAGGCAAGCCAGTCCAACTAAGAAGACTGGACCTCAAGCCTGTAGCTAGAGGATGGTTGGAGTTCATTCAAAGATCCATCATCCCTACAAGCAACCGATCTGAAGTTACTGTGGATCGGGCCATCATGGTTCACAGCATCATGATTAGTGAAGAAGTAGAGGTTCATGAAGTCATAGCCAATGAACTCTACAAAATAGCTGACAAGCCTTCATACATGGCACGGCTAGCATTCCCTCACCTCATATGCCATCTATGTTATTCAGCTGGAGTATCATAGATGGAGATGTCTCCATTGAAGAAGACAAGCCATCACCAAGAAAAGGATGGAGCAAACAAGGGAAGTTCCTCACGGCCCTCAAGGAGAACAAGAGGAGGTTCACCATCAACAAATGCCTCAAATGCACTTTCCTCCCAACAACTATTGGGAGCAACTTAGCACCTCCTTGGAAGATTTGAGCCATAATGTGGAACAACTAAGGGTGGAACACCATGAACACGCCCTCACTCTTCAAGAAATAAGAGAAGATCAAAGAGCAATGAGGGAGGAGCAACAAAGGCAAGGAAGGGACATAGAAGAGTTGAAGAACATCATTGGTCCTTCAAGAAGAAGACACCACTAGAGGTGGATTCATTCCTTGTTCTTTATTTCTTTCTGTTTTCGATTTTTAATTATTATGTTTATCTATGTTTTGTGTCTTTATTTCATGATCATTAGTATGTAACCATGCCTTAAAGCTATAAATAAATTCCATTAGTCCTTCACCTCTCTTAAAAGAAAAATGTTTTAATTCAAAAGAACAAGAAGTACATAATTTTCGAAATTATTATTGAATTTAGTTTAATTATTTTGATGTGGTGACAATGCTTTTGTTTTCTGAATGAATGAATGAACAGTGCATAGGTCTTTGGATCTTGTTGTTTATGAGTGTTTAAATTGTTGGTTCTTGAAAGAATGATGAACAAAGAGAAATGTTATTGATGATCTGAAAAACATCATGAAAATTGATTCTTGAAGCAAGAAAAAGCAGTGAAAAAAAAAAAAAAAAAAAAAGTGGCGAAAATTTTAAAGCAAGGATCCAAGGCTTTGAGCATCAATGGATAGGAGGGCCCAAGGAATTAAAATCCAGGCCTAAGCGGCTAAATCAAGCTGTCCCTAACCATGTGCTTGTGTCATGAAGGTCCAAGTGAAAAGCTTGAGACTGAATGGTTAAAGTCGTGATCTAAAGCTAAAGAGTGTGCTTAAGAGCTCTGGACACCACTAATTGGGGACTTTAGCAAAGCTAAGTCACAATCTGAAAAGGTTCACCCAGTTATGTGTCTGTGGCATTTGTGTATCCGGTGGTAATACTGGAAGACAAAGTGCTTAGGGCCACAGCCAAGACTCATAAAGTAGCTGTGTTCAAGAATCAACATGCTTAACTAGGAAAGTCAATAACACTATCCCAAGTTCTAAGTTCCCCAGAGACGCCAATACCTCTAAACTACAAAGGAAAAAGTGAGGTGCCAAAGCTGTTCAGAAGCAAAAAGCTATAAGTCCCGCTCATGTAATTAAATTAATATTCATTGATATTTTGGATTTTATAGTATATCTCTTCTTTTTATCCTATTGATTTTCAGTTGCTTGGGGACAAGCAACAATTTAAGTTTGGTGTTGTGATGAGCGGATAATTTATACGCTTTTTGGCATTGTTTTTATATAGTTTTTAGTAAGTTTAAGCTACTTTTAGGGATGTTTTCATTAGTTTTATGTTAAATTCACATTTCTGGACTTTACTATGAGTTTGTGTGTTTTTCTGTGATTTCAGGTAAATTCTGACTGAAATTGAGGGATTTGAGCAAAACTCTGAAAAAGGCTGACAAAAGGACTGCTGATGCTGTTGGAATCTGACCTCCCTGCACTCGAAATGGATTTTCTGGAGCTACAGAACTCTAAATGGCGCGCTCTCAATGGCGTTGGAAAGTAGACATCCAGGGCTTTCCAGCAATATATAATAGTCCATACTTTATTCGAAGAATGACGACGCAAACTGGCGTTGAACGCCAAGTACACGCTCCTTTCTGGAGTTAAACGCCAGAAAAACGTCATAATCCGGAGTTGAACGCCCAAAGCACATCATAACTCGAAATTCAACTCCAAGAGAAGCCTCAGCTCGTGGATAGATCAAGCTCAGCCCAAGCATACACCAAGTGGGCCCCGGAAGTGGATTTATGCATCAATTACTTACTCATGTAAACCCTAGTAGCTAGTCTAGTATATATAGGACCTCTTACTATTGTATTAGACATCCTGGATCCTGGATTGTATTTTCTATCCAGTGATCACGTTTAGGGGGCTGGCCATTCGGCCATGCCTGAACCTCTTGCTTATGTATTTTCAACGGTGGAGTTTCTGCACACCATAGATTAAGGGTGTGGAGCTCTGCTGTACCTCAAAGATTAATGAAGTTCTATTTTCTTTTATTCAATTCTCTATCTTATTCTTATTCCAAGATATTCATTCGTACCCAAGAACATGATGAATGTGATGAGCTAATAACTCTCATCATCATTCTCACTTATGAGCGCGCGTGATTGACAACCACTTACGTTCTACATGCAACACAAGCTTGAATGTGTATCTCTTAGATTCCCCAACAGAATCTTCGTGGTATAAGCTAGATAGATGGCGGCATTCATCTGGATCCGGAAAGTCCAACCTTGTCTGTGGTGTTCCGAGTAGGGTCCTGGGAATCCGGAAAGTCTCACCTTGTCTGTGGTATTCCGAGTAGGATTCCGTTCATGAATGACTGTGACGTGCTTCAAACTTTAACCTGCTGGGCGTTAGTGACAAACGCAAAAGAGGGATTCTATTCCAGTAGGAGCGGGAACCAACCGGTGATTGGCCGTACTGTGACAGAGTGCGTGCATTAGCTTTCACTGCGAGGATGGGATGTAGCTATCAACCATGGGTGATGCCTCCAGACTGGTTAGCTGTGCGAGTGACAGCCGCACAGGTTATTTCCCCGAGAGGAATGAAAGTAGCCACAGCTGATAGTGAACCCCTATACAAAGCTTGCCATGGAAAGGAGTAAACTCAGGATTGAATTGAAGCAATAGGAGAGCAGGCGTCCGAGAGCTCTACAGCACCTCCATTCTGCTTATCTGAAATTCCTACCAATGAATCTACATAAGTATTTCTATCCTTTTTTTATTTATTTTATTATTAATATTCGAACTCACCATAAACAGATTTAAACTGCCTAACTGAGATTTGCAAGGTGACCATAGCTTGCTTCATACCAACAATCTCTGTGGATTCGACCCTTACTCACGTAAGGTTATTACTTGGACGACCCAGTACACTTGCTGGTTAGTTGAACGGAGTTGTGAAGGAAGGTCAATTTCTAAAAAGGAATAATTTTACAATGATGCCAAAAGGCACAAAATAGGAATCACAATTTCGTCCACCATATGCATATGATGAATGCCTGTTCCTAGTGGCTGATGATATCATCTGTCGGTTATAGAGCCAACCCGACAAGTCCTGGTAGCTAACCATTGGACTGTCCCTCTGTCACGCATCCCCAACTCGAGTTATACTCGTTATAAACTTGATCATAATCATGATCTATATCCATCACCCTCACTGGTGAATATTTACGGGGGCGAGCTCATCCGGGTCTTTCACAATGCCCGGCCACACTTATGACATAGGGTCAAAAGAGCTTCGAGTCTCAACCTGGAGCACGTGGTGGCTAGCCACTGCTTCCTCCCAGGGAAACTCTCATCTCCAACAGTGGAAGTGCAACATTCACAATTCATTCAACAGCATATATGCATTTGTACATGGCCAAAATCTTGGCTCCGCCGTAACACGGCAATAATCTAGCCTTCCGGCTCACGGTTAAATCCATAACCAGCCCATTGGCATCACGGTTAAATCCATAACCAGCCATCTCATTAACAAATACGGCCTTTCGGCCCATGGCATAACAAGCACTTCCACCACCATCCTCCGCATCTCACATAATCATGCTTGATCCTCAATGATCATTCATTTTTCCCTTGCTTCACTCGCAAGTTACCACATTCACTAGCCTTTCTTCTCATAGCTAGACATATCATTATGATTTAAGATATAAGTGGTGAGATCGGAGGCTTAGAAGTATGAGATTTGGCTTTTAAAACTCAAAAATCAACTTTGGGATGAAAACAGGGCCACGCGTACGCGCACTCCACGCGCACGCGTGGATGGCCTCAAAAACTCATCGACGCGCAAGCGTCATGCACGCTAACGCGTGGAATAAAAATTTGCCAATCGACGCGCACACGTCAACCATGCGTACGCGTGGGTGCTCTCGTGCCCCAGGCACAAAGCTGGCACGATTCTGGCACAACTCTCTGGAAAATGGCTGGGCATTGGGTGCAGCACCATCGGCGCGCCCGCGCACACCACGCGCACGCGTGGATGGCGTTTTCTGGAAGATCGGCGCATACGCGCCAAGTGCGCCCACGCGCAAGGGGTCATTCTGCTAAAAATTTTCTAAGTTAAAAGCTGCAGAATTCACAGATTTAAACCCCGATCTTCCAACGGACATAACTTCCTCATTTTAAATCGTTTTTCACCCGTTCTTCAAACGGCATGGACATCCCTGATCCAATTTCATTTTTAAACAGATTTGGTACAAAACGGAGATCCGTAGTCCAAGTTATGTCCCGCCAAAGTGTGCCCAAAAACCATATTTTCATACAAAACCACAAAGTGCCATTTTCAAAACAAGCCATTTCCAACTCTTTTCAAAACCAATCATAACATGCCAATTTCATCCCTTTTCTTTGAAATCAATCAAAATATATCAAATTCAACATCAAGCCTCCTCAACTCACACATTGACACATTACCACAATTTACCAAAATCACTATCTCATCATTTTACCCTACTTCACCCAAGTGGCTCAAACTCAAACACATTGACATATCATATACCATTCCTCATGCCAATTCTCAACAACACCAATTCCAATAAATCATTATTGTACACAATCAACATCATACTCACCATTAACATGGTTCAACCCACAATTCAACCATAACCAATCATCAAGCATATATCACAACATGCATATTTCTCATACATCATACCACCAAGGCATCAATAATCATCATCACATATATGACCACATCATATATCTCAATCATTCAATAACATCAACAATTCAATGCCTATCTTAGGGCCTCTAGCCTAAGTATTTCCTACCACATTACACATTAGATACGGGAAACCGAAACCATACCTTAGCCGATTTCCCAAGCTCAACCGGAGCTCTTCCAAATCACTTATCCACAAGCTCTCAAGGCCTCAAAACCTCCAAGAACAGATTTTTCACCACCAAATCCCTTCTTAAGCTTTCAAAATCACCAATCAAGCTCCAATATTCACATATACACAACCTAAGCCACAATCATCATACCCATACACAACGTCTCAATACCCAAACATCATAAAATCACAAATTACACTAGGGTTGAGAATCTTACCACACCCAAGGTCCAAGGAGACAAGATTAACCTTCTCCTTCAAGAGGGTTGGGTCCTATAACATCAAAGAGCCCAAAATCTCAACATTTTTGCTCATAAAACTCGAAAACAAGGCTGGAATTTCGAAGAGCAAAACGTGGATTACCTCAAGATTAATTATATGGGTTCTGTAGAGCTCTCCGCAGTGAACGCGTGGCCGCAAACGAAGCGGCAATCGGAGCTCTAGATCAAAAGTTATGGTAGTTTGAAGATCAAGTGAGAGATAGAAGTTGAGAGAGTGTTCTTCCTCCCCTTTCTTCAATTTCAGCGTGTTTGAGTGTGTTGTGAGGAGAGAGAGTGCTGAAAACTAGGGTTTTGGCTTAGTTATGTTGGGCCAAGGGCCCACTTTGGGTCCGGTTGGCCCGGTTTGGCCCGTCCGGTCCAATCTTGGTCCGAATTCCATAAAATTGGTACCGAAATTCTCGTCTCAATCTCCTCTATCACATTTAGCCATAAAAATCACATTTTAGGCTTTCTAGAATAAATCCTCATTTATGGGTTAATTAGCCGTTAATTAATCGGGTTTTACATTCTACCCACCTAATTGGGAATTTTTCCCACAAAATTCAAATGCAATTACCTGAGAATAAATGCGGATAGTCTGTTCGCATCTCCGACTCAAGTTCCCAAGTGTGTTCCTCAACACCGCCTCGACTCCATGCCACTTTGACTAATGAAACCTCTTTTCCACGCAACCGTTTGATACTAGTATCATCAATTCTGACTGGAGCCACTGGAAGCGTCAAATCTTCCCTTAACTGAACCGACTCAGGTTTTAACACATGGCTAGCATCAGGAGTGTACTTCCGAAGCTGCGACACGTGAAACACGTCGTGCAGGTTCGAAAGATGAGGTGGTAGAGCCATCCGATACACCACCGGTCCAATCCTCTCCAGGATCTGAAATGGACCAATGTATCGAGGATTCAACTTCTTTGCTTTAATCGCCCAACCTACTCCCGTAGTCAGAGTAACCTTAAGAAAAACATGGTCTCCTTCCTCAAATTCTAAGGGCTTTCGCCTCTGATCGGCGTAACTCTTTTGACGACTCTGCGCCGTAAGCATCCTATCTCGGATTTTCTTGACTTGCTCAGTGGTCTCAGCTATCATTTCTGGTCAAACAAGCTTTTCTCTCCAGCTTCATACCAATATAGCGGAGATTGATATTTCCTCCCATACAAGGCCTCATACGGTGCCATTCCGATGCTCGCATGATAACTATTATTGTATGCAAACTCCACCAATGGCATATACGGATCCCAACTCGCCGGTTGGTCCAAAACACAAGCTCTCAGCATATCCTCCAGTGTTTGGATTGTCCTCTCGGATTGACCATCTGTTTGAGGATGGTAAGCCGTGCTCAAGCTTAATCGGGTTCCAAAAGCTTTCTGAAATGCTCCCCAAAACCTTGAAGTGAAACGAGGATCTCTATCAGAGATTATAGTAGCAGGTACACCATGAAGTCTCACAATCTCCTTTATGTATAACCGTGCTAGCTCCTCAAGGGTGTAAGTCATACGAATGGGCAAAAAGTGAGCTGACTTCGTCAGTCGGTCCACAATCACCCAAATAGCATCAAAACCAGCCCTAGTCCTTGGCAATCCTGACACAAAGTCCATTGCAATACTTTCCCACTTCCATTGTAGAATTTCTAAAGGTTGCAACATCCCAGAAGGTCTTTGATGTTCAATCTTTACCTTTTGACAAGTTAAGCACTTTGAAACATATTCTGCCACATCATTCTTCATACCCGGCCACCAAAACATCGCCTTTAAATCATGGTACATCTTAGTACTTCCCGGGTGAATGGAGAATCGGCTTTTGTGTGCCTCCTTTACGATATCTTGCCTCAAAGTGCCAACATCCGGCACAATGATCCTACCCTTGAATCTCCATAACCCATCTTTTTCTTCCGACACTCTCCACTGTTTTCCTTGCTCAATGGCCAGTAACACTTTCCATAATGCTTCATCATTTTGATGAGCCTTTAGGAGTTCGGACTTAAAGTCACTTGAGATTTCTAATCTGCTCAAACACAAAGTTCTGGATACTTCTCGAGCACCAATTTTCAGACTCTCGAATCCCTTGAACAACTTCTCCTCTTGAAGCATCATCCAAGCCGCATATAATGACTTCCGACTTAACGCATCTGCCACTATGTTCGCCTTTCCCGGATGGTAATGCAACTCAAAGTCGTAATCCTTCAATAATTCCATCCACCTTCTCTGCCTCATATTAAGCTCTTTCTGATCAAAGAGGTACTTCAAGCTCTTATGATCGGAGAAAACTTGGAACTTAACCCCATAGAGATAATGCCTCCACACCTTCAAGGCAAACACAACCGCAGCGAGTTCCAAATCGTGCGTAGGGTAACTGACTTCATGAGGTCTCAACTATCGTGAGGCGTACGCCACCACATTATGATGCTGCATCAGCACGCACCCTAAACCCTTTAATGAGGTATCACAATACACCTCAAATGGCTCATTCGGCTCAGGTAACACTAACACAGGTGCAGTGGTCAACTTTTTCTTCAATGTCTAAAAGCTCTCCTCGCACTCAGGAGTCCAAACAAACGGAGTGTCTTTACGGGTTAACTTTGTCATTGGCAAGGCTATCTGTGAAAAGCCCTTGATAAACCTTCGGTAATAGCCAGCTAAACCCAGAAAACTCCTTATCTCTGTTACGGTGGTTGGTTGCTTCCAATCCATCACAGCCTCCACCTTAGTTGGATCTACGGCTATTCCCTTCTTACTCACCACATGGCCCAAAAACTTCACCTCACTCTTCCAAAACTCACACTTAGACAGTTTTGCATAAAGTTTCTTCTCCTTTAGAATCTGCAACACGGTCCTCAAGTGTTCCGCATGCTCTTCTTCAGTCTTGGAATAAATTAGTATGTCATCAATGAAGACAACAACAAATTTATCCAGAAACAGACGGAAAACTCTATTCATGTAATCCATGAATACCGCAGGAGCGTTCGTCAACCCAAAGGACATCACAATGTACTCGTAATGACCATAACGAGTTCTGAAAGCGGTCTTAGGGATATCCTCACCCCTCACCCTTATCTGGTGATAACCGGATCGCAAATCGATCTTGGAGAAAACTCCAGCTCCTTGTAACTGATCCATGAGATCATCAATTCTCGGCAATGGGTACTTATTCTTTATTGTAACCTTGTTCAGCTGCTTGTAACCCACACAGAGCCGCATACTCCCATCCTTCTTCTTTACCAGTAACACTGGAGCACCCCACGGAGAGACATTTGGTCGTATAAAATTCTTTCCCAACAAATCCTCTAACTGAGACTTTAGCTCGTTCATCTCTAACGGTGACATCCTATAAGGAGCACTTGAGATTGGCCCCGCCCCGGGCACCAATTCAATAGCAAACTCAACCTCTCGGTTAGGTGGAAACTCATCAATATCATCGGAAAACACTTTCGGAAACTCACACACAACCGGAATCTGTTCCAACCTTTGATCATCACCCGAAACGCCCGCAGTTAACAACAGGATACCCTGACATTCGATTTCAAAACAGTTCACCATCATCGAATTTAAGTAACAATTATTCACCACGACCGGCCCTTCTGTATCTTCCGGCATAAAGTACACCGACTTTGTAGAACAATCAAGCAAGACATGGTTCTTAGATAACCAATCCAATCCCAAGATAAGATCAAGACCGATCATCGGCAAGCAGACTAAATTATGAACAAAATCACGCTGCTTGAACCTAAAGGAAACTTCCGGGCATCCTAGCCTAGTTACCGTGGCTTCATGGGTAGCATTGTACACTCTTAGATCATAACCTAAGGTTACAATCTTCAATCCTAACTCATGGGCTTTCTCAAATACAATGAATGAATGTGATGCTCCCGGATCGAATAAAGCATTTAAAGTTTGACCAGCCATTTCACAGTTACCTCTAATAAGTGTCTCGGATCCCTCGGCACCTATAGCTGAAGTGGTGAACACCCGACCAGTCTGTTGTGCCTTCCCAGTACCTTGTTTCTGCTTCTCCGGGCAATTTGTGGCTTTATGCCCCGCCTTTCCACAACTGTAGCATAAACCCCATCCGGCCTTGCATGGTGCTCCCGGATGATGACTTCCACACCTAGTACAAGCTTGATCATTCTGAGGCTGCTTCCCAAACTTCTTTCCTTGAAAATTGTTGTTGTTGTTGGGCCTCCTAAAAGAGCTTCCCCTCTTGAAAGACGGACCTCTAGGTGCAAAGCTCTTCCCTCGGTTCTGTGGGAATGATCCTTTGTGACTCCCTTTCTCAGCGGTTGCCCTTTTCACACACTCTTCAGCAACCCTACACTTGTTCACCAATTCGGAGAAAGTCCTAATCTCCATTGGCCCTACTGAACTGAAGATATCACTCCGGAGTCCTCCTTCATACTTAACACACTTCCATTCCTCATATTCCACCGGAGTCCCTTGGCACATACGAGAGAACCTGAACAGCTCCTCAAACTTGTCAGTATACTCTGATATGGACATAGTACCCTGCTTTAGCTGCAGTAACTCAAGTTCCTTAGCCGTCCTAGCAGAAGTCGGAAAGTAATTCTTATAGAACTCCTCTTGAAAGACATTCCAAGTGATATAGTCATCACCCTGCTGCAGAAGACGTCGGATGCCTTGCCACCAATGCGACGCTTCACCTGTCAGCATATAGGTAGCAAACTCGACACGCTGTCCTTCAGGTACCACTTGTGCTTGCAGTGCTCGCTCTATAGCCTGAAACCATGTATCAGCCTCAGTCGGGCTAGAAGTCCCCTTGAACTTAGGCGGATTAACCTTCAAAAAGTTTGCCAGTGTCATCGGGCCCTGAACTCCACCTCCATCATTACCATGGTTGTTCATCTGTTGACCAAGAGCCTCAGCAGTGGCTTGCATAGCAGCAGCCATATTTTCCAACGCAGCCATAAAGTTCACCGGGTCATTAGGGTTATTCTCCAGTGCACGAGCATTCGTACGACCTCTCGCACTACCTTTACCGCGTCCACGAGGCGCCATCTGGTTCCTATACACACCAAACAATCGATATTAAGTTGATCAGTCTCAATATCGAAAGTCTAGTGCTTCAAAGTCCCAAATGCATGCTCATGAACGTTTATGCCAATTATATCAAGCAGATATACTAATAGCACATAACACACATACAGAGAATGCACAGAAGCATAGTCAGTCCATCCCTCAGGCCCTACAAGAACGAACTGCTCTGATACCATAATATAACACCCTACCATATAGAGTCTTATGCTTAAGTCATAATTCAGAGATGGCAAGGTATTACGACCTCTAAAATAAAAATTTAGTACGTATAGTAGTATGAATGATTGATTATAACTAGGAGCCTTTGTAGAAAAAGGGGTAAACAAAAACCGCAACTTTAAAGCGTAACACTCCGATCGTTAACGTAACGAACAAGGATAAACCAACGCGAGATTATATATATACAAAAGAGTGTCAAAAACAGGAATATCAAGACTCAAAATCCGGCTGCGAAGATAACCGGTCCGAGCATAGTAATATATACATATGATAAAAATAAGGAAAACCCCAAAGGAAACCCAAAGGGACACAAATACATAAAACCTATTCTCCAAAATCTCCCATAAGAGGAGTCATCACAGTTTGTATTATTTAATAGAGATAAAAGTATCTAAGCAAAACATATAAACTAAACAGAGTCCCCAAGAACAAGGAATCTTCACAAATCTATAAGTCCCCAGCATGCTTCAGCGGGAAACCACACGTCCTGCATCTGAAAACCACAAAATCCGCATGGGTGAGAACCAGAGGTCCCCAGCATGGTAACAGCTTCCACATATATAATACATAATAATAGAGGAAAGCCAAAGGCAATCCTAGAACTTCCTCCAGATAATTCAAAGCTTATAAACAAGCTAAACCATATAAGGGCATCTGACTAAAGATTCTTCAGTCTAACTAATACTTCCCTTTCCAATTCCTTCAAACCTCCCAACCACCAGCAGGAGTATAATGTAGCAAACACAGTTATATCAGACAAGAAATATACAATTAGGAACAAGTAAGACATTTAGACAATTAGCAAGTAATATGCAGTCAAATAGGCAATCTCAAACAATTCATGTAGTATGCATATGATGAATGCCTGTTCCTAGTGGCTGATGATATCATCTGTCGGTTATAGAGCCAACCCGACAAGTCCTGGTAGCTAACCATTGGACTGTCCCTCTGTCACGCATCCCCAACTCGAGTTATACTCGTTATAAACTTGATCATAATCATGATCTATATCCATCACCCTCACTGGTGAATATTTACGGGGGCGAGCTCATCCGGGTCTTTCACAGTGCCCGGCCACACTTATGACATAGGGTCAAAAGAGCTTCGAGTCTCAACCTGGAGCACGTGGTGGCTAGCCTGCTTCCTCCCAGGGAAACTCTCATCTCCAACAGTGGAAGTGCAACATTCACAATTCATTCAACAGCATATATGCATTTTTACATGGCCATAATCATGGCTCCGCCGTAATACGGCAATAATCTAGCCTTCCGGCTCACGGTTAAATCCATAACCAGCCCATTGGCATCACGGTTAAATCCATAACCAGCCATCTCATTAACAAATACGGCCTTTCGGCCCATGGCATAACAAGCACTTCCACCACCATCCTCCGCATCTCACATAATCATGCTTGATCCTCAATGATCATTCATTTTTCCCTTGCTTCACTCGCAAGTTACCACATTCACTAGCCTTTCTTCTCATAGCTAGACATATCATTATGATTTAAGATATAAGTGGTGAGATCGGAGGCTTAGAAGTATGAGATTTGGCTTTTAAAACTCAAAAATCAACTTTGGGATGAAAATAGGGCCACGCGTACGCGCACTCCACGCGCACGCGTGGATGGCCTCAAAAAATCATCGACGCGCAAGTGTCATGCACGCTAACGCGTGGGTTAAAAATTTGCCAATCGACGCGCACGCGTCAACCACGCGTACGCGTGGGTGCTCTCGTGCCCCAGGCACAAAGCTGGCACGATTCTGGCACAACTCTCTGGAAAATGGCTGGGCATTGGGTACAGCACCATCGGCGCGCCCGCGCACACCACGCGCACGCGTGGATGGCGTTTTCTGGAAGATCGGCGCGTACGCGCCAAGTGCGCCCACGCGCAAGGGGTCATTCTGCTAAAAATTTTCTAAGTTAAAAGCTGCAGAATTCACAAATTTAAACCCCGATCTTCCAACGGACATAACTTCCTCATTTTAAATCGTTTTTCACCCATTCTTCGAACGGCATGGACATCCCGGATCCAATTTCATTTCTAAACAGATTTGGTACAAAACGGAGATCCGTAGTCCAAGTTATGTCCCGCCAAAGTGTGCCCAAAAACCATATTTTCATACAAAACCACAAAGTGCCATTTTCAAAACAAGCCATTTCCAACTCTTTTCAAAACCAATCAAAACATGCCAATTTCATCCCTTTTCTTTGAAATCAATCAAAATATATCAAATTCAACATCAAGCCTCCTCAACTCACACATTGACACATTACCACAATTTACCAAAATCACTATCTCATCATTTTACCCCACTTCACCCAAGTGGCTCAAACTCAAACACATTGACATATCATATACTATTCCTCATGCCAATTCTCAACAACACCAATTCCAATAAATCATTATTGTACACAATCAACATCATACTCACCATCAACAAGGTTCAACCCACAATTCAACCATAACCAATCATCAAGCATATCTCACAACATGCATATTTCTCATACATCATACCACCAAGGCATCAATAATCATCATCACATATATGACCACATCATATATCTCAATCATTCAACAACATCAACAATTCAATGCCTATCTTAGGGCCTCTAGCCTAAGTATTTCCTACCACATTACACATTAGATACGGGAAACCGAAACCATACCTTAGCCGATTTTCCAAGCTCAACCGGAGCACTTCCAAATCACTTATCCACAAGCTCTCAAGGCCTCAAAACCTCCAAGAACAGATTTTTCACCACCAAATCCCTTCTTAAGCTTTCAAAATCACCAATCAAGCTCCAATATTCACATATACACAACCTAAGCCACAATCATCATACCCATACACAACGTCTCAATACCCAAACATCATAAAATCACAAATTACATTAGGGTTGAGAATCTTACCACACCCAAGGTCCAAGGAGACAAGATTAACCTTCTCCTTCAAGAGGGTTGGGTCCTATAACATCAAAGAGCCCAAAATCTCAATATTTTTGCTTATAAAACTCGAAAACAAGGCTGGAATTTTGAAGAGCAAAACGTGGCTTACCTCAAGATTAATTATATGGGTTTTGTAGAGCTCTCTGCAGTGAACACGTGGCCACAAACGGAGCGGCAATCGGAGCTCTAGATCAAAAGTTATGGTGGTTTGAAGATCAAGTGAGAGATAGAAGTTGAGAGAGTGTTCTTCCTCCCCTTTCTTCAATTTCAGCGTGTTTGAGTGTGTTGTGAGGAGAGAGAGTGCTGAAAACTAGGGTTTTGGCTTAGTTATGTTGGGTCAAGGGCCCACTTTGGGTCCGGTTGGCCCGGTTTGGCCCGTTCGGTCCAATCTTGGTCCAAATTCCATAAAATTGGTACCGAAATTCTCGTCTCAATCTCCTCTATCACATTTAGCCATAAAAATCACATTTTAGGCTTTCTAGAATAAATCCTCATTTATGGGTTAATTAGCCGTTAATTAACCGGGTTTTACATTCTACCCACCTAATTGGGAATTTTGCCCACAAAATTCAAATGCAATTACCTGAGAATAAATGCGGATAGTCTGTTCGCATCTCCGACTCAAGTTCCCAAGTGTGTTCCTCAACACCGCCTCGACTCCATGCCACTTTGACTAATGAAACCTCTTTTCCACGCAATCGTTTGATACTAGTATCATCAATTCTGACTGGAGCTACTGGAAGCGTCAAATCTTCCCTTAACTGAACCGACTCAGGTTTTAACACATGGCTAGCATCAGGAGTGTACTTCCGAAGCTGCGACACGTGAAACACGTCGTGCAGGTTCGAAAGATGAGGTGGTAGAGCCATCCGATACACCACCGGTCCAATCCTCTCCAGGATCTGAAATGGACCAATGTATCGAGGATTCAACTTCTTTGCTTTAATCGCCCAACCTACTCCCGTAGTCAGAGTAACCTTAAGAAAAACATGGTCTCCTTCCTCAAATTCTAAGGGCTTTCGCCTCTGATCGGCGTAACTCTTTTGACGACTCTGCGCCGTAAGCATCCTATCTCGGATTTTCTTGACTTGCTCAGTGGTCTCAGCTATCATTTCTGGTCAAACAAGCTTTTCTCTCCAGCTTCATACCAACATAGCGGAGATTGATATTTCCTCCCATACAAGGCCTCATACGGTGCCATTCCGATGCTCGCATGATAACTATTATTGTATGCAAACTCCACCAATGGCATATACGGATCCCAACTCGCCGGTTGGTCCAAAACACAAGCTCTCAGCATATCCTCCAGTGTTTGGATTGTCCTCTCGGATTGACCATCTGTTTGAGGATGGTAAGCCGTGCTCAAGCTTAATCGGGTTCCAAAAGCTTTCTGAAATGCTCCCCAAAACCTTGAAGTGAAACGAGGATCTCTATCAGAGATTATAGTAGCAGGTACACCATGAAGTCTCACAATCTCCTTTATGTATAACCGTGCTAGCTCCTCAAGGGTGTAAGTCATACGAATGGGCAAAAAGTGAGCTGACTTCGTCAGTCGGTCCACAATCACCCAAATAGCATCAAAACCAGCCCTAGTCCTTGGCAATCCTGACACAAAGTCCATTGCAATACTTTCCCACTTCCATTGTAGAATTTCTAAAGGTTGCAACATCCCAGAAGGTCTTTGATGTTCAATCTTTACCTTTTGACAAGTTAAGCACTTTGAAACATATTCTGCCACATCATTCTTCATACCCGGCCACCAAAACATCGCCTTTAAATCATGGTACATCTTAGTACTTCCCGGGTGAATGGAGAATCAGCTTTTGTGTGCCTCCTTTACGATATCTTGCCTCAAAGTGCCAACATCCGGCACAATGATCCTACCCTTGAATCTCCATAACCCATCTTTTTCTTCCGACACTCTCCACTGTTTTCCTTGCTCAATGGCCGGTAACACTTTCCATAACGCTTCATCATTTTGATGAGCCTTTAGGAGTTCGGACTTAAAGTCACTTGAGATTTCTAATCTGCTCAAACACAAAGTTCCGGATACTTCTCGAGCACCAATTTTCAGACTCTCGAATCCCTTGAGCAACTTCTCCTCTTGAAGCATCATCCAAGCCGCATATAATGACTTCCGACTTAACACATCTGCCACTACGTTCGCCTTTCCCGGATGGTAATGCAACTCAAAGTCGTAATCCTTCAATAATTCCATCCACCTTCTCTGCCTCATATTAAGCTCTTTCTGATCAAAGAGGTACTTCAAGCTCTTATGATCGGAGAAAACTTGGAACTTAACCCCATAGAGATAATGCCTCCACACCTTCAAGGCAAACACAACCGCAGCGAGTTCCAAATCGTGCGTAGGGTAACTGACTTCATGAGGTCTCAACTGTCGTGAGGCGTACGCCACCACATTATGATGCTGCATCAGCACGCACCCTAAACCCTTTAATGAGACATCACAATACACCTCAAATGGCTCATTCGGCTCAGGTAACACTAACACAGGTGCAGTGGTCAACTTTTTCTTCAATGTCTGAAAGCTCTCCTCGCACTCAGGAGTCCAAACAAACGGAGTGTCTTTGCGGGTTAACTTTGTCATTGGCAAGGCTATCTGTGAAAAGCCCTTGATAAACCTTCGGTAATAGCCAGCTAAACCCAGAAAACTTCTTATCTCTGTTACGGTGGTTGGTTGCTTCCAATCCATCACAGCCTCCACCTTAGTTGGATCTACGGCTATTTCCTTCTTACTCACCATATGGCCCAAAAACTTCACCTCACTCTTCCAAAACTCACACTTAGACAGTTTTGCATAGAGTTTCTTCTCCTTTAGAATCTGCGACACGGTCCTCAAGTGTTCTGCATGCTCTTCTTCAGTCTTGGAATAAATTAGTATGTCATCAATGAAGACAACAACGAATTTATCCAGAAACGGACGGAAAACTCTATTCATGTAATCCATGAATACCGCAGGAGCGTTCGTCAACCCAAAGGACATCACAGTGTACTCGTAATGACCATAACGAGTTCTGAAAGCGGTCTTAGGGATATCCTCACCCCTCACCCTTATCTGGTGATAACCGGATCGCAAATCGATCTTGGATAAAACTCCAGCTCCTTGTAACTGATCCATGAGATCATCAATTCTCGGCAATGGGTACTTATTCTTTATTGTAACCTTGTTCAGCTGCCTGTAATCCACACAGAGCCGCATACTCCCATCCTTCTTCTTTACCAGTAACACTGGAGCACCCCACGGAGAGACACTTGGTCGTATAAAATTCTTTCCCAACAAATCCTCTAACTGAGACTTTAGCTCGTTCATCTCTAGCGGTGACATCCTATAAGGAGCACTTGAGATTGGCCCTGCCCCGGGAACCAATTCAATAGCAAACTCAACCTCTCGGTTAGGTGGAAACTCATCAATATCATCGGGAAACACTTTTGGAAACTCACACACAACCGGAATCTGTTCCAACCTTTGATCATCACCCAAAACGCCCGCAGTTAACAACAGGATACCCTGACATTCGATTCCAGAACAGTTCACCATCATCGAATTCAAGTAATAATTATTCACTATGACCGGCCCTTCTGTATCTACCGGCATAAAGTACACCGACTTTGTAGAACAATCAAGCAAGACATGGTTCTTAGATAACCAATCCAATCCCAAGATAAGATCAAGACCGATCATCGGCAAGCAGACTAAATTATGAACAAAATCACGCTGCTTGAACCTAAAGGAAACTTCCGGGCATCCTAGCCTAGTTACCGTGGCTTCATGGGTAGCATTGTACACTCTTAGATCATAACCTAAGGTTACAATCTACAATCCTAACTCATGGGCTTTCTCAAATGCAATGAATGAATGTGATGCTCCCGAATCGAATAAAGCATTTAAAGTTTGACCAGCCATTTCACAGTTACCTCTAATAAGTGTCTCGGATCCCTCGGCACCTATAGCTGAAGTGGTGAACACCCGACCAGTCTGTTGTGCATTCCCAGTACCTTGTTTCTGCTTCTCCAGGCAATTTGCGGCTTTATGCCCCGCCTTTCCACAACTGTAGCATAAACCCCATCCGGCCTTGCATGGTGCTCCCGGATGATGACTTCCACACCTAGTACAAGCTTGATCATTCTGAGGCTGCTTCCCAAACTTCTTTCCTTGAAAATTGTTGTTGTTGTTGGGCCTCCTAAAAGAGCTTCCCCTCGGTTCTGTGGGAATGATCCTTTGTGACTCCCTTTCTCAGCGGTTGCCCTTTTCACACACTCTTCAGCAACCCTACACTTGTTCACCAATTTGGAAAAAGTCCTAATCTCCATTGGCCCTACTGAACTGAAGATATCACTCCGGAGTCCTCCTTCATACTTAACACACTTCCATTCCTCATATTCCACCGGAGTCCCTTGGCACATACGAGAGAACCTGAACAGCTCCTCAAACTTGTCAGTATACTCTGATATGGACATAGTACCCTGCTTTAGCTGCAGTAACTCAAGTTCCTTAGCCGTCCTAGCAGAAGTCGGAAAGTACTTCTTATAGAACTCCTCTTGAAAGACATTCCAAGTGATATAGTCATCACCCTGCTGCAGAAGACGTCGGATGCCTTGCCACCAATGCGATGCTTCACCTGTCATCATATAGGTAGCAAACTCGACACGCTGTCCTTCAGGTACCACTTGTGCTTGCAGTGCTCGCTCTATAGCCTGAAACCATGTATCAGCCTCAGTCGGGCTAGAAGTCCCCTTGAACTTAGGCGGATTAACCTTCAAAAAGTTTGCCAGTGTCATCGGGCCCTGAACTCCACCTCCATCATTACCATGGTTGTTCATCTGTTGACCAAGAGCCTCAGCAGTGGCTTGCATAGCAGCAGCCATGTTTTCCAACGCAGCCATAAAGTTCACCGGGTCATTAGGGTTATTCTCCAGTGCACGAGCATTCGTACGACCTCTCGCACTACCTTTACCGCGTCCACGAGGCGCCATCTGGTTCCTATACACACCAAATAATCGATATTAAGTTGATCAGTCTCAATATCGGAAGTCTAGTGCTTCAAAGTCCCAAATGCATGCTCATGAACGTTTATGCCAATTATATCAAGCAGATATTCTAATAGCACATAACACACATACAGAGAATGCACAGAAGCATAGTCAGTCCATCCCTCAGGCCCTACAAGAACGAACTGCTCTGATACCATAATGTAACACCCTACCATACAGAGTCTTATGCTTAAGTCATAATTCAGAGATGGCAAGGTATTACGACCTCTAAAATAAAAATTTAGTACGTATAGTAGTATGAATGATTGATTATAACTAGGAGCCTTTGTAGAAAAAGGGGTAAACAAAAACCGCAACTCAAAAGCGCAACACTCCGATCGTTAACGTAACGAACAAGGATAAACCAACGCGAGATTATATATATACAAAAGAGTGTCAAAAACAGGAATATCAAGACTCAAAATCTGGCTGCGAAGATAACCGGTCCGAGCATAGTAATATATACATATGATAAAAATAAGGAAAACCCCAAAGGAAACCCAAAGGGACACAAATACATAAAACCTATTCTCCAAAATCTCCCATAAGAGGAGTCATCACAGTTTGTATTATTTAATGGAGATAAAAGTATCTAAGCAAAACATATAAACTAAACAGAGTCCCCAAGAACAAGGAATCTTCACAAATCTAGAAGTCCCCAGCATGCTTCAGCGGGAAACCACACGTCCTGCATCTGAAAACCACAAAATCCGCATGGGTGAGAACCAGAGGTCCCCAGCATGGTAACAGCTTCCACATATATAATACATAATAATAGAGGAAAGCCAAAGGCAATCCTAGAACTTCCTCCAGATAATTCAAAGCTTATAAACAAGCTAAACCATATAAGGGCATCTGACTAAAGATTCTTCAGTCTAACTAATACTTCCCTTTCCAATTCCTTCAAACCTCCCAACCACCAGCAGGAGTATAATGTAGCAAACACAATTATATCAGACAAGAAATATACAATTAGGAACAAGTAAGACATTTAGACAATTAGCAAATAATATGCAGTCAAATAGGCAATCTCAAACAATTCATGTAGTATGCATATGATGAATGCCTGTTCCTAGTGGCTGATGATATCATCTGTCGGTTATAGAGCCAACCCGACAAGTCCTGGTAGCTAACCATTGGACTGTCCCTCTGTCACGCATCCCCAACTCGAGTTATACTCGTTATAAACTTGATCATAATCATGATCTATATCCATCACCCTCACTGGTGAATATTTACGGGGGCGAGCTCATCCGGGTCTTTCACAGTGCCCGGCCACACTTATGACATAGGGTCAAAAGAGCTTCCAGTCTCAACCTGGAGCACGTGGTGGCTAGCCACTGCTTCCTCCCAGGGAAACTCTCATCTCCAACAGTGGAAGTGCAACATTCACAATTCATTCAACAGCATATATGCATTTGTACATGGCCATAATCATGGCTCCGCCGTAACACGGCAATAATCTAGCCTTCCGGCTCACGGTTAAATCCATAACCAGCCCATTGGCATCACGGTTAAATCCATAACCAGCCATCTCATTAACAAATACGGCCTTTCGGCCCATGGCATAACAAGCACTTCCACCACCATCCTCCGCATCTCACATAATCATGCTTGATCCTTAATGATCATTCATTTTTTCCTTGCTTCACTCGCAAGTTACCACATTCACTAGCCTTTCTTCTCATAGCTAGACATATCATTATGATTTAAGATATAAGTGATGAGATCGGAGGCTTAGAAGTATGAGATTTGGCTTTTAAAACTCAAAAATCAACTTTGGGATGAAAACAGGGCCACGCGTACGCGCACTCCACGCGCACGCGTGGATGGCCTCAAAAACTCATCGATGCGCAAGCGTCATGCACGCTAACGCGTGGTTAAAAATTTGCCAATCGACGCGCACGCGTCAACCACGCGTACGCGTGGGTGCTCTCGTGCCCCAGGCACAAAGCTGGCACGGTTCTGGCACAACTCTCTGGAAAATGGCTGGGCATTGGGTGCAGCACCATCGGCGCGCCCGCGCACACCACGCGCACGCGTGGATGGCGTTTTTTGGAAGATCGGCGTGTACGCGCCAAGTGCACCCACGCGCAAGGGGTCATTCTGCTAAAAATTTTCTAAGTTAAAAGCTGCAGAATTCACAAATTTAAACCCCGATCTTCCAACGGACATAACTTCCTCATTTTAAATCGTTTTTCACCCGTTCTTCGAACGGCATGGACATCCCGGATCCAATTTCATTTCTAAACAGATTTGGTACAAAACGGAGATCCGTAGTCCAAGTTATGTCCCGCCAAAGTGTGCCCAAAAACCATATTTTCATACAAAATCACAAAGTGCCATTTTCAAAACAAGTCATTTCCAACTCTTTTCAAAACCAATCAAAACATGCCAATTTCATCCCTTTTCTTTGAAATCAATCAAAATATATCAAATTCAACATCAAGCCTCCTCAACTCACACATTGACACATTACCACAATTTACCAAAATCACTATCTCATCATTTTACCCCACTTCACCCAAGTGGCTCAAACTCAAACACATTGACATATCATATACTATTCCTCATGCCAATTCTCAACAACACCAATTCCAATAAATCATTATTGTACACAATCAACATCATACTCACCATCAACATGGTTCAACCCACAATTCAACCATAACCAATCATCAAGCATATATCACAACATGCATATTTCTCATACATCATACCACCAAGGCATCAATAATCATCATCACATATATGACCACATCATATATCTCAATCATTCAACAACATCAACAATTCAATACCTATCTTAGGGCCTCTAGCCTAAGTATTTCCTACCACATTACACATTAGATACGGGAAACCGAAACCATACCTTAGCCGATTTCCCAAGCTCAACCGGAGCACTTCCAAATCACTTATCCACAAGCTCTCAAGGCCTCAAAACCTCTAAGAACAGATTTTTCACCACCAAATCCCTTCTTAAGCTTTCAAAATCACCAATCAAGCTCCAATATTCACATATACACAACCTAAGCCACAATCATCATACCCATACACAACGTCTCAATACCCAAACATCATAAAATCACAAATTACACTAGGGTTGAGAATATTACCACACCCAAGATCCAAGGAGACAAGATTAACCTTCTCCTTCAAGAGGGTTGGGTCCTATAACATCAAAGAGCCCAAAATCTCAACATTTTTGCTCATAAAACTCGAAAACAAGGCTGGAATTTCGAAGAGCAAAACGTGGCTTACCTCAAGATTAATTATATGGGTTTTGTAGAGCTCTCCGCAGTGAACGCGTGGCCGCAAACAGAGCGGCAATCGGAGATCTAGATCAAAAGTTATGGTGGTTTGAAGATCAAGTAAGAGATAGAAGTTGAGAGAGTGTTCTTCCTCCCCTTTCTTCAATTTCAGCGTGTTTGAGTGTGTTGTGAGGAGAGAGAGTGCTGAAAACTAGGGTTTTGGCTTAGTTATGTTGGGCCAAGGGCCCACTTTGGGTCCGGTTTGCCCGGTTTGGCCCGTTCGGTCCAATCTTGGTCCGAATTCTATAAAATTGGTACCGAAATTCTCGTCTCAATCTCCTCTATCACATTTAGGCATAAAAATCACATTTTAGGCTTTCTAGAATAAATCCTCATTTATGGGTTAATTAGCCGTTAATTAACCGGATTTTACAGAAGCTCAGAGGTGTCATGTAATCACGTTCTTCTCTCTTGGGTTCTCTTTCTTTTCCTAATGGTTCGTGAATGAAGAAGATTAAGATTATTAATGATGATAATATAATGAATTAGGAGGCTAAGTGTCAAGGGGCGGGGTACGTGTCACTAGTTTAAGTTATTGAATCAGCGGTTTAAGTTATAAATATCTTAAAAAAATAACTATGAAAGCTGGATATATTAAAATACAAGTAATAATATATATTAGAATAAATATGTATGAGTTACTAATATAAATGACATTAGTAACATAATGATAAAAGATATATGATGAAGCATTAACAAAGCTAAGCTCACCGAAAAGTACCGATATTTACTCGTATCGAACTCGATAATAATAATAATATTAACTAAATTTTATTTTAATCCAAGCAGGTAAAAAAAATATTAAAAATAATAATAATAATTTTATCCTTTTTAAAAATATCTTGTTATAATAAAAATTATAAAAATATTCTAATTTATTTAAACTTTAGTTATTACAAAATCAATTATGTAAAATATCATATTATAAAAAAATTATATAATAACCTTAATTTATCCAAATTTAAATGATAGTAATAATTATAAAAATCAATTAAATTTTGTCTAATAAAATAATTTTTAAGAAATAGTTTAAATTAATAAAATAAATTATAATTAAGTTAAACTTTAATAATCATAAAATCAATTTAATTATTTTTAGTAAATTAGTTTCTAAAAACAAGGAGCTCCAATTAATAAAATAAATTATAACTTATTTATATTTAGATTTTTCAAAAATGCGAGTCGTTATATTCTACCTACCTTACAAAAATTTTTATTCTCAAAAATTGATACAAGATGAAAGAAATTTAAACAAACTTTACTTTTGAACACATTAAAAAAAAGTTAAAAAATTTTGGCATATATAATTTTCAAATACCAAGAACTCGTATGATTTGAATATAAGAAAAAAGTGTGATGTAAAGTAAAAGTTACAAGATGATTCGAGGATCATTCTATTGCATCAGAATGAGTTCAAGAACATATATCAAAGAGTACATGATTAATGAAAAGGAGTATAAACAACAACAAAGAGAAATAATCTAAAAGATGCAAACAAATATTTACAAACAAGGTCACGCAACGATACATGCAAACAAAGAAATAAAATTAGAAAATAAGCAAATCACTTTTCAGGAAAGAAATCCGAACAAAGGATTTCAATGCAATTGTAAAACAAAGGATGGTGTACCAAGTCACATCCAAACAGATATTTACAAACAAGGTCACGCAACAATACATACAAACAAAGAAATAAGATTGGAAAATAAGCAAATCACTTTTCAGGAAAGAAATCCGAACAAAGGATTTCAATGCAATTGTAAACCAAAGTCACAAGATACAAAAAGGTATTGCGATTCAAAATCGAGCTAATCATGAAAAATCACCTCTAATTATCCCAATACTCGTTATTCACATCACCTATTAATTTTATTTCATCTATGACAATTCATTAGTGTTTCCGTATACACAAATCATCAGTATTAAATTGGCCGGACCTAATACTATGAGAGATGCAACGGTCGACTAACAACATTAGTCAATAGACAATCGTATATTTGAAACTCAAACTCTTATCATTAGGACAAGTCCAACTGCATAACAGATACTCAGAGTATGTAGTGAAGTGTATAGTCAGTTCATTCCCAATGCTCTAACAAGAATGAATTGCTTTAATACCATATTGTAACACATTTACTATCAGAATGTTACGCTTACAGCTGCGCCACTCTGATAACGAGAAGTATTACGAATTTACGATAACTTCATATATTTAATAATAAAGTAGGAGCCTTTGACTTGAAACTCTATTGCTATTTTTTTGAAAAAACTAGAAATACTTTTAAATTTTTTCCAACATACATATACATATATACAAAACTTCTTATACAAATAACTTATAGATATTATATATATATATAAATCATACAACTCTTATCTCTCTTACAAAATTATGATGACAAAGACGAAAAGACTCTATAACATATATATATAAATAGAAATAACATATTTAAGAACTTAACAAAAATTTTGCAAGCTTTTTTGTCCGTCTTATAAAGAGAAGTTTGTAGGAGGATGAAAACATCGTTTTCGCAAATTCTCAATAAATAATTTAAAATTTATCATAAAAGAGTATAGAAAAATAATATATAATTTGATTTATCATAGAGATTAGATAAAATTAATTCTTTTGCGGGTAATTTTATATGTGTAATGTGTTTCACTTTTATGAATAAAAAAATAGTTTTGAATTTTACCAAATTTTAAAGATTTCAAAATAAGGAATTCAGCTCATTGCCACCCAGCCTGTAAAGTCTGAAATTGTGTGACAAAATAATTTTTGGCTCCAAACAAACATCGACCACAACACTGGAAGAAACAAATTTGTTGGGAGTTACGACATGGTATATTGGTAGCATTCGTTTCCCAGGGAAAACACCAAGCTGCACCGCCGTTGGCGTTCGGTTGAATAATGATCCTACACGTCGTATCTATGATAATATCAAAAGATAATTGTTTATGTTTTTCGGGTGTGTGGATAATGGCGTCAGATTTAATTAACTTTTCTTTTTTATAATGGAGGTGACTGAACAATCCATTCCCAATAAGACACTTTCATTATTTATTGAATGTTTTAATTTATTTTTTTTAAACTTAGCTGACATGTATGTATCTTTAACTAGGACTATTAATAAAAATTTTAAAATTTGAAATTTCTTATAAACATATAATAAATGTATTTAGATTTTACGTTTTGAATATTTTTTATAAATTTATTTTAATAGATATTTTTATATATTCTTAAAATACATACTAACCTAAAAAAATAATTGGACATTTTAATTTAGTTATCATCTTAATTATCTTTCAAAATTTTTAAATAAAAAAATTTTTAAATTTTTGTCTTTTCTATAGTTTCAAAAAATATATATATTTAAATTTGTATTCATTTAAATATTAAGAGAATAATTAAAAAGTTGAATTATGACTCCAATTATTACTCTTAAACTAAACTCTATTTTTTATTTGATAGAAATTATTTGTTGAAATATGTATTTTGTTCATTCATTTTACATTCATTATTTTTCCCTGAATTTAAAAAAATAAAAATATAAATGTTAACTGGTCAACATTTTTTATACTTATTTTGTAGCTGAGTTAATACTAACTAACTTTGTTTTTTCACCAAAAATACTGACCTTTTAGCATTTACTTTAAAGAAATATATAGTTTTTACTAAAACATTTTTAATTAATAATAAAACAGCGTCACAGTAATATCAAACGCAAAAGAAAAAATACTTGCATTTACAAGGTCACGACATCATTATATTAGTTGCTTTTATTTTAAAGAGTTTAGCTATATTTTCTCAAGATATATTTTAATAATATAATAATAAAAGTTTTTTAAATTTTAAATTTCGTTAATATATTAATAATATGAAAAATTAAAATAAATTTTAATAAAATATTTTTTTATTATACTCTTAAACTATGTTCTTGAAACATAATTAACAAGACCCTATTTTAAATATTACTCAATAAAGTAATGAAGAGGTGATCATGTTTTCAACGATGAGAATTTGAAGACCAGATATTAAAAAATGATCTCATACTTTATCAAATTTGTTGAGAAATAATATTTAATTTAATCCGTAAACTTACATACGATCATAATTTAATTTTTAAAATTTTAATTATTTTTATTTAATTTTCTAATTTTATAAACATTATTCACATTGTCTCTATGATAATTTCTATCATAAAAACGTTATTAAAGAGATAATGTAAATAATCGGATACTATATTAAATGTCTAACAACTATATTACGGATATATTAAACATCTATACATATTGATGCAAAGAGTTTCAGTTGCCACTAATATAGTCATTAGACATCTAGTATGATATCTAATTGTCCATATTATTTCTTTAGAAATATTTTTATGATGAAAATTATCTAAAAGACTAACACATGAGTAATGTTTGCAAAATTGAGAGATTAAATAGAAATAATTAAAATTTTAAAAATTAAATTAAAATTCATATATAAATTTAAAGATCAAATTGAGTATTAACTCAAATTTTTTATCCATTTTTTCTGTTGATGAAAATATTAGTTTTATATTTGATTTATAAATGCGATTTGACTTCTCAGCTGTGACTTGCCTTATTATGAGGTCTGTGAGATCTTCTACTCTATCTATTATGTAAAATGATAACAAGTTGAAGAATTTTTATCTAAAAAAAGGCTTTCGACAACGAGACTCTTTATCGCCTTATCTTTTTGTTCTCTATATGAAAAAGTTAGGGTGTTTTATCTCTCAATTGGTTGAATCAAGTAGTTGGGAGTCGATGACTGTGACTAGAGAAGTTCAACTATCTCTCATCTTATATTTGCAGACGACCTGCTTCTTTTTTGTAAAGCTACAAGAACTCAAGTTTAGTGTGCTCTTCAGACCTTTAATTTATTCTGCAAAACTTTAGGTATGAAGGTCAGTTGTGAACAATCTTCTCCAAATATCTCTAGGAAGAGAAAGAAGATGCTTATAAAGACCTTTTCCATCGGATTCTCTAATACTCTAAATATATATTTGAGTGTTATTTTGGAACATTCTAAACCATCATGAGTGGATTGTAATGATTTATTGGACAGGATCAAGATGCGCTTATCTTTGCGAAAAGGTAGATTCTTGAATAGATCAATGTGGATTTGTCTTGCAAAATTAATTATCGCATCTATTTCGATATACAAAAAATGCAAATGAGTCTTTTTCCCTTTTCTACTTACTATGATATTGATAAATTTGCCTGACATTTGTTTAGAGTGGTAACACTAGTTTTCAATGAGATTTCATCTATCATCTTGGTCGATCTTAATAAGTTCCAAGAAATTTGGTGGGCTTGCTCTAAGAGATTTATGTTTATATTATTTAGTTCTGCTTGGCAAGTTAGTTTGGCAGATCTTACACTGTTCGAACAAGCTATGGATTTAGGTCATGCGGAATAAATACCTTAAGGGTAAAGACATTTTTAACATTCAATTATCTTGTCACTCGTCTATGATCTGAGAATCTATTGTCAAAGTTGCAACTATTCTGAGAGACGGCTTCAAGCGAAAAATTGGCTCTCTAACTATTCGTAGATAAAAACGAGTATTATTGGTGAGAGGATGAATTTTATTGAGACTTCTAAATCTGATTTCTACATTGGGGATGTTCTTGTGCATAATGACTAGCAGCTTAGTCTTATATACTCACATATTTTGGAAGGGCTTGCAATGGAGATTTTATGCTATAAAAGAGACCAAGCTACAAACAACGAGACAGGTCACTTGTGGAATGACAAGGAATATTCAGCCAAATCAGGATATTACTAGCCACTAGAGCGCACTGTGACTTAGAATACTAGTTCGAATTTGAATTGGCTTTAGAGACTTAAAATTTCAGAAAAAGTAAAGATCCTAATTTGGTTAAGCTTACATGAAGCCCTTCCAATCGCAACTATGGGGCTCCGTTTGTAAATTGAAAAAATATTAACGAGTTAATTATGTAATTAAGATTGAGGTAAGAGGGTTTAAACTGATAGTCTGGATTGAAAAATTTAAATTTTATAATTTAAATTTTTAGAGATAAAATTTGAATTTAGAAAATTATTTGGAGTGCAAAAATATAATTATTTATGAAAAAACGTGTACTGACATTATAATTAATTGTACATGTATAGGTCTGTGCGGTTCTATGTATGAGAAAAATAAAAGTGTAAAACTAACCAGAAAAATATTTAGAATACAAACCAAAATATTTATCTTTAAAATTTTGACCCTAAGTGGAGCCTATAGGCGAAAGGACAAAAATGCCCCTCACTTAAAAAAGTCAAAGTGTGACTCCCTCCTTTAATTTCACACAATTTGCCAAATTTTGAGAGAAGGGTTTTTCGAGCTTGAGAGAAGAGAGGCAAGAAATCTCACAAACCAGAGCTCCGATCAACAACCTGTTTGCAGCTATGCATTTCTCTTGATTCCCTCTACGTTTCTATGTAATTTTTGCATGGAAGTTCAAGCTCAATTTCTGACGAATTTTGACCCATGTTCATATAGAATAAGATTGAATAGAGTTGGTTGAATCAAGGATTGATAAGGAATTGATTGAGACTTGAATTGGCTGAAGAAAAAGACTCAAGAGGTTGGGACTGCTGTCAAATAAGGTACGGATTTCGATTTTGGATAATCACTATATAATGTTATGTGAAAACCTAGGCGAATTGACTTTAAGATATTATTGAATTGATGTTGTTGATGATGATATTTTAGTATGAATGCATGATTTTGTATGATATTAGATGTTGAATGAAAATGGTCGGAGTCCTTGAATGATTGAATTTCTCTTGTTTGGTATGTGTTGGTGTTATGTTCGAATTATTGAAAATTGGAGTGGTTTATGATGAATATGTGAAATTAAATTTGGGAAGATTGATTGTTGTTATTTAGAGAATTGTATGAAGATAGAATTTAAGAGTGAGATGAAGTTGGGTATTTGATATGTTGTGGTATGATTGTTGAAATTAAAATTTTTATGAGGAATATATATATATATATATATATATATATATATATATATGCTAGTATTTTTATCTGTAAAAATATTATAGGAATATAAATTTTTTAAATTATGGTCCACTTTGTTCTAATAGTATAGATTATGTATAGCACAAAATATTTATAAAATTAAACTATTTTTATAAAAAAAGTCATAGGTTGACAAAAGTCTCTAACTAAAAAGACCAAGGTATCTGTAGATAAAAAATCAAATAATAAGATTTTTAGTTATTATTTTTATATGAAAAAGGTCTATTTTTTATTAATAATTAATTTTAATATTTGTTATCTAAAATTTTAAATAATTTAACGTGTATACTTTTACATTTAATTAGGTGTTAAGTCTATTACACAAATAGAAATAATTAATTTTTATATATTTACTATATAAAAATAATATTTTCTCTCTCTGTGTATATAAAAAGATAATTAGATGTTAGTATAAAAAAATTATACTGATAATTATAAAATTAACTCAAAATTATTTTTTTAAAATAATTAAATCTTGATTCTAACTTTTAACTATAACATTAGTATTCTCTCCAAATTATATGTAATAAATATTTGAAAGAAGAGAAATGAAAATATAGATTAGAAAGATAAACGGTGAAAATTTAAAACTAAATAAAAAACTAAAAGACTATATTATAATAATAATAATAATAATAATAATAATAATAATAATAATAATAATAATAATAATAATATTTTTTATTTGAATTATATTATTTTGTTCATTTTGTTTTCTGTAGAACAGAAAGATAGAAAAAATAGAGAATGAGAAAAAAGAGAGAGAAAGATAAAGGTTTAATTACTCTGTTGGTCCCTATAGTTTTGCGAAATTTTCAATTAGGTCCCTATACTTTTTCTCCTTTTAATTGGGTCCCTGCATCAAATTTTTTTCCAATTAGATCCCTCTTGGTAGTAATTGACTTAATTGTATAGGGACCCAACTAAAAAAAATTGGTGCAGGAACTCAAATAAAAGAAAAAAAGTATAGAGACTCAATTAAAAAAAATTTGGTGCAAAGACTCAATTAAAAGGAGAAAAAGTATAAGGACCTAATTAAAAATTTTGCGAAACTATAGGGACCAACAGAGTAATTAAACCAAAGATAAAGATGAAGAATGAGAGTGAGAGTGAGAGTTTGTTAACTGTAAAAAAATATTGGATGACATATTTTGATTTGTCAAATTACTAATATAAAATATAAATTTATATATAGAGTAAAAATAGTAGAGAGAAATAGAAAAATGCAGAGAGGTAAATGAGATAATTTAGGGATCGGAGTTTATTAATTTTGAAAAAAAAATTATTTTCTCTCAATTTTAATAAAAGAGTGTCATGTGACACATTTGATTATTAAATTAGATAGTAATATATGATACATAATATAGATATATTTTAATTTTAATTTTAATATTTTATTTCTAATTTTAATGCAATTAAAAAATGTCATGTTGTACATTTTGATTGTCAAATTAATAATTAGTCATTGATATTGATAATGATATATAAAATAGATAGAATAGTTGAAGGAATAGGAAAAATAGTGAAAGGAAGAGGGAGGAGGGGAGAATTTCTTAATTTTGAAGAGAAAGATTTGATTTCAATTGCAATGAGAAAGTGACATGTGATACATTTTGATTGTAAAATTATATATATATATATATATATATATATATATATATTATATATATATATAATTGAATTTGGAGTGGATATTGTTGTTTGTTTAGAAACTTTTCATGAGGAATAAGATTGAGGGTGAGTGAGATTGAGATTTTAGAAGTGTCAAATTGTGTGATTTTAAGTGGATAAAAGTTGTATAATGGTTAAGGCGAGAATTGGGTATTGGTTGCAAAAGAAAAAAGTTTTGAAAAGGGTTGTTTTGGATGTTGCAGAAATGTGTTTTTAATAAATTTTGGTTAAATTTTGGAGGGCCATAACTTAACGTTCGAAACTTGAAAATTGATGAACTTTGATTTGAATTAAAATTGGAAACGTCTATTTTAACACCATCAAAGAATGGAGGAAAAACAATTTTTGGAGAAAAAGTTATGGGTATTTAAAAATCGGTGGTTAAAACTGAATTATGCAAAATTCTGCAGAGTTAGTAGCCAAACCAAGATCTCCGCGTACGCATCATTGCAGTTTTGTGCGTACGCATGAAGTCTGCATACACACGATTGTATTGCTTTTTCAAAAATGCTGATTTTGAACTATTAAGTCTTTGCAGCGAACTCGTAACTCCCTATAACCTTCGTATGAACTCTGAAAATCATATTTTTAATCTTGATTGTATTGGGAATGAGATTAATGAATTTAAATTGGGTTACTTCCCTATAAAACTTATAAAATAAAATTTTTTAAAATATTGTGGGGATGGTGGTTCGTCCCGCTCATGATGAGAACGGTAGCATAGTCTCCCTCACGAATTGAGGAGGTTGATTACTTTAATAAAGGACTGAGATTATGATGGGTTATATCCTCCGAAATTAGTTGAAATTGTGAATTTACAATAAATGTGATATTGATTACTTGCCTGAAAAGGACAGTGATAAGGTCCCGCTTGTTTAGTATGATGTTATGTGAGAATGGTTGTTTTGTCTCGTCCATGGTGAGAATGGTGGTTTTATTCCGTTCACGGCTCGAAAATAATTATTTCTGTGATAAATATGATTATATAGAATTGTAATTTTGTTTTTATCATAGTCTTAGTTATCACTATAATTATGTTTGATTGTGAATAATCGATGAGAAGTTATGTTATTGATGATCATGAGGAGAATTATGTTTATTATGAGAGAGATTAGATTTGATTTGAGGTTACGACCAAAATAAGATTTGATATGATAATTATGATGAAAAGTGAGATTATGATTGATGATGATTGATTATGTCATTAATGAAATTGATTATGATGGATGATTGATTTGTAAGGACTGGATTTTGTCCCACTTGTATGATTATAATTTAAATTTGATTATTGGTTGATAAGGACGTGGGTTTTGTCCCGCTTGCGTTGCAAGGACGTGGGTTTGTCTCGCTTGCATGGTTGATGGGGGTATCGGCACTAGGTACGAATAGTAGTTTTGTCCCGCTTGTTCAAAGTTGTGATGTAGATGTGGGGGAGGTGATAGGGCACTCTCCCTCTTAGAACGTAATAGGACATTTTCCCTCCTGAGACCGGTTTGTGATAAATCCAGTATATATTTCTCCACATTCTCTCTGATTGCAATTTGACAGGGTACTCTCTCTCTCAAAACGTGACAGGGCACTCTCCCTCCCAAGACCAGTTTGTGATAAGTCCGGGTGATGCTCCTAGTGAGAAGATGACAGAGCATTCTCCCTCCCAAGACGTGACAGGGCATTCTCCCTCCTAAGACCGGCTTGTGATAAGTCTAGGATGTTCTTCATGGGGATGCGCAAAAGAGAGATGATATTTGGGTTAGCTACCAGATGTATCAGGTCTGGCAATATAACCAACACGTGAACTCACGGCCAATAGGACATGCATGCATCATGTGTATTTGTTTGCCATTGCTTAGGTGTGCATAATTATTTTGATTTGCCTAGCTGATAATTCTGTTTAACTGCTAATTGTATTATTTGTTCTAAATATTCTTATTAGTCATTGTTTGATATGATTTCTTGTGTGTTTGTTTGCATTTCTATTAAAAGAATAGAAATTGAAATTAATGATGATGGCTGTTGGAAATGAATAAGATTGGTGACAATTTAAAATACTCTTACCTTAGCAATTATACCCTCCATGGATTAATTAAGACTCTAGACTTGGATTCCTGCGAAATTGCAGATCAGGATTTCTTAGAGAATTCACATTTTCTTATATAGTTTTTATTCAGAACTGTTATCTTAATGGGAACCTTCGGATTCTCACCCATCGTGAATTTCTTGTTTTTTAGATGCAGGATGCAACACACCTCGTTTAGAGTGCGGGATTTTTAGTGATGACGAGAAGAGAATTCTTTTGTGATATTTTATTTTGACACTAGAGATGTCTCCACTTTTAAAATTTTGTTGTATATGACTATATATTCCTCTTAGAGGTTTTTGTTTGGAGAAATAACCTTTCTATTTTGTATATTCCCTACTATTATAATATTTTAGCCGACTTTTCTTCGCGAGTCGAGACTAGTAACTAATATGTATATACGTTATTATGAATCTTCACTTTGGACTCATGATATATTCCGTTTTTGTATATAATATTATCGATTTAACACGTTCATGTGTGTTTAACGGTTTTCGATGTTTAAATTTTTTTACGGGTTCCTAGTTATAATATTATCATTTTATAACTATATATGTATCTTTTTCTAAGTGTCGTAATGTCTCACTATCATTGGTAGGGTGTTACATTTATAGTATTTTTTTTATAACTTTGGGCTCATGATATTATTTGTAGAGCCTGAGAGATGGACTGATTATGTTTTTGGACCTACTCCAAATTGTGTTTTTATGCTGTTTAAGATATCTACATGATAAATATAGCATAATTGTTTATGAGCATACTTTTAAAAATTTGAAACATTAGACTTGAGATATTAAGACGGATCACTTTAATATTAATTGTTCAGTGTAGACAAAATCTAAATAACAAAAAATAGAACTCGCAAAAATGTTAAAGTGATAGATAGGATTTATCTTTCGATAATATTACAACTTTTTTTTAAAGGAGATAACTTAAAAAAAATTATCTTAATTTATATTTTTCTGAGTCCTATTTTTTCTTCTTTTCTTTGTTTTTCTTTCATTATATACACTAAAAAAATATTTAATTTATAAATTATATATTTAATTATTTATAATCAGAAAAAGGATAGACTAAACAATTTTTTAGCTACTAAATATATAATCAATAATAACATAATTTTCATTATTATTGCTCTTTCAGAAAACGAGAGAACTTACATAATTAATTAATTTCTTTATATTAGGTTGTACTTGATTTATAAAATTATTGGTTATATAATATGATGATTAATTTTTTGGTGTATATAATATGATTGTTGAAATAATTGTATAAATACTTAAAGAGTTAAAAACTGAGTTTTATTTTTATAGGTTGAGAATATATAATATTTTAAAAGTTTTATTTAATTATTATATTATTTTTTAAATAATTATTTATAGTGAAAAATTAATAAATAATTTATAAAACTTAAATCTTAAAAAGAAAAATAAAAATAATTATTTTTAAATTTATTTATTTTTTTATGTTTAATTATTCGATCAGTCTTTATAATTTTATCAAATTTTTAATTGAGTCTTTACGATTTAAAATTTTTCAGTAAATTCATGTAGTAGATTTTTTTTTTAATTAGATCATTAGTAACTATTTTTATTTAAAAATATGAAATGTTATTCGAACATTTATTTTTGTATTTTTTTTTACTAAAGATAAAAAATTCGAACCCGCAATTTTTTAATTGAGTATAGAAAAATTATGCCATTTAAACTATAACTTATTGGCTTATTTTTGTATTTGACGTGAAATAATTTATAAAATATTATAAAAACAAATATTATAATATTATTATGACTTTTTAAAAGCTAACTAGTTAAGAATTAATTAACAATTTTTATCTAGTCCAAGAAATCAATTATAAGCTTTTAAACGGGGAAGAATTAATTAAAAGTTTGCTAAAATTACAAGAAAAATAGAATTGTTTAACGCCAATGTGTGTGCCAAACCAGCAACACACAAGGGTATTAATGTCATTTAAGTTAATTAAATTTAATTGTATTTTCTTTTTTCTATTCCGGTCACCGTTTTCCTTTTTCTTTCTTTGCTGTTCCATTTTCTATATTTGAGCGATTTCGAGAAGTGAGAGGATCAGAAAAAGGGAAAGCTTTGTCAATCGGAGTTCTAACTGTGAGTGATTCTCACTTCTATGTATCGCAGCTCTCATCAACATTTTGTTTTTTCTTACCTTTATTTTGATTTTAATTTTAACCTTTTACATTTTCTCTTATTTGATTATTTTTTATTTTTTATTTTTTAGTAGATTGCATCCTTACGAATTTCCCGAGCTAGATTCTGTCGGAATTTTGGTCGATAGTCTCATAACTAACATGGTCAATGTTAATAAATATATAAATAAATAATTGGGGACATCCTAATTATTCATATTGGAAAATTATAACAATGTTATTGATTTCAGTGACATAACATTTTCTCTTAGGTGATTATGTTTCTGAATAAAGAATGAGAAAAAATAAGGTTATGGGTTAGAATATACCAGAGCAATTGACCTAGACAATTGTCTTCTTAGAACCCCTAAGGTTGAAAATATATGTGACTAAGTGATTGTCATTGTTTTTTCTGCTTGTTAAGGTTGTATATGGAGCATTAGTTAAGACTTCGGCGTCTCTGTTAAGGTTGAATCTGACTGCTTGAATTACTGGTCTTATTTGACATTAATACTGATGGAAATGCCTTTCGTTTTTTTTCCTCAGAAATTATAGTTGGAATTGGTCACATTATTGAATTCTGGTTGAGGAGTTGAAGGGTATTATAGGTAGGGGAGGATGGGTTGTAAGGGTTGCTGGGAGTGCCTTCTGAAGGTTCTGAACTTTTTTATGTCCCTTGCTGGTCTGGCCATGGTGGGCTATGGGATTTATCTGCTGGTTCAATACAATAACCGTCCGCATGACACTTTAATAGTTCCTACTGATCAGACTCTTGTTCAACTTGGCCGTCCAATGCTTGTAGCTGTGAATCTCTCCGACAGCATTTATGATGATTTGCCGAAGGCTTGGTATGGATGCTGCTCTTTTCTATCAATTGAGAAATGTGTTGTGGGACTAGTTGTAGAGTAATGAGGAAATAATAATTCTTTTGTTATAAATTTTGCTGCTGCAATATTTTGCTGGTTTTTAATTTTTAATTTTTTTTTACTTCTTTTTTAGTTTATGTATTTTAGAAAAAGGAAAATTCACTCCAACTTACTTTAGAGAAGATAATCCGTAAAATTGAATCGGAACTTTGTGCTAACCTCATAGGAGTTGAACCCATTCAATTTCTATTTGATCAAAGCTCAGTAAGAGCTGCAATGTGAAGTATTTGGGATGGCTACTAATAGATTTTAGTTATGTAACATATAAAACTGTAGAAGGGCTAGTCACGCTTCACTAATTTGGTGCAAATGATGCATTAGGTTCATTCTTATTGCCAGAGTTGAAGGAATCAAAGTTAATAATGGACTTGGCTTATTAACTGTGTAGATTTCTATGCAAAATGTGAATTTGAAGTTCTTTTATTCCTTCAATGTGTGGTTTTAAATAGACTAGCGACATCTAAGGTGTTGAATAAAGAAAGACAACTAGAGAAAAATACCAGATGTAGTCTTGTGTGCTTCATGAATTCGGTCTGCATTCACCACAATGATTGAGTTATTGCCACATTTACATTGCTACTTCTATTTGAGGAAGTTGACAAAGCTCAAGCTTCTGTCATTGAACTTTCTTTCACTGCTTGTGTTCATGCATGCAGGTTTTTATATGCTTTCATTGGTGTTGGGGCGATTCTGTTTGTCATTTCTTGTTTTGGATGTGTCGCATCTATGACACGGAGTGTGTGCTGCCTGAGCTGTGTATCCTTATAGATTGTCTTTTATTGTAGGCAAGATATTCAATGGGCTCCTAAATTTTCCACTAGCATACAAAAGCATGAGATGAATAATCTCTTCCACATTCTCTTTCTGTTTTAATTATAACTATTTAATATATTTATCTCAAAGGAATGACTATTTCCTTAACCCAGCAAAGTATGCATTTTTGGTGATACTATTGATCTTGCTAGAGCTGGCTTTTGCAGCCGTTATATTTTTCGACAAAGGCTGGAAAAAGGTAATTTCTTTCAATGTTTAATTGGGGTGTGAAATTGATGTTATATTCAGCAAATTACAGATTATATTTCTTTCAGGAAATTCCACAAGATGAAACGGGATATTTTGATATGGTATACGGATTTCTAAGAGAGAACTGGGATATTGTGAGGTGGGTTGCTCTTGGAATTGTTGTATTCGAGGTAAGCAAGAACTGATATGATTGGAATTCAAAAGAAAGCAATGTTGTTTTGTGGCCATGTGTCCTGTGCATATACTCATGGAAAATAGGTGCACCCACTAGGATGAACAATCACCTCTAGAAAGGATGTTTCGAAGTAATACCATCTTATTTTTGGGCATGACCTTTTTTTTTTAATCAAGAAAGTAAATTGGTTATTTTATTGATAAGGTGGATGTGATGTGCCTTGTTATGTTTCTGGAATTGCAGGCCCTTCTTTTCTTGTTAGCACTTATTGTTAGGGCCTCAAACAAGCAAGTAGATTATGATAGTGATGAAGAGTACATTAATCCAAGGCACCAGGCCCGTCAACCTTTGCTCAATAACAAACCAGCTAGCCCAGTAACAGGTGTACCAGTTGCCGGCACACTTGATCAGCGCCCAAGCAGAAATGATGCATGGAGTACACGGATGAGGGAAAAGGTGCAATCTTTTTTTCTCTGCAGTTTACTTAGTCCATTCTTCTTGTTTGTGATTCTGTTTTCTTTTTTCATCTGTGTAACTGTTAACTGTGTCAGGCTGGCAACAAACTATGTTTGGCTGACGAGCTCAAGGCTTGTTTTTTCTAGCTTACCAAGCTAAGCTCATGTCTCGGATTGAGACTAAAATTAAAATCATAATAAATGGCCCATTCTTTATCTTTCACAAGTTTGGTTCATTAGTCTGCAACCTAATTAGATATAACATTGAGTAATTAGAATATAATTTAACCTATTTTATTGAGTAAAAACTCATCCTTTTTTTAATTTCCTTTTAAATCCTTTAGTATATGGGACTGTGTTTTTTATTGCTGCTTGAGGGTGGGACTTCCCAGCAATAAAGTTGAAACCTTGTGATTTGGAAATCACGGGTTTAAATCATGCAAAAAACCTCTCCATTTATGGAGGTCAAAGTGTCAAACAATGTATGCTTACCCTTCTCAGTCCCCACCAGGTGGGGGAACCTTGTGCGTTGAGTTGGCCTTACCAGTTGATTGCCGATTGATGAACATGGTTAATTGCAGCCAATTTTGTCTTGGCGAGAGTTAGAGTAATGAATTGGTGATATAGAGTTTGAACTTGGCTCATTGAGCATGAATACTTGTTAGATTAGACCAAACTAAGGTCATTTCAACAAGATGACTTTGAGCTTAGGCTTCAGCACTCAAATTGTCAGCAAACCGAACACCTACCCAAATTCATCCTTGCTCATCTCATTGATCATTTGTGCTATTACACTGTGGTAAAGGTCTCTTGAACCATGGAAGGTTTATACTTTGTTTTGGTTTTTGTTTGTTTTTTTCCTCAATAACAAGTATAATTGCCTATAAACTTTGAAAGATGCTTAGGCAAATTAGCAAACTTACCTCCTTGATTTTGCTTTTAAAAGTTCAGTGATATTTTATTGCCTGAAAGCTTTTAGCAAATAGGTACAATGGTACATTTTCATAAATGGTTTTTTATCTAACAATGGGACAATCCTTGCAGAATCATTACTTATTATTACTATTATTATTATAATGAAAAAAATGATTACGGTATTGTATGCGGCTGTCTGACACTAATTTTGCTCCTCATGCAGTATGGTTTGGATACATCTGAATTTACATACAATCCATCAGAGTCGCACAGGTTCCAGCAACCAAATCCGCAACCAACTGAAGAAAGGAGCCGTTGCACCATCATGTGATATATGTATCCCTCCAAAGCTTTGCCAGGTTGACTTCGAATGATTGTTTGGCAATGACTTGAGATTAGAAGGTTGTCTCACGAAAAGGAAAAAAAAAAAAAGTCAAATCGTTTTGTGTGTCTCAAGTTTGTACACAAGTTCCACTTCACATGATCCCCATCTCCACTTTTTTTCTGTTACAATGACAACAACGTCTTCAGTTTGTTGTGTGTATGTTGTATGTGTGTAACATTCTGGGTGAGACATTAGTATTGTTATGATGTTGCTTATGTTTATGTCCATAGTTTAACCCAGCGAATGAAATCAGTGTTTATGAGGTTGATATTATTCTCTTATAAAAGTTGAAACCCATGCTTTTTATGTAATGATTCTGAAGTGTTCCTGTGTTTGTCACCGAGTTAGTAATGTGAAGAGAAATTGGTGCAAGAAGTTGTGGATATAATTTTGGAAGTGTTTTCAAACACTCAGTATAGACTATGCTGCATGTAGGGTGGCAATCAGGGAATCCGTCCCGCCCCACCTAGTGAGGCGGTCCTGCTCGTCCCGTCTAACGGTGGGTTGGCGGGTCAAATTTACCAAAACTTTTTTTTATAAACTATTAAATATTAAACAATATATGTAATTTTATAACCATTTCAATAAATTTATAATTTTTAAATTTACTAATATTAAAATTTTTATAATTATAAATATGTAATAAACATAATCATAAAACAAGTTTTTTGAAACAATAATAAAACTAACATTGTCCAAACTCCAAAGCAAAATAATGTCTAAAATATATAATTAAACATCTTCAAGTTTATATTAATCAAACATAAAATATAATTTAAAATATAACTTAGAACATCTTTAATTATCACTTTTATCTTCTTGTAGATCAATATCATAGAAATTTGTAAAAAAAGACTAACCAAAAAGACGCCTGATCTGCCGGGAAAACTCACCCTGTCCCGTCGAAGCCTGTTAAAGTTCATAGATTAGGTTGTACGAGTTAGACGAGCTTTTTAAGTTTAGAAGTTTTAAATTTTCAGCCCAATCTGTCTTTTTTGGCGGATTATGCGGGCCAGGATGATTAGGTGGTGTCTGTTTATGTGCAAACTTGTTTCTGTTTGAAGGTTGCAAAAGTTTTGCAGCACACATAAATGTATTACAAAAGAGTTCAATAATTTCTCATACTTGAAAGTGTTGACGTAAAAATGTGTAGACTTTGTTGAAAATATAAATTTTGCTCTTTTTCATTTATTTTGTTATTTTGCTGGATTAACATTTGAGCAAGTGTCCTATATAAAAAAAAAGAACATTTGAGGAAGTATTTTTAACTTTTAATCTGGTCATCCTATTGGCAAAAATGCAAGCTGCTGCCTTCAATTCATGATACATTTATGCCAAAATTACATTGGCATATAACATTTTCGAGTGAAAGTAAAAATCGGTCTCTGAATTTCTTTTATCAAACATTTAGGTTTCTAGCTAAACGTCATATCCAATGACATCTCAAGGATTATTTTCGTTGGACGAATAGTTTTTATATTAGTTTTTTTTTAATATTTAAAACATTCTATTTTTATTTCAAATATTTTTTGTCTTATTTTAATTTTTGGTTAAAATAAAAAAACTTTCTTCTAAAAGTACCCTATATTTTTTATGGTACCTAAAAGAAAATCATAACAAAAGAAAGAATATTTAAAAAAAACAAATTAATTTTGACTAAGGATTAAAATGGGATAAAATATGATATTTAAGATAAAAATAAAATATTTCAAATATTAAGAACAAAATTATAACTTTGGCTCAAATGTTAGAAACTAAAGCAATATTTTATCCTTTCTTTTGTTAATCACTAATGAAGCTATTATACATGAAATGTAAAATAGGACAACTTGGTATCTCTTCGAAATTATTATTATTATTATTATTATTATTATTATTATTATTATTATTATTATTATTATTATTATTATTATTATTAATGAAACAACGTTTTAGAAGGATCATTAAGATGGAATAAATTGTGTTATAAAATAACTATTATAAAGGAAGCTCACTATTCCTGACTCAAATTTAATTTTGTTTGGACAATTAAACTCGACTCAGTATTTTCTTATTACAAATCCCATATCTTTTAAGTAAAAAGTCTCTAAACAAACAATGTAGCTCTTGTTTTTAGAAGAGCGAATTCAAAGCACCCAATGACATATTGTTCCATTCTATATATGTTGTGGATAATTCTATGATAAAATAGTTTTGCGAGCCAAGAGAATAAAAAAAAATATTGATATGGCCGTTATAACTCATCCTTAATGCTATAATTTAACAGTATACGTTATAAATTAGTTATCAATAAAGAATATCAAAAAAAAATATTATAACGTTCTGATATATTATTACTCTCCATTAATACAAATTATTCAAGAGTATAACTATCGATGCTTCATTCCAAGATATAAAAAGGAGGTAAAACGTTTATTTGATTTATTATTCTATAAAACCTATTACTCACTTACTAATTTGAGCGCCGGAGTGTCTTTGGTACCTATCTTTTGTTCTTTCAATGCCGATGTATACCTTATCCTGACGGAAAGCTTACAAGTATTCACCGGCAGACGAGCTATATACTGGTCAACCTCCACAAGAACAATTGGCTCCCATCGTGGGGCCTCGAGATAAAAACCCTTCTTTCTATAGGTCCTAAAACTCTCATACCTGCTCATGACTGACCTGCCTCTCCCCACACCATCTGAGCTTCTTCGAATAGTAATGGAGTTATAACAGGCTAATCAGCGCATGACGGAAGAAAATAAATGAATGGTGAATCAAATAGCCGAGCTAACCAATACTCGGATTGAAAATAATAACAATGAGCAGCCAGAAGATGATGAAGAACATTCCGATCCAACACACATTTCGAAAACTCAACAACCAGAGGGAAACCAGCAAAATGATGATGATGATGATGATGAATTGGACAACGTTGTTGGTCCATTCACGGCCGATGTTATGAGTTTCAAACTGCCTAGGAACTTCACCTTACCACTCACATTGACTCCCTACGATGGCATAGGAGACCCGAAAAAACACATCAAGAAATTCCAATCTCTGGTGATCGTAAACAGTGCTTCTGATCCTATTCTATGTCATTGTTTTCCTACTTTTTTAGATGGTCCTGCACTTGATTGGTTTTTATCTTTGCTTGCAGATTTAATTTCAGGCTTTCAGGAGCTCGCCAAGCAATTCGAAGATCAGTTCGCTGCCTCTTCCTTCTATTTACATGATTTTGACTATCTGAACACCATCAAGTAAGGGCAGCACAAAAGTTTAAAGGATTATATCACCCGTTTCACCAAAGTGGCAATGAGCATTCCAAACCTCCACCCCGGGGTGCACCTGCATGCTATTTCTGCCCAGGAAAGTTTCAAGAAACTATCACAGTGGCCAAACCCAAAATCTTTGTCGAGTTTCGCGAAAAGGCTAAAGGTCAAATAGAAATCAAAGAGCTATGCCAAGCTCGGAAATATGAGAAGAATCAAAATAGTAAGGATGACGATAAAGCTCAGGACAACAAGAAACCTTTCCGGCTGGCACCACATTATGATTCTTATACCCAGTTCAACACCGAAAGGGAGAAAATCATCAAAGAAATACTAAATTCGAAGCTAATCAAACCTCATTGAAAAGCCAGAACATACCAAGATACCAAAAATATGGACAAGACAAATTACTGTGCTTTTCACCAGAAGCACGAACACACTACCTATGAGTGTGTCGTCGCCAAAGACTTGCTTGAGCGCTTAACTCGGCAAGGACATTTGGACAAATACTTCAGTGGCCACATCTAAAAGCGCAACACACATCAATTTGACTCATCTTCTGTAGGTCAATCTTCTCGAGATAAGGACAAAGTGCATATAGCTCAGCCCAACCATCCCCGAGGTGTCATTAATTGCATATCTGGAGGCTTCGCCGATGGTGGAGCATCAAGCTCTGCTTGAAAATGTACTTACCGAGCTATGCTCACTGTAAAAAGCACCATTAACAATCATCAAATTGGTCGACCTTCCCTGAAATGACATTCCAACCGTTAGATTTCAATTTAACCGAACTTAATTTAGACGACCCAGTTGTCATCTCTATTCAATTGGGAGACCTAATAGTTCGGAAAGTCTTGCTGGACCTAGGAAGCAGTGTGATGTTCTATTCTACTCCACATTTTAGAAGATGAAGTTGAGTAATAACACACTACAACCATCCACTAAAGACCTGGTAAGATTTTCAGGTGAATGAGTACCCGTGTTGGGACCAGTGTGGTTACAAAACACACTTGCTAAGAATCCTCTAAAAAAAACTTTTAGATGTTCAATACCTTGTGGTTGATCAGTCTTTATAACTTAATACTTGGCCGACCTTTTTTGAATAAGTTCGGCGCAATTATATCTACAATTCATCTCTGTGTGAAGTTTTATGTGCAAGACAACCTTGTTGCAAAAATTCACAGTGAACACCGTGAAGCTCGGCATCGTTATAACATCAGTCTCAAAAAGCCTAACTGAGCTATAGGTGCACAAGTAAATGTTGTCCATAACTCACTCGAGCTTCCTTCTTTAGCCGAGTTAGACCCACGCGCCGAGTTTCAAGATCGTCCTACCCTGATGGAGGAGTTAGTGAAAATCACTTTAACTAACGATCCAAACAAGTTCACTTTTATAGATTCAACTATGCAGACTGACAAAAGGGAAAAACTTGTCCTATTCCTCCAACAAAATGCCGACCTCTTCACTTGGACCCCTGCTGACATACCAGGCATTGATCCTTCTGTAATATCTCATAAACTGACAATTAACTCATTAGCCTGACCTATAACGCAAAAAAAGGCAACCTTGGATAAAAAAAAGCAGCGTCCCTGGAGGAGACCAAGCTCATTGACGCCAACTTCATTCGAGAAATCTGGTTTACAACATGGTTAGCTAATGTTGTCATGGTAAAGAAACATAATGGTACATGTGTGTCGACTTTACTGATTTAAATAAAGCATGTCCTTAAGATGCATATCCTTTACCATCTATTGATGCTTTAGTTGTTAATTCATCAGGCTATAGAACTTTAAGTTTTATGGATGCATACTCTGGTTATAACCAGATCCTCATGCATCCATCAGACCAAGATAAAACTGCTTTCATAACTGAATATGGCAATTTTCGTTATAAAGTTATGCCCTTGGGCCTTAAGAATGCAAGAGCTACTTACCAGAGACTCATGAACAAAATGTTTGCCAAGCAAATTGGTCAAAACATCGAAGTTTATGTTGATGACATGGTTTTCGAAATCAAAGTCGGCAAATCTCACGTGCACGATCTTGAGAAGATTTTCACACAAATTCGATAATTCAACATGAGGATAAACCCTGAGAAATGCGCCTTTGGTGTCCAAGGAGCTAAATTTCTTGGTTTTCTTTTGACAAGCCAAGGTATAGAGGCAAATTCAGAAAAATGCTGAGCTGTTTTGGACATGCAAAGTCCTCAAATAGTCAAAGAGGTCCAACAACTAACAGGAAGACTCTTTGCTTTATCAAGATATTTACTTTGTTTATCTTCCAAATCTTTCCACTTTTTTCAATTACTCAAAAAGAAAAACAACTTCAAATGGGATGATGAATACGAAACTGCTTTTTCAAATTTAAAAACTATTCTTTCAAATCTTCCCATTTTACAAAAGTCTGAACATGGAGAAGAACTTTATCTTTATCTATCTATAACTAACGGGGCAATTAGTTTTGTTCTTGTTATAGAAAGGGAAAAGATCCAACAACCTGTTTACTTCACCAGCAAATCATTGCAAAACTCCAATCTTCGCTACCCAAAGATAGAAAAGTTCGCTCTCGCCTTAGCATTCTCAGCTAGGTGTCTCCGACCTTATTTCCAGAGTTATACCATTAATGTTCAAATCGACCAGCTGCTACGACAAGTGCTCACAAAATCAGAACTAGCTGGAAGATTAATAAAGTGGTCAATAGAATTTTCTGAGTTTGATATCAAATACCGATTCCGAGGCTCAATAAATTCACAATACCTTGCCGACTTTGTTGCCGAGTTTACTGCTCATATCTTCGATGATATGCCAGCAGAATGGACACTATATGTTGACGGTGCCTCTAACTCTCAAGCATCGGGAGCATAAATCCTTCTTGAAGACACCAATGGAATAGTTTTGGAACATTCTTTATGCTTCTCCTTCAAGGCTAGCAATAATCAGGCCGAATATGAAGCATTCATTGCCGGCTTAAGGTTAGCCATCGAATTAAATATTTCTACAATAAAGGTACACTGTGACTGCTTACTAATAGTACAACAAGTAAATCAATCTTTTCAAGTAAAAGATCCCCTCTTAACAAAATACTTAGATGTTGTCAAAACACTTATAAATCATTTTTCAAAATTTGAAAGTCATCATATCCCTAGAGAACAGAATCACTGAGTCGACATCTTGTCAAAGCTCGCCAGTACACAATCAAATACTACTACTCTTTTACAATCCAGTTTAATTCCCAAAGCATCAATTTCATTAACATTTGCCACATTGTTAACAAAGATGATTGGCGATGGGCTTACATCCATTATCTAAAAACCAGAAATATTCCCTCTGAAATCACTAATTTGAAAAATTCAGGAGACAAGATTCATTCTTTACATTGTTAAATGATAACCTGTATAGGCGAGGTTATACTCGTCCACTTTTGAAGTATCTAACTAGGTCAGAAGATGATCTTGCCTTCGCCGAGGTTCATGAAGGAATATTCGGCACACATATAGGAGCACGGAGCTTGTCCTCCAAAAATCTCCGAGTTGGATTTTTCTAGCCGAGTTTACAGAAAGATTGCCATCAAAAGGTGAAAACTTGCACAAATTGTCAGAAACACGCTCCAATAATACATGTGCCAGTCGAACTATTGCATCACTCCGAGGTAAGCTGGCAATTCTATTAATGGGAGATTGACATCCTCGGCCCGTTTCCTATTGCACCAGGACAAGTAAAATTTTTAGTTGTGGTAATTGACTAGTTTTCTAAATGGATTGAAATATAACCACTGGCCAAAATCACTTCACAACAAATGATTTCCTTTGTTTGGAAACACATTATATGCAGATTTGGTATACCTTATGATATTATTACTGACAATGGTCGCTAGTTTATCGACCATAATTTCACATCTTTTTTTTACAGAACTTAAAAATCAAACAACACTTCTCTTCAGTTGAACATCCGCAAACTAACGAATTAGCTGAAGCCGCCAATAAAGTCGTCCTACATGCTTTGAGAAAGAAACTGGATGATGCAAAAGGGCTATCGGCCAAGCTTATTCTAGAAATCCTATAGGGTTATAACACCACAACACACTCTACTACTAAAGAAACCCTGTTCCGTCAAGTCTACGGGTCTGAAGCGATGATTCCTTTGGAAATCCCTCAATCATCACTAAGATCACAAGCAACCGATCATGATTAAGCTTGGAGAATTGAACTTGATTTAGTTAAAGAAATCCGAGATATAGCATTTGTCCACCACCGAGCAATGCAGCAAAACATAACTCGACGACACAATCAGAAGGTCCATCCTCGCTCATTTCAAATTGGCGACTTAATACTTAGGAAAACCAAGCAAGCCACACGACCTCCATCCCACGAAAAACTCACCACCAAATAGGAAAGCCCACTCATAATCCTTGAAGTCCTTGGAAAAGGAGCTTATAAACTTGAATCTTTAGATGGTACCATGTTATCTAACTCTTGGAATATTTTTTCTTTAAAGCAATATTGTAGCTAAAAGATAGGGACAGGCTTGTACTCTTTTTCCTACTCACAAGATTTTTTCTAAAAAGAATTTTTCTTGGAAAGGTTTTAACGAGGCAAGCCTACCTGCACTTTTGTAAACAAAGGTTGTATAATAAATCATTATGACAAGGAAAAAGCCGATCTATATCTATTATCTTTATTTTATGATCTATATCAATCTTTATCAGATCTATATAAACTATCTTTCGAATTATGACTTTCAACAATCAACAAATCAAATATCAAACAAGCAAAAACACTTACCCATTCGCGATAATTGTTCAATTCAAAGTCCCATCGTTTACACATGTACAATCAAACTCAATCATCAAATCACCAAACAAAGGTGAACTAACGAGATATTCTTGCCTAAATAAATTCAATCCTATCCCTCTCAATAATGGGGACAAATACGTCAGTGGCAATCTAACACAGGCATTGCCTAATTCATTCAAATTAAACATCTATCTAATAATTTATCAAGTATCAAACAATCAAATACTATCCAAAAGAGATCAGTCTCAACTAAATACCAATTTCAAAAAAGCCAAGACAAATTGGCAACTGTCAAACGCATCCAAACAATTCAAAAGTTTTTTGAAACAAAATACAAACATCAATTTGCTAGGTTGTCATCTTCATCCTCGGCAGCATCCTCTTCATCAACCAAAATTCCATCTCGAACCACTTTACTCAGATCCATCGCTAAGAAGTCAGTATCTGGGGCTAAAAACTTTGCCTGAGTAATAGTACGCTCAAATCCTTCAACAAAAACATCTAGAAAGATCATCTTCTTTCTTCAGCTTCACCGTAACTTCAATCACTTCGTTATTCAGTCTAGAAAGATCATCTTCTTTCTTCTTCAAAAGTTTCACATCTTTGTCATGATCACTCTTCTGCAATTTTAACTCCTAATCTTTTTCGGCCAATTTCTTTTTAAGATCCAATATTACAATCTCTTTCAAGCCCAACTCTTCTTTCAGGCTCATCGACTCATCATTTTTTAGCAACACCTTTTTATGCCTCTTCTCTTGACTCTGACCTATACTGGCCAGACGAAAACCCGAAACCTGAAAGAACCCAAAATTAAAGGTATGTATATAACTCGTAATAAAAAAGGTCAAAATTCAGTTATTATACCTGAATATATTAGTCGACACCAATATCCTCGACCTCATCAATCAAAGCAATGTCGGACAACGCTTGCACTACCTCATCGGCTACAACCATAAATGGAAATCTTTTATCCCACACTGAGGAACCATCATCTTCCTTGGCAAACACATAGAGCTTCTCTTGCTCACAAACAAAAGCCGATATCTCCTCCAACGAAATTTCTTTATCCCTCTTAGCAACATCATCACCCAAGTTAATAACCTCAACCTTCCTTTTCTTAAAAACAAAACACTTCTTCTTAGGGGCTGGCTGATTTACCTTGCCATCCCCATCAATTTTTTCAGGATTCGAAGATGAACCCTGTTTGTCAAAGTTTTTGGTCTTTAGACGAGATCGCAAACTCGCTGCTGATACATCGAGATATTTTCCACCTACAAAACCAACAAAATTTATCAAAATTTAACCAAAATTAACATCTCGAAAACAAATAGCTAAAAAATCCCTCACTAAGATAATTCAACACTAACGATTTATCTTTTTCTCATGGAAGCAAGTCCACAACAGATATCAATCTTTTCCTATCTACAACATTAATTAAGTACCTTATTATACACTCATTCCTCAGACTAATCACCTCTGGACATAAAATTTGACTCGATTTAGAACACCAAAATAAAAAAACTTCTCACCTAAATGCTTGTCCACATAGAATGAAAAGTCTTCCTCCACCGACTTCACTTTCATAAACATTTCATTGAAATCTTTGAATGGTAATTTATAGAGTTTGAAAACAGAAAAATCAGGAGCACTATTTAAATTCACCTAAACCCTTTTAGCTTGAAATAACGTAAAAATCAACTCCAGAGAAGAATTGATTTTCAGAAATTCTATCAAAATTTCAAAACACCTTAGAAAAGCTCAACCATTCGGATAGAATTGAGATGGGACACAATTTAACTGTTTCAAAACATCACATTCAAATACAGTAAAAGACAATTTTATACGCAGCTATTCAAGAACACTGCTATACATATAAAAGAACTCAAAATCCATTTTTCTATGAAAAATCCGATCAACCCTGATGCATGGCAGCAATTGGACCCGTACTCTAGAACCCTTTCTAACTATCTTCGACAAATCAATCTCACCAACACTACCCTCATCAACAAATAGTGAACCTCGAATCCTCACATCCTCACTTACCCAATTATAAGAACCGTCATCCTTAACTTTATATTTTTTCTTACCCATAATCCTTTCAGAAAAGCGAAAAGAAGAAGAAGAAACAATGACATTAACACAAATTAGCTTCTTTTACTCATGCCTTTAAGACTGCAAAACGCTTCAATAGAAAATCAATGTTGCCTTTATGAATCCTTTCAGGATTCCAAACATAAATCAAATGCTACATTTAATGAAACTATTCAGTTCCATAAAAAAAACTTAACCGTTGCATCTATTAAATCAATGGTTCAAAATTATATTGAAAAAACCAAAGGCACAATCAATGACAAGACTACTACACTTTCCAATACACGTTAACTTCAAATCACGTCTGAAATTCAAATTATTTTTATTTCTTATTTTAATAAAGTAAGTTGATCTGGGGGCTCCATACCTATAACTCATACCGCCGAGTTATAACTAAAAAAGTTCAACCTACTTTATTAAAATATAGCCAGTCCAAACTTGGGGGCTGTGATATGGCCGTTATAACTCATCCTTAATGCTATAACTCGACAGTATATGTTATAGATCAATTATCAATAACGGACACTAAAAGAAATATTATAATGCTCTGATATGCTATTACTCTCCATTAATACAAATTATTCAAGAGTATAACTGCCGATGCTTCATCCCAAAATATAAAAGGGAGGTAAAACGTTTATTTGATTCATTACATTTTGCAAAATCTATTACTCACCGACCTAAGTGTCGGAGTGCCTTTTATAGATACCCACCCCTTTGTTTTTTTACTACCGATGTATACATCATCCTGACAAAAAGCTTACAAGTATTCACCGGCAAACGAATTATATACCGGCCAACTTTTACAAGAACAAGTGTATAATTTTATTTTAAAAAATTAATGAAAATAAAATGATACATTTTTTAAATAGAAGTTTAATTATCTATGAAAATGAATCGTCATCCCTTAATTAATTTTCTACTTCATCATAGTATGCACTATAATTTGATGGCATGGATCGGATGATCTCGTATGAAGAAATTATGGAGCAATAGTTCTGCTTAATTTGACGCTTAACATGTCCTTTTAGATGGAATAAAATAATAATGGAGTGTAACAAACCACATCTTCCTCATTAGATGACACTGAAAGGTTACCGAAACATAGCAAATAATCTAATTGTAATGTTTGGTTGTAACTTATAATATTCGTTTTAAAGAAGTATTAAGATCACATCACTAGGTGATTAAATACTATGAATAAGAAGGCTCTGGAATGTGTAATTGTTAGTTTTATATATTCTATGTTCTAGGCCACTTTCTAAACAATTCTGAACAGTGAATTAACGTTCTTTGAATAAATATTAATTCAATCGGACGGGTTTTTGAGCCACTCCTAAATTTCTATGTTGGTTTAGCAACGAATAAGAATTCTTACGTAATAAACGATCTAATCTCAATATAAATAAATAAATTTTAAAATGGGTGAATAATATCAAATAATAAGGACAAGATTGGATTATATAGAACAGTAATGATAAATTTGATTATAGTAATGATTAGGTAACTAGACGCCTGTGGCAATAGATAAAATTAAATAACAAAAGAAAAAATTGTATGATAGCAATAGTACGTAAGTGGGATAAGTGTCGGTTTAAGGAGGCACTTTTAAGGTTTTTTCTTTCTTTAATTTTCATATAGTTTGTCTTATTGTTGGAAGCAACTAACTAATCTAATTAATGTAATTGATAGTAACGGAGGTAAACAAATGGCGGCCAATATTTGTGGGGAGAACATAACTCAAACCACCAATCATATGCTACTAATTATTAACAATTAACTATTATTATTATCACTACAACAAATATGGCCTTTAGCAACGCCAAATTTTGTAACGCTTTAAAACCGTTCTCTTAGATAAGTTTAGACAACGGTTTTTTATAGTGTTACTGTTGAATTCAATTTTTCATTATTTTATAGCAACAAATTAAAACCGTTCTCTTTGACTACTTTAAAGAACGGTTTTATAACCGTTACCATTATTTGTATTTAAGCAACGGTTTTTTATTGTTGTTTAAATAATTATACAAAAGAAACACATAAAAACCGTTGCCAAAATGCTACACTTTAAAACCGTTCTATTAGATGGTCTTAGACAACGGTTTTTACAGTGTTGCTGTTGAAGTTCAAATTTTCATTACGCTATACTAACAAAATAAAACCGTTCTCTTTGACTATTTTAAAAAACGATTTTACAACCATTACAACAATTGTTTATGAAACAACAATTTTCTAATATTATTTAAATAATTATACAAATTAAACAATACCAATAAAAATAATTTCAAATAATTATATAAATAAATTGTGACTTATTTTATTTTAAACTCCTTATTTTTATAAACTAATCTTTTAAGAGTAATTAAATTAGTTTTATTAATATATGGAGTTAAGTTAATTAATAATCTTATATAATTTTTATAATTAGTTATTTCATGTGATTTAAAATTAAAATTCAATAATGGAAGTGTTAGGTAATTTAATTTAAAGAATTTTTATTATGAATAAATTACGATTTATTTTATTAAATTGAACTCTTAGAGATTAATATGTTAGAAATGATTAAATTGGTTTTTATAAATACTTTAAATTTAAGACAATTAATAGTTATGTACAATTTTTATTATAATTAATTATTTTATACAAATTAAAATTAAAATTTTAGTAATAAAAAAATAACAAAAAATTATATCATATAATCTAAATAATTGGTATTCTCGGATTAAAACTGTATTTTATAAAATGTGATTAGTATGTTCATTTTATAATTTAAATTAAAAATAATTATTTAAAGTCAATAATATATTAGTAAATAAAATTTTATATGCTCCAAAAATAATCTTTACAATATTATATTCAAATCTTAAATTATTATTTGACCTCAAATATTTTATAAAAAATTATTATATTACTTATATATATTTTATCCTAATTCTAAAAATTCTTAATTTAAACCCTATTATCCCAAATTTCCTTTGTGCCCTAAATTAAACACAGCTCACACACACAGAAGGAAAGAAAAGGGGAGAAACGAGAAACAGGGGGAGCTCGAGGGGGAAATGGAGAAGAAGAGGAAGGAGAAGCGAGGGAAGGGATGGCGCCGGGAAGGGTTCCACCGTTGTCGTTGTCATCGTCAGGTAAAGGTAGAGGGTGACCGAGAGAGAGAGTCGGATGTGAGGAAGAGAACGACATGCGTGAGAGGGAGACAGAGTCTGCGACAGAGCTGTCCCGCCACCAACGCCTCGTCGCCGTCGTGCTTCAAGGTCACCGCTGCCGTCTGAGCCACCGTCAGTTCTGTGTCGCTGAGGGAAGCCCGAGATTGAGATGGGGGAGATGTGAGCCAAGGACCGCGACGAGGAGTAGAAGAAGCCGTCACCTTCACTGGAGCCACGATCGCTATTGCCGTTCTGCCTTCCCCTGAGCCGCAAATACCACCATATTCTTCCAATCCGCCACACTAACCGTCAAGTCACACTCACCGCCAGCGAAGCTTCTGTTGCCGTCACCGCAGAAAGGGGGTTGCTGCTGCTGTCATGGCCGTCTTCCTTGCCGCTGCAACTTCATTCAATCCTCAACTGTTGGAACTCGCCGCTGGTACCAATCGAGACGTCTGCTACTAATGGTTCACTGCGATACAAAACAGCGATGGAGAAAGGGACAGAACTCGCCAGAGGAGGTTGCTGGAGCCGTTGGTTTGAACTGCCCTGCCTTTTCCCTGCGCCAGTGCCGCTTCTACTGCTGGAAAGTGATCGGAAATGTTGCTGCTGTTGCCATGGATTAAGTTCGTCGCAATTAATTCCTGCTAGCTCGACACTCTGAGGTAGGGGATTTATTTTTAAAGTTTAATAGTTTTAATTTTAGAATGCCTACAAAGTTAATTGGATCATATATATAGTATTATAGTGCGAGAGAGTTTCAAGCACTAAAATTGTCATATTTTCAACAATTGTTTTAGTGTGAATAAATTCTGTAGTAATCTTGGTACCTTTGAGTATCTTTAAAATATGTTCAAATCACTCATCCTTAAATGAATCCCTTTCAGTGTCCTATACTAATCAAATTACACAAGAAATGCTATTTCCAGGTTAAATTCTAGATTAATACTAAACCTTCTTACATAAATACTACACAAGTGAGCAAGAATTTATTTGATATAGAATCTTAGGTTGGAAATACTACACAAGTGCAACAACCAATTTTTATTCCAAGTCTTCAACCTCGTCCAACTATGGAAATTAACCTTAAAGACTTGAAGTAATGGTATTCAAGTGGATAAGGGGCATGACTAGTAACCAAGGCAAATTCCATCAACCTAACTAATTGAATTAGTTACTGAGTTCACAGGGGACAAGCAAAGAAAGAATTCAGGGTTGAAGTGGAAGCTATAGGCCATGTTTGACATAAAAATCTTGTGCGGTTGCTTGGATATTGCATAGAAGGAGTACACAGGTAAAACTTTTTCTCCACAAGTTGCTTGGAAATTATTACAAGTTCCTGTTCCCAATTGATGCTTCAAATCCATGATTTATATGATCCAGACATGTTGGTACATAACTTTGTGTTTGTCTTTTTAATGCTTAGTATTCAGGTTTTCTAATCTGCCAAAAATGTTTATACGGATAAAGATCAGATTTAAGATTCTTTCTAATTCTTTATATGGAGCAGTTGCCATTGAAGGCAAGAGAGTCCACTCAAGCTGAGTTACCACACCAACTTTGGTGAAGAAAAATGAAGAAATTGCCATCTTTAGGCTATAGTATTATTGTATTTTGAAAAATGATGATGATATAAGTAAAAGTATTTATGACATAGATTAGTATTATGTTATTTTGCAATAATGATATAATGTAATTGTGGATCTTACAACAATTTTTATAAGTCAAATTTGATGGTAAATATTCAATTAGTTTTCTTTAGTAATTTGATTCAAATAGTTTAGGTTATTTATTGACACTAAATTAAAAAAAGTTGGAACTAATTTCTTTCATGAGAAAACTCTTGTAAATAAAGAATTATATTACAAAAAACCGTTGTCAAAAGTCGTAAAAGGCAATGGTGTTAAAACCGTTGTCAAAGACAACTATAAAATGGTAATGGTATTAAAACCGTTGCCAAAAAATGACATTAATGGCAACGCTTTAAAACCGTTGGCTTTGTGAATAATAAAACTACAACAGTTTAAAACTGTTGCCTATTCAGTTATGGTTTTAAACCGTTACGTCATGAAAGAGAACGGTTTTAAACCGTTGCCTATCTAGTAACGGTTCTAAATCGTTCTTTAAAAATTATTGTCAAAACCGTTGTCTATACCAGTAATTATGGCAACGGTTTTTTTGTTGCTGTTGCCTTAGGTAAAAAACCGTTGCCTTTGAGCATTGGCAACGGCCGCATATACCACAGGTCAAAAACCGTTGCCAAAGCGTTGCCTAAAGTTTTGGGAACGGTTTTTCGATCTACGACAACGATTTTTGATCGTTGCGAAAACCCTTATTTGTTGTAGTGTATTATTATTATTATTATTATTATTATTATTATTATTATTATTATTATTATTATTATTATTATTATTATTTGTTAGGTGTATCTACCATTTTCCCTTTCGGTTTCCTTAACCATATGTAATCTTCTTAGCTTGTATACAAGAGGCATGGAATAATTTCTATGTTTTGATGTATGGTGAATATGAAAATTCTATTGCCATTTACCGTAAGAATTTCTTTTGTACAATTTAAATTATCTTAATTAGTCCATCATACATTGTGTTGAGTCCGTATTTTTTTTTCTTTTCTCAGATTGCACTTCTTATTTTGTTTTTGTTTTTTATTATTATTATTATTATTATTATTATTATTATTATTATTATTATTATTATTATTATTATTGTTTTGTTTGTTTTGTGAGCTTAACCTAGGTTATTGATTCTTTTTGCCAGTCACCATCCGCTACCTATCAAGATCATCACGCTGTATGTGTGGGTTGCTACCATCCATTTTTTTATGATATTATTTTTTTTTAAATTAAGGCCGCACATCTATTATATTCTATTATATTTTATATATTACTAATTTTATAATAAAAATGTACTACATATCATTCTCTCATTATAATTGAAATCAAATATTTTTTTCTAAAGTTAAAGAGTTTTTCTCTGGTCTCTCTTCTTTTTTCTATCTTTCTCATTCATTCACTCACTCTATCTCTCTTATATATTATTATATATCAATGACTAATTACAAATTTGACAATCAAACTATATAACATGACATTCTTTAATTGCATTAAAATTAAAATTAAAATATAGCTATATTATATATTATATTTATATACTATTAACTAATTTAATAACTAAAATGTGTCACATGACACTCTTTTATTAAAACTTAGAAAAATATTTTTCTCCAAAATTAGCAAACTACTTCTTATATTCTCTTATCTACCTCACTCTTTTTTTCTATTTCTCTCTATCTTTTTCACTCTATATATAATTTATAATTTATATTTTATATTACTAATTTACAAATCAAAATGTGTCACCAAATATTTAATTTAGTAAGAAAACTTGTTGAACTTGCCGTGCCTATAGTAAATCGAAGCAAAGATATTCGATTTAAAGCCCATAGTAAATCGAAACAATTAAATTCAATTTACAGCCTATAGTAAATCGAATCAATTGAATTCGATTTATAGCTAAAGAAGCTCAAGGTAAATCGAATAAAGTAGATTCAATTTACCCGTGGTATACCTATATATACAATTCGAATTACTTGTTTCGAATTACAAAACACAATTTCTTCCCTCCTCCCCCACCAACGCAAGAGAGAAAAGTTAGATCACGACAAAATTTAAAACTGCAGATATGGAGAAAAGTGTAAGTGATAGTAGTGATTTAGGATTGTAATATATTTTACATTAAAATTCTTTTATTAAAAATTTTGTTAGAATTTATTGTAAGCAAAAAATGTTAGTAATAATAGTGATTTAAGATTGTAATATATTTTATATTATTTTTTATTAGAATTCTTTGAGTTAGGTGATTTTAGATTTAACAGGGATTTTGATTTTTTTGAATATGGTTAATATATTGTAGAATTATAATATTGGCTATTTGTATTTCTTTTACAAAAGGACATGCATAATTTAAAATTCATTTAATGTATTATTTTGTTAATTATTATGGTTCTTAGAAATTTTTTTTATCACTATGCAGCTCACCCGATGTATTACTAGTATGAGAAGGCAGTAGTATAGTATGCCTCTAGACAATAGGATTATAAAATACTTGTAGATGGCCGGACTATACTATCTTGCAAGGCTCAACGACCTCTGGTTTAGGTTGGATGAGCCACTAATCAGTGCATTCGTGGAGAGATGGCATTCGGAGACGCATACTTTTCATATACCATTCGGAGAGTGCACAATTACTCTACAGGATGTAGTGTACTAGTTAGGCCTCCCATTCGACAATGGATATGCCAGTGGACGTCTGACGGACTTTGAGAGGTACATTGAAGGTGGCCGACTTGCATGGACTTGGTTCAAGGAGCTACTGGGTGTCTTACCTCCTGCAAACTATATCGATAAGTTCACTGTGAAGTTCACTTGAATGTAAGATACATTCAATGAGCTTCCTCAAGACGCAGATGAGGATACAATGGGAGGTATATGAGGGCATACATCATGATGTTATTATCGACTCAGTTCTTTGGGGACAAGTTTGGTACATGTCTTCACATCCAGTGGCTACTGTATGTAACTAGGCTAGAGGACATAGGCAGATACAGCTGGGAGTTTGCTGCTCTTGCGTGGTTATTTTGATGCATGTGCCATTTGGACAACAGAAATGTCATCAAGTTGGTAGGTCCATTACATCTCCTTCAGTCATGGATATTTTGGCGTTTTCCAGATTTCAGGCCTCATGGGTTTAACACATTTCATTGGCCGTCGGTATTGATGTACTTATGTTTAAATATGTTATGTTAATTAAATATATTTTCTGTATATGGCCGTTGTTGAACTAATGTATTGCATTGCAGGTGGTCAAGATATCAGCTGTAATGACCTAACTTCTTGCACCTTATGATTGTACCAAAAGTAAGGTGTTACTGACTTGTTTTTCTTTTATTATCTATTTAATATTAAACCTTTACGACATTAACACATTTTCAATTTTAAGAAAAAGCTACTAAATTTTATTTTTATTCATTAAGAAACCATTCAACAAAGACTTTGAATTAATAATAATCACATAATTACTAGTAATATATTATAGTTAATCAATGAACAACATATACAAGCCTACCCTTCTAAAATAAAAGCTTCAACTAACAAGATGAGGAAAAAATAAATTCTAGCAACAACTCAGTTTGCAAGCAAACTCTTCTATGCTTTCACAACTTCACCATAAGCCTTCACACCTGTAGCTGAAAGGGTTAGAAAGAGGCGGTAAAAACCGAAGAGTCCTTAGCAGGGTCAGGGTTAGAAGTTAAGTTCATTTTACTATTATTAGCCAACAACAACAAGCAATAGAACATTCAACTTAATAAATAAAGAACACAGAAATCAAACAACCATAAAGTACATACAAAGCACCCACACATATATACAGAATACACATCACAGAAAAATATATGCAAACAAGTATAATGCATGTCTAGCCGTACGTAGGCCATGAGCCCATGTGTCAGTTGCCTACCTGCTCCCGACATTACCAGGGCACAAGTCCCAAATATGGCTTTCCAGATGCATACAATGTGCATATAAGTCTTACGGCCAGGCCGCATACAATGTGACTTTTAAATGTGTTATAATATACTTATATCTGAAAAATAGTTCACAATGTGTGGGCATCTCCACTATACATTTGGCACTAAGGCTAAAACAACAATCATGTTTCATCTACTCTCATATGGCAGATGATCTTTTAAAGTCTTTTTATCGTTGGCTTCTGGTGCGCAAAATTTGAACTCGCACAACTTCACCGGCAAGTGTACCTGGTCGTCCAAGTAATACCTCAGGTGAGTGAGGGTCGATCCCACAAGGATTATTGGATTGAGCAAGCAATAGTTATCTTGCTGGATTTAGTCAGGCAAAATAGAAAAAGATTGGTTGTTGTTGTAGGCGCGTAAAACAAATTAATAAAGAAAGCAGTAAAGAATTGGTGTAGAAACAATAATGAGAAATCAGTTAAGGCTTTGGAGATGCTTATCCTTCCGGATTAATATTTCTTGTTGACTATTGTCACAACAAATGATTCATTCTATGAAAAAGCTGTAAGTGATTAAACCCCAATTCCTTGAACCCTTTTAATCTCCTCTAATTCTCATCAAAAGCCAGGGTCAGTGGTCATTCGAATCAAACGAGGGTGAAGCTCAACATAATTCAATCTCTCTTGATCCTACTTAAAATGCCACAGACAAGGTCAGATATTTTGGATCAGAGAATGAAGCTCAATATTCTAACCTTAGCACCATAGAAACCTCAATCACCCAAAGCTAACCGGATTTTATGTCACTTATCTAATTAGCCCAGGCAATTTACAGTTTAGGAGATATATTCTCAAGTTGTAGTTCAATACTATCCGGTCAAGGACTCGCAAGAACTCATGTAGAAAAAGGGTTCATACTTCCGTTCTACCCCAGATTCATTTAGATGAAGGACGACAATACATCATAGAATAGAATCAAACATATATTGAAATAGAAAAGTAATAGTATTAATCCATGGAAATAAGCAGAGCTCCTAACCTTAACCAGGAGGTTTAGTTTCTCATACTCTACAAAGGAAACAAAGAAGATTTGAAAATAATGTTATGTGTCTCTGAAAATAATGTTTCCTTGCTCCCTGGGTGGCGTTGAACTCCAGCTTTGGGCGTTTAATGCTGGGCTTGCTCCTCTTTGGGCGTTGAACTCTAGATGTGGACGTTCAATGCCAGTTTTGGGCAATCTTTCTAGAAAAGAAGTATAGACTTTTATATATTGTTGGAAAGCTCTAAAAGTTAGCTTTCCAACTCCATTAAGACCGCATCAATTAGACCTCTATAGCTTAAGATATGCTATTTGGAATGTACGAAGGTCAAGATTGACAGCATCTGCTATCATTTCTTCATCGTTGAACAAGACTTTGCCAAATTCGCCCAAAATTCACCTAAAATTATAGGAAAAACATAAAAACTCAAAGTAGCATCCAAAAGATGAATTTTTCACTAAAACATACTAAAACGTAAAAAAATATAACTAAAAACACTATGAAAATGCTTTGAAAAAGAGTATAAGATATTCACTTATCAGCTTCTGCTCTCCTATGGCAGAGATTTGCTCTTATGTGGCATACATCCTTTTAGTTTCTATTCTTTTCTATTTTTTTCTCTCCTATGGTAGAAGTTCTTTAGATTCTTTTAGTCTTTACTCTCTACTCTACTATGGCAGAGATCTCTTTAATCTTTTTTTTTCTTTTCTTTTCTTTCTTTTTTTCTATTTTATCATTCTCTTTTACTTTTTTTACATTTCAAGAATATAAATTATTTTTGCACTCTTTCCTAAATGTGTTATGATGGGAGAATCACAAGATTCTTAGCTTAGATTTGATTTCCTAAATCTTTTAGGAAATATTACTGTTTCACTTTTTCATTAACAAATATTCAAATTAAATAATATCTTTTAATTAGAATACTAACATGTCATATTAATATAAGAAAACTAATATTAATAACAAAAGAATAATATCGTTATTATTTTGATAAAAAACCTGTTTATTAAAAGTCTTATTATTAAACTCTTAAGAATTACATTTTAATTTCGAACTTTAAAAAAATTGATATCTTGAACCAACCTACTTCACTTCACGAACTTACTAAAATAATTTACATATGTTATAATTATAAAAAATATCCTTATACTTTTATAAAATAACTGTTTTACCCATGAACTTTTACTTATTATCCAAAATATTATGCATAAACTTATAGAATTACTATTTTTAATTATGATCTTTTATCAAAATACAGTCTTCTCAAAAATAAATTTTGTGTTGGTGATAACACCTCCACCATAAAAACTATAAACCTTCTTTTAATTTTTCTTCAAATTTCTGGTTTGATTTTTAATCAGTTTTCGAGCTTTTCGATTACCGATTTTTCTCAACTTTCACTTTAACTTTCCAACCATAAATTCTCATCAATTTTCGATCAAGATCTGACTTAATACCAGCCCCAAATTTATCAACAACAATTTGTCAAGGGCTGTTCTTGGTAGCGGAACCATCAAGTTCATAAATTATCTAAATTTCAACGAGAATCAACCATAAACTCATTCAATTTCAAGCAATAACCATCAAACTAACAATCACATATCAAGAACACATTTAATTATTACAAAATTATCCACCTACCTTGTACGACAACCACCAAACCGAAACACCATAGAAGCTTTTTGAACGGAAAATCGAAGAAGAAAACATCAAAAATTGGCTATTCCACCTGGCTCCTACTTGGCCGAACCATGCATGGAAGATCAGGGCCATCACCATTGATTTTCCTCCGTGGAAAGTGGTACTGTTGTGAGGAGGAAGAACATACGAATACTTTAATCGGTTTAGATTTTTTACGGAAGTTACCGAACTTAAGAAATCACGCTCGGGAGATCAAGTTTCCATGGAGTCTCTCTCTCCCTCATGGCTTCGGTTTCTTAATAGCAAATCAAATATCATGTTCACCTTCCCATTTATGAAACCTATCATAACTCTTAATCAAAATCATGACTTAAAATCTTCAAAACTCTTCAAACTCTTACCAAAGTCAATGGAATCTTTTTAAGTCAAAATTTAACTCTCTTCACGCTATCCCTTCAATCTAATAGCAACATGAACTCAACATTTCAATTCAACATCTCGGATTCATCACACAAAACCAAGTATTCCTAATCTTTATCCTAAAACTAAAATCAACATGATCTAATATCATAATAATTGCCCTTCAAACACAACATCTTGCACTCACTTATTACCCAAATCCAATTACATATTACACTCATTTTCGCAACCATTCTAAATCAATCTAATCTTACAGCCACAATCAAACTTAATTTCTTGGAAATCAACCCACTAAACTCTTTCAGTACTTAAGCCTAAGATATTTTTAGTCACTTTCTACAGTTCGTGTTCACAACTATCCTGTGTTAATACTCCCACAAACTTCTGCTGCGTCACTTTGATTTTCATCTAGTAAGAATCAAATCACTCATTCCTTATGTACTAAACCATAACTTAACATAATAGATAATCACTAAATTTCATTTATGACAACTAAAATCAAATGCCAATCATGCATTCATATCATATCCCCTTATCGGATCACAAAACCTAGGCTCACTTCTAAGCTTTCTCAATTTAACCTAAATAATGCTTACGCTCATACCATGACTCAATCACAATCTCATTAAAATCTTCGATCTCAATACTCACATTACCTAATCATTTAAAACCTATAACATCAACTTCCTAGCAATTAGTCATTTTTCCATTTTCTACACAACTGTACAAACTCACAAACTTCCATTCAAAATTCAAATCCATGATATGCCAATGCCATCTACAAGCCTCCTCTCCTCTCAATCATCACTATCCAATCAATTCAGGCCTAATTAAACTAATCATCCAATCAACCATTTGTTTTCAACTAATTTACTCAACAATCCACAACCAACACACCAATCTCACATATACCGCTGTCAAGATTTCCATCTCGGCGTCCTCGCACCGGTTCGTTCTTGGGAATTCCTCCCCGAGTACCTTGCTCATGTCCATGAGATGCTATTCAGATTCTATCTACACCCAAAAAGCGATATCAAGGTGATCAGTCTCAATATCTCAAGTTAAATGCGTCAATTTTCCAAAATTACGCTCATGAACTTCATGTTAAACGTATCAATTAGATATCCTAAATAGAACAGGCACAGACTCAGAGTATGCATTGAAGTATAAACAGTCCATCCCTCAGGCTCACAAGGACGAACTGCTTTGATACCATAATGTAACACCCTAATATTCAAATCCTTATGCTCGAGTCATAAGTCAATGATAATAAGGTGGTACGACTCTCAGAAGGATTATAATACATACATACATACATACATATATATATATATATATATGTGTATATATATACACATATATATATATATATATATATATATATATATATATATATATATACATATATATATCATTGAAAGGAAATATTAAACGAAAAGCCTGAAAAATGAGTAAAATAAAATTGCGAAGTCGTAACACTCACGTATCGATAAATAGAAGATAAAGCATGAATCGAAAGCTCTATAAGGTTAAAGCCAGAAAGAAGAATAAGATAAGACAGAATATAGATATATAACATAAGTAAATAGCCTTTAGTCGCGACCTGCGAAGTTTAGGTCGGCTAGGGTATAGAATAAAAGTAGTTTAACAACAATATCTCCTATCTCTCCCAATAGAATACATAAAGGCCTCTATAGGCAAGTTTCTAAAAGGATCAAATATATAACATAAGTTTTTTTAAAACAAAAGTGGTGAGAATCTAAACAAAATAAAGCTGAAGTCTAATGATCTTCACCATCTCCCAAATGAAGCACAACTCATTGCTGAGTACCTAGACCTGCATCTGAAAAACAAGAGATATATACGGAATGAGAACCCCAGACCCATGAGTTCCCAGTATGGTAAAAGTGTCAAATAAATACAATTCACTATAATAAGAACTCACTAGGCATCTTAATCTTCCTTTCATCACATCACCCTATATTCTCGCTAATCCATAAAGTAGGCAACTATCGTAGGGGGTACTAAGTCTAATTCAATTTTTCATCTTCCTTAACTTTCTAAACTCTCTAACTCCCAAATTAGAACAGAACCAATACTAACTAACTTGACTCAATGATTCTATATCAATCATCTCATATCTCCACCTAGAGTAAGTAAAATCACTCCACTGCATCAACCCAGGGAGCTCAAATAATCTCATTCACTATTTATCATTGTAAATTAATCATATCATCATTTCATTCATCAAGGATAGCCCTTAACGTCAACCAACACCAGCATGAGGGACCTCTCAGTTGTACAAACACAAGCAATACAGACAAATAATACACAAGTAAGGCAATTAAGGCAAGTAGCATTTATTCATATAACATGTTCAATTAAGCAAATTAATACAATTTTAACAAACCCAAACAAATCAAACATATGAAAATGATGTATACCTTTCTATGACTGATGATATCATCTGTCGGTTATACAGCCAAGCCGACATATCTGAAGCAAGCGAAATCACTCCACTGTATCTACCCAGACAGGTTTATCTTGCAAGTGAAATCACTCCACTGCAATCAGAGGCAAGTAGAATCACTCCACTGTGGAACATGGAATCACTCCACTGCAATCACAGGCAAGTAGAATCACTCCACTGCGAAATAATGGTAAACGGAATCACTCTGCTGCAGCAAGTAGAATCACTCCACTGCAAATAATTCATTTTCAAATTCATTCCCTTTATATCTCCATCATAATTAATCATTTATGATCACTTAACATCATAATCAATCTCATCATACCTTAATCACATCCATTCATTCTCATCCTTCAATATCATAACCATTTATCATTCATCATCACATTACCCCTTATCACTTCACCAACACATCTCTTAAGTCCTCACTTCCAATTCTTCTATCCTCAATTACACTGGCTCTAGACCCTTATCGGTGTTTATAAAAGTTTAAAATGCTAAAAGAATGGTTAAAAAGCTCAAAAGATACATTTTTGCAAAATCTGAGAGTTGTGCATACGCATGCCATTGCGTGCGTACGCATGAGTTGCATTTTGGGCATGTTGCATACACGACCCTCCTTCCACGTACGCGAGCTTCAAAAACAGCGAGCTTGGCTTGCGTCACGTGACTTGCGTCTGCGTACGCGAACCTTGAAATCTTAGCTTCCCGCATACGTATGTATCCCTCCGCATACGCGGGACTACCAGGCAGCGCCCAAGTTCCGCGTCGCGTGTACCTCCGCGTACGCGAGCTATACCAGAGTTGCAAAAAGCTTATATGCTGTAAAAACCAAATTTTCAACCCAATTTTCAAAACTTCATAACTTTTTTTACAAAATTTCTTTCTTAACGATTCTTGAACCGTTGAAAAGAGCAATAAATTAATTTTCATAAAAATTCAATCTTGAAAGTTTTCCAACTCCAAGGGCTGAGTTACGACCTGCCCAAATTGGTAAAAAATCTGTTTTTACCCAAAAACACATATTTTCTAATCCTTCTAATTGTTCACAAGGCAAAATCATTTACATTCAACAATTTTACCACAAACTAATTCATTTTACATTCTTACACTCAACTAAATTCAAACTACTTCATTTACTTATTTCAACTCAAATGTTCCATTTCACATCTCAAACCTCAATTCCTAATATCCTATTAGATCATTCCAACTTTTCATACAATCATTATCAAATTTTATTCAATTTCAAACATCATTCACACAATACATTCATTCACTTACCATTCTTACCTCTTCTGGCTTCCGGTCCAAAATACACGGCCTCTGGCCCAATATTCATCAATTTAATACATATATAACTCATAATTACATAATTTACTACTCAACACCAATTACAATAACAAATCAATTATGCATGATCACGTTATTCTCATCCAAATCATCAATTATCACGTATCATTTACACATATCAAATCCATCCAAAAATACAATTCAAACTTAATTTTAGGGGTATTTAGCCTAGAAATTCTTATCACACCACATAGTACTTAAATAAAACTTAAACTGTACCTCTTGAAAGTCAAATTTATGCTCTCAACTTGTAAAATCTCACCAAGTCTCAGCTCCAAGCTCTATGCAACCGTTCCACAAGTAAATTCCAAGTTCTAAAAGTGAACCCAGTACTCTAATACACACATTACATACATACATCAACTTAGGGATAATAAAATCTCATAAATTACAAGTGTTAGAGGGTTCCTTACTTAACCCACAAAATTTGGGATGAAACTCACCATTAGCTCATACTAGAGCACCACTAAATAACCAAAATCACAATATTTCAACATACACTTAACCAAAAATGCGAATTGAAGGAAAAAACATGTAACACCCTACTACACAGAGCTTTACGCTTAAGCCGTAGAATAGAGGTAGTGTGGTGTTATGAACCTCTAAGATAAAAAATATACGTATAATAGCGGAAAAAAATATCATATACTAGGAGCCTTGAAAGACGGATAAAACAAAATTGTAAAATATAAATCGCAACGCTCAGGAAATGGAATAACTTGCGTGCTAAGAAACCTAATAATCATAGATATGATAAAGCAAAAGATTGGATAGATAGCCAAGAAAACAGAATAACTAGTTCCTGACTCAGCCCGCGAAGCCAAGGCTGGCCGGAGAATATTTACATACGTATATAAGTATCCCAAAATACCCAAAATACAGAAATCAAACCTTAAATCTCCTTAAACCTCTAAGAGGGACAAAATAAACAAGTTTCTTGGAGAGAAAACTAAGTACATATATACATAAACTAATAATCAAAAGAACCCAGGGACCACTCTGCTTCAGGAATCCAGATGCCTAGCAAGGAGCCTCTCGACCTGCATATGAAAATAACAACACAGTATGGGGTGAGAACCGGAGGTTCTCAGCATGGTAAAGGTGCCACGCATATAATATATAAGGTCTTGGAAATGCCAGAGACAATCCTAAAACACCAACACTCAAATTATAAAGCTTAGATTCTATACAGAAGCCATAAAAAGGGTAAGTGTTCTACAAAATTCTAAACTTATCTACTTAAACTTAACTTTATCACCGAACCGATCCACCTTTCTTCCACTCCTCCATCACCAATGATTTAGCAGAGACAAACAACCAAACAATTTCAAGCACAAGTAGAAAACAGGTAGTGCAGGTAGTAAATATAACAATTAGCATATTATATATTCAGTTAGGCAATCCCAAGTACTACATAAGAGACAAAACAAACAGAATGCACATGATGTATGCCTGTCCTATGGCTGATGAGGCTCATCTGTCGGTTATCCAGCCAACCCGACAAGTCCGAAAACCTTAGCTGTCCCTCGTCGTGCATCCTCATGAGTCTATGCATAGATTTTCTCATTCATTCATAATTCATACATTCATTCATTCATTTATATCTCAATCAATGGGGGATATTCATTCTCAGGAATTTATACATGCCTGGTCACCCTTACGACGTAGGTCAACAGAGTATCGAGTTTCAACTTGGAACACGTGGTGGCAAGCCACGGTTCTATTACCCAGGGAAACTCGTATCTCAGATATCATTAAATTCATAAGCCGCATAATAGTCAAAACCATTCCCATTCATCATATAATCATTCATCTTAGCCATAAAAACATATATCCATTTAGCTTTCACATCATTCTCTTACATTTGATCATGTTTACCCTTTTCTTCATCCCCAAGTTACCTCAAATTCCTGACTTCAACTAATTACTAAGATTACTAATAAGATCTAGGGTTAAAAAGATAAAAATAGAGGTTTAAAGGTTCGAAACCATGTTTGAATCACAAAAACACAGGTGCTAAAAAAATAGAGTGTGTACGGACACAGACAAGTGTGCGTGCACACAATTTGTGAAAGGCAGTGCGTGTGTGTGCGCATGAATGTGTGCATGCGCACACCAGCCAGAAACTACTTAGTGTGTGTGTGTACCTAACATATGTGAGTGCTACCAGCAGTAAGCATACCCTTGTGTGTGCGTGCGCACCATGGCGTGCGTACACACGTTTTCTGTAAAACACAAGGTGTGGATGCGCACAAAGGCTGGCATATGCACAAATGAAATTGTTGCTACTGCTGGGTGCGTGCGCACATCAATGTGTGTATGCACACACCAGAAATTCTAATCCTACTGTACTTAAAAAAATTTCTATTTTTTTTGTACCAGATTTCCGGCGTCCATAACTTCCTCTACAGAATTTGGTTTTCCACAAAATTTATACTATTCTCAAGCTTATAAAACCCTCTTTGATTTGAAACAAATCCCATCTTCATCCAAAATTTGAGGTTTGAGTTATGGACTGCAAAAGTTCGTAAAAATCAAGTTTTCATTCAAAACCTCAAACCTCTATTTTTCTTTAAAATTAAACTTACCCTCTTTATATCCATCAACACAACCTATCTATATCAATACTACAACAACCACCATAATAAACCATACCTCAAATCAACAATAACATACATACACTTCTCAAATGCATCAATCAAAATTATAACTCACCAATTCTAGGCTCATATGCTCATGTACTCAAGTAATTAGTTATAAATTCATTAAATCACCAACTAGTCAACAAGCACCAAAATCAACACAACATCACTTTACCATTACCACAATAATCCTTCCATAACTACCATAACCCAATTCCACAATATCATATATCAACCTGGCAAATATATCAAAAAATTTGTCATCCACCTATCCAAGACATTGATATATTCTTTCAACAAGTTCATAGTCATAAATTCATCAATTCACATCCTGTTATCATGATCCACAACAATAACCCAATTCACAACTCATAGTACAATTCAACAACAAGGATACTAAACATTAAACATTTCTTTACATTCCAACTTATCCTAGGGTCGTCTAGCCTAAGTTTTCACACGACATTATATATTAAATACGCGAAACCTAAACCATACCTTGGCCAATTTCCACGTATTTATCCAAGGTAACCCACAATGCAAAGTTTTAAGCTTTAACCACCAAAAATCCAGCAACTAGAACTCTCACCAAGCTTCCAATTAAGCTTCCAACATATCCAATTGCCTCATATCACATATTTACATGCACCTAACATAATTATCACAACATATTCCCAAAATTTAATATCCAAAACACAAAATTAAAGAATTAACTAGAGTTCTAGGATTCTCACCTTACCAACAGAAAAATTGGGACAAGACTCGGCAAGTCCGCCAAGTTAATTTGATCCTAAACACTAAAATTTAAAAATTTCAACATTTTTGTTCATGGATTTTTGAAACTAAAACTGAGAAATTGAGGAAGAAAACATAACTTCCATACCTTACAATGTACCGGGCTTTGTAGAGCTCGACGCCACGGTCTCATGGCCGTAAACAGTGCGGCAATCGGAGCTCCGGATAAAAAATTACATGGATTTGAATGGAATCAAGGGTATTGGAACTCAAGGTGTTCTTCCCCTTGTTTGGCTTGCTTCCAGCGTGTTTTGCATGCAGAAATGGGAAGAAGGAGCTTCAGCTCATTTTATTTAATGAGCTAGTTGGGCCCACAGGCTCGGTTTGGGTCCGGTTCGGCCCGTTCGGTCCAATTTTGAACTAAATTCATTAAAATTAGTGTCAAAATTATTATTTTAATTAGCGCTATCTTATTTTGATATAAAATTTACATTTTCAATTTATTTTATTAAAACTTAATTTATTAATTAATTATTTGCTAATTTTATGGGGTTTACAAAACAAAAATTTGGAAGACAGCTTAGAAATACTCACCACAATACCTAGATAGAATTGAAGAAGAAGAGGAGAGTGATGCATGGCTGTAAACGGCTCATCAATCAGAATACCAGATATATAGTTATGGTAGTTTGAAGTTACAAGGAGGCTAGGGTTTCTCCCTTCTTCCATCTCCTCTCTATTTTTGGATCTCTCTCATAAATGGGGGAGTATGGTGGCTGAAAGTGTGTTTAGTAATGTTATATATATGTGGGCTTGGGTCCACCTGGGCCCAATTCATTTAGTTTAGCCCGTTTGGCCCAACTTTGGGCCAAAACCTTTAAAATTAGCATTTTAATGTGTGTTTTAATTATTTTTATCATCTCAATTAAAATTTTAAATTTTCTCAGCTACAGTACTGGACAGATCTCAGTCGATACTGCCGGTCAAATTTTCAATGCGCCCTTTTACGTAGAAAACTATATTTTCTGCAGAAAAATCTACTGAATCTAAATATCATATTTAAATTGTCAAATTTTGATTGCTAAATTTTCTAAATGTTTTTGCCCATATTTAACTAATTACTTAATTAATAACGGTTCGACCGGGTTTTACAGTGTACACGAATCATCAGTATCAAGTTGGTCAGACCTAATACCATGAGAGATGTTACAGTCGACTAATAGCATTAATCAATAGACAATCATGCATATAAAATCCAAACTCTTGTCATTAGAACAAGTCTTATTACATGAAAAAAACTCAGAGTATGCAATGATGCATAGTCAGTCCACTCCCAAGACTCTACAGGAAGGACTGCTCAGATACCATAATATAACGATCCAACTTCAAGCACGTCATGATCATACCAAAAGTAAGGTATTCTGATCAGTTTTCCTTTATTATCTATTTAATGCCTTTATGATGTTAACACATTTTCAGTTTTAGGAAAAAGCTAGTAAATTTTGTTTTATTCATTAATAATCATTCAATAAAGACTTTCAATCAATAATAATCACATACCAGTAATACATTATAGTTAATCAATGAACAACATATACAAGCCTACCCCTCTGAAATAAAAGCTTCAACTAACATGGCAAGGAAAAATAAATTCTAGCAACAACTCAACTTGTAAAAAACTCTTCTATGCTTCCATATCTTCACATCTGTAGGAGAAAGGGTTGGAAAGAGAGGGTAAGAACTGAGGAGTCTTTAGTAGGTTCGGGATTAGAAGTTAAGTTCATTTTACTATTATTAGCTAGTGGGAATTTTGAATGTCCACAACAAAACTGGCAAGTGCATTAGGTCGATCCCATGAGGATTGATGGACTTAGGAACAATAGTCGAATGAATCACTTAGTCAGGCAAGTAGCAAGTGGTTTTTTGAGGTCTAAAAGCATTAAACATTAATTCAGAAAGTAAGAAAGCAAACAGTATGACAGGTGTAAAATATATGGGAGAAGATAGTTAAGGTATCAGAGATGTTTATTCTTCCAGATTAAGTTTTCTTACCAACTAATTTAATCATACAAGATTTATTTCATGGAAAACTGATAGCGCGAAATTGTGATCACTTCTTTTCACAACTCAAATAATCCCTAGTAATGGCCCCAAAGACTTGGTGCTCAATACCATGGCATAAACACAACTTCGCACAACTAACCAGCAAGTGCACTGGGTCGTCCAAGTAATAAACCTTACGCGAGTAAGGGTCGATCCCACGGAGATTGTTGGTATGAAGAAAGCTATGGTCACCTTGTAAATCTTAGTCAGGCAGACTCAAATGGTTATGGATGATATATGAATAAAACATAAAGATAAAGATAGAGATACTTATGTATTCCATTGGTGAGAATTTCAGATAAGCGAATGGAGATGCTTTGTCCCTTCCGTCTCTCTGCTTTCCTACTGTCTTCATCCAATCCTTCTTACTCCTTTCCATGGCAAGCTTATGCAAGGGTTTCACCGTTGTCAGTGGCTACCTCCCATCCTCTCAGTGGAAATGTTCAACGCACCCTGTCACGGCACGGCTATCCAGCTGTCGGTTCTCGATCATGTCGGAATAGAATCCAGTGATTCTTTTGCGTCTGTCACTAACGCCCCACAATCGCGAGTTTGAAGCACGTCACAGTCAGTCAATCATTGAATCCTACTCAGAATACCACAGACAAGATTAAACCTTCTGGATTCTCTTGAATGCCGCCATCAGTTCTAGCCTATACCACGAAGACTCTGATCTCACGGAATGGCTGGCTCGGTTGTCAGGCGAGCGCTCGGTTGTCAGGCGATCAACCATGCATCGTGTATCAGGAATCCAAGAGATAAACATTAGAGCCTTGTTGCTTGTAGAACTACAGTGGTTGTCAATCACGCGTTCATAAGTGAGAATGATGATGAGCGTCACATAATCATCACATTCATCAAGTCCTTGAGTGCGAATGAATATCTTGGAATAAGAACAAGCTGAATTGAATAGAAGAACAATAGTAATTGCATTAATACTCGAGGTACAGCAGAGCTCCACACCTTAATCTATGGTGTGTAGAAACTCCACCGTTGAAAATACATAAGAACAAGGTCTAGGCATGGCCGTGAGGCCAGCCTCCCAATGATCTAAGAACTAGATGTCCAAAGATGATCTAGAGATCTAAAGTGATCAAAAGATGTAAAGATCAAAAGATGTAAAATACAATAGTAAAGGGTCCTATTTATAGGGAACTAGTAGCTTAAGAATTACAAAGATGAGTAAATGACATAAAAATCTACTTCCGGGCCCACTTGGTGTGTGCTTGGGCTGAGCATTGAAGCATTTTCATGTAGAGACTCTTCCTGGAGTTAAACGCCAGCTTTTGTACCAGTTTGGGCGTTTAACTCCCACTTTGGTGCCAGTTTCGGCGTTTAACGCTGGGAATTCTGAAGGTGACTTTGAACGCCGGTTTGGGCCATCAAATCTTGGGCAAAGTATAAACTATTATATATTGCTGGAAAGCCCAGGATGTCTACTTTCCAACGCCGTTGAGAGCACGCCAATTGGGCTTCTGTAGCTCCAGAAAATCCACTTCGAGTGCAGGGAGGTCAGAATCCAACAGCATCTGCAGTCCTTTTCAGTCTCTGAATCAGATTTTTGCTCAGGTCCCTCAATTTCAGCCAGAAAATACCTGAAATCACAGAAAAACACACAAACTCACAGTAAAGTCCAGAAAAGTGAATTTTAATTAAAAACTAATAAAAATATACTAATAACTATCTAAAACATACTGAAAACATACTAAAAATAATGCCAAAAAGCGTACAAATTATCCGCTCATCACAACACCAAACTTAAATTGTTGCTTGTCCCCAAGCAACTGAAAATCAAATAAGATAAAAAGAAGAGAATATGCAATGTATTCCAAAAACATCTATGAAGATCAGTATTAATTAGATGAGCGGGGCTTTTAGCTTTTTTCCTCTGAATAGTTTTGGCATCTCACTTTATCCTTTGAAATTCAGAATGATTGGCTTCTTTAGGAACTCAGAATCCAGATAGTGTTATTGATTCTCCTAGTTAAGTATGATGATTCTTGAACACAGCTACTTTATGAGTCTTGGCCGTGGCCCAAAGCACTCTGTCTTCCAGTATTACCACTGGATACATACATGCCACAGACACATAATTGGGTGAACCTTTTCAGATTGTGACTCAGCTTTGCTAGAGTCCCCAATTAGAGGTGTCCAGAGTTCTTAAGCACACTCTTTTTACCTTGGATCACGACTTTAACCGCTCAGTCTCAAGTTTTCACTTGACACCTTCACGCCACAAGCACATGGTTAGGGACAGCTTGGTTTAGCCGCTTAGGCCAGGATGTTATTCCTGTAGGCCCTCCTATCCACTGATGCTCAAAGCCTTGGATCCTTTTTATTACCCTTGCCTTTTGGTTTAAAGGGCTATTGGCTTTTTCTGCTTGCTCTTTCTTTTTCTTCTATTTTTTTTCGTTTTTTTTGTATTCACTGCTTTTTCTTGCTTCAAGAATCATTTTTATGATTTTTCAGATCCTCAGTAACATGTCTCCTTTTTCATCATTCTTTCAAGAGCCAACAACTTTAACATTCATGAACCACAAATTCAAAAGACATATGCACTGTTTAAGCATACATTCAGAAACAAAAGCATTGCCACCACATCAAAATAATTAATCTGTTATAAAATCTGAAATTCATGCAATTCTTTTTTTTTCAATTAAGAACATTTTTTTATTCAAGAAAGGTGATGGATTCATAGGACATTCATAACTTTAAGGCATAGACACTAATGATCATAAGGCACAAACATGGATAAACATAAAGCATAATTTTCGAAAAACAGAAAAATAAAGAACAAGGAGATTAAAGAACGGGTCCACCTTAGTGATGGCGGCTTGTTCTTCCTCTTGAAGGTCTTATGGAGTGCTTGAGCTCCTCAATGTCTCTTCCTTGTCTTTGTTGCTCCTCTCTCATGATTCTTTGATCTTCTCTAATTTCATGGAGGAGAATGGAATGTTCTTGGTGCTCCACCCTTAGTTGTCCCATGTTGGAACTCAATTCTCCTAGGGAGGTGTTAATTTGCTCCCAATAGTCTTGTGGAGGAAAGTGCATCCCTTGAGGCATCTCAGGGATCTCATGATGAGTGGGGTCTCTTGTTTGCTCCATTCTTTTCTTAGTGATGGGCTTGTCCTCATCAATGAGGATGTCTCCTTCTATGTCCACTCCAACTAAGTAACAGAGGTGACAAATAAGATGAGGAAAGGCTAACCTTGCCAAGGTAGAGGACTTGTCCGCCACCTTATAGAGTTCTTGGGCTATAACCTCATGAACTTCCACTTCCTCTCCAATTATGATACTATGAATCATGATGGCCCGGTCTATAGTAACTTCGGACCGGTTGCTAGTGGGAATGATTGAGCGTTGGATAAACTCCAACCATCCTCTAGCCACGGGCTTGAGGTCATGCCTTCTCAATTGAACCAGCTTCCCTCTTGAATCTCTCTTCCATTGGGCGCCCTCTTCACAAATGTCTGTGAGGACTTCGTCCAACCTTTGATCAAAGTTGACCCTTCTAGTGTAAGGATGTTCATCTCCTTGCATCATGGGCAAGTTGAATGCCAACCTTACATTTTCCGGACTAAAATCTAAGTATTTCCCCCGAACCATTGTAAGCCAATTCTTTGGATCCGGGTTCACACTTTGATCATGGTTCTTGGTGATCCATGCATTGGCATAGAACTCTTGAACCATTAAGATTCCGACTTGTTGAAAGGGATTAGTGAGAACTTCCTAACCTCTTCTTCGAATCTCATGTCGGATCTCCGGATATTCACTCTTTTTGAGTTTGAAAGGGACCTCGGGGATCACCTTCTTCAAGGCCACAACTTCATAGAAGTGGTCTTGATGCACCCATGAGATAAATCTCTCCATCTCCCATGACTCGGAGGTGAAAGCTTTTGCCTTCCCTTTCCTCTTTCTAGAGGTTTCTCCGGCCTTGGATGCCATAATGGTTATGGAAAAACAAAAAGCAATGCTTTTACCACACCAAACTTAAAAGGTTTGCTCGTCCTCGAGCAAAAGAAGAAAGAAGAGAGTAGAAGAAGAAGAAATGGAGGAGAGGGAGATGGCTTTGTGGTTCGGCCAAGAGGGGAAGAAGTAGTGTTTAGGGTGTGTGAAAATGAAGGAGTGAAGATGGGTTTATATAGGGGTGAAGAGAGGGGTAGGGTTCGGCCATTATGGGTGGGTTTGGGAGGGAAAGTGGTTTGAATTTGAATGGTGAGGTAGGTGGGGTTTTATGAAGGATGGATGTGAGTGGTGAAGAGAAAGATAGGATTTGATAGGTGAAGGGTTTTTGGGGAAGAGTGGTTGAGGTGATTGGTGAATGGGTGAAGAAGAGAGAGGGTGGTGGGGTAGGTGGGGATCCTGTGGGATCCACAGATCCTGAGGTGTCAAGGAAAATTCATCCCTGCACCAAATGGCATGCAAAAATGCGTTTTGAGCCAATTCTGGCGTTAAACGCCGGGCTGGTGCCCATTTCTGGTGTTTAACGCCAAGTGCTTGCCCTTTTCTGGCGTTTAACGCCAGTCTGGTGCTCTTCTCTGGCGTTAAACGCCCAGAATGGTGCCAGACTGGGCGTTAAACGCCCATCTGCTAGCCTCACTGGCGTTTAAACGCCAGCAAGTTCTCTTCCAGGGTGTGCTGTTTTTCTTTCTGTTTTTCTTTCTGTTTTTGCTTTTTCAATTGATTTTGTGACTTCTCATGATCATCAACCTACAGAAAACATAAAATAACAAAGGAAAATAGATAAATTATAACATTGGGTTGCCTTCCAACAAGCGCTTCTTTAATGTCAGTAGCTTGACAGAGGGCTCTCATGGAGCCTCACAGATACTCAGAGCAATGTTGGAACCTCCCAACACCAAACTTAGAGTTTGAATGTGGGGGTTCAACACCAAACTTAGAGTTTGGTTGTGGCCTCCCAACACCAAACTTAGAGTTTGACTGTGGGGGCTCTGTTTGACTCTGATTTGAGAGTAGCTTTTCATGCTTCCTCTCCATGGTGACAGAGGGATATCCTTGAGCCTTAAACACAAAGGATTCTTCATTCACTTGAATGATCAGATCACCTCTATCAACATCAATCACAGCCTTTGCTGTGGCAAGGAAGGGTCTGCCAAGGATGATGGATTCATCCATGCACATCCCAGTATCTAGGACTATAAAATCAGCAGGGATGTAATGGTCTTCAACCTTTACCAGAACATCCTCTACAAGTCCATAAGCTTGTTTCTTTGAATTGTCTGCCATCTCTAGTGAGATTCTTGCAGCTTGTACCTCAGAGATCCCTAGCTTCTCCATTACAAAGAGAGGCATGAGGTTTACACTTGACCCTAGGTCACACAGAGCCTTCTTGAAGGTTATGGTGCCTATGGTACAAGGTATTAAAAACTTCCCAGGATCTTGTCTCTTTTGAGGTAATTTCTTCCTAGACAAGTCATCCAGTTCTTTGGTGAGCAAAGGAGGTTCGTTCTCCCAAGTCTCATTACCAAATAACTTGTCGTTTAGCTTCATGATTGCTCCAAGGTATTTAGTAACTTGCTCTTCAGTGACATACTCATCCTCTTCAGAGGAAGAATACTCATCAGAGCTCATGAATGGCAGAAGTAGGTCCAATGGAATCTTTATGGTCTCAGTGTGAGCCTCAGATTCCCATGGTTCCTCATTAGGGAACTCATTGGAGGCCAGTGGACGTCCATTGAGGTCTTCCTCAGTGGCGTTCACTACCTCTTCCTCCTCTCCAAATTCGGCCATGTTGATGGCCTTGCACTCCCCTTTTGGATTTTCTTCTGTATTGCTTGGAAGAGTACTAGGAGGGAGTTCAGTAATTTTCTTGCTCAACTGTCCCACTTGTGCCTCCAAATTCCTAATGGAGGACCTTGTTTCAGTCATGAAACTTTGAGTGGTTTTGATTAGATCAGAGACCATTGTTGCTAAGTCAGAGTGGTTCTGCTTAGAATTCTCTGTCTGTTGCTGAGAAGATGATGGAAAAGGCTTGCTATTGCTAAACCTGTTTCTTCCACCATTATTGTTGTTGAAACCTTGTTGAGGTTTCTGTTGATCCTTCCATGAGAAATTTGGATGATTTCTCCATGAAGAATTATAGGTGTTTCCATAGGGTTCTCCCATGTAATTCACCTCTTCCATTGAGGGGTTCTCAGGATCATAAGCTTCTTCTTCAGATAAAGCATCCTTAGTACTGCTTGGTGCATTTTGCATTCCAGACAGACTTTGAGAAATCAAATTGACTTGTTGGGTCAATATCTTGTTCTGAGACAATATGGCATTCAGAGTATCAATCTCAAGAACTCCTTTCTTCTGAGTTGCCCCATTGTTCACAGGATTCCTTTCAGAAGTGTACATGAATTGGTTATTTGCAACCATTTCAATTAGTTCTTGAGCTTCTGTAGGCGTCTTCTTCAAATGAAGAGATCCTCCAGCAGAGCTATCCAAAGACATCTTGGATAGTTCAGAGAGACCATCATAGAAAATACCTATGATGCTCCATTCAGAAAGCATGTCAGAAGGACATTTTCTGATTAGTTGTTTGTATCTTTTCCAAGCTTCATTGAGAGATTCTCCTTCCTTCTGTCTGAAGGTTTGGACTTCCACTCTAAGCTTACTCAATTTTTGAGGTGGAAAGAACTTTGCCGAGAAGGCATTGACTAGCTTCTCCCAAGAGTTCAGGCTTTCTTTAGGTTGTGAGTCCAACCATGTCCTAGCTCTGTCTCTTACAGCAAAAGGGAATAGCATAAGTCTGTAGACCTCAGGGTCAACCCCATTATTCTTGACAGTGTCACAGATTTGCAAGAATTCAGCTAAAAACTGATGAGGATCTTCCAATGGAAGTCCATGGAACTTGCAATTCTGTTGGATTAGAGAAACTAATTGAGGCTTAAGCTCAAAGTTGTTTGCTCCAATGGCAGGGATAGAGATGCTTCTCCCATAAAAGTCGGGAGTAGGTGCAGTAAAGTCACCCAGCACCTTCCTTGCATTGTTGGCATTGTTGTTGTTTTCGGCTGCCATGGGTTCTTCTTCTTTGAAGAGTTCTGTTAGGTCCTCTACAGAGAGTTGTGCCTTAGCTTCTCTTAGCTTTCGTTTCAAGGTCCTTTCAGGTTCAGGATCAGCCTCAACAAGAATGCCTTTGTCTTTGTTCCTGCTCATATGAAAGAGAAGAGAACAAGAAAATGTGGAATCCTCTATGTCACAATATAGAGATTCCTTGAGGTGTCAGAGGAACAGAAAAATAGAAGAAAGAGGTAGAAGAATTCGAACTTAGTGAGATAGAGTTCGAATTGTGCATTGAGGAGGAGTGATACTCCATAAATAGAAGGATGTGAGAAGAGGGGGAGAAAATATTTTTCGAAAATTATTTTAAAAAAATCATTTTGAAAAAGATTTTGAAGAAGATATGATTGAAAACTTTTTTGAAAAAGATGTGATTGAGAAGATATGATTTGAAAAATAATTTAAAAAGATTTGATTTTAAAAATTAATGACTTGCCTAACAAGAAAAGATATGATTCAAACATTAAACCTCTCTCAACAGAAAAGGCAACATACTTGAAATGTTCAATCAAATCATTAATTGTTAGCAAGTATCTTTGAAAAAGGAAAGAAATTGATTTTGAAAAAGATTTGATTGAAAAGATATGATTTGAAAAAGATTTTATTTTGAAAAACTTTGAAAACTTGAAAAAAATCTGAATTAAAAACAGAATCTTCCCTCTTGTGCCATCCTGGCGTTAAACGCCCAGAATGGTGCACATTCTGGCGTTTAACGCCCAATGCTCTACCTTTTTGGGCGTTAAACGCCCAACCAGGCATCCTGGCTGGCGTTTAAACGCCAGTCTGTCCTTCTTCACTGGGCGTTTTGAACGCCCAGCTTTTTCTGTGTAATTCCTCTGCTGCATGTTCTGAATCTTCAGTTCCCTGTACTATTGACTTGAAAATAGAACCAAGATCAAATAAACAATGCATGCAAGACACCAAACTTAAAATTAGACACTAGACTCAAACAAGAAACATAAAATATTTTTGGTTTTTTATGATTTTGTAATTTTTTTGTGCTTTTTTTCGAAAATTAAGTGAAAAAGAAAATAAAGGTATCAAAATTCTTAATGAGAATTCCAGGAATCATGCAATGTTAGTCTAAAGCTTCAGTCTAAAGGAATTAGACATGAATAGCCAAGCTTCAGCAGGACATTGCATTCAAGAGCTAAATTGATGAGAATCAATCAGCTTTGGTGATGATAAGAACATCACCTTGAAACACTAGAATTCATTCTTAAGAACTCTGAAAAATACCTAATCTAAGCAACAAGATGAACTATCAGTTGTCCATACTCGAAACAATCCCTGGCAACGGCGCCAAAAACTTGATAGCGCGAAATTGTGATCACTTCTTTTCACAACTCAAATAATCCCTAGTAATGGTCCCAAAGACTTGGTGCTCAATACCATGGCATAAACACAACTTCGCACAACTAACCAGCAAGTGCATTGGGTCGTCCAAGTAATAAACCTTACGCGAGTAAGGGTCGATCCCACGGAGATTGTTGGTATGAAGCAAGCTATGGTCACCTTGTAAATCTTAGTCAGGCAGACTCAAATGGTTATGGATGATATATGAATAAAACATAAAGATAAAGATAGAGATACTTATGTATTCCATTGGTGAGAATTTCAGATAAGCGAATGGAGATGCTTTGTCCCTTCCGTCTCTCTGCTTTCCTACTGTCTTCATCCAATCCTTCTTACTCCTTTCCATGGCAAGCTTATGCAAGGGTTTCACCGTTGTCAGTGGCTACCTCCCATCCTCTCAGTGGAAATGTTCAACGCACCCTGTCACAGCACGGCTATCCAGCTGTCGGTTCTCGATCATGTCGGAATAGAATCCAGTGATTCTTTTGTGTCTGTCACTAACGCCCCACAATCGCGAGTTTGAAGCACGTCACAGTCATTCAATCATTGAATCCTACTCAGAATACCACAGACAAGATTAGACCTTCCGGATTCTCTTGAATGCCGCCATCAGTTCTAGCCTATACCACGAAGACTCTGATCTCACGGAATGGCTGGCTCGGTTGTCAGGCGAGCGCTCGGTTGTCAGGCGATCAACTATGCATCGTGTATCAGGATCCAAGAGATAAACATTAGAGCCTTGTTGCTTGTAGAACTACAGTGGTTGTCAATCACGCGTTCATTAGTGAGAATGATGATGAGCGTCACATAATCATCACATTCATCAAGTTCTTGAGTGCGAATGAATATCTTGAAATAAGAACAAGCTGAATTGAATAGAAGAACAATAGTAATTGCATTAATACTCGAGGTACAGCAGAGCTCCACACCTTAATCTATGGTGTGTAGAAACTCCACCGTTGAAAATACATAAGAACAAGGTCTAGGCATGGCCGTGAGGCCAGCCTCCCAATGATCTAAGAACTAGATGTCCAAATATGATCTAGAGATCTAAAGTGATCAAAAGATGTAAAGATCAAAAGATGTAAAATACAATAGTAAAGGGTCCTATTTATAGGGAACTAGTAGCTTAAGAATTACAAAGATGAGTAAATGACATAAAAATCCACTTCCGGGCCCACTTGGTGTGTGCTTGGGCTGAGCATTGAAGCATTTTCGTGTAGAGACTCTTCTTGGAGTTAAACGCCAGCTTTTCTGCCAGTTTGGGCGTTTAACTCCCACTTTGGTGCCAGTTCCGGCGTTTAACACTGGGAATTCTAAAGGTGATTTTGAACGCCGGTTTGGGCCATTAAATCTTGGGCAAAGTATGGACTATTATATATTGCTGGAAAGCCCAGGATGTCTACTTTCCAACGCCGTTGAGAGCGCGCCAATTGGGCTTCTGTAGCTCCAGAAAATCCACTTCGAGTGCAGGGAGGTCAGAATCCAGCAGCATCTGCAGTCCTTTTCAGTCTCTGAATCAAATTTTTGCTCAGGTCCCTCAATTTCAGCCAGAAAATACCTGAAATCACAGAAAAACACACAAACTCACAGTAAAGTCCAGAAAAGTGAATTTTAATTAAAAACTAATAAAAATATACTAAAAACTATCTAAAACATACTGAAAACATACTAAAAACAATGCCAAAAAGCGTACAAATTATCCGCTCATCACAACACCAAACTTAAATTGTTGCTTGTCCCCAAGCAACTGAAAATCAAATAAGATAAAAAGAAGAGAATATGCAATGTATTCCAAAAACATCTATGAAGATCAGTATTAATTAGATGAGCGGGGCTTTTAGCTTTTTTCCTCTGAATAGTTTTGGCATCTCACTTTATCCTTTGAAATTCAGAATGATTGGCTTCTTTAGGAACTCAGAATCCAGATAGTGTTATTGATTCTCCTAGTTAAGTATGATGATTCTTGAACACAGCTACTTTATGAGTCTTGGCCGTGGCCCAAAGCACTCTGTCTTCCAGTATTACCACCGGATACATACATGCCACAGACACATAATTGGGTGAACCTTTTCAGATTGTGACTCAGCTTTGCTAGAGTCCCCAATTAGAGGTATCCAGGGTTCTTAAGCACACTCTTTTTACCTTAGATCACGACTTTAACCGCTCAGTCTCAAGTTTTCACTTGACACCTTCACGCCACAAGCACATGGTTAGGGACAGCTTGGTTTAGCTGCTTAGGCCAGGATGTTATTCCTGTAGGCCCTCCTATCCATTGATGCTCAAAGCCTTAGATCCTTTTTATTACCCTTGCCTTTTGGTTTAAAGGGTTATTGGCTTTTTCTGCTTGCTCTTTCTTTTTCTCTTCTATTTTTTTTCGTTTTTTTTTGTATTCACTGCTTTTTCTTGCTTCAAGAATCATTTTTATGATTTTTCAGATCCTCAGTAACATGTCTCCTTTTTCATCATTCTTTCAAGAGCCAACAACTTTAACATTCATGAACCACAAATTCAAAAGACATATGCACTGTTTAAGCATACATTCAGAAACAAAAGCATTGCCACCACATCAAAATAATTAATCTGTTATAAAATCTGAAATTCATGCAATTCTTTTTTTTTCAATTAAGAACATTTTTTTATTCAAGAAAGGTGATGGATTCATAGGACATTCATAACTTTAAGGCATAGACACTAATGATCATAAGGCACAAACATGGATAAACATAAAGCATAATTTTCGAAAAACAGAAAAATAAAGAACAAGGAGATTAAAGAACGGGTCCACCTTAGTGATGGCGGCTTGTTCTTCCTCTTGAAGGTCTTATGGAGTGCTTGAGCTCCTCAATGTCTCTTCCTTGTCTTTGTTGCTCCTCTCTCATGATTCTTTGATCTTCTCTAATTTCATGGAGGAGAATGGAATGTTCTTGGTGCTCCACCCTTAGTTGTCCCATGTTGGAACTCAATTCTCCTAGGGAGGTGTTAATTTGCTCCCAATAGTCTTGTGGAGGAAAGTGCATCCCTTGAGGCATCTCAGGGATCTCATGATGAGTGGGGTCTCTTGTTTGCTCCATCCTTTTCTTAGTGATGGGCTTGTCCTCATCAATGAGGATGTCTCCTTCTATGTCCACTCCAACTGAGTAACAGAGGTGACAAATAAGATGAGGAAAGGCTAACCTTGCCAAGGTAGAGGACTTGTCCGCCACCTTATAGAGTTCTTGGGCTATAACCTCATGAACTTCCACTTCCTCTCCAATCATGATACTATGAATCATGATGGCCCGGTCTATAGTAACTTCGGACCGGTTGCTAGTGGAAATGATTGAGCGTTGGATAAACTCCAACCATCCTCTAGCCACGGGCTTGAGGTCATGCCTTCTCAATTGAACCAGCTTCCCTCTTGAATCTCTCTTCCATTGGGCACCCTCTTCACAAATGTCTGTGAGGACTTGGTCCAACCTTTGATCAAAGTTGACCCTTCTAGTGTAAGGATGTTCATCTCCTTGCATCATGGGCAAGTTGAATGCCAACCTTACATTTTCTGGTCTAAAATCTAAGTATTTCCCCCGAACTATTGTAAGCCAATTCTTTGGATCCGGGTTCACACTTTGATCATGGTTCTTGGTGATCCATGCATTGGCATAGAACTCTTGAACCATTAAGATTCCGACTTGTTGAATGGGGTTGGTGAGAACTTCCCAACCTCTTCTTCGAATCTCATGTCGGATCTCCGGATATTCACTCTTTTTGAGTTTGAAAGGGACCTCGGGGATCACCTTCTTCAAGGCCACAACTTCATAGAAGTGGTCTTGATGCACCCTTGAGATGAATCTCTCCATCTCCCATGACTCGGAGGTGAAAGCTTTTGCCTTCCCTTTCCTCTTTCTAGAGGTTTCTCCGGCCTTGGATGCCATAAATGGTTATGGAAAAACAAAAAGCAATGCTTTTACCACACCAAACTTAAAGGTTTGCTCGTCCTCGAGCAAAAGAAGAAGAAGAGAGTAGAAAGAAGAAATGGAGGAGAGGGAGATGGCTTTGTGGTTCGGCCAAAAGGGGAAGAAGTAGTGTTTAGGGTGTGTGAAAATGAAGGAGTGAAGATGGGTTTATATAGGGGTGAAGAGAGGGGTAGGGTTCGGCCATTATGGGTGGGTTTGGGAGGGAAAGTGGTTTGAATTTGAATGGTGAGGTAGGTGGGGTTTTATGAAGGATGGATGTGAGTAGTGAAGAGAAAGATGGGATTTGATAGGTGAAGGGTTTTTGGGGAAGAGTGGTTGAGGTGATTGGTGAATGGGTGAAGAAGAGAGAGGGTGGTGGGGTAGGTGGGGATCCTGTGGGGTCCACAGATCCTGAGGTGTCAAGGAAAATTCATCCCTGCACCAAATGGCATGCAAAAATGCGTTTTGAGCCAATTCTGGCGTTAAATGCCGGGCTGGTGCCCATTTCTGGTGTTTAACGCCAAGTGCTTGCCCTTTTCTGGCGTTTAATGCCAGTCTGGTGCTCTTCTCTGGCGTTAAACGCCCAGAATGGTGCCAGACTGGGCGTTAAACGCCCATCTGCTAGCCTCACTGGCGTTTAAACGCCAGCAAGTTCTCCTCCAGGGTGTGCTGTTTTTCTTTCTGTTTTTCTTTCTGTTTTTGCTTTTTCAATTGATTTTGTGACTTCTCATGATCATCAACCTACAGAAAACATAAAATAACAAAGGAAAATAGATAAATTATAACATTGGGTTGCCTCCCAACAAGCGCTTCTTTAATGTCAGTAGCTTGACAGAGGGCTCTCATGGAGCCTCACAGATACTCAGAGCAATGTTGGAACCTCCCAACACCAAACTTAGAGTTTGAATGTGGGGGTTCAACACCAAACTTAGAGTTTGGTTGTGGCCTCCCAACACCAAACTTAGAGTTTGACTGTGGGGGCTCTGTTTGACTCTGATTTGAGAGAAGCTCTTCATGCTTCCTCTCTGATGAGCGGATATTTTATACGCTTTTTGGGGGGTAATTTCATGTAGATTTTAGTATGTTTTAATTAGTTTTTAATAGAATTTTATTAGTTTTTAAGCAAAAATCATATTTCTGGACTTTACTATGAGTGTGTGTATTTTTCTGTAATTTCAGGTATTTTCTGGCTGAAATTGAGGGAGCTGAGCAAAAATCTAACTTAGACTGAAAAAGGACTGCTGATGCTGTTGGATCCTGACCTCCCTGCACTCGAAATGGATTTTCTGGAGCTACAGGAGTCCAATTGGCGCGCTCTCAACGGCGTTGGAAATTAGACATCCAGGGCTTTCCAGCAATATATAATAGTCCATACTTTGCGCAAGGATAGACGACGTAACTTGGCGTTGAACGCCAAGTTCATGCTGCTGTCTGGAGTTAAACGCCAGAAAAACGTCATGATCCGGAGTTGAACGCCCAAAACACGTCATAACCTGGAGTTTAACGCCAAGAAAGGCTTCTACTCGTGGATAGCTTTAATCTCAGCCCCAGCACACACCAAGTGGGCCCCAGAAGTGGATTTCTGCACCAATTATCTTAGTTTATTCATTTTCTGTAAACCTAGGTTACTAGTTTACTATTTAAACAACTTTTACAGACATTTCTTGTACCTCATGACATTTTCAGATCTGAATTACATACTTTGTGACGGCATGAGTCTCTAAACTCCATTGTTGGGGGTGAGGAGCTCTGCAGCATCTCGATGATTTAATACAATTCCTTTGTTTTCCATTCAAACACGCTTGTTCTTATCTAAGATGTTTATTCGCGCTTAATTGGGAAGAAGGTGATGATCCGTGGCACTCATCACCTTCCTCAATCCATGAACGTGTGCCTGACAACCACCTCCGTTCTACATCAGATTGAATGAATATCTCTTAGATTCCTTAATCAGAATCTTCGTGGTATAAGCCGGATTGATGGCGGCATTCATGAGAATCCGGAAAGTCTAAACCTTGTCTGTGGTATTCCGAGTAGGATTCCGGGATTGAATGATTGTGACGTGCTTTAAACTCCTGAGGGCTGGGCGTTAGTGACAGACGCAAAAGAATCAATGGATTCTATTCCAACCTGATTGAGAACCGACAGATGATTAGCCGTGCTGTGACAGAGCATAGGAACGTTTTCACTGAGAGGATGGGAAGTAGCCATTGACAACGGTGACACCCTACATAGAGCTTGCCATAGAAGGGATTTTGCGTGTGGAAAAGGATATCAAGGAAGAGTTGAAGTCAAAGGACAAAGCATCTCCAAAACTCCAACATGTTTCTCATTACTGCACAACAAGTAACACTGTTATTCTCTTTTACTTTTATAATCAAATCTGGTAATTTCACTTTTTAAATCCTATTGGCCTCCTGACTAAGATTAATAAAATAAACATTGATTGCTTCAAACCAATAATCTCCGTGGGATCGACCCTTACTCACGTAAGGTATTACTTGGACGACCCAGTGCACTTGCTGGTTAGTTGTGCGAATCACAAATTCGTGCACCAAGTTTTTGGCGCCGTTGCCGGGGATTATTGAGTTTGAACAATTGAAGGCATATTTTATTTCTTAGATTAGGAATAATTTATTTTTGTTGTTATAGAGTCATTAAATTTTGATAGGATAATCTCTTTTCAAAAATTTCTTTTCAAAAATATTATTTTTCTTAATTAATTGTTAAATTTTCGTGAGTTTAGTGTCTTGTTCTAAGTTTGGTGTCAATTGCATATCTCATAATTTTCTTTAAAATTTTCGACTTGTGTTCTTTGTTCTTCATTGATCTTCAAGTTGTTCTTGCTTATTTTTCTTGTTTGATCTTGAATCCTTCTTGCTTCGTGTCTTTTCTTGTTTCACTTGTGTTCTTTTTAAAGCATTAATTGGAATATCTAGAACAAGTGTTATATTTATTCCCAATTGGCTAGAGTATTGGCTTATATTCTTGATAATTGGGTATACGCTTTGGAACCTTTTTCAAAAATAATTTTTCTTGATTTAATCTTGTGCCAAACTTTAAGTTTGGTGTTTTCTTGTTAATCTTTCATAATTTTCGAAAATTTTATTAAAGTTTTCTAAAAATTTTAAGTTTGGTGTTCTTTCTTGTGTTCTTGGTGTTCTTGTGAATCTTCAAAGTGTTCTTGAGTTTTTCTTGTGTCTTGATCTTAAAATTTTTAAGTTTGGTGTCCCTTGGTGTTTTCCCTCCAAAAATTTTCGAAAATAAGGAGCACTAAATCTAAAAATTTTAAGTCTTGTGTCTTTTGTGTGTTTTTCTCTTTCATCATAAAAAAAAAATTTATTTTCTAACTAATTTTAAAACTACATTTTCGAAATTTTTAATATAAAATTTAAATTTCAATTTCAAAATATTTTCAATTTCTTTTATTTATTTTGTTTTTTTTTTTTAATTTTTATTTTATTTTATAAAAATTAATTTAAAAAAAAATTAATAATATCAACATATAAATTATCTCTTGTATTCCATTATGGAAGTAAGTATGAATGGACAAGACAAGAGGACTCTGGGGTCATATGCTAACCCCACTACTGCTTCATATGGGAGTAGTATCTGTATACCCTCCATTGGAGTTAGTAGCTTTGAGCTGAATCCTCAGCTCATTATCATGGTGCAGCAAAACTGCCAGTATTCTGGTCTTCCACATGAAGAACCTACAGAGTTTCTGGCACAATTTTTGCAAATTGCTGACACAGTACATGATAAGGAAGTAGATCAGGATGTCTACAGATTATTACTGTTTCCATTTGCTGTAAGAGATCAAGCTAAGAGGTGGTTAAATAACCAACCTAAGAACAGCATAAAAACATGGAAACAGCTGTCAGAAAAATTCCTGAATCACTATTTCCCTCCCAAACGGATGACACAGCTAAGGCTAAACATCCAAGGCTTCAAACAAGGAGATAATGAATCCCTTTATGATGCCTGGGAGAGATACAGAGAGATGCTCAGAAAATGCCCCTCTGAAATGTTTTCAGAATGGGTGCAATTAGACATCTTCTACTATGGGCTTACAGAAAAAGCTCAGATTTCTCTAGACCACTCAGCTGGTGGATCTATACACATGAGAAAAACAATTGAAGAAGCTCAAGAGCTCATTGATATAGTTGCCAGAAATCAGCATCTGTACCTAAGCAGTGAATCCTCCATGAAAGAAGAAGCTAAAACAGTAACTGCAGAACTCAGTCCGGTGGATCAGGCTAATGAATTTAATCAGCAATTAGACTTTCTAACTCAGCAGCTAGCCGAATTCAAGGAAATATTACAGAAAACAAGAATGGCAAACAGGAACATGGAAGTACAACTAAAGCAGACAGAAAAGCAACTGTCAAAACAAATAACAGAAGAATGCCAAGCAGTTCAATTAAGAAGTGGGAGAACATTAAATACTTCACTTCAAAGCAGCAGGAAATCAAGAAATGAACAAGTGGATACTCAAAATCCCTCTGAGGACATTCAGAGCCCAGGGAGGAATAAAGCTGGCGCTGAACGCCCAGGCCATGCTAATTCCTGGCGTTCAACGCCAGAAACAAGCATGAATCCGGCGTTGAACGCCCAAAAGGAGCATGGTTCTGGCGTTCAAACGCCAGTAACAAAGGGGGAGATAGCGTCTAACGCCACTCCAGCTCCCACCTCTGGCATTCAAATGCCAGAGGGGGATCAGTCACCTACGAGTGCTGATGATAACCCTTCTAAAAAGGCTTCCCAACCCACTTCTGTAGGTAATAAACCTGCAGCAACTAAGGTTGAGGAATACAAAGCCAAAATGCCTTATCCTCAAAAACTCCGCCAAGCGGAACAGGATAAGCAATTTTCCCGCTTTGCAGACTATCTCAGGACTCTTGAAATAAAGATTCCGTTTGCAGAAGCACTTGAGCAAATACCCTCTTATGCTAAGTTCATGAAAGAGATCTTAAGTCATAAGAAGGATTGGAGGGAAACTGAAAAAGTTTACCTCACTGAAGAATGCAGTGCAGTCATTCTGAAAAGCTTACCTGAGAAGCTTAAAGATCCTGGGAGCTTTATGATACCATGCACATTAGAGGGCACTTGCACCAAGCAAGCTTTATGTGATCTTGGGGCAAGTATCAACCTAATACCTGCATCTACTATCAGAAAGCTTGGTTTAACTGAAGAAATCAAACCAACCAGGATATGTCTTCAACTTGCTGATGGCTCCATTAAATACCCATCAGGTGTGATTGAGGACATGATTGTCAAGGTTGGGCCATTTGCCTTTCCTACTGACTTTGTGGTGCTGGAAATGGAGGAGCACAAGAGTGCAACTCTCATTCTAGGAAGACCTTTCCTAGCAACTGGCCGAACCCTCATTGATGTCCAAAAAGGGGAAGTAACCTTGAGAGTCAATGAGGAGGAGTTCAAGTTGAATGTTGTCAAAGCAATGCAACATCCAGACACCCCAAATGACTGCATGAGTGTTGACATTATTGATTCTCTGGTAAGAGAGGTCAATATGGCTGAGAGCCTAGAATCAGGGCTAGAAGACATCTTTAAAGATGTTCAGCCTGATTTGGAGGAATCAGAGAAGATAATAGAACCTCTGAAAATCCCTCAGGAAGAGGAGAAACCTCCTAAACCCGAGCTCAAACCATTACCACCATCCCTGAAATATGCATTTTTGGGAGAAGGTGATACCTTTCCTGTAATCATAAGCTCTACCTTAGAGCCACAGGAAGAGGAAGCACTAATTCAAGTGCTAAGGACACACAAGACAGCTCTTGGGTGGTCCATCAGTGATCTTAAGGGCATTAGCCCAGCCAGATGCATGCACAAGATCTTACTGGAGGATGACGCCAAACCAGTGGTTCAACCACAAAGGCGGCTGAATCCAGCTATGAAAGAAGTGGTGCAGAAGGAGGTCACTAAATTACTAGAGGCTGGGATTATTTATCCTATTTCTGACAGCCCCTGGGTAAGCCCTGTCCAAGTTGTCCCTAAGAAGGGAGGCATGACAGTGGTCCATAATGAAAAAAATGAACTGGTTCCTACAAGAACAGTTACAGGGTGGCGTATGTGTATTGATTATAGAAGACTCAATACAGCCACCAGAAAGGATCATTTTCCTTTACCATTCATAGACCAAATGCTAGAAAGACTAGCAGGTCATGAATACTACTGCTTCTTGGATGGATATTCAGGTTATAATCAAATTGCAGTAGATCCCCAGGATCAAGAGAAAACGGCGTTCACATGCCCATCTGGAGTATTTGCATACAGAAGAATGCCATTTGGCCTGTGCAATGCACCTGCAACCTTTCAGAGGTGCATGCTCTCCATTTTCTCTGATATGGTGGAAAAATTTCTGGAAGTCTTCATGGATGACTTTTCAGTATTTGGAGACTCATTCAGCTCCTGCCTTAACCATTTAGCACTTGTTCTGAAAAGATGCCAAGAGACTAACCTGGTTTTAAACTGGGAAAAATGTCACTTTATGGTGACTGAAGGAATTGTCCTTGGGCACAAAATTTCGAACAAGGGAATAGAGGTGGATCAAGCTAAGGTAGAAGTGATTGAAAAACTACCACCACCTGCCAATGTTAAGGCAATCAGAAGCTTTCTGGGGCATGCAGGATTCTATAGGAAGTTTATAAAGGATTTTTCAAAAATCGCCAAACCTCTGAGCAACCTGCTAGCTGCTGACACGCCATTTATCTTTGATGAAGAGTGTCTGCAGGCATTTGAGACTCTGAAAGCTAAATTGGTTACAGCACCAATCATCTCTGCACCAGACTGGACTTTACCATTTGAGTTGATGTGTGATGCCAGTGACCATGCCATTGGTGCAGTGTTGGGACAAAGGCATGACAAGCTTCTACACGTCATTTATTATGCTAGCCGTGTTCTAAATGACACACAGAAGAACTACACAACCACAGAAAAAGAGCTACTTGCAGTGGTTTACGCCATTGACAAATTTAGATCCTATTTAGTAGGATCAAAAGTGATTGTGTACACTGATCATGCTGCTCTTAAATATCTACTCACAAAGCAGGATTCAAAACCCAGACTTATAAGATGGGTGCTGCTTCTGCAGGAGTTTGATATAGAAATAAGAGACAGAAAAGGAACAGAGAATCAAGTAGCAGATCACCTGTCCCGACTAGAACCAGTGGAAGGGGCATCCCTCCCTTTCACCGAGATCTCTGAAACCTTTCCGGATGAGCAGTTGTTTGCCATCCAGGAAGTGCCATGGTTTGCAGACATTGCAAACTACAAGGCAGTAAGATTCATACCCAAAGAGTACAGTAGGGTGCAATCAAAGAAATTAATCACAGATGCAAAGTACTATCTTTGGGATGAACCATATCTCTTCAAGAGATGTGCAGACGGAGTAATCCGTAGATGTGTGCCTAAGGAAGAAGCACAAAAGATTTTATGGCACTACCATGGATCACAGTATGGAGGACATTTTGGAAGTGAGCGAACAGCCACAAGGGTCCTCCAAAGTGGCTTCTACTGGCCTACTCTCTATAAAGATTCCCGAGCGTTTGTGCTTAATTGTGACAGTTGCCAAAGGTCAGGCAACCTACCTCACAGTTATGCCATGCCTCAACAAGAAATCTTGGAGATTGAGTTGTTTGATGTATGGGGCATTGACTTCATGGGACCCTTCCCACCGTCATACTCAAACACTTATATTCTGGTGGCAGTGGATTATGTATCCAAATGGGTGGAGGCTATTGCAACACCCACCAATGACACTAAAATAGTGTTAAAATTCCTCCAGAAACACATCTTCAGCAGATTTGGTATCCCTAGAGTGTTAATTAGTGATGGGGGCACTCACTTCTGCAATAAACAGCTTTATGCTGCTCTGGTTCGTTATGGAGTCAACCACCGGGTAGCTACTCCATATCACCCACAGACTAACGGGCAAGCTGAAGTCTCAAATAGATAACTCAAAAGAATCCTGGAACAGACTGTAATTAACCGTAGAAAGGATTGGGCAAGGAGCTTGGATGATGCTCTGTGGGCATACAGAACAGCATTCAAGACCCCTATAGGGACCTCTCCATACCAGCTTGTGTATGGAAAGGCATGTCACTTGCCAGTGGAACTGGAACATAAGGCCTATTGGGCAACCAGATTCCTAAACCTTGATGCCAAATTAGCTGGAGAAAAACGATTGCTCCAGTTAAATGAGCTAGAGGAATTCAGACTCAATGCTTTCGAGAATGCAAAAATTTACAAAGAGAAAGCAAAAAGATGGCATGATAAGAAATTGTCATCCAGAGTCTTTGAGCCGGGGCAGAAAGTTCTACTATTTAATTCCAGGCTCAAATTATTCCCCAGGAAATTAAAATCCCGGTGGAGAGGTCCATATGTGATCACAAGTGTATTACCATATGGATACGTAGAGCTTCAGGATAATGAATCCAACAAAAAGTTCATTGTTAATGGACAAAGAGTTAAACACTATCTTGAAGATAATTTCGAGCAAGAATGCTCAAGACTGAGACTTCATTGAAGATCAGTGACAGTCCAGCTAATGACATTAAAAAAGCGCTTGCTGGGAGGCAACCCAGCCATTTACAACGTTTATTTACTAATTAAATAAATTTTCCTTTTTTACAGGTTTGAGTCCAAGTATCTTCAAGGGTGAATTAGCAATTGGTTGAAGTCACAGAGTTATAGGGAAATTTGGGAGCTCACTGGCGTGAAAAAGCCAGTAAGAAATACTTTGGGCGTTAAACGCCCAAAAGAAGCACCCACTGGTCGTTTAACGCCAGTAAGGGTAGCCATCTGGGCGTTAAACGCCAGAAAGGAGCATCTTCTGGGCGTTAAACGCCAGAAAGATGCACCTTCTGGGCGTTTAACGCCAGTTTGCTAGCATTCTGGGCGTTCAGAAAAACGCCCAGTAACAAAGGACTTCCTAGCGTTTAACGCCAGAAAGATGCATAAACTGGGCGTTGAACGCCCAGGAGAAGCAACATTTGGGCGTTAAACGCCCAAACCATGCAGCAGTTGGGCGTTTAACGCCAGGATGGTGGGGAGGAGGTAAAATTCGTTTTTCTTCACAATTTTTCTAATTTTTATGTTTCAATCCATGATTTCTTGCATAAACATATTTTAAATTATCACCCCTCAATCCAAATTAGTGTTCTAAAAATCCTAATTTTTAAAATCCCCTTTTCAAAAATATCAAATGTATCTTAATTTATAAAACCAAATAGTTTTCCAATCCAATCCAACTTTTTTAAAAATTTGTTTTCAAAACTCAATTTTTTTTTAAAATCTTTTTCAAAATTAAAAATTTCAGATTTATCTTTTCAAATTATTATTCATATCTTTCTCTTTTAAAAATTATATCTTTTTCTTATCATATCCTTTAAAATCATATCTTCTATCTTAATTCTTTCTTATTTTTTCGAAAAAAACCCCACCCCCTCCCTATATATATTCGGCGCCCTCCTCATCGCCACCATTCCACAATTGGTCTCCTTCTATCCCTCTTCTTTCTTTTCTTTTGCTTGAGGACAAGCAAAGCTCTAAGTTTGGTGTGTTTTACCCGTGATCACAAAAACTATTGTGTCTCTTGATCATGGCTCCTAAAGGGAAACAACCCAACCCAAGAGGCAAGAAAGAAAGCACTCCAAAGCCACTTTGGAATCAAGGGAAGTTCTTAACTAAAGAACATTCAGACCATTACTACAAGATAATGAGTCACAGATCAGTGATCCCGGAAGTCAGATTTGATCTGAAAGAAGATGAATATCCGGAGATCCAAGAGCAAATTCGAAACAGGAATTGGGAAATTCTGGCCAATCCTGAAACAAAAATGGGGAAGAACATGGTTCAGGAATTTTATGCTAATTTATGGCAGACAGAAAGGCAAAGAATCATTGGAGCTGCTCTCTTTGACCATAAGACCTTAGTCAGAGGAAAGATCATTCATACCAATTCTGACAAAATCAGGGAGATATTCAAGATTCCTCAACTGAAAGATGACCCAGACTCCTTTAATAGGAGAATGATGAGGGTCAATAAAGGATTGGACAAGATCTTGGAAGATATATGCATCCCTGGAGCCAAGTGGACTACCAGCACGACTGGCATCCCGGTTCAACTCAAAAGGGAAGATCTGAAACCAGTAGCCAGAGGCTGGCTGGATTTCATCGGGCGTTCCATATTGCCCACCAGCAACCGTTCTGAAGTTACCATCAAAAGAGCTGTCATGATTCACTGCATCATGCTGGGAAAGGAAGTAGAAGTCCATCAGCTGATCTCATGTGAGCTATATAAAATAGCAAACAGGAATTCTAAGGACGCCAGATTGGCTTATCCAAGCTTAATTTCTATGCTTTGCAAAGATGCTGGAGTAAAGATGGGAATAACTGAATATATCCTAATTGAAAAGCCCATTACTGGAATATCAATGGTCAGACAACAGCAACAAGATGATTCAACCAAGAGAAGAGCACCAGAAGCCCTCCCAGAACTGCCCCAATTCGAATACTGGGAACATCTTGAGGCTTCTATTTCCAGATTGCAAGAAGCTATGGATCAAATAAAGGAAGAACAGAATAATCAAAGTAGCATGATTTGCAAACTGCTCAAGGAACAGGAGGAGCAAGGGCGTGATCTAAGGGAGCTGAAGCGCCAAAAAATTAATCCATGAAAAAGCACCACACATATTAGAGGAACACCTACTCCCCGAAACAACAGGTTGCTGAGTTCCAATTTTTTTTCCTTTCCTTTTCCTGCTTTTAACTTAGTGATAGGATAATTATAGAAATTTACCTTAGGAGATATTTAGTCTGTCTATTTTGATTTTATTTCCAATTAAGCTATAATTTATTTTTCTCATCATCATCAGGCATGAATAAAGTAGTAGATTTTTTTTTTAGAATAAAGAAGTAATTTATATTTTCGAGTTCTTAATAATAAAAATTATAATTAATTATGTGTGGTGGCAATACTTTTTGTTCTCTGAATGAATGCTTGAACAGTGCATAAATTGTACTTTGAATTTGATGAATATTGGCTCCTGAAAGGATGAGGAACACGAAAAATATTATTGATGATCTGAAAAATCATGAAATTGATTCTTGAAGCAAGAAAAAGCAGTTCAAAAAAAAAAACAAGCCATGAGCACTAGCCAAGAGTAAAAAAGGGATCCAAGGCTTTGAGCATCAATGGATAGGAGGGCCCAAGGAAATAAAATCCAGGCCTAAGCGGCTAAACCAAGCTGTCCCTAACCATATGCTTGTGGCATGCAGGTCCAAGTTACAAGCTTGAGACTGAGTGGTTAAAGTCGTGATCCAAAGCAAAAGAGTGTGCTTAAGAGCTCTGGACACCACTAACTGGGGACTTTAGCAAAGCTAAGTCACAATCTGAAAAGGTTCACCCAGTTATGTGTCTGTGGCATTTATGTATCTGGTGGTAATACTGGAAAACAAAATGCTTAGGGCCACAGCCAAGACTCATAAAATAACTGTGTTCAAGAATCAACATACTACACTAGGAGAGTCAATAATACTATCTGAATTCTAAGTTCCTAAGGATGCCAATTATTCTGAAAATTTAAAGATACAGGGGATGCCAAAACTGTTCAGAAACAAAAAGCTACAAGCCCCTCTCATCTAATAAGAATATGAGCTTCATTTAAAACTCTAAAATATTATTACTTCTTAATTTCTGCTAAAGCCTATTTTATTTATCTAGTTGCTTGAGGACAAGCAACAGTTTAAGTTTGGTGTTGTGATGAGCGGATATTTTATACGCTTTTTGGGGGTAATTTCATGTAGATTTTAGTATGTTTTAATTAGTTTTTAATAGAATTTTATTAGTTTTTAAGCAAAAATTATATTTCTGGACTTTACTATGAGTGTGTGTATTTTTCTGTAATTTCAGGTATTTTCTGGCTGAAATTGAGGGAGCTGAGCAAAAATCTAACTTAGACTGAAAAAGGACTGCTGATGCTGTTGGATCCTGACCTCCCTGCACTCGAAATGGATTTTCTGGAGCTACAGGAGTCCAATTGGCGCGCTCTCAAGGGCGTTGGAAATTAGACATCCAGGGCTTTCCAGCAATATATAATAGTCCATACTTTGCGCAAGGATAGACGACGTAACTTGGCGTTGAACGCCAACTTCATGCTGCTGTCTGGAGTTAAACGCCAGAAAAACGTCATGATCCGGAGTTGAACGCCCAAAACACGTCATAACCTGGAGTTTAACGCCAAGAAAGGCTTCTACTCGTGGATAGCTTTAATCTCAGCCCCAGCACACACCAAGTGGGCCCCAGAAGTGGATTTCTGCACCAATTATCTTAGTTTATTCATTTTCTGTAAACCTAGGTTACTAGTTTACTATTTAAACAACTTTTACAGACATTTCTTGTACCTCATGACATTTTCAGATCTGAATTACATACTTTGTGACGGCATGAGTCTCTAAACTCCATTGTTGGGGGTGAGGAGCTCTGCAGCGTCTCGATGATTTAATACAATTCCTTTGTTTTCCATTCAAACACGCTTGTTCTTATCTAAGATGTTTATTCGCGCTTAATTGGGAAGAAGGCGATGATCCGTGGCACTCATCACCTTCCTCAATCCATGAACGTGTGCCTGACAACCACCTCCGTTCTACATCAGATTGAATGAATATCTCTTAGATTCCTTAATCAGAATCTTCGTGGTATAAGCCGGATTGATGGCGGCATTCATGAGAATCCGGAAAGTCTAAACCTTGTCTGTGGTATTCCGAGTAGGATTCCGGGATTGAATGACTGTGACGTGCTTCAAACTCCTGAGGGCTGGGCGTTAGTGACAGACGCAAAAGAATCAATGGATTCTATTCCAACCTGATTGAGAACCGACAGATGATTAGCCGTGCTGTGACAGAGCATAGGAACGTTTTCACTGAGAGGATGGGAAGTAGCCATTGACAACGGTGACACCCTACATAGAGCTTGCCATAGAAGGGATTTTGCGTGTGGAAAAGGATATCAAGGAAGAGTTGAAGTCAAAGGACAAAGCATCTCCAAAACTCCAACATGTTTCTCATTACTGCACAACAAGTAACACTGTTATTCTCTTTTACTTTTATAATCAAATCTGGTAATTTCACTTTTTAAATCCTATTGGCCTCCTGACTAAGATTAATAAAATAAACATTGATTGCTTCAAACCAATAATCTCCGTGGGATCGACCCTTACTCACGTAAGGTATTACTTGGACGACCCAGTGCACTTGCTGGTTAGTTGTGCGAATCACAAATTCGTGCACCACTCTCCATGGTGACAGAGGGATATCCTTGAGCCTTAAACACAAAGGATTCTTCATTCACTTGAATGATCAGTTCACCTCTATCAACATCAATCACAGCCTTTGCTGTGGCAAGGAAGGGTCTGCCAAGGATGATGGATTCATCCATGCACTTCCTAGTATCTAGGACTATGAAATCAGCAGGGATGTAATGGTCTGCAACCTTTACCAGAACATCCTCTACAAGTCCATAAGCTTGTTTCTTTGAATTGTCTGCCATCTCTAGTGAGATTCTTGCAGCTTGTACCTTAGAGATCCCTAGCTTCTCCATTACAGAGAGAGGCATGAGGTTTACACTTGACCCTAGGTCACACAGAGCCTTCTTGAAGGTTATGGTGCCTATGGTACAAGGTATTGAAAACTTCCCAGGATCTTGTCTCTTTTGAGGTAATTTCTTCCTAGACAAGTCATCCAGTTCTTTGGTGAGCAAAGGAGGTTCGTTCTCCCAAGTCTCATAACCAAATAACTTGTCATTTAGCTTCATGATTGCTCCAAGGTATTTAGCAACTTGCTCTTCAGTGACATACTCATCCTCTTCAGAGGAAGAATACTCATCAGAGCTCATGAATGGCAGAAGTAGGTCCAATGGAATCTTTATGGTCTCAGTGTGAGCCTCAGATTCCCATGGTTCCTCATTAGGGAACTCATTGGAGGCCAGTGGACGTCCATTGAGGTCTTCCTCGGTGGCGTTCACTGCCTCTTCCTCCTCTCCAAATTCGGCCATGTTGATGGCCTTGCACTCCCCTTTTGGATTTTCTTCTGTATTGCTTGGAAGAGTACTAGGAGGGAGTTCAGTAATTTTCTTGCTCAGCTGTCCCACTTGTGCCTCCAAATTCCTAATGGAGGACCTTGTTTCAGTCATGAAACTTTGAGTGGTTTTGATTAGATCAGAGACCATTGTTGCTAAGTCAGAGTGGTTCTGCTTAGAATTCTCTGTCTGTTGCTGAGAAGATGATGGAAAAGGCTTGCTATTGCTAAACCTGTTTCTTCCACCATTATTGTTGTTGAAACCTTGTTGAGGTTTCTGTTGATCCTTCCATGAGAAATTTGGATGATTTCTCCATGAAGAATTATAGGTGTTTCCATAGGGTTCTCCCATGTAATTCACCTCTTCCATTGAGGGGTTCTCAGGATCATAAGCTTCTTCTTCAGATAAAGCATCCTTAGTACTGCTTGGTGCATTTTGCATTCCAGACAGACTTTGAGAAATCAAATTGACTTGTTGGGTCAATATCTTGTTCTGAGCCAATATGGCATTCAGAGTATCAATCTCAAGAACTCCTTTCTTCTGAGTTGTCCCATTGTTCACAGGATTCCTTTCAGAAGTGTACATGAATTGGTTATTTGCAACCATTTCAATTAGTTCTTGAGCTTCTGTAGGCGTCTTCTTCAAATGAAGAGATCCTCCAGCAGAGCTATCCAAAGACATCTTGGATAGTTTAGAGAGACCATCATAGAAAATACCTATGATGCTCCATTCAGAAAGCATGTCAGAAGGACACTTTCTGATTAGTTGTTTGTATCTTTCCCAAGCTTCATAGAGAGATTCTCCTTCCTTCTGTCTGAAGGTTTGGACTTCCACTCTAAGCTTACCCAATTTTTGAGGTGGAAAGAACTTTGCCGAGAAGGCATTGACTAGCTTCTCCCAAGAGTTCAGGCTTTCTTTAGGTTGTGAGTCCAACCATGTCCTAGCTCTGTCTCTTACAGCAAAAGGGAATAGCATAAGTCTGTAGACCTCAGGGTCAACCCCATTAGTCTTGACAGTGTCACAGATTTGCAAGAATTCAGCTAAAAACTTATGAGGATCTTCCAATGGAAGTCCATGGAACTTGCAATTCTGTTGCATTAGAGAAACTAATTGAGGCTTAAGCTCAAAGTTGTTTGCTCCAATGGCAGGGATAGAGATGCTTCTCCCATAAAAGTCGGGAGTAGGTGCAGTAAAGTCACCCAGCACCTTCCTTGCATTGTTGGCATTGTTGTTGTTTTCGGCTGCCATGGGTTCTTCTTCTTTGAAGAGTTCTGTTAGGTCCTCTACAGAGAGTTGTGCCTTAGCTTCTCTTAGCTTTCGTTTCAAGGTCCTTTCAGGTTCAGGATCAGCCTCAACAAGAATGCCTTTGTCTTTGTTCCTGCTCATATGAAAGAGAAGAGAACAAGAAAATGTGGAATCCTCTATGTCACAATATAGAGATTCCTTGAGGTGTCAGAGGAACAGAAAAATAGAAGAAAGAGGTAGAAGAATTCGAACTTAGTGAGATAGAGTTCGAATTGTGCATTGAGGAGGAGTGATACTCCATAAATAGAAGGATGTGAGAAAAGGGGGAGAAAATATTTTTCGAAAATTATTTTAAAAAAATCATTTTGAAAAAGATTTTGAAGAAGATATGATTGAAAACTTTTTTGAAAAAGATGTGATTGAGAAGATATGATTTGAAAAACAATTTAAAAAGATTTGATTTTAAAAATTAATGACTTGCCTAACAAGAAAAGATATGATTCAAACATTAAACCTCTTTCAACAGAAAAGGCAACATACTTGAAATGTTCAATCAAATCATTAATTGTTAGCAAGTATCTTTGAAAAAGGAAAGAAATTGATTTTGAAAAAGATTTGATTGAAAAGATATGATTTGAAAAAGATTTGATTTTGAAAAACTTTGAAAACTTGAAAAAAATCTGAATTAAAAACAGAATCTTCCCTCTTGTGCCATCCTGGCGTTAAACGCCCAGAATGGTGCACATTCTGGCGTTTAACGCCCAATGCTCTACCTTTTTGGGTGTTAAACGCCCAACCAGGCATCCTGGCTGGCGTTTAAACGCCAGTCTGTCCTTCTTCACTGGGCGTTTTGAACGCCCAGCTTTTTCTGTGTAATTCCTCTGCTGCATGTTCTGAATCTTCAGTTCCCTGTACTATTGACTTGAAAATAGAACCAAGATCAAATAAACAATGCATGCAAGACACCAAACTTAAAATTAGACACTAGACTCAAACAAGAAACATAAAATATTTTTGGTTTTTTATGATTTTGTAATTTTTTTGTGCTTTTTTTCGAAAATTAAGTGAAAAAGAAAATAAAGGTATCAAAATTCTTAATGAGAATTCCAGGAATCATGCAATGTTAGTCTAAAGCTTCAGTCTAAAGGAATTAGACATGAATAGCCAAGCTTCAGCAGGACATTGCATTCAAGAGCTAAATTGATGAGAATCAATCAGCTTTGGTGATGATAAGAACATCACCTTGAAACACTAGAATTCATTCTTAAGAACTCTGAAAAATACCTAATCTAAGCAACAAGATGAACTGTCAGTTGTCCATACTCGAAACAATCCCCAGCAACGGCGCCAAAAACTTGATAGCGCGAAATTGTGATCACTTCTTTTCACAACTCAAATAATCCCTAGTAATGGCCCCAAAGACTTGGTGCTCAATACCATGGCATAAACACAACTTCGCACAACTAACCAGCAAGTGCACTGGGTCGTCCAAGTAATAAACCTTACGCGAGTAAGGGTCGATCCCACGGAGATTGTTGGTATGAAGCAAGCTATGGTCACCTTGTAAATCTTAGTCAGGCAGACTCAAATGGTTATGGATGATATATGAATAAAACATAAAGATAAAGATAAAGATACTTATGTATTCCATTGGTGAGAATTTCAGATAAGCGAATGGAGATGCTTTGTCCCTTCCATCTCTCTGCTTTCCTACTGTCTTCATCCAATCCTTCTTACTCCTTTCCATGGCAAGCTTATGCAAGGGTTTCACCGTTGTCAGTGGCTACCTCCCATCCTCTCAGTGGAAATGTTCAACGCACCCTGTCACAGCACGGCTATCTAGCTGTCGGTTCTCGATCATGTCGGAATAGAATCCAGTGATTCTTTTGCGTCTTTGACTAACGCCCCACAATCGCGAGTTTGAAGCACGTCACAGTCATTCAATCATTGAATCATACTCAGAATACCACAGACAAGATTAGACCTTTCGGATTCTCTTGAATGCCGCCATCAGTTCTAGCCTATACCACGAAGACTCTGATCTCACGGAATGGCTGGCTCGGTTGTCAGGCGAGCGCTCGGTTGTCAGGCGATCAACCATGCATCGTGTATCAGGAATCCAAGAGATAAACATTAGAGCCTTGTTGCTTGTAGAACTACAGTGGTTGTCAATCACGCGTTCATTAGTGAGAATGATGATGAGCGTCACATAATCATCACATTCATCAAGTTATTGAGTGCGAATGAATATCTTGGAATAAGAACAAGCTGAATTGAATAGAAGAATAATAGTAATTGCATTAATACTCGAGGTACAGCAGAGCTCCACACCTTAATCTATGGTGTGTAGAAACTCCACCGTTGAAAATACATATGAACAAGGTCTAGGCATGGCCGTGAGGCCAGCCTCCCAATGATCTAAGAACTAGATGTCCAAAGATGATCTAGAGATCTAAAGTGATCAAAAGATGTAAAGATCAAAAGATGTAAAATACAATAGTAAAGGGTCCTATTTATAGGGAACTAGTAGCTTAAGAATTACAAAGATGAGTAAATGACATAAAAATCCACTTCCGGGCCCACTTGGTGTGTGCTTGGGCTGAGCATTGAAGCATTTTCGTGTAGAGACTCTTCTTGGAGTTAAACGCCAGCTTTTGTGCCAGTTTGGGCGTTTAACTCCCACTTTGGTGCCAGTTCCGGCGTTTAACGCTGGGAATTCTGAAGGTGACTTTGAACGCCGGTTTGGGCCATCAAATCTTGGGCAAAGTATGGACTATTATATATTGCTGGAAAGCCCAGGATGTCTACTTTCCAACGCCGTTGAGAGCGTGCCAATGGGGCTTCTGTAGCTCCAGAAAATCCACTTCGAGTGCAGGAAGGTCAGAATCCAACAGCATCTGCAGTCCTTTTCAGTCTCTAAATAAGATTTTTGCTCAGGTCCCTCAATTTCAGCCAGAAAATACCTGAAATCACAGAAAAACACACAAACTCACAGTAAAGTCCAGAAAAGTGAATTTTAATTAAAAACTAATAAAAATATACTAAAAACTATCTAAAACATACTGAAAACATACTAAAAACAATGCCAAAAAGCGTACAAATTATCCGCTCATCAAAAACCGTCAATGACTAAACCCTAATGTCTTCTCCTCTAACCTAGTTAACCACCAATGTCTTGGTCACTTAATTTCGATTAGAGGGTTAAGTTCAATTCTTGTTTATAGCCACAAAAATCTTAATTACCCATATATAAAAGGATTAAATGTCATGTATCCTATTAAGTCCAAGTAATTAGCAATTTAGGAGGAATTTACTTTCAAGCTATTGTTCAGGTGAGATAACTCTTCCTAGAATCACAAGAACGCATATAGAATAAGGGTTATTCTTCCGATCTACCCAGATTCATAAGATGAAGAACGAAAGTAATCCTTGAAACTGAATCAGTACATTAATTAAAATAGAAAAATAATAGTCTTAACCCATAAAAATAAACAGAGATCCTAACCTTAACCGAGGAGGTTTAGTGGCTCATGCTTCAGAGAGAAAACTAGGGTTTGGAATACACTGGCCATAGTCATAAGTCTCACCTTAAGGGAAGCCACCACTCATATCATAAGAAATATCTTGAGCATTAACGACTAAGGCTTGCATTCCACTCAAATGTTGTGTAAGGGCATTGATTTGCTGAGACATAGCCTTGTTCTCGGAAAGAATAGCATCCAAGTTATCCGACTCCATGATTCCCTTCTTTACTGAGGTCCTTTCAGAAGAGTATAAATATTGGCTATTAGCAATTATCTCAATCAACTCGATGGCCTCATCAGGGGTCTTCATGTGAAGTGACCCTCCTGCAGAATTATCCATGGACATCCTGGTGGTCTTAGAAATTCCGTCATAGAATATCTGCAACTGAATCCAGTCTGAAAACATATTAGGAGGACACTTCCAAAGCATCAGTTTGTACCTTTTCTAGGCTTCATAGAGAGACTCTCCCTCTCTCTTCCTGAAGGTTTGAACATCCGTCTTCAGCTTAGTCAACCTCTGAGGAGGAAAGAATTTTGGTTAAAAACCTGTTGACCACCTTATCCCAAGTGTCTAAACTCTCCTTGGACTGAGTATGAAGCCACTGTTTAGCTCGGTCCCTTACAGCAAAGGGGAAGAGAAGTAGCTTGTAGACTTCGGGATTCACTCCATTAGTCTTCACAGTATCACAGACCTATAGAAAAGTAAATATGAACAGGTTGGGATCTTCCAGCGGGAGCCTGTGAAACTAACAATTTTGCTGCACTAAAGAGATCAACTAAGGCTTTAGCTCAAAGTTGTTTATAGCAACAGGAGGTACAATAATGCTATTCCCATAGAAATCTGAGCTAGGAGCAGTATAAGAGCTAAGGGTTCTCCTTGGTTGCCCATTTGCATTCTGATTAACAACATTTGCATTAACTGCATTATTATTGTTGTTGTTGAGCTCCATAGTGGACTTTTCAACTTCTTTCTGAGGGTTATCCCTGAGATTTTCAGCAGCTCTATAAGCTCTGGGCTGCTACAAACGTCTTCTTACAGTCCTCTCAATCTCGGGGTCAAAGTCTAAAAGGGGTTCTTTGTCCCTGTTCTTACTCAAAAGTAGACATAAAACAAAGAAAAATGGGATTCTCTATGTCAGAGTGCAGAGAATTTCCAGTGAGGTATCCTGTGTAACAGAAATTAAATGAATGATTAACACTAAAATTTTGAAAATTAATGAAGAAAAATCACCCCCAAAAATCAAAAATAATGAGAGGATAAATTAGGAAAAATAAAATAAGATTACTAAGGGGACATTAAACTTAAATTCATAAATTATAAAATTTTTTAACTAAAATAAAACCAAGATTTTGAAAATTTAAAGAGCAAATCCAAATAAAAACTAAACTAAAAACGCCTAATCTAAGAAATCAGACAACGGTTAGTTGTCAATCACAGTAAAAAACTTGGTGCGGATTTCACATGTCCACAACTGAACCGGCAAGTAATACCTCAAGTGAGTGGGGGTCAATCCCATGAGGATTGATGGATTGAGAAACAATGGTCGAATGAATCATTTAGTTAGGCAAGCAGAAAGTGGTGTTTTGGGGTTTAAAAGCATTAAACAATGATTCAGCAAGTAGGAAAGCAAATAGTATGACTGGTGTGAAATATATGGGAGAAGGCAGTCAAGGTATCGAAGATATTTGTTCTTCTGGATTGAGTTTTCTTACCAACTAATTTAATCATGCAAGATTATATTTCATGGCAAACCGTCAATGACTAAACCCTAATGTCTTAGTAATTTAGTCTCGTCTAACCTAGTTAACTGCCGATGTCTTGGTTACTTAATTTTAATTAGAGGGTTAAGTTCAATTTTAGTTTATAGCCACAAAAACCCTAATTACCCAGATATAAAAGGATTATATGTCACGTATCCCGTTAAGTCCAAGTAATTAGCAATTTAGGAGGAATTTATTTTCAAGTTGTTGTTCAAGTGAGATAACTCTTTCAAGAATCACAAGAATGCATATAGAATAAGGGTTATTCTTCCGATCTACCCAGATTCATAAGATGAAGAACGAAAGTAATAATTGAAACTGAATCAATACATTAATTAAAATGGAAAAATAATAGTCTTAATCTATAGAAATAAACAGAGCTCCTAACCTTAATCGAGGAGGTTTAGTGGCTCATGCTTCATAGAGAAAACTAGGGTTTAGAAAAATGTGAATGTGCGGAAGTGAGAAGATCACCCTTGATACAAATTTGATAAATCAATATCCACCGGCAAGTGCACCGGGTCATAATTAAGTAATAACTCACTAAGAGTGAGGTCAATCCTATGAGGATTGAGAGATTAATTAACTTCAATCAATTGGTCATTCTAGTTAAACAATCAAATTAATATGGTTTAAGTGATCATTAAAGATATTGATAGTAAAATAAATGACTAGAATGTAAATAGCAAGGAATAAAATGACTAAAAATAAAGATTAGAAAAGTAAATAGCTAGAAACTTAAAGTGCAGAAACTTAAATTGCTTAAATGTAAATATGGGAAGAGTAAATACAAGGTAATTAAATGGTGGACATGTAAAGGAATTAAGAACAATGAACATTAAAGAGAATAGTTAATTAGGAAGGAAAGTTGTAGCAAGCAATCAGGAAGGAAGTTAAAAGGAGGTAGGAAAATGCTTATGAATTAAAATCATTAGGGATTAGAGATGCTAGATCTTCCCGAATCAATGAACTTCTCTTTTCTCTTGTTCATGCAATGTTAGATCTCTGGTGGATTATAAGTAACTGGGTTTCATTTTCTTGGTAACTCAATTTCTCTAGACATGATCAAATGCCAATTCCTTGATCCAATGCTCATGAAAAGAGGTAAAGCTTGAATTCTAATCCCAAGCCACACAAATCCTAAGATCTCAATTTCGGAGTGATTAAATGTCACATATCAAGCTCTGAATCAAAATCAAATTCATTGTGAGAAGAAAGTTTCAAATTGAATTACTATGATCCCTTTTCCAAGACTCACATAGAATTTTAATAGATCCAATTTCTCTTCCGATTAAATTGGATCTTTGAAGATCGGAAACTCTCTCTTAGATAAACAAAGATCGAATCAAGAAGAGAAGAAGATGAACATTAATTTATTTCAATTCAGCAGAGCTCCTTCCCTTAATGAATGAGGGGTTTAATGACTCATTGCTCTGTTACACAAAAGCTAAAACTGGAAAAAGTCAGAACTCAAAAATAAACTAAAAGTGAAGTACAAGCAAAAGCAAAAAGTGAAGTAAGGTAAAGCTTCCGAAAGTCCCCTTTTCAGTTCTAACCCTCCCCCATTTATACTATTTCTCTACTCTTTAAGTGCCTTCGAAATCTGCTTCGAGAATGGGCTTTGTTGGGCTTTGGACGATAAGCACTTCTTCTCAGGCTTGGGCGTTATTTGCCCTTAACGCTCCCTTTTGCTGGCTTTGCCAACGCTCAGGACTTCATTCCTAGCGTTGGTTGGATTGGGACCCTTGAAGTGGGCGTTATTGCTTGTACACCCGTGTGTACGCATGTTCACTCATGCGTACACACAGTTGCAAAAACTCCCACTGACGTGGCAGAAATTGGCGGGTTAAGAAATTATTAATAAAAATGCGTTGCAAGTACAGTCCTTAACCAACCGAAAATTCGCTTATCAATTTAGAAGGGTTGTCACAAAATTTAAATTAAAATACTGGGAGTATAAGTCCCAGGTCGTCTCCCAACGAGTTGCAGAGAGATGTGCTATTTTATCAATCAAATGTTTTCAAAAATGGTTGAGTTGAATAACAGGAAACTAAAATAGAGAATTTAATTAATTCTAAATAAAAGCCTTGACTAGAAGTAGATTAGTTGGAAGCCCTATTCTTGTTGAAGTACTCTTAAGATTAATTAATAATTGAAGATTGCTCTGTTTAGTTACCCTTTACTAGGTAAGGGAGAGTCAAACAAGTTGGATTGCTATTTCTATTCACAAGTCCCAATCCGCTCATTGAAAAGGATTTGTGTCAGTGACTAGAGGGCATTCCAACAATGAGCCCAATTACAATTTCTCCTTTAAGTACCCCAACTCAAGGGTTCCTTTCAATCAACTCCCCATCAAGTAAGGGAACTACTAGCTCATTGTGAACATAGAACTCATAACATAGGAAAGAGAATTAAAAAGAGACATGATAAATAATAAAGAAAAGGATTAATTAAAAATAAAAATAATCTATATTAATAACTTGCAAAAATAAGCCAATGTCAATTCTAGGGGGATTAAGAACATGGAAGAATAAGTAAAAAGCAAATAGCAAATTATAATGACTAGTACCGAAGGTGGCCTCTTCTCAAAAGCTAAAAAGCAAAGTCTTCCAAAAATCCTAATTATAAATGTCAAGTGATTGAAAAAACCTAGGGGAGGAGTAAATCCAGCTCTAAAACTAAAAATTGTGTAGAATGAATTGTGTCCCTCGTTTCTGCATGTTTCTTGACTCTAATCTGTAATTTCGGGCCGAAAACTGAGTTGAAATCCAGCCCAGAAACTCTGCCAGTGACTTCTGAAATTCTGCAGATCGCGCACGTCACGCGGACGTGTCATTCACGCGAACGCGTCATTCGGCGTTTTGCTTTCCCATGCGGGCGTGTCGTCCATACCTCCGCGTCGCTTCTGCTTTTCCAATTCGTGCGTCCGCGTCACTCATGCGGGCGCGTCACTGCGAATTCCTCTCTTCCGCGCGGTCGCGTCGCTGACGCGTACGCGTCACTTTTCGCTGGTCATCTCCTCAATTGCTTGTATTCCTTCCATTTTTGCAAGCTTCCTTCCCAATCTCTCACTCATTCATGCCCTATAAAGCCTGAAACACTTAACACATAGATCACGACATCGAATGGAATAAAGGGGTATTAAAATACCTACTTAAAGGTCTCCAGGAAGTAAGCTTTCAATCATGTAATAATTTTAGGAAAAAAATATAAATGCATGCTAATTATATGAATAAGTGGGTAAAGACCATGATAAAACCACACAATTAAACACATTGTAAACCATAAAATAGTGGTTTATCAACCTCCCCACACTTAAACATTAGCATGTCCTCATGCTTAGTTGAAGGAGATAGAATAAATGAGTAGGAACATGTAAAACTCATGCAATGCAATGCAACCTATACATGTGAATGCAACTATATGATTCTTGTCCACTTGATCAAGAATAAATAATCTCTTCAAACAATGACGAACCAAGTTTCACTAATTCAATTCTCATTTAGTAAGAACAGATAAAAATGCAAGAAGTTAGCTCATGAAAGCGGGGAACATAAAATTTCAAGCATTGAACCCTCACTGATGATGTATGTATCTTCTACTCTCTCCAGTGTATAGGGTAATCACTCTATCCTTCTCTAATCATGCTCCCTAAATTTTGTTCGTCTCTTAACTAATCAACAACATTTAATATGCCAATGCAACATCATGAGGTCTTTTCAGGGTTGTAATGGGGCCAAGGTAAGGGTAAGGATACATATATGGTTAAGTGAGCTTATAAATTGAATCTTTAATTAACTCAAACTCTAACATAACCTATGTACTTTATATAACTATGGAGTTCGTACCTAGCTACCCAGAATTCTCTTTCACATTCCATACTCATGTATCAACTATTTATTTTGATTTTATCCTACATACATTGACCTTTGAATTCTTAACTCAACATTGGGGCAAATTTTGTCCCCTTAAATTTTTTTTTATCAATGCATATGGATTTTTGATTTTCATAGTTTCACATGAGTCGGTGTCCAAATTCCTATTATATTATCATGACATATCCCTTTATTATCTTTTGTTCCCACAATTTCCCATACTTAATTAGCACACACAATTTTATCTTAAGCTAACCAAAGATTCAAATTGGGGTATATAATTATTTTTCCGCTTAAGGCTAGTAATATGGTAAATTATAGAACAAATGGGATTTAAAGGCTTAAAGTGGCTAACAAAGGTAATTGAAAGGGTAGGCTTAATTTGGATAAGTGAACTAAACAATTAATGGCCTCAATCATATGCAGCATATAAATATATTAAACATTAGACATATAAGATGGAACAAAATATAGGTTACAATCATAGAGAAGTAAACACACAAGAATAAAACAAATATGGTTAAATAATGTAACCATGCATAAAGGCTCAATTCTCACAGGTTATGTGTTCTTTAGCTTTAAAAATCATGTTCCAAATACAACTTCAAGCAATTTTAACATAAGAGTTTTAATTAAAATTAGTGAAATTTTGTTCCAAAGATAGAGTTTTAGAAGAAACATATTGTCTTTTCAATCAAGTAGAACATGCATGCAACTAATCTATTACTATGTAATTTATCATATTCTAAAATAAAGAAAAACTAACTAAATATCCTAATTTATTGGTGTTTAGTGAAGAAAAATTACCTCCGGCAGTCAGGTATTGACCGACCTCCCCACATTTAAGGATTGGCACCGTCCTCGGTGCCATCTGTTAGGAACAGCGGTGGGCTGGTGGCAGTGTCTCCACAGTCGGGACCATTGTGGCTCCCTGTGCTGGTGAAAGAAGTGGAGTTCGGAGTGCCTAGATCGTCATCGGGTCGGTGATTGCCTGTAAGTAGCTCCTTGAGGTGTTTGAAACGACGGTGGTTGCGGTGCTCTCGGGGCTTTGCTTTATTTTCTTGTTGCTCTCTTCGTTCTCTTCCTTGTGGTGGGTTTAGGGGTAGCTTTCTCTTTGCCTTTCTTAGTGGCCATTCTGAAAAAGGAAAGAGAAAGTAAGTTAAACCCAAAGAGATAAAGCAAGGAAGGGGATTGAGTGAGTGATAATCAGTGCATGGTAAAGATGAATGAAATAAACACATGGTCATGACAACATGTGAAAGGATCACTAAAGGGAATAGAACAAGTGCATGATAGGGTAAGTAGATGCAGGATGATTATTGGCATGCCGGCAAGGGCATGAGTAGCATAGATCAAGCATCACTTCGTAACAAACTATCATGTTTGTATTGGCAATTAAATGCAATTAATAAAATAATAAAGGGAATTTGTGAAAAACATGCATTGAATAGTAGAATAGGATAATGTAGAAAAGTGCATAATGCCATAACGGGCTTTTTCACAAACACATAGCATGCATGGTAAATAATCCAATGAAAATAATAAATTAAACATGCAAGCAACCCCTTTAAAAATATAATTGCCAAATAATTAAGAAACAATCCACAATGACCAAATAAGTTTCCAACACCAATAAAAAGGAAAAAGAAAAAGAAAACATATGCAATGAAAGTAAAAAGAAAGAGAAAGGAAGAAGAAAACATAAATAAAGAAGAAGAATAGAAAAGTAAAGAGGGAAGAAGAAAAGAAAAACCTTGATAATGGTGGTGAGAGAGAGAGAGAGAAAGAGTAGAAGGTGAGAATGAGGGAAGAAGGAAGAAGGGGGGAGAAAGAAAGGGAGGAAAAAGAAAAAGTAGGATTGGGGGAAGAGAAAGATAAGATATTTGGAAATTTAGGATAAGTTGTGCGGCGCAAGCGACGCGGACGCGTGAGTGACGCGTTCGCGCGAATGCGCATTAATTGAATCGACGCGGACGCGTCGGTCACGCGGACGTGTGACACATGTTATGCTACTAGCACGAGGGCAGCCTCGCGCTCGCACAACTCTCTGTTCGAATTTTTATTTTTGCCAAATATTGGGCGACGCGAACGCGTGGGTCATGCGCTCGCGTGAGTGGCCAGTAGAGCGATATGACACGGACGCGCAAGCCATGCGTCCGCGTGGAAAGAATTTGTGCGTTCAGCACTGATCCAGCACCACTGTAGCACAACTTTCGGTCGTGCACCCATGTTACGTCGAATTTCAGGGCACGCGGCCGCGTGAGTGACGCGGACGCGTGGGAGGCCAGTTTTCACACTTGACACGGACGCGTCAACGACGCGGTCGTGTGGGATAATTTGTGCCAAAGGCACGTCTCCAGCCACGCTCTCGCGTGACTCTCTGTTCAATTCCCCTTTCTTCAAAACGCACTAGTGACGCGGACGCGTCAACGACGCTGTCACATCGCGTGCGTGCTTTTTTTTGTTTTTTTTGTTTTTTTGTTTTTTAGCATGTAAATGCAGATGCATGAAATGTACTAAGAAAGAGAAAAGTTATTGAATGTGAAAATAAAAGAAAAGAAAGGAACGATCATACCATGGTGGGTTGTTTCCCACCTAGCACTTTGCTTTAACGTTCGTAAGTTGGACGCTCTACTAGCTCAATCTTTGGCTATGTGGGGATCTTCCAAGAGGAAGATCTCAAGCTCCTTATTTTTCTTCATCTTCTCGCCATGGTACAGCTTTAAGCGATGTCCATTAACCTTGATAAGTTCGGAGCTGGAAGGGTGACTAAGGTGATAAACTCCGTACGGTTCAGCTTTCTCTACTCTGTATGAACCTTCCCATCTTGATCGCAACTTGCCTGGCATGAGCCTCAGTCAAGATTTGTAAAGGAGGACTAAGTCTCCAAGTTGGAATTCTTTCCTCTTGATGTGATGATCATGTATAGCCTTCATCTTCTCCTTGTATAGTCTTGAGTTCTCATAAGCCTCTAGGCGAAGGCTTTCCAGTTCTAGTAGTTGTAACTTCCGTTCAGCTCCGGCTCTCTCGGTACCCATGTTGCACTCCTTTACTGCCCAAAAATCTTTGTGCTCTATTTCAACTGGAAGATGACAAGCTTTTCCATAAACCAAGCAGAAAGGGCTCATCCCAATGGGTGTCTTGTACGCTGTTCTGTATGCCCAGAGTGCATCCTGTAGCCTGGTGCTCCAGTCTCTTCTATGAGGTTTGACTATCTTTTGCAAGATACGTTTTATCTCTTTATTTGATACCTCGGCTTGCCCATTAGTCTGAGGGTGGTAGGCAGTCGCAACTTTATGAATGATCCCATGCTTCTTCAGTAATCCTGTTAGTCTCCTGTTACAAAAATGGGTGCCTTGATCGCTCACGATTGCTCGTGGTGATCCAAAGCGACAAGTAATGTGGTTTCTAACAAAGGAAACAACAGTGTTAGCATCATCAGTACGGGTAGGAATTGCTTCCACCCATTTAGAAAACATAATCTACAGCTAACAGTATATAGAGGTGGCCATTAGTATTTGGAAATGGACCCATGAAGTCAATGCCCCAAACATAAAAAATTTCACAGAAAAGCATAATTTGTTGAGGCATTTCATCCCTCTGGGATATATTACCAAACTTTTGGCATGGGGGACAAGATTTATAAAATTCAGCAGCGTCTTTAAAAAGGGTGGGCCACCAGAATTCACAGTCTAAGATTTTTCTAGCTGTTCTTTGAGGGCCAAAATGTCCTCCACTCTCAGATGAGTGACATGCCTCTAAAATGGACTAGAATTTTGATTAAGGCATACACCTTCTAATGACCTGGTCAGCGCCACATCTCCACAAATATGGGTCATCCCATATATAATATTTAGACTCGCTTTTCAGCTTGTCTCTTTGGTGCTTAGTAAAGTGTGGAGGGAAAGTGCGGCTAACTAGATAATTAGCTACAGGTGCATACCAAGGGATTACCTCAGATACTGCTTGTAAGTTATCAAATGGAAAATTATCAGCTATAGGACTGGAGTCATCCTTAATGTGTTCAAGGTGACTCAAGTGGTCTGCCACTAGATTCTGGGTACCACTCCTATCCTTTATTTCTAAATCAAATTCTTGTAGTAACAGTATCCAACGTATAAGCCTTGGTTTGGATTCCTTTTTAGCTAATAAATACTTTAGAGCTGCGTGGTCTGAATACACTACTACCTTAGTACCAAGTAAATAGGCTTGGAATTTATCCAGAGCAAAAACAATAGCAAGAAGCTCTTTTTCAGTAGTAGTGTAGTTAGACTGAGTGACGTCTAAAGTTTTAGACGCATAAGCAATAACAAAAGGGTCCTTACCTTCACGCTGAGCCAATGCTGCTCCTACTGCATGGTTGGAAGCATCGTACATGATTTCGAATGGCTGGCTCCAGTTTGGTCCTCTCACAATTGGAGCTTGAGTCAGGGCGGTTTTCAGCTTATCAAATGCTTGTTTGCAATCCTCACTGAACTCGAACTCAATATCCTTCTGTAGTAACTTGGATAGGGGAAGTGCTACCTTACTAAAGTCCTTAATGAATCTTCGGTAAAAACCTGCATGTCCAAGGAACGAACGGACTTCCCTCACATAAGAGGGGTAAGGTAAACTAGAAATAACATCCACTTTTGCTGGATCTACAGAAATACCAGTATTAGATACAATATGTCCCAGTACGATTCCTTGTTTAACCATAAAATGACATTTTTCAAAATTCAATACAAGGTTTGTACTAACACATCTATCTAATACTCTAGATAAACTATCCAAACAAAGGTTAAAAGAATCACCATAAACGCTAAAATCATCCATAAAAACTTCCATACAGTCCTCAATAAGGTCAGAGAAAAGACTCATCATGCACCTTTGGAAAGTAGCTGGTGCATTGCACAAGCTAAAGGGCATTCTCTTGTAAGCATAGGTCCCAAAAGGACAGGTAAAAGTAGTCTTTTCTTGATCCTCAGGAGCTATATGAATCTGGAAATATCCTGTATAACCATCTAAAAAGAAATAATGTGATTTACCTGACAGGCGATCCTGCATTTGATCAATGAATGGAAGAGGATAATGATCCTTACGAGTGGCTTGATTGAGATGCCTGTAATCAATGCAGACCCTCCAGGCGTCCTGAACTCTGGTAGCTATGAGCTCTCCATGCTCATTCTTTACTGTAGTGACTCCCGACTTCTTGGGCACCAGTTGTACTGGGCTCACCCATTCACTGTCTGAAATGGGGTAGATAATATTTGCCTCTAGTAGTCTGGTCACTTCCTTCTTGACAACCTCTAAGATAGTGGGGTTTAGTCTTCTCTGGGGTTGACAAACGGGTCTTGCTCCTTCTTCTAAAAAGATTCTGTGCTCACAGACTTGAGGATTGATGCCTACTATGTCTGGTAAACTCCACCCAATTGCTTTCTTGTGCTTCCTCAGCACACTAAGTAACTGCTCTTCCTGTTCAGGAGTGAGGTCCTGTGCAATGATAACTGGAAACTTCTGTTTGTCCTCGAGGTAAGCATATTTGAGGTGTGGAGGGAGAGTTTCAATTCTGACTTCTGTTCATGGTCAGACTTTGAATTATCTGGAGCTGGTGGCAGTGGTGGAGTACTTTCATTATCCTCTGAGAATGTCCCCACACTTGGACCTTGTCCAATGTACTTCTCTTCAAACTCCTCTAGGTGAACTTCAGCTACGATTTCATCTATGATGTCACACCGGAGGATAGAGTGATCTTCTGGAGGGTACTTCATAACTCCATTCAGATTGAAGCTTACTACTCGGCCGTCTATTTCAAAAGAGTATGTTCCTGAAAAAGCATCTAATTTGAACTTCGAGGTCTTCAAGAAAGGTCTTCCGAGTAGGATTGATGATGGCTTCTCTGAGTCATGTTGGGGCATCTCCAGGATGTAAAAATCAATGGAAAAAGTGAGACCTTTAATGCCCACTAATACATCTTCAGCAACTCCAGCCACTGTAATAATACTTTTATCTGCTAACACAAAATGAGCTGCCGACCTTTTTAAGGGAGGGAGCCTCAAAACATCATATACAGATAAAGGCATTATACTAACACATGCTCCTAAATCACACATGCAGTCAAAAAATATCACACCTCCAATGGTATAGTTAACCATGCATGGACCTGGATCACTACATTTTTCAAGTATATTTCCCATTAAAGCATATATAGAACTTCCTAAAGGAATAGTTTCCAATTCATTAATTTTGTCTTTATGTATGCACAAATCTTTTAGAAACTTTGCATATTTAGGTATGGTCGGCGAAATTGTGAACAATACTTTTCACAACTCTCATAATCCCTGGTCATGAACTCCAAAAACTTGGTGGTTCAATTCCATGGCATTACACAACTTCGCACAACTAACCAGCAAGTGCACTGGGTCGTCCAAGTAATACCTTACGTGAGTAAGGGTCGATCCCACGGAGATTGTTAGCATTGAAGCAAGCTATGGTCATCTTGTAAATCTTAGTCAGGCAGACTCAAATGTATATGATGATGAACGAAAATAACATAGAAGATAAAGATAGTGATACTTATGTATATCATTGGTGTAAGAGCTTCAGACAAGCGTATGAAGATGCCTTCCCTTCCGTCTCTCTGCTTTCCTACTGCCTTCATCCAATCCTTCTTACTCCTTTCCATGGCAAGCTCGTATAGGGTCTCACTGTTGTCAGCAGCTACCTCCCATCCGCGCAGTGAAAGCTAATGCACACACTCTGTCACAGTGCTGCCAATCACCGGTTTGGTTCCCTCCCCTACCGGAATAACTCTTTTGCATTGTCACCAACGCCCAGTAGGTTACAGGTTTGAAGCACGTCACAGTCATTCAATCATTGAATCCTACTCAGAATACCACAGACAAGGTTAGACCTTCCGGATTCTCTTGAATGCTGCCATCAGTTCTTGCCTATACCACGAAGACTCTGATCTCACGGAATGGCTGGCTCGTTTGTCAGGCGAGCACTCGGTTGTCAGGCGATCAACCATGCATCGTGCAATCAGGAATCCAAGAGATATTCACTAAAGCCTCGAATGCTTGTAGAACAAGAATGGTTGTCAGTCACCTTGTTCATAGGTTGAAGAACGAGTGATATCTTAGATAAAGAACAAGCGGAATTGAATGGAAGAACAATAGTAATTGCATTAATACTCGAGGTACAGCAGAGCTCCACACCCTTAATCTATGGTGTGTAGAAACTCCACCGTTGAAAATACATAAGAACAGGGTCTAGGCATGGCCGAATGGCCAGCCTCCCAGAGGTCTAAGATAGCATAAAAGTGAAGATAGCTACCAAAGTCCACTAATACAATAGTAAAAGGTCCTATTAATAGTAAACTAGTAACCTAAGGTGTACAGAAATGAGTAAATGACATAAAAATCCACTTCCGGGCCCACTTGGTGTGTGCTTGGGCTGAGCAATCAAGGAAATTCGTGTAGAGACCTTTTCTGGAGTTAAACGCCAGCTCCCATGCCAGTTTGGGCGTTTAACTCCAACTTTTATTCCTGTTCCGGCGTTTAACGCTGGAATTCCTGAGGCCGGATTGCTTCGCGGGTTTGGGCCATCAAATCTTGGACAAAGTATGGACTATTATATATTGCTGGAAAGCCCTGGATGTCTACTTTCCAACACCGTTGAGAGCGCGCCAATTGGGCTTCTGTAGCTCCAGAAAATCCACTTCGAGTGCAGGGAGGTCAGAATCCAACAGCATCTGCAGTCCTTTTTGGTCTCTGAATCAGATTTTTGCTCAGGTCCCTCAATTTCAGCCAGAAAATACCTGAAATCACAGAAAAACACACAAACTCATAGTAAAGTCCAGAAAAGTGAATTTTAAATAAAAACTAATAAAAATGTACTAAAATCTAACTAAAAGATATCAAAAACATACTAAAAACAATGCCAAAAAGTATACAAATTATCCGCTCATCACAACACCAAACTTAAATTGTTGCTTGTCCTCAAGCAACTGAAAATCAAATAAGATCAAAAGAAGAGAATATGCAATGAATTCCAAAAACATCTGTGAAGATCAGTATTAATTAGATGAGCGGGGCTTTTAACCTTCTGTCTCTGAACAGTTTTGGCATCTCAATCTATCCCTTGAAATTCAGAATGGTTGGCTTCTTTAGGAACTCAGAGTCCAGATAGTGTTAATGATTCTCCTAGTAAAGTATGATGATTCTTGAACATAGCTATTTATTGAGTCTTGGCTGTGGCCCAAAGCACTCTGTCTTCCAGTATTACCACCGGATACATACATGCCACAGACACATAATTGGGTGAACCTTTTCAGATTGTGACTCAGCTTTGCTAAAGTCCCCAATTAGAGGTGTCCAGGGTTCTTAAGCACACTCTTATTTGCCTTGGATCACAACTTTATTTCTTTTCTTTTTCTTTCTTTTCTTTCTTTTTTTTTTCGATTTTTTTTTTTTCGGTTTTTTTTTCTCTTTTTTTTTTTTTTTTTTTGAATAGCTTTTTCTTGCTTCAAGAATCATTTTATTGATTTTTCAGATCCTCAGTAACATGTCTCCTTTTTCATCATTCTTTCAAGAGCCAACATTCATGAACCACAAATTCAAGATACATATGCACTGTTTACACATACATTCAGAGAACAAAAATATTGCCACCACATCAAAATAATTAAACTATTATAAAATTCAAAATTCATGCAATTCTTCCTTTTTCAATTAAGCACATTTTTATTCAAGAAAGGTGATGGATTCATAGGACATTCATAACTTTAAGGCATAGACACTAAGACACTAATGATCATAAGACACAAACATGGATAACATAAAGCATAAAATTCGAAAAACAGAAGAATAAATAACAAGGAAATCAAGGAATGGGTCCACCTCAGTGATGGCGGCTCTTCCTTGCTTTTGAAGGTCCTATGGAGTGCTTGAGCTCCTCAATGTCTCTTCCTTGCCTTTGTTGCTCCTCCCTCATGATTCTTTGATCTTCTCTAATCTCATGAAGGATGATGGAGTGTTCTTGGTGCTCCACCCTTAGTTGTCCCATGTTGGAACTTAATTCTCCTAGGGAGGTGTTTAGTTGCTCCCAATAGTTTTGTGGAGGAAAGTTCATCCCTTGAGGAATCTCAGGGATTTCTTGATGAGAGGGGTCTCTTGTGTATTCCATCCTTTTCTTGGTGATGGGCTTGTCCTCATCAATGGGGATATCTCCTTCTATGTCAACTCCAACTGAATAACAGAGGTGACAAATGAGGTGAAGAAAGGCTAACCTTGCCACAGTGGAGGTCTTGTCTGCCACTTTATAGAGTTCTTGAGCTATAACCTCATGAACCTCTATTTCCTCTCCAATCATGATACTATGGATCATGATGGCCCGGTCTATGGTAACTTCGGACCGGTTGCTAGTGGGAATGATTGAGCGTTGTATGAACTCTAACCATCCTCTAGCCACGGGCTTGAGGTCATGCCTTCTCAATTGGACCGGCTTTCCTCTTGAATCTTGCTTCCATTGTGCGCCCTCTTCACATATGACTGTGAGGACTTGGTCCAACCTTTGATCAAAGTTGACCCTTCTAGTGAAAGGATGCTCATCTCCTTGCATCATAGGCAAGTTGAACGCCACCCTCACACTCTCCGGACTAAAATCCAAGTATTTCCCCCGAACCATAGTAAGATAATTCTTTGGATTCGGGTTCACACTTTGGTCATGGTTCTTTGTGATCCATGCATTGGCATAGAACTCTTGAACCATCAAGATTCCAACTTGTTGAATGGGGTTGGTGAGAACTTCCCAACCTCTTCTTTGGATCTCATGGCGGATCTCCGGATATTCACCCTTTTTGAGTAAAAAGGGGACTTCGGGGATCACCTTCTTCAAGGCCACAACTTCATAGAAGTGGTCTTGATGCACCTTTGAGAGGAATCTATCCATCTCCCATGACTCGGAGGTGGAAGCTTTTGCTTTCCCTTTCCTCTTTTTAGAGGTTTCTCCGGCCTTTGGTGCCATAATGGTTATGGAAAAACGAAAAAGCAACGCTTTTACCACACCAAACTTAAAATGTTTGCTCGTCCTCGAGCAAAAGAAGAAAGAAAGGAGTAGAAGAAGAAGAAATGAGGAAGAGGGGGAGGGTAGTGTGTTCGGCCAAAGGGGGAAGAAGTGGTCTTTAGGTTGTGTGAAAATGAAGGGTTGAAGAAGGGTATTTATAGGAGAGAGGGGGGTAAAGGTTCGGCCATTTGAGGGTGGGTTTGGGAGGGAAAGTGGTTTGAATTTGAAGGGTGAGGTTGGTGGGGTTTTATGAAGGATGGATGTGAGTGGTGAAGAGAAAGATGGGATTTGATAGGTGAGGGGTTTTTGGGGAAGAGGTGTTGAGGTGATTGGTGAATGGGGGAAGAAGAGAGAGAGTGATGGTAGGGTCCTGTGGGGTCCACAGATCCTGTAGTGTCAAGGAAAAGTCATCCTTGCACCAAATGGCATCAAAATCCACGTTTTGACCCATTTCTGGCGTTAAACGCCGGGCTGGTGCCCATTCCTGGCGTTTAACGCCAGGTTGTTGCCCTTTACTGGCGTTTAACGCCAGTCTGGTGCCCTTTTCTGGCGTTAAACGCCCAGAAAGGTGCCAGACTGGGCGTTAAACGCCCAACTGCTAGGCTGACTGGCGTTTGAACGCCAGCAGCATCTTCCTCCAGGGTGTGCTGTTTTTCTTCCTGTTTTTCATTTTGTTTTTGCTTTTTTCATTGTTTTTGTGACTTCTTATGATCATCAACCTACAAAAAAGATAAAATAACAAAAGAAAATAATTAATTATAAAACATTGGGTTGCCTCCCAACAAGCGCTTCTTTAGTGTCATTAGCTTGACAGAGGACTCCCATGGAGCCTCGGAAACACTCAGAACCTTGTTGAAACCTCCCAACACCAAACTTAGAGTTTGAATGTGGGGTTTCAACACCAAACTTAGAGTTTGGTTGTGGCCTCCCAATACCAAACTTAGAGTTTGACTGTGGGGGCTCTGTTTGGCTCTGTTTTGAGAGAAGCTCTTCATGCTTCCTCTCCATGATGATAGAGGGATATCCTTGGGCCTTAAACACCATGGATTCTTCATTCACTTGAATGATCAACTCTCCTCTACCAACATCAATCACAGCCTTTGCTGTGGCTAGGAATGGTCTGCCAAGGATGATGGATTCATCCATGCACTTTCCAGTCTCTAGGACTATGAAATCAGTAGGAATGTAATGGTTTTCAACCTTAACCAGAACATCCTCTACAAGTCCATGGGCTTGTTTTCTTGAGTTGTCTGCCATTTCTAGTGAGATTTTTGCAACTTGCACCTCAAAGATCCCTAATTTCTCCATTACAGAGAGGGGCATGAGGTTTACACTTGACCCTAAGTCACACAAGGCCTTCTTGAAGGTCATGGTGCCTATGGTACAAGGTATAGAAAACTTCCCAGGATCCTGCCTCTTTTGAGGCAGTTTCTGCCTAGACAAGTCATCCAGTTCTTTGGTGAGCAAGGGAGGTTCATCCTCCCAAGTCTCATTTCCAAATAACTTGTCATTTAGCTTCATGATTGCTCCAAGGTATTTAGCAACTTGCTCTTCAGTGACATACTCATCCTCTTCAGAGGAAGAATACTCATCAGAGCTCATGAATGGCAGAAGTAAGTCCAATGGAATCTCTATGGTCTCATTTTGGGCCTCAGATTCCCATTGTTCCTCATTGGGGAACTCATTGGAGGTTAGTGCACGCCCACTGAGGTCTTCCTCAGTGGCGTCCTCCTCCTCTCTTTCCTCCCAGAATTCGGCCATGTTTATGGCTTTGCACTCTCCTTTTGGATTTTCTTCAGTGTTACTTGGGAGAGTGCTTGGAGGAAGTTCAGTAATTTTCTTGCTCAGCTGACCCACTTGTCCTTCCAAATTCCTAATGGAAGATCTAGTTTCAGTCATGAAACTTTGAGTGGTTTTGATCAGATCAGAGATCATGGTTGCTAAGTCAGAATTATTCTGCTTAGAGCTCTCTGTCTGTTGCTGAGAAGATGATGGAAAAGGCTTGCCATTGTTAAACCTGTTTCTTCCACCATTGTTATTGAAACCTTGTTGAGGTCTCTCGTGATTCTTCCATGAAAGATTTGGGTGATTTCTCCATGAAGAATTATAGGTGTTACCATAGGGTTCTCCTAGGTAATTTACCTCTTCCATGGAAGGGGTCTCAGGATCATAAGCTTCTTCCTCAGATGAAGCTTCCTTAGTACTGTTTGGTGCATTTTGCATTCCAGACAGACTTTGAGAAATCAAATTGACTTGTTGAGTCAATATTTTATTCTGGGCCAAAATGGCATTCAGAGTGTCAATCTCAAGAACTCCTTTCTTCTGACTAGTCCCATTGTTCACAGGATTTCTTTCAGAAGTGTACATGAATTGGTTATTTGCAACCATTTCAATCAGTTCTTGAGCTTCAGTAGGCGTCTTCTTCAGATGAAGAGATCCTCCTGCAGAGCTATCCAAGGACATCTTAGATAGTTCAGAGAGACCATCATAGAAAATACCTATGATGCTCCATTCAGAAAGCATGTCAGAAGGACATTTTCTGATTAATTGTTTGTATCTTTCCCAAGCTTCATAGAGGGATTCTCCATCCTTCTGTCTGAAGGTTTGGACTTCCACTCTAAGCTTACTCCATCTTTGTGGTGGAAAGAACTTTGCCAAGAAGGCATTGACTAGCTTTTCCCAAGAGTCCAGGCTTTCTTTAGGTTGAGAATCCAACCATATTCTAGCTCTGTCTCTTACAGCAAAAGGGAATAGCATCAGTCTATAGACTTCAGGGTCAACCCCATTAGTCTTGACTGTGTCACAGATTTGCAAGAATTCAGCTAAAAACTGATGAGGATCTTCCATTGGAAGTCCATGGAACTTGCAATTCTGTTGCATTAGAGAAACTAATTGAGGCTTAAGCTCAAAGTTGTTTGCTCCAATGGCAGGGATAGAGATGCTTCTCCCATAAAAATCAGGAGTAGGTGCAGTAAAGTCACCCAGCACCTTCCTTGCATTGTTTGCATTGTTGTTGTTTTCTGCTGCCATGTTTTCTTCCTTGAAGAATTCGGTCAGGTCCTCTAAAGAGAGTTGTGCTTTGGCTTCTCTTAGCTTTCTCTTCAAAGTCCTTTCAGGTTCAGGATCAGCTTCAACAAGAATGCCTTTGTCCTTGCTCCTGCTCATATGAAAGAGAAGGGAACAAGAAAATGTGGAATCCTCTATGTCACAGTATAGAGATTCCTTTAAGTGTCAGAGGAAAAGAGAAATAGAAAGAAGAAGGAGAAGATAAATTCGAACTTTAGTTAGATAAGGTTCGAATTGTGCATTGAGAAGGAGTGGCACTCCATAAATAGAAGGATGTGGGAAGGAGGGAAGAAGATTTTCGAAATTTAATTAAAATACTTTGAAAACATTTTTGAAAAACATCAATTGATTTTCGAAAATCAAAGTGGAAAAGAAACCAGGTGATTTTTGAAAAAGATTTTGAAATTAGAAATTAAAAAGATTTGATTGAAAACTGTTTTGAAAAAGATGTGGTTAAAAAGATTTAATTGAAAAGTTATGAGTTTAAAAAAGATGTGATTGAGAAGATATGATTTGAAAACATTTTTAAAAGATATGATTTGAAAACCATTTGAAAAGATATGATTTTAAAAAAGAATGACTTGCCTAACAAGAAAAGATATGATTTGAAACATTCAAACCTTTCTCAACAGAAAAGGTAACAATCTTGTGATGTTCAATCAAATCATTAATTGTTAGTAAGTATCTTTTAAAAAGGAAAGAAATTGATTTTGAAAACATTTGATTGAAAAGATTTGATTTGAAAAAGATTTGATTTTGAAAAACTAAAAAAAAAAAAAAAATTTGATTTTGAAAACAAAATCTTCCCCCTGCACCATCCTGGCGTTAAACGCCCAGAATGGTATACATTCTGGCGTTTAACGCCCAAAATGCACCCTTTTTGGGCGTTAAACGCCCAACCAGGTACCCTGGCTGGCGTTTAAACGCCAGTCTGCCTTCTTCACTGGGCATTTTTGAATGCTCAGCTTTTTCTGTATAATTCCTCTGCAGCATGTTTTGAATCTTCAATTCTTTGTATCATTGACTTGAAAGGACACAAATTAAAAATATTTTTGGATTTTTGATAATCAAAAGGAATCAATTAACAATGCATGCAAGACACCAAACTTAGCAGTTTGTGTACTACTGACACTAACAATATGAAAATGCATATGAGACACACAAAATACTTCAAGTCAATAGAATTCAAAGATCAAAACAAAGAAATATATGCATGGATTCGAAAATTATAACAAAAACATGCATTTGACACCAAACTTAAGATGAGACTCTAGACTCAAACAAGAAATATTTTTGGGATTTTTATGGTTTTGTAATTTTTTTTTTGTATTTTTCGAAAATTAAGTGAAAAAAAGTATCAAAATTCTTAATGAGAATTCCAGGAATCAGTGCAATGCTAGTCTAAGGCTCCGGTCCAGGAATTAGACATGGCTTCACAGCCAGCCAAGCTTTCAAAGAAAGCTTCGGTCCAAAACACTAGACATGACCAAGGTCAGCCAAGCCTTAGCAAATCACTGCTCCAACAGCAAGATTGATACGAAATCAACAAGCTCTTGTGGTGATAAGTTGAAACCTCGGTCCAATCAGATTAGACATGGCTTCTCAGCCAGCCAGATTTCAACAAATCATCATGAAACTCTAGAATTCACCTTCAAGAATTTCGAAAAAAAAATACCTAATCTAAGCAACAAGATGAACCGTCAGTTGTCCAGCCTAAACAATCCCGGGCAATAACACCAAAAATTTGATGTTGTTGCCGGATCTTGGCTCTGATGTTACCAAAAGCTTGCTCAAAACATGAACAATCCCCGGCAACGGCGCCAAAAACTTGGTCGGCGAAATTGTGAACAATACTTTTCACAACTCTCATAATCCCTGGTCATGAACTCCAAAAACTTGGTGGTTCAATTCCATGGCATTACACAACTTCGCACAACTAACCAGCAAGTGCACTGGGTCGTCCAAGTAATACCTTACGTGAGTAAGGGTCGATCCCACGGAGATTGTTAGCATTGAAGCAAGCTATGGTCATCTTGTAAATCTTAGTCAGGCAGACTCAAATGTATATGATGATGAACGAAAATAACATAGAAGATAAAGATAGTGATACTTATGTATATCATTGGTGTAAGAGCTTCAGACAAGCGTATGAAGATGCCTTCCCTTCCGTCTCTCTGCTTTCCTACTGCCTTCATCCAATCCTTCTTACTCCTTTCCATGGCAAGCTCGTATAGGGTCTCACTGTTGTCAGCAGCTACCTCCCATCCGCGCAGTGAAAGCTAATGCACACACTCTGTCACAGTGCTGCCAATCACCGGTTTGGTTCCCTCCCCTACCGGAATAACTCTTTTGCATTGTCACCAACGCCCAGTAGGTTACAGGTTTGAAGCACGTCACAGTCATTCAATCATTGAATCCTACTCAGAATACCACAGACAAGGTTAGACCTTCCGGATTCTCTTGAATGCTGCCATCAGTTCTTGCCTATACCACGAAGACTCTGATCTCACGGAATGGCTGGCTCGTTTGTCAGGCGAGCACTCGGTTGTCAGGCGATCAACCATGCATCGTGCAATCAGGAATCCAAGAGATATTCACTAAAGCCTCGAATGCTTGTAGAACAAGAATGGTTGTCAGTCACCTTGTTCATAGGTTGAAGAACGAGTGATATCTTAGATAAAGAACAAGCGGAATTGAATGGAAGAACAATAGTAATTGCATTAATACTCGAGGTACAGCAGAGCTCCACACCCTTAATCTATGGTGTGTAGAAACTCCACCGTTGAAAATACATAAGAACAGGGTCTAGGCATGGCCGAATGGCCAGCCTCCCAGAGGTCTAAGATAGCATAAAAGTGAAGATAGCTACCAAAGTCCACTAATACAATAGTAAAAGGTCCTATTAATAGTAAACTAGTAACCTAAGGTGTACAGAAATGAGTAAATGACATAAAAATCCACTTCCGGGCCCACTTGGTGTGTGCTTGGGCTGAGCAATCAAGGAAATTCGTGTAGAGACCTTTTCTGGAGTTAAACGCCAGCTCCCATGCCAGTTTGGGCGTTTAACTCCAACTTTTATTCCTGTTCCGGCGTTTAACGCTGGAATTCCTGAGGCCGGATTGCTTCGCGGGTTTGGGCCATCAAATCTTGGACAAAGTATGGACTATTATATATTGCTGGAAAGCCCTGGATGTCTACTTTCCAACACCGTTGAGAGCGCGCCAATTGGGCTTCTGTAGCTCCAGAAAATCCACTTCGAGTGCAGGGAGGTCAGAATCCAACAGCATCTGCAGTCCTTTTTGGTCTCTGAATCAGATTTTTGCTCAGGTCCCTCAATTTCAGCCAGAAAATACCTGAAATCACAGAAAAACACACAAACTCATAGTAAAGTCCAGAAAAGTGAATTTTAAATAAAAACTAATAAAAATGTACTAAAATCTAACTAAAAGATATCAAAAACATACTAAAAACAATGCCAAAAAGTATACAAATTATCCGCTCATCAAGGTACCTGTTAAATGACATCAAAAAGGGGAACAGTTACCTCAACCTTTTTGAAAATTTTTACCATTTTGGGATCAGGTTCCAACTGCTTCCTGGGCTTCCTTGCAAGTTGTGGAAATGGAATAGGAACGGCGTCCTCTATAGTGTCTGCGCTCTTTGGTGCTTCTTCCTGTGATTTGGCGTCTTCTTCCTCAGCCATGTCCTGTATATCCTTTTCTTCCTCAATATCTTCTAATTCCACTACCTCTTCAGCTGAGGCGTGTTCTGGTGGGTTTGGCTTCTCCTGATTCTTTTCTTGCAATGTGGTTCCAGAACTTAGAGTGATGGCATTAATACCACCCTTTGGGTTGGGTAATGGTTGAGAGGGGAGTCCACCAGAGCTTGAGGACTGGTTGTTGGAGTCGGTCAATGATCCAACCTGTGAGACAAGGGTTTGTAAAGTAGAAGTCAAAACATTCAGAGTTGCATTAAAATTATTTTCCATGGCCTATTGTCTCCGATCAAAAGATTGTAGTAACTCATCATTAGGAGATGAAGAGGGGTAAGTGATCTGAGAGGTCTGCTGAGATGCTTGAGGCTGTCTTAAATGAGGTTGATGCACGAAATTGTGATCACTACTTTTCACAACTCAAATAATCCCTAGTAATGGCCCCAAAGACTTGGTGCTCAATACCATGGCATAAACACAACTTCGCACAACTAACCAGCAAGTGCACTGGGTCGTCCAAGTAATAAACCTTACGCGAGTAAGGGTCGATCCCACGGAGATTGTTGGTATGAAGCAAGCTATGGTCACCTTGTAAATCTTAGTCAGGCAGACTCAAATGGTTATGGATGATATATGAATAAAAGATAAAGATAGAGATACTTATGTATTTCATTGGTGAGAACTTCAGATAAGCGTATGAAGATGCTTTGTCCCTTCCGTCTCTCTACTTTCCTACTGTCTTCATCCAATCCTTCTTACTCCTTTCCATGGCAAGCTGTATGTTGGGCATCACCGTTGTCAATGGCTACAGTCCCGTCCTCTCAGTGGAAATGTTCAACGCACCCTGTCACGGCACGGCTATCCAGCTGTCGGTTCTCGATCATGTCGGAATAGAATCCAGTGATTCTTTTGCGTCTGTCACTAACGCCCCACAATCGCGAGTTTGAAGCTCGTCACAGTCATTCAATCATTGAATCCTACTCAGAATACCACAGACAAGGTTTAGACCTTCCGGATTCTCTTGAATGCCGCCATCAATTCTAGCTTATACCACGAAGATTCCGATTAAAGAGTCCAAGAGATAAACATTCAAGCCTTGTTTGCTTGTAGAACGGAAGTGGTTTTCAGTCACGCGTTCATAAGTGAGAATGATGATGAGCGTCACATAATCATCACATTCATCAAGTTCTTGAGAGCGAATGACTATCTTGGAATAAGAACAAGCTGAATTAAATAGAAGAACAATAGTAATTGCATTAATACTCGAGGTACAGCAGAGCTCCACACCTTAATCTATGGTGTGTAGAAACTCCGCCGTTGAAAATACATAAGAACAAGGTCTAGGCATGGCCGTGAGGCCAGCCCCCAGTGATCAAAAGATTCAAAGATCTCAAGATGAAAAATACAATAGTAAAAGGTCCTACTTATAGGGAACTAGTAGCTTAAGAATTACAAAGATGAGTAAATGACATAAAAATCCACTTCCGGGCCCACTTGGTGTGTGTTTGGGTTGAGCATCGAAGCATTTTCGTGTAGAGACTCTTCTTGGAGTTAAACACCAGCTTTTGTGCCAGTTTGGGCGTTTAACTCCCACTTTGGTGCCAGTTCCGGCGTTTAACGCTGGGAATTCTGAGGGTGACTTTGAACGCCGGTTTGGGCCATCAAATCTTGGGCAAAGTATGGACTATCATATATTGCTGGAAAGCCCAGGATGTCTACTTTCCAACGCCGTTAAGAGCGCGCCAATTGGGCTTCTGTAGCTCCAGAAAATCCACTTCGAGTGCAGGGAGGTCAGAATCCAACAACATCTGCAGTCCTTTTCAGTCTCTGAATCAGATTTTTGCTCAAGTCCCTCAATTTCAGTCAGAAAATACCTGAAATCACAGAAAAATACACAAACTCATAGTAAAGTCCAGAAAAGTGAATTTTAATTAAAAACTAATAAAAATATACTAAAAACTAACTAAATCCTACTAGAAACATACTAAAAACAATGCCAAAAAGCGTATAAATTATCCGATCATCAGAGGTGCTCTGTAGGACTGATTCTGATTCTGCTGCCTGAAGTTGTTATTGTTATTCCACCTCTGATTTCCATTGTTATCTCTGCCTTCTCTGTTATAATTGTCCCTCCAACCCTGGTTAGAATTGTCTCTCCAGCCTTGGTTAGAGTTATCCTGCCATCCTTGGTTATTGTTGCCACCTTGATTGTACCCTTGATTAGGGTGATCATGAAATTTATGAGTGGCTGCTACAGTGTTGTCTTCTGGTTGGAGTTGCGAACACTCATCGGTATAGTGACTGTAATCTGTATAGATTCCACATACTCTTTGTGGAACCAACTGCTGGCTGTGCTGTGGTGGAGGAGGCTGAACTTGCTGAGGCTGTTGTTGATTCAGTTGCATCTGCTTCAGCAAGTTAGTCATTTCACATAAGCTCTGAGCTATAGCAGCAGTCTTTTTACTAGTGGATACCTCTGCAACAGCTCTTGACCGACTTTGTCTCTGCCTGTGATTCCTAGTATAGTCAGCTAAGTCACTGATCAATTGCCATGCTTCCTCCGTAGTCTTGTACTTATTCATAGAACCATTGCTAGCACCTTCCAATGTGGTCCTATCTTGAGATTTCAAACCCTGTGTAAAGTAGCCGAGCAACACTATCTTGTCAATCATATGATGGGGGCATGCGTCTCGAAGATTATTGAAGCGTTCCAAGTATTCATAGAGGGTCTCAGATTCATCCTGAACGATCATCGACATGTCCTTCCTCAGCTTATCGGCAACTTCAGATGGAAAGAATTTATCCAGAAACTCTCTCCTAAGTGTATCCCAGTTGGAAACAGTTGCTCCGGATTGAGTGTGGTACCACTCTCTTGCCTTTCCCTCCAGAGAAAATGGGAAAGCTTTCAACAGAATGGAGATTTCATCAGTGCCATTACGCTTAACAGTAGAACAAGCAGTCTGGAAATCCCTAAGATGCTTGATAGGCTCTTGAGTAGGTAAGCCATGAAACTTGGGCATCAAGTTGAATAGTGAAGACTTTATTTCAAAATCTACAGCTACTGCTGGGTGGTGTGCCTGGAATGGTTAGAGCGTAAAATCAGGGGCTCCTTCCTCCTAGATAGTGACTCTTCTGGGTGCTGCCATGTCACCTGCACGTAAATGAACTGGATCAGTAGAAAGGGAGCTTGTTTCTTCCTTAGATGACGGTTCAGGTTCGTCATCAAAGAGGAGTCGCCGACGCCGAGCTTGCCTTATACGTGAAAGAGTTCTTTCAATCTCAGGGTCAAATACTGGCAAGCTTGGATCAGGAAGTGAACGCGTCATTTAACGAAAGAAACATACAACTCATAGTGACAGAATGAAAAGAAAAATTGTAATTAAAATAAATACCAATTAATAAATTAGCACACTGTTGCAACTCCCTGGCAACGGCGTCAAAAATTGACGTGGCAGAAATTGGCAGGTTAAGAAATTATTAATAGAAATGCGTTGCAAGTACAGTCCTTAACCAACCGAAAATCCGCTTATCAATTTTGAAGGGTTGTCACAAAATATAAATTAAAATACTGGGAGTATAAGTCCCAGGTCATCTCCCAACGAGTTGCAGAGAGATGTGCTATTTTATCAATCAGATGTTTTCAAAAATAGTTGAGTTGAATAACAGGAAACTAAAATAAAGAATTTAATTAATTCTAAATAAAAGCCTTGACTGGGAGTAGATTAGTTGGAAGCCCTATTCTTGTTGAAGTACTCTTAAGATTAATTAATAATTGAAGATTGCTCTGTTTAGTTACCCCTTACTAGGTAAGGGAGAGTCAAACAAGTTGGATTGCTATTTCTATTCACTAGTCCCAATCCGCTAATTGAAAAGGATTTGTGTCAGTGACTAGAGGGCATTCCAACAATGAGTCCAATTACAATTTCTCCTTTAAGTACCCCAACTCAAGGGTTCCTTTCAATCAACTTCCCATCAAGTAAGGGAACTACTCGCTCATTGTGAACATAGAACGCATAACATAGGAAAGGGAATTAAAAAGAGACATGATAAATAATAATGAAAAGGATTAATTAAAAATAAAAATAATCTTTATTAATAACTTGCAAAAATAAGCCAATGTCAACTCTAGGGGGATTAAGAACATGGAAGAATAAGTAAAAAGCAAATAGCAAAGTATAATGACTAGTATCGGAGGTGGCCTCTTCTCAAAAGCTAAAAAGCAAAGTCTTCCAAAAATCCTAATTATAAATGTCAAGTGATTGAAAAAACCTAGGGGAGGAGTAAATCCAAATCTAAAACTAAAAATTGTGTAGAATGAATTGTGTCCCTCGTTTCCGCATGTTTCCTGACTCTAATCTGTAATTTCGGGCCGAAAACTGAGTTGAAATCCGGCCCAGAAACTCTGCCAGCGACTTCTGAAATTCTGATCGCGCACGTCACGCGGACGCGTCATTCGGCGTTTTGCTTTCCCATGCGGGCACGTCGTCTATGACTCCGCGTCGCTTCTGCTTTTTCAATCCGTGCGTCCGCGTCACTCATGCGGGCACGTCACTGCGAATTCCTCTCTTCCGCGCGGTCGCGTCGCTGACGCGTACGCATCACTTCTCGCTGGTCATCTCCTCAATTTCTTGTATTCCTTCCATTTTTGCAAGCTTCCTTCCCAATCTCTCACTCATTCATGCCCTATAAAGCCTGAAACACTTAACACATAGATCACGACATCGAATGGAATAAAGGGGGATTAAAATACCTACTTAAAGGTCTCCAGGAAGTAAGCTTTCAATCATGTAATAATTTTAGGAAGGAAATATAAATGCATGCTAATTATATGAATAAGTGGGTAAAGACCATGATAAAACCACACAATTAAACACATTGTAAACCATAAAATAGTGGTTTATCACCCACCATGCGTGCGCATACTGCGTACGTACGATTGCAAAATATTCAAGCCCAAGTATCGCAGGCATTATCTCAAGGTGGCGCCAGTTTAGTTGGGCGTTGCCAACGCCAGCATCCACCTTCCAGGGTAGTCTTGGCGTTATTCAAGGTGGCGTTAGTTTTGTTGGGTGTTGCCAATGCCCAAAATGCCTTTCTAGGGAAGCTTTATATGGTGTGGGCGTTGTTTGAAGATAACTCCATTTGTAGCTCAAGTTGCCAACGCCAGAACACACTCCCAAGGGCCTCTCACTATGCATGGGCATTTTTCTGAGATAACTCCAGTTGAAGTTCAAGTTGCCAATGCCACACTTCTAAAAGGTTTCATGGTTAGGCGTTGTTTTAGGATGACTCCTCTTGTGATGGGCGTTGCCAACCCTAGGACGTTACCTCCAGGAGTTGCTTGGCATTGTTCCAAGATCACTCCTCTTGTTTCTCAAGTTGCCAATGCCAAGGTGCCCTTCTCATGATTGCTTTGTTGTGCATTGGAGTTGTTCCAGGATGGCGCTAGCATAACTAGGCATTGCCAATGCCTGCATGCATCCATAATTGGCGTTCTTTGAAGTACGCCCCCTATATTGGGCATTGCCAATGCCCTGCTTCTTTGGGGTTGGTGTTCCTTGAGGCAACGCCCTTTGTAGTGGGTGTTGCCAACGCTCTAAGTTGGCTTTCATAATTGGCATAAGTTTTCTTTCTCGATTAGAATAGTTTTAGTTTAGCGATAAAATTTTTAAAAATTTAATTAAGAATTTTTAAAGACTAGCTATAGATTTGCTACAAAATGTGATAGATTTGTGATCATAGTAGTAGACAACTTGCAATGAGTTAGGTTCAGAATATTTCTTGCTGATTAGTGTCAATTAGGCATTTCATTTTGTCTATAAAATTTGCTTGACTTTAGCAATGAGTCTGTTGAGTTTGTTGTTAATTATCAACTACATTTTATTCTATTTCTCCTATGAAATTAGCTTTTAATATAATGATAGATTTGTAACTATCTATTCGATTGTTAAAAAATATTTTGATGAATTAACGATTATTGTATTTGTCTCACTAATTTGTGACTTATAATTAGTGAAAAACGTATTGGTTGCTAGTCGGTAGTTAATCTGTTACTAATTATATTTTGCGTTAGATTAGCGATAATTTTTTTATTATTTTTGTGGTAGTTAATCGGCCTTATTCTTATAGTGGGATGAAGATAAGAAAATGATAATGGAAGTGTGGTGGTGGTAATATATGTGTTGGACATAGAATTAGATGTTGGAAAAAGAGTGAGATGTTGTTAAGATAAAGGATTTGTGAATTTTTTTTTATTTTTATCAAAAAAAAAAATTAATCCAAAAACTAATATTTGGATAAAATAGGATCATTTTAAAAATAATTGTAATAATAGGAATGATTTTGAAAAAAAAAATTGTTAAAAATAATTTTAATTTTAGGTATAAATTTAAAGACCAAGAGAGTACTTAATCCAATTAAAACTAAAGTATTGCAAACCTTTCTTTGCATATATATCAAAATTTTATGAGCCAATTTGTTTTAGCCAAATATTAAAAAGCATATCTAAAATAAAACTACTAAAAATGTAAAACTGAAAAAAAAAAACTTTTGAAAATAAAATGAAGTAAAACCAATTAAAGGTCCAGTAGCGAAGTTTGAAGAGAATTTTTAGAGGGCAAATAGAAAAATTTTAACATAAAAAAATATATAATGACATTCATATTAAAATAAAATTTATAAAAAAATTATTTTAAAATTTGTCAGAAATATGGCAAAAATAAATAGTTTTGCAAGTAAAAACAAATTTAAAATAATATTCTTTGAATGTTGAGTGATTTAAAAGTTTTAATAATTTTTTAATATAAACAACCAAATTATTATAAAAAAAATTATCTTTTAAATTAACTTCAAAATAATTAATTTATTGTTGTTTTCTATCGAGGTCTTTATCTTTTTTGTTTCTTTTTAGGAAATAATTTTGAGAATATGTAAAGATTTTGTTAGTTTCTAATTAATTAATTATTGTTATTTATTTGAAAAAAAAATATATTGAGTATATGAAAAAGTAATGATGTAAGACAAGAGATAATAGAGTACGAGCTTCGTAGAAAATGTAATAAAAATGAAAAAAGTGAAAATTGAATAGAGAATACCTGAGTTTGTAAAAAAAAATTCAGCCGAAATTAAACTGATCATATTACACGAAACATTTAGTACTAATAGTTTTATAAAAAAAAAATTGGAGAGCATAGCTTTTTATTACCAATACAAATATCCGACTCTAGCAGTAAGCTGTGGCTAAAGGTGGATAGTGGAAGATAGATAAAATTGTGGTGTTAAAGAATGAGAAGAGGGGTAAGAAGGAATAAAATGACGATTTATAAAAATGAGAAAATAATAATTTCTAATCACAAAAGATTCAGATGTTGATAAATTTACCCATAAAAAGATAATAAAAAGATAAAATTAATCTTATACCCATAAAAAATAGATTTCAGGTAACAAAACAATCTAATTCCTAAAAAACTATTTAGAATTTTTAAATTACCCTTTTGAACCTATCTTAACCAAATTTCAACTATAATCTAATTTTACCATATCCCCCTTTTCAATATTTTACCATCACCCGCATCCAATCCCATACAACCTTTCTTTTTCCTCTTTTACTACCATCGTAACACCCATTTCTGACACCACTATTAATGAGTTCTATTAAGTCCATTTTTTTATTATCGATATGTTAAAAACAGTTGATCTAATAATTACGTTCTCTATTTTCACTATATGCAATGTCCATTGTTATAACTCTCTCTTTATTTTGCATCTTTATTTTTTTCTTCTTCTTCTTAGATTGTTCATGAAAAATAAGTGCAAGGCAACAATAATACCAAACAATCTTCTTCTTTTATAATAGAGTAAAGGAAGAAAATGGTTCTGTAAAAAATTGCTTTTAAAAAATGTGTAAAGTGTATGACTCATGACTTTTGAAAAATTTTATTTTGAATTAATTTTAAATTATATATTTAATTATAGTTTTAATTTCATAAACTATTTTATTGAGAATAATTAAAGACAGTTTTGATAATTGGATTTAAAATAAATTAAAGTTTTTATTCAAACTCTATAATTATGGATTATTTTTTTTTACAATTTAAAGTTTTAGAAATCCAAAAATAGTGAGGTTTGGCCATTTAAATTAGAATTTTATCTAATTTTATAGTTATTGAGTTATTCTCTGTATTTAAATTATAAAGTTAGCAGTTGTCAAACAATAAGAATTTTATATGACTTAATTTAAATACTTTATATTTTTATAATTCATTACTTTACGTTTTAGGGATAAAGAAAATTAAGTATATTACTATGTATTTTCAATTAGAGAAATTGATTGAGAATCAATTAGTATTTTATACCATAAATAATATTTTAAAATAATTTTAGAGGTTAAATTAGTTTTTCAAATTAATACTCTATGCTCTAATTTTATTAAAATTACCTTACTCAAATTAAACCAAAAATCACCAATTTAATACACAAACCCTAACCCTAATTTTTGACATAACACACTCTCTCACACACACTCACCAAAACCCTAGCCGCTCTTACCCGTTACCCAGCAGCAGAACAAAAGAACAAAAAGGGAAAAGAGAAGAGGGGGAGAACCGGAGAGGGAAGAGAAGAGGAAGGGAGGGAGGTGGCGCCGGTGGGCATCTCGTGTCGCTGCCAGGAAGTCAGAACCAGGGAGAGAGAGAGAGCAGTAGCAACGAGAGGGAGAGGTCGCCGCCACCGTCCAGCCCGCGCTACCGTCGTGAGGAAGGCCAAAACCTAGGGGGAGAGAGAGAGAGCCGCGAGAGAAGAAGGAGGCGTCGCCGTCTCGTCGAGCCTGCGTCGCTATCGTCACCGTCGAGGCCTTCATCGTCGCTGTCCATGGAGGTTCGAGAACAGAGGGAAGACGTGTCGTTCTGCCCAGAGCCGACGCGGGAAGGGTCGTCGCTGTTAAGCCCAGTCACCATCGCCACCGTTCGTGCCTCCATTTTGCGCTGCCAGATCTGTCACCGTCGTCGGGAGAGAAACAAAATGCACGTGAAGAGAGAAGGGGTTGCATGGAGGTTACGCCATTGTTGGAACTCCGTTGCTGCTGCTGCCATGGCCGCCGCACCTCTGGTAAGGGTTTTGAGTTTGGTTTTCATTCCTTTTGAGTTTTTGGGAGCTTTATTGTCACTGCATGGTTGTTACAGTTACCATCACCAGGGTTTTGCTCACTGCTATTGCTTGAGGTGGCTGCCAGGGTTGCCGCCAAACTGGTTCAGCGACCACCGCTGTTTCATTTTCTTATTACAAGATGTGTTCTAAGCGTTGCATGTCGCATTTAAGTTGCTGTGATTACTGTGAAAGTGATCAGGGACTGAGGTATCGGTTGCTGTTGGTTTCGGGCTGAGAAAAAAGAGTTTCGTTGACGCGCTTGGTTTATGATTTTGGCTTGTTGAGGTAGGGGTTTTTTATAAAAAACTAATTTATTTTAAAGTGGAATTGTTATAAATTGATATGATGAGCGAAATACTTTTTTGGTGATTATGTAAGTCTTATGAATTGTCTGATTTGTCTTGGATGAATATGGTTGTCTGTTTGATTGAAATAATGTCTAATTTTGTTAAAATGGAGATTTCTGATTGGTTTGATTTGAAATGATTTTTATTTTTAAAAGTCTGGATTTGGTTTTAGAAAAAGTTTGAAGTATTCTCTAAAACTTTGATTTAGCAAAACTTAAACAATTTCTGAGCCTTTGAAAACAGATTTAAGAATGACATTGAAATTAGTTTTTAGTTTAAATTATTTGGTTTTGGTTCAAGTAAGTGGGTTTTGAAATTGGTTTGGAATATTTGGATAAATGACTTTGTTTTGCTTTAAACTCTATTTTATTTATTCAAATAAAAAAGTTAAGATTTTAGAGGTTTTCAATGAATTTAAAGAAATGAGGTCGGTTGTTTCCCCTAAAGTCTTTAGACTCTGCTGAGGAATTTTATGATCAAATCCTGATTCAGAAAGAATGATTTTGAGTCTTTCAGAAGAAATTTTGAAATTTGGCATGGTTTTAAAATTGTTTGGAAGTTTTGGAAAGATGTTGTGGAAAATGGCTCTGTTTTGAAAAGAAAAATTGACTTGAGAAAAGTGGTTCTTAGCAAGATGTGAACTGAATACATTTGTTATTTGAAAGTAAATGGGTCAAGAATGATTATTGAAATAAGAGTTTGAGCCTGATTGATTGTGAAAATTACTGAGATTGTTGATAAGTCGCTTGCGTCTGGCAAGGACGGTGGTTAATCCCACTTACGTGTAGATGTGAGGTCGGAGGCAGAGTATCCCTCTCACATCCTTTCGGATCACAGGAGAGTGCCCGACACTATATCCGTGGGGGGTTTCCGTAGCTATATTCGTGAAGGCGACATTCCCATGGGAATGTGTCAGGTTGGCAGTTGAACCAACAATGTGATATCATAGCCAGTAGGACAGATATTCATCATATACATCTATGTGACATTATTTGGGCATGCATATTGTAATTGGTTTGCCTATGTGAATAATTATGTTTAACTGCTAATTGCTATATTTGATGTAATTGCTTTGATTGTGTTTGAACCTCTTTACTTGTGTTTGTGTCTGAAATTGTTTGGATTGTGGTGTTTTGGATGCTGATTGAGTTGTTTGGGTCTGAGGCCATGGCTGGTATGTTTGAGGTCTAGTTCTGTATAAAGTATCTGATTGGTTCAGCATAGACTTAATGAACCTATGCTTGGAACAGGATGATCATTTATACCGCGTACGTAACTTCTTTTATGGTTATAGTCTAGTAAAGTATGAAAAATCAAACTCTTATAGCATAGACTTAATTGAACCCATACTTGGGACATGTTGGTCATTCATACTGTCTAGAAAAACTTTAAAGATTTTACAAGAACGAAAAAAGGTTTTTTATTTTGAGGAATTAACCAAGTTCTCATTAAAAAGGATTTCTGGATTTTGAATGTGAATCCTTGTTTTTTTGGAAAGGCACATAAAACGAGCAATGATCTTTATATTTTAAAAATAGTTTTATTTTACGTATCTTATTATAGAAATTCTGTAACCCTATAGTGAGAACCAGTGTACAACCTGGTCAAACCGTAATAATTAAATAATAAATTAAATAGGAGCAAATATGGTTAAAAAATTTAGCAATCGAAATTTGATAATTTAAATATGATATTTAGACTCAGTGAATTTTTTTGAGTCGAAAAACATAGTTTTCTACATAAAAATGCGCAATGAAAATTTGATCGGCAGTACTGGATGCATTATGTCCGGTACTGTGGTTGAAAAAATTAATTAGAAGTGAATAATTTTAAGAAATAAGAGTTTATAATTTGGGAATCTAGAAATATTTAAAATACGATTTAAAACTTTAATCTTAAAGGTTTTGGCCCAAAATTGGGTCAACGGGTTAAACCAAGTAAACTGTGTAACACCCTACCACACAGAGTCTTACGCATAAGTCATAAAACAGAGGTGGCGAGGTATTACGACCTCTAAATATAAAATTTAGTATGTATAGTATTGCAAAAATGTTTATAACTAGGAGCCTTGAAGAAAAAGGAGAAAAATCAAAACCATTAAATCGAAAAGCGCAACACTCCGATCGATAATATAAACAAACGTATAAGGAGTAAGCTAACGAGAAGAGATATACAAAAGATAACCGGTACGAGCATATAAGGTATACATACATATATAAGGAACTTCCCAAAAGACAATCCGAAAGATAATATACAAATCCTGTTTCTCCAAAATAACCTCTAAGAGGAATCAATACAAAATATATATATATACAGTGGAGATTATTAAGTATCGATGCAAATACATCAACCAAAATAAAATCCCAAGATACTAAGGATCTTCGCCAAGATAGAAGCCTCCAGAGTACCTCAGCGAGGAGCCTCACGTCCTGCATCTGAAAACCACAAAATCCGCATGGGTGAGAACCGGAGGTTCTCAGCATGGTAACAGTGCCCAAATATCTAATATGTAATGTCCTGGGAAAGCCGAAGGCAATCCTAGAACTTTCAAATACAATCAAAGCATAGAAATACAACTAAACCATAGGAAAAATGAAATCAGGTGACTAGCTTAAGGATCTTCAGACTAACTATATATCCCCTTTCTAAATCCTACAAACCTCCCAACCGCCAACAATAACAGAGATGCAAGCACAAGTAAATCAAGCAAGGAATGCACAAGTAAGAAACAGATAAGACAATTAAGCAATTAGAGAGTAATGATGCAATCAATTAAGCAATCTAGACAATTCACATATAATGCATATGATGCATGCCTGTCCTAGTGGCTGATGAGTCTCATCTATCAGTTATAAAGTCAGCCCGACAAGTCCTAGTAGCTAACCATTAGACTGTCCCTCTGTCGTGCATCCCCAACTCGAGTTATCTCATAACACAAACATCATATATATACATATATCCAACACCCTCACTGGTGTATATTTACGGGGGTGAGCTCATCCAAAACTTTCACAGTGTCTGGCCACACTTACGACATATGGTCAGCAGAGTATCGAGTTTTTACCTGGAGCACGTGGTGGCCAGCCACTACTTTCACCTAGAAAAAATCTTATCTCAGATAGGTAGAGTGCAACAATCATAATAATCAACAATTTAGCATGTATGAATTTAATCACAGCCATACATTAATATTTATCTCAGATATTCGGCTCACAATTCATAATTCCGTACTCAGCCATAATCATCATCCCACACGGCCATTCGGCTTATATCACACTCAGCTATTCGGCTCATATCATATACAACACTCCACCATCCTCCTTAACAACTCATCTCATCATCTTTCATCATACTCATCATATCTTATCACAACATCCCTTTTCTTCTTCCACAAGTTACCCTCTTCCCTAGCTTTCTCTCAATCACTAGGCATTTATATCAACTCAAGGTTTAAGGGATGAAATTGGAGGTTTATAAGAGTGAAATAGCATCTCGGAAGGTTACGAGCTTGTTGGAAATGTGAAGAGTTTAAAAACAAAAGCTTTAAAAGAGAACCGGGTCGCGTGCGTACGCACAGAGATGTGCGTGCGCACGCCCAGAAGTATTTTTAAAAAGTGTGCGTATGCACAGGTCTGTGCATACGCATAGGTCTGTGCGTACGCACAGAAAGCGAAATCTCTAGGGTTGAGTGCATGCACAAGCTGTGCTAGTGCCACCACGAGCATGCCATTTCCAATGTGTGCGTACGCACGGGGCTGTGCGTATGCACGGGGCTGTGCGTATGCACAGCTCGCAAGACTTCCTTGACCATGTGCACACACAGAGCGTGCTAGCGCTCCCAGCAGCAGCCCAATTTCCATGTGTGCGTACACACGGGGCTGTGCATGCGCATAGGCTCCAAAATTTTAAGGGTTGTGCATGTGCACAGGGCTATACGTGCACACACAACCCAGAAATCACAAATTCTGCAGAAGTGACAGAATTCATATTTTTTGCCCAAACTTCCAACGATCATATTTCCTTTCATAAAATTAAGATTTCAACCAAATTTAAGCCATTGTAAAGTTTATGAAATTATCTTTCAATTGATATAAAAATCATCAAATTCCGAAAACAATTTCTCAAGATATGATCCGTTGAAATTCATCAAAATCCTACTTTTACCAAAACTTATAAACTCCCCCATTTTAACACATACACTTACCAACTCTCATGTAAAACCATTCAAAACTCCACCACTTCAACATCAAACATTTCCAATTCTCATTTAATCAACAACCCACAATTCTTCCACATTTATCCCAAATCTCAACTCAATGATCCAATTCACAATCAACAATTATATCACAATTTCCAGTCAAACATTCAAATTTATCAATCACCATATATACACGCATATATCAATCTCACCCATTCAACTCATGTTCATCAACAAGAGTCTCACCATTATCATCCATTAAACATATCAACCCACATCATATACAACTTTCACATGTTGTACCAACTATTACCATCATTCACAATAACCCAACCACTACTCAAATACTCATCTCAACCTAATTTATTCAACAACTACATCAACATTTTACAATCCACTAAATTCATACACAACAACACAATTCATTTCAATTCGTCAACAACATTAATAATTCAACTCCTATCTTAAGGTCTCTAGCCTAAGTTTTCACACCACATTACATTTTAGATACAGGAAACCGAAATCATACATTGGCCGATTCCCGTTCCACCTGGAACACTCTCAAATTCAACTTCCAAAGTTTCCAAAACCTCACCAACAGATTTTCAAGCATAAAATCTCCTTTCCAAGTTTTCCAAAACCACCAATCAAGCTCCAAAACACATATATACAATGCCTAAGCCACAATATCACACCAAAACACAATAACTGAATCACTAAATCACAAAATTCCAAGTCTTTAGCTTAGAGTTGAGAATCTCACCTTACCCAAGGACCAAGAAAGCTAGAACAAGCCTTCTCTTCAAGTTAATTTGAGCCTATAACATCCAAACTCAAAAATCTCAAGCTTGAAGAGAAAACTGTGTCTTACCTCAAGCTTGCTTGGGTGGGTTTTGTATAGCTCGACGCCGCGATCGCGTGGCTGCAAACGGTGCGTCAATCGGAACTCCAGATCAAAAGTTATGATCAATTGAATGTGGAACAAGGGTTTTGGAACTTCTCCCCTTTCCCATTTCTTAGTTTAAGCGTCTTTGTTGTGTTTTGAGGGGAGAGAGAGCTGAGCTTCATTAATGAATGAAGCTTGGGTGGCCCAACTTAGATCCGGTTGGCCCGTTCGGCCAAATCTTGGGCCGATTTCTTTAAAATTGGTGTCGAAATTCTTGATTTAAATTTTTCTTTCACATTAAACCATAAAAATCTCATTTTTCCTTTTCTAGAATATATTTTAATTTATGGGCTAATTAGCCATTAATTAACTGGGTTTTACAAACCAGGCCCAAGTAGATCCAAGCCCACACTATATAAGAACTCATTTCAGCACAAAACAACCCATTCCCCCCTTTTTGGAGAGAGAAACACGCTGAAATAGTGAAGAGAGGAGGAAGAGAGAAACCCTAGCCACCATCAACTTCAAACCACCATAATTTTCTCTCGGAAACTTCGATTGATGAGCCGTTTGCGACCACGCATTGCTCTTTCCATCCTCTATAATTCTATCTAAGTTTTATGGTGAGTATTTTATTCTTCTCTGCCCAGTTTTTATTTTTTCCATCTGAAAACATGATTGGCTATGGGTATTGAGTGATTTTATGATTTTGGTTGTTTAGGAGTGCTCTAGTATGAGCCATTGGTGAGTTTCATCAACCAATTTCATGGGTTAAGGTAAGAAACCCTCTAAACCTTGTGATATATCAATTTCATGAACCCTAGGTTGATTAAAGTGTGAAAATTGATTATGTTAGAGTATTGGATGATTTTGGTGCACAATTGGAAGATTGATATTGCTTGTAGGGCCTTGGTGAAGCTTGGAGCTAAGGGTTGGTAGAGGCTTCCAAGAAGAAGCTCAATTATTTTGGCTACAAGAGGTACCGTCTAAGTTTTATTTAAGTACCGTGTGATATAATGTGAATTTCTAAGTTAGGTGCTCCTAGGATTAAGCTTGAATGGTACGATTGATTGGCATTATATGTGTAATGGATGATATTGATATTGGATAAGATTATAGAATTGTATATTTGGTAGAATTGATGTGTATAGATGATGTGCTTGGTAATATATGAAATTGGATGATAATTTGATGGTGATGCATGGTGGTTGTGTGTGGAAAATTGAGTATTTGAGCGATGACAATGCTTTTATGAGATTATGTATTGGATTGATATATTGGGCCAGAGGCCGTGAATCTTGGGCCAGAGGCTAGAAAAAGGTAAGAAAGATAAGTTGATGTGTGTATTGTGTGATGATATTAGAGATTGAATTGCTTTTAGATATTGAATGTGTGAATAATTGGTTTGATTTTTGAATAATAAGGTTTGAGGAATTGAGGTGTGGAATTTGATAGTTTTAGGTAAAATTGTGTAGATGAGGTAGGTTTGGTTTTGGTTGAGTGTAATTATGTGAAGGTTGTTGGGTTGTAGTCATTTGGATGAGTTGAAATAAATTTGGCTTGTGAACATTGGAATAATTGGTGATTTCTGTTTTTGGGTAAAAAACTTATTTTTGACCAACTTCGGTGGTCCGCACTCAGTCCTCGGAGTTAGGAATTCTTCAAAATCAAATTTTTATGAAAGTTTATTCAACGATCTTTCCAACGGTTCAGAAATGGTTAAAAAAGGAATTTTGTAGAAGAAGTTATGTGGGTCGAAAATTTGAGGTTTGAAAATGTAATCTTGCAACTTCTTAACTTAGTAAAATTTTTTCTAAAACGTACTCCAATGCGCACACGTCACTCACAATTTTTACTCCCTCACGCGTGCGCCTGGCCGACGCGTACGTGTCACTATATTGATGCAGGTGCCCAGTAGAAAATCCAGAGAATTGTGTTGGTACTGTGATGGTTTTGTGCAAGGAGCATAAAATGCACCCACGCATACACGTGGTTGACGCGCATACGTTTCTCTGCTTTTCCACCTTCCCACGCGTGCGCATGGGCGACGCTTACGCATCACCCGCCTTTATCCGCTTCCCATGCGTGCGCGTGGGTGATGCACACACGCGACACTGTTTTCAGCAAGAGTTTATTTTTAAGTTTTTAAAGCCAAATTTCAGAATTCTAAGCCTCCATTTTTGTCCTCAAAGTCCTAAATATTTATAGTATGCCTAGTAATAAAAAGAAGCTAGGACATGTGGTAACTTGTGGATGAAGTAAAGTGAGAATCAATGATGAATGATGAGTATGATGATTGTATGAGTTGCTAAGGATGATGGTGGGAGTGCTGTGTATGCCATGAGTCGAAGGGCTGTGTTTGTTAGTGAATTATGGCTGGTTGTGTATTATGTTGTGAGCCGAATGGCTGTGATAAATATTGACTTATAGTGGAGTATGTATATACATATGATTGAATGAGATAGATGTGCCGGGTAAGAGGCGGTGGAAATGACCACTCGCTCCGGGTATATGATTAAGAAGTGTAGAGATGTCTAGAATGTATGAAAAATGAATTAATGAATTAATGATTATGAAGGAAGTGGAATAAAAATGAAAATGAACTTGAATTTGATTGTGATAGGCCTCCGGGTAAGACGCAGTGGTGTCATCCACTTGCTCCGTGTAAGAGGCAAGTATACCGAGTAAGATGTAGTGATGTTTTCCACTTGCTCCGGGCATAAATTGTGAATGAATTGATGTATAAAAATGAATTGCAATGATGATGAAAATGTGTTTTTGAATGTGACACCGGGTAAGATACATTGGTGTTATCCACTTGCTCTGAAAGAGTTCGAAGCATAGGGTAACATGCAAGGGGTGTGTTTTGTCGCCGCTTGCTCCGGGTCGAGAACTATAACACCGCCTAGGTAATAGGTAATGGTGAGGTTGTCCCCTACTCTGGGTACGTGGGTAAGATGCAGGGTTGTGGCACTATCCCGCTTGCTTCGTGTTTGGTGTTCCGTCCACGGTTAGCTACCAAGACCTGTCGGGTTGGCTTTATAACTGACAGATGAGACTCATCAGCCATAGGACAGGCATGCATCATCTGCATATGTTTGTGATATTATTTGGGTTTGCTTAATTGCTTTGATTTGCCTAATTGTACATGTTTTCTGATTATTTGCTAATTGTCTTACTTGCTTTACCTGTGCATTACTTGCCCGTATTGTTTATGTTTGTATAAGAGTTGAATTACTTGAGGGATGGTTCGATTCTTAGATTATTTTGTTGGAAGGTAGTAAAAGTTTGAAGGATAATGAGTTAGAGATAGAATGCCCTATGATAGTTGCCAAGTTATGGATTAGTGAGGACCTAAGATGAATAATTGATGAAAGGAAGCTTAGGACGCTTAGTGAGTTTGTATTATAGCGTATTGTATTTATTTGACACTTTTACCGTACTAGGAACCCATGAGTGGGGGTTCTCATTCCATATATATCTCTTGTTTTTCAGATGTAGGTCCAGGTGCTCAAAAGTGAGCTATGGTTCATCTGAGAGATGGTGAAGGTCTTTATATCCTTTACTTTATATTTTGCTTAGAATCTCTCCACCTTTATTTGAAAAGCTTATATTATGTATTGAACTCTTTTGAACTTGCCTATAGAGGCTCTTATGTTTCTTTTGGGAGAGATTAGAAAATACTATTGTCAACTACTTTCATACTGTATCCTAGCCATCCTAAACTTCGCAGGTTGCAACTAGTGAAATTTACTTATGTTTTATATCTATATATTGTCCTTCTCTTGTTCTCCTTTATGACTGTATCCTTATATCGCTTTCGACTTCACGCTTTATTTTTTTGTTGTCGATACGTGAATGATACGACTTCGCAATTTTATTTTTGCTATTTTCAGACTTCTCGATTAATACTCCTTTCAATTTTATTTGTAATTATGTATTAAAAATCTACTTGAGAGCAGTACCACCTTATTATCATTGACTTATGATTTAAGCATAAGGATTTGAATATTAGGGTGTTACATTATGGTATTAGAGCAGTTCGTCCTCGTGAGCCTGAGTGATGGAACTGCTTATGCTTCAATACATACTCTGGGTCTATGCATGTGCTAGTTAGAGTATCTTGTTGATACGGTAGCATGAATTTCATGAGTGTACCTTTGGTAACTTTGAAGCACTAGACTTGAGATATTGAGACTGATCACCTTGATATCACTTGTTTTGTGTGAACAGGAACCAAATGGCGACTCGTGGACATGGTCGCGGTCGAAAAAGATATAGGGCTAGTAACACGGAACCTGAGATGACTGAGAATAATCTAGCAAACTTTATGACTGCCCTGGAGAACATGACTACTACTATGCAGGCTACGGCTACGGTATTGGCGAACCAAGCCGGTAATGGGAATGGCAATGATAGAGAAAACGGGCCAATGACTTTAGCAACCTTCCTGAAAGTAAACCCGCCCAACCTTGGAGGGACGATGAACCCCACAGAGGCAGATAACTGGTTCCAAGCGATGGAACGGGCATTACAAGCACAACAAGTTCCTGAAAATCAATGTGTTGAGTTTGCAACTTATCAGTTAACGGGTGAAGCCCAGTATTGGTGGCAGGGTACGTGACGCCTGCTGCAGCAAGACGATATTACAATACCTTGGAATGCTTGATAAACCACTATTTTATGGTTTATCTTATGCTAATTTGAGTGGTTTTTATCAACTCTTTACTCACTTATTCATATGATTTGCATGATTTTACAATCCCTTCCCAATTTTATTCTATGGTTAGAAACTTGTTTCCTAGACATCTAAATTGTATGTTTTTAATTACCCTTTTATACCATTCGATGCCGTTATCTGTGCGTTAAGTGTTTTCAGGATTTATAGGGCAGAAATGGCCTAGAGGGTGGAGAGGAAGCTTACAAAAATGGAAGGAACAAGAAACTAAGGAGCTGACCAGCGAGGAACGACGCGTGCGCGTACCTGACGCGTGCACGCGAAAAGCGAGTTTGCACAATGACGCGTGCGCGTACCTGACGCGTACGCGTGACACGTGAAGATGGCCAGCATCACGTACGCGTGACTGACGCGTGCGCGTAACATGCGCGACCTACAAAATGAAGAAAACGCTGGGGGCGATTTCGGGCTGAGTTTTGACCCAGTTTTCGGCCCAGAAATACAGACTAGAGCCAGGGGATAACAGAGACTCAACACACATTCTCATTACGCATAGTTTTAGTTTTAGATTGGAATCTTAGAGAGAATTATACCACTTCCTCTAGGTTTTCCTCACATTCATAAATTTCTAGTTTGGATGCTTTTGATGCTTTTTTATTTGGATATTGAGAGAAGTTACTACCTCCGTTGAAGTTTCCATTATTCTAGTTTGTTTCCTTTTTCCATTACTCTTTCATATCATTAATCTTTGTTCAGGGTTACAATTGGATTGTTTTTAGAATTTATTAATGCAAAGAACTATTTTTACCTTTAATCAATTGTCAGTTATTATTCAATTTATCATGTCTTCTCTTTATTCCCCTTATATGCATGTGAACGTAGTATTCATGTCAATGGAGTAGATTCCCAACTTGACTTGGAAGTTGATTAAGAGGAGAACCTTGAGTTGGGAATACTCAAGTGTTAATTTTAATTGGAAGTTGTTGGCTGACTCTCTAGTCTCTAACTCTAATCTTTTCTTAGGAGAGGATTAGGACTTAAGGATAGAGTTGATTAGTTGGTTTCTTGACTTTCCTTTTATCTGTAAAGGATAACCAAGTAGAACAACAACCTCTTACCATTACACTTGGGAACATCCAACAAGGATAGAACTTCCGATTAATCTTCTCCCAGTCAAGGCCTTCATTTTGATTATATAAATTCTCTCATTAATTTTTATTACATTAATTTACAATTATTTACTTCTCTGTTCTTCAACTCTTAAAAATTCTTGGAAAACCTCTTACCAATGAAATAGCACTTTTTTCTCAACTTGTTGGGCGACGACCTGGGATTCATACTCCCAGTATTTTATTTTTAAATTTTGTGACAACCCTTTTTAAATTGATAGCGGAATTTTCGTCGGTTAAGAACTGTACTCGCAACGCTCTTTTCAATATAAATTCTTAATCGGCAATTTTCTGCACGTCAATGCTTTTCAGTTGGAATTTTACAAAAAGTACTTCCCCAACTTAGTTAGGACAGCTAAGGAACTTGAATTGTTGCAACTGAAGCAAGGTAAAATGTCTGTAGACAAATACACAAATAAATTTAAAGAATTGTGTCGATTTTCCAGGATTTGTCAAGGTGCTCTGGGAGACTTTGAGGAATGGAAGTGTATCAAATACGAAGGAGGTCTCCGGAGTGATATACTGAGTCCAGTGGGTCGGATAGAGATTAGAGTTTTCTCAAATTTGGTAAATAAGAGTAGGGTTACGGAAGAATGTTTAAAGAAGGCTGTTATGTGTGGAAGGAGTTCAGTGGAAAAGAGACTCCAAGGGCAAGCCGGTTCAATTGAGAAGGCATGACCTTAAACCCATGGCTAGAGGATGGTTGGAATTATCCAACGCTCCATTATTCCTACTAGCAACCGATCCGAAGTGACTGTAGATCGGGCTATCATGATCCATAGCATCATGATTGGAGAGGAAGTAGAAGTTCATGAGGTTATATCTCTAGAACTCTACAAAGTGGCTGACAAAACCTCCACTTTAGCAAGGTTAGCCTTCCTTCATCTTATCTGTCACCTATGCAATTTAGCTGGAATTGTTATAGAGGAAGACATCCTCATTGAAGAGGACAAGCCCATCACTAAAAAGAGGATGGAGCAAATAAGAGAGCCCACTCATGGACCTCAACAAGAGCATGAGGAAGTCCCTCATCAAGAAATCCCTGAGATGCCTCAAGGGATGCAATTTCCTCCAAACAACTATTGGGAGCAACTCAACACCTCTTTGGGAGATTTGAGTTCCAATATGGAGCAATGATGAGCGGATAATTTATACGCTTTTTGGCATTATTTTTAGGTAGTTTTTAGTAAGTTCAAGCTACTTTTAGGGATGTTTTCCTTAGTTTTTATGTTAAATTCACATTTCTGGACTTTACTATGAGTTTGTGTGTTTTTCTGGGATTTCAGGTAAATTCTGACTGAAATTGAGGGATTTGAGCAAAACTCTGAAAAAGGCTGACAAAAGGACTGCTGATGCTGTTGGAATCTGACCTCCCTGAACTCGAAATGGATTTTCTGGAGCTACAGAACTCCAATTGGCGCGCTCTCAACGGCGTTGGAAAGTAGACATCCAGGGCTTTCCAGCAATATATAATAGTCCACACTTTATGCGGAAATTGACGACGTAACTTGGCGTTGAACGCCAAGTTCATGCTGCTGTCTGTAGTTAAACGCCAGAAAAACGTCATGATTCGGAGTTGAACGCCCAAAACACGTCATAACTCGGAGTTCAACTCCAAGAGAAGCCTCAGCTCGTGGATTGATCAAGCTCAGCCCAAACATACACCAAGTGGGCCCCGGAAGTGGATTTATGCATCAATTACTTACTCATGTAAACCCTAGTAGCTAGTCTAGTATATATAGGACCTCTTACTATTGTATTAGACATCTTTGGTCTCAGTTTTGTTTTATTCTTCATCCTAAGAGGCTATTGATCACGTTTTAGGGGGCTGGCCATTCGGCCATGCCTGAACCTTTTACTTATGTATTTTCAACGGTGGAGTTTCTGCACACCATAGATTAAGGGTGTGGAGCTCTGCTGTACCTCAAGTATTAATGCAATTCTATTTTCTTTTATTCAATTCTCTCTTATTCTTATTCCAAGATATTCATTCGCACCCAAGAACATGATGAATGTGATGATTAGATAACCCTCATTATCATTCTCACTTATGAACGCACGTGATTGACAACCACTTCCGTTCTACATGCAACAGAGCTTGAATGTGTATCTCTTAGATTCCCCAACAGAATCTTCGTGGTATAAGCTAGATAGATGGCGGCATTCATGAGGATCCGGAAAGTCTAAACCTTGTCTATGGTATTCCGAGTAGGATTCTGGGATTGAATGACTGTGACGAGCTTCAAACTCCTGAAGGCTGGGCGTGATGACAAGCGCAAAAGAATCAATGGATTCTATTCCAACCTGATTGAGAACCGACAGATGATTAGCCATGCGAGTGACAGCCGCAGAGGACCATTTTCACTGAGAGGATGGGATGTAGCCACTGACAACGGTGATGCCCTACATACAGCTTGCCATGGGAAGGAGTAAGAAGGATTGAGTTGAAGCAGTAGGAGAGCAGGCGTCCTTGAGCCTTACAGTATCTCCATATTCTTATCTGAAGTTCCTACCAATGAATCTACATAAGTGTTCTATCCCTTTTATTATTTCTATTTTCTTATTATTAATTTCCGAAACCATAAACAATTTTAATCTGCCTAACTGAGATTTACAAGGTGACCATAGCTTGCTTCATACCAACAATCTCTGTGGGATCGACCCTTACTCACGTAAGGTTTATTACTTGGACGACCCAGTACACTTGCTGGTTAGTTGAACGGAGTTGTGAATCCAACCAGTGCCATAAGAATGATTTCTCTCAAAATAGTTAGAACATGGATCACAATTTCGTCCACCAAGTTTTTGGCGCCGTTGCCGGGGATTGTTCGAGTATGGACAACTGACGGTTCATCTTGTTGCTCATATTAGGTAATTTTCTTTTCAAAAATCTTTTTCAAAAATTTTTCTTTTATTTTTCGTTTTCCTAACTTTATTTTCGAAAAAATTAATAAAAATCCAAAAAAAAAATTAGAAAATCATAAAAATAAAAAATATTTTGTGTTTCTTGTTTGAGTCTTGAGTCAATTTTTAAGTTTGGTGTCAATTGCATGCTTTAAAAATTTTTCTTGCATTTTTTCGAAAACTCCATGCATTCATAGTGTTCTTCATGATCTTCAAGTTGTTCTTGACAAGTCTTCTTGTTTGATCTTGATGATTTCTTGTTTTGTGTTATTTGTTGTTTTTCATATGCATTTTTCATTTGTTAGAGTCCATGCATTAAAGATTTCTAAGTTTGGTGTCTTGCATGTTTTCTTTGCATCAAAAATTTTTCAAAAATATGTTCTTGATGTTCATTATGATCTTCAAAGTGTTCTTGGTGTTCATCTTGACATTCATAGCATTCTTGCATGCATTCATTGTTTTGATCTAAAAATTTCATGCATTGAGTATTTTTGTTGTTTTTCTCTCTCATAATTAAAAATTCAAAAAATCAAAAAAAATATCTTTTCCTTACTTTTCTCATAATTTTCGAAATTTTGGGTTGACTTGGTCAAAAATTTTCAAAATTAGTTGTTTCTTACAAGTCAAGTCAAAATTTCAATTTTAAAAATCTTATCTTTTCAAAATCTTTTTCAAAAATCATATCTTTTTCACTTTTTCTCCATTTTTCGAAAATTTCAAAAATATTTTTCAAAATATTTTCAAAAATCTTTTTTTATCTTTATATCATATTTTCAAAAATTAGCTAACAATTAATGTGATTGGTTCAAAAATTTGAAGTTTGTTGCTTTCTTGTTAAGAAAGGTTCAATCTTTGAGTTCTAGAATCTTATCTTATAGTTTCTTGTTAGTGAAGTAAATAATTTTAAAATTTTTGAATTAAATCTTTTTATCTTTTATTTTATCCTTTTCGAAAATTTTATCTTTTTCAAAATTTGATTTCAAAATATCTTATCTAACTTTTTATCTTCCTATCTTTTTCAAATTTGATTTCAAATCTTGTTCAATCAACTAACTAACTTTTTGTTTGTTTCTTATCTTTTTCAAAACCACCTAACTACTTCTCCCCCTCTAATTTTTGAAAATATCTCTCTCTTTTTCAAAAATTCTTTTTAATTAATTAATTGTTTCATGTTTTAATTTTAATTACACTTTATCTCTAATTTTTGAAAATCACTAACCCCTTTTTAAAAATTATTTTCGAAATTCTTTTTCTCTTTTCTTCTTCTATTTAATTATTTGTTTACTAACACTTCTCTTCACCTCTCTTCATCTAAAAATCTGAATTCTTCTTCATTCTTCTATCCCCTTTCTTTTTCTACTAACATAAAGGAATCTCTATACTGTGACATAGAGGATTCCTCTTTCTTTTCTTGTTTTCTTCTCTTTCATATGAGCAGGAACAGGGATAAAGGCACTCTTGTTGAAATTGATCCAGAACCTGAAAGGACTCTGAAGAGAAAATTAAGAGAAGCTAAATTACAACAATCCAGAAACAACCTTTCAGAAATTTTCGAACAAGAAAAGGAGATGGCAGCCGAAAATAATAATAATGCAAGGAGAATGCTTGGTGACTTCACAAAGCCAACGTCCAAGTTTGATGGAAGAAGCATCTCCATTCCTGCCATTGGAGCCAATAACTTTGAGCTGAAACCTCAGCTAGTTGCATTAATGCAACAAAACTGCAAGTTTTATGGACTTCCATCTGAAGATCCTTACCAGTTTTTAACTGAGTTCTTGCAGATCTGTGAGACTGTAAAGACGAATAGAGTTGATCCTGAAGTCTACAGACTCATGCTTTTCCCCTTTGCTGTAAGAGACAGAGCTAGAATATGGTTGGATTCACAACCCAAGGATAGCCTGGACTCCTGGGATAAGCTGGTTACTGCCTTCTTGGATAAATTCTTTCCTCCTCAAAAGCTGAGCAAGCTGAGAGTGGATGTTCAAACCTTCAAACAAAAAGATGGTGAATCCCTCTATGAAGCTTGGGAAAGATACAAGCAGCTGACCAAGAGATGTCCATCTGACATGTTTTCAGAATGGACCATTTTAGATATATTCTATTATGGTCTCTCTGAATTTTCGAAAATGTCATTGGACCATTCTGCAGGTGGATCTATTCACCTGAAGAAAACGCCTGAAGAGGCTCAAGAGCTTATTGACATGGTTGCAAATAACCAGTTCATGTACACTTTTGAGAGGAATTCCATGAACAATGGGATACCTCAGAAGAAAGGAGTTCTTGAAATTGATACTCTGAATGCCATATTGGCTCAGAACAAAGTGTTGACTCAACAGGTCAACATGATCTCTCAAAATCTGAATGGATTGCAGCATGCATCCAACAGTACTAGAGAGGCAGCTTCTGAAGAAGCTTATGATCCTGAGAACCCTGCCATGGCAGAGGTTAATTACATGGGTGAACCTTATGGAAACACCTATAACTCATCATGGAGAAATCATCCAAATTTCTCATGGAAGGATCAACAAAAGCCTCAACAAGGCTTTAACAATGGTGGACGCAACAGGCTGGGCAATAGCAAGCCATATCCATCATCTTCTCAGCAACAGACAGAAAATTCTGAACAAAATACTTCTAATTTAGCCAATATAGTCTCTGATCTGTCAAAGGCCACTTTCAGTTTCATGAGTGAAACAAGATCCTCCATTAGAAATCTGGAGGCACAAGTGGGCCAGCTGAGTAAGAAAGTCATTGAAACTCCTCCCAGTATTCTCCCAAGCAATACAGAAGAGAATCCAAAAGGAGAGTGCAAAGCCATTGACATAGTCAAAGTGGCCGAATGCACAAGGGAGGAGGAGGACGAAAATCCTAGTGAGAGAGACCTCCTGGGACGTTCCTCAAGCAAGAAGGAGTTTCCTATTAAGGATCCAAAAAAATCTGAGGCTCATATAGAGACCATAGAAATTCCATTAAATCTCCTTCTGCCATTCATGAGCTCTGAAGACTATTCTTCCTCTGAAGAGGATGAAGATGTGACTGGAGAGCAAGTTGCTCAATATTTAGGAGCTATCATGAAGCTGAATGCCAAATTGTTTGGTAATGAGACTTGGGAAAGTGAACCTCCCTTGCTCATTAATGAACTGGACACTTGGATTCAGAAAATTTTACCTCAAAAGAAACAAGATCCTGGCAAGTTCTTAATACCTTGTACTATAGGCACCATGATCTTTGAAAAAGCTCTGTGTGATCTGGGGTCAGGGATAAATCTAATGCCACTCTCTGTAATGGAGAAGCTGGGGATCATTGAGGTACAACCTGCCTTGTTCTCATTACAATTGGCAGACAAGTCATTGAGACAAGCTTATGGATTAGTAGAGGACGTGCTAGTAAAGGTTGAAGGCCTTTACATCTCTACTGATTTCATAATCTTAGACACTAGGAAGGAAGAGGATGATTGCATCATCCTTGGAAGACCTTTCCTAGCTACAGCAGGAGCTGTGATAGATGTCAACAGAGGTGAATTAGTCCTTCAATTGAATGGGGACTACATTGTGTTTAAGGCACATGGCCATCCCTCTATGACAGAAGAGAGTAAGCATGAAGAGCTTCTCTCAGTTCAGAGTCAAGAAGAGCCCACACAGTCAAACTCTAAGTTTGGTGTTGTGAGGACACAACCAAACTCTAAGTTTGGTGTTGGGACCACACAACATTGACCTGATCACCTTGTGGCTCCATGAGAGCCACTGTCAAGCTATTGACACTAAAGAAGCGCTTGTTGGGAGGCAACCCAATTTTATTTATCTAATTTCTATTTTATACTATTTTATTATTATTTTGTGTTTTATTAGGTACATGATCATGAGGAGTCACAAAAAAAATCAAAAAAATTAAAAACAGAGTCAAAAACAGAAGAAAAAAATTTTCACCCTGGAGGACGCACAGGCTGGCGTTCAACGCCAGTAAGGTGCATCTGGCTGGCGTTCAACGCCAGAACAGAGCATCATTCTGGCGCTAAACGCCAGAAACAAGCAACATCCTGGCGCTGAACGCCAGGAATGTGCCTAGAGGAGAAAAGTTGGCGCTGAACGCCAGTAACAAGCATGAAACTGGCGTTCAACGCCAGAAACATGTATTACATGGGCGTTGAACGCCCAGAACATGCACCAATGGGCGTTTGAACGCCAGAATGATGCATGAAGGCATTTTACATGCCTATATGGTGAAGGAATGGTATTTGTTTATACCTCAGGATCTGTGGACCCCACAGGATCCCCACCTAACATATTCCCACCTTATCTTTTAATCCTAATCACACTCTCCTAACCCAAAATCACTCTTCCCCATGTCACACTTCCCAACACCCATCACCAATCACCTCAATTCCTCTTCCCAATAAACCCCACCTACCTTCATAAAATTCAAATTCAATTTCCCACCCATTCCCACCCAAATTGGCCGAACCCCCACCCTCCCCTCTCCCTATAAATACCCTTACCTTCTACTTCATTTTCACACAACACAACCCCTTCTTCTCCCACATAGCCGAACCTACCTCTCTCCCTCTCTCCAATAATTTCTTCTTCTTCTACTTTTCTTTTCTTTTTTGCTCGAGGACGAGCAAAATTTTAAGTTTGGTGTGGTAAAAAGCATAAGCTTTTTGTTTTTCCATTACCATCAATGGCACCTAAGGCCGGAGTATCCTTTAGAAAAGGGAAAGGGAAGACAAAAGCTTCCACCTCCGAGTCATGGGAGATAGAGAGATTCATCTCCAAGAGCCATCAAGACCACTTCTATGATGTTGTGGCAAAGAAGAAGGTGATCCCTGAGGTCCCTTTCAAGCTCAAGAAAAATGAGTATCCGGAGATCCGACATGAAGTTCAAAGAAGAGGTTGGGAAGTCTTAACCAACCCCATGCAACAAGTCGGAATCTTAATGGTTCAAGAGTTCTATGCCAATGCATGGATCACTAGGAACCATGACCAAGGTATGAACCCAAGTCCGAAGAATTATCTCACAATGGTTAGGGGGAAATACTTGGATTTTAGTCCGGAAAATGTGAGGTTGGCATGTCACTTGCCTATGATGTAAGGTGATGAACGCCCCTACACTAGAAGAGTCAACTTTGATCAAAGGTTGGACCAAGTCCTTATGGACATTTGTGTGGAAGGAGCTCAGTGGAAGAGAGACTCCAAAGGCAAGCCAGTCCAACTAAGAAGACTGGACCTCAAGCCTATAGCTAGAGGATGGTTGGAGCTCATTCAACGCTCCATCATTCCTACTAGCAACCGATCTGAAGTTACTATGGATCGGGCCATCATGATTCATAGCATCATGATTGGAGAAGAAGTAGAAGTTCATGAGGTCATCTCCAATGAAATCTACAAAATAGCCGACAAGCCCTCACCAATGGCACGGCTAGCTTTTCCTCACCTTATTTACCATCTATGTTACTCAGCTGGAGTTATCATAGAAGGAGATGTCTCCATTGAAGAAGACAAGCCCATCACCAAGAAAAGGATGGAGCAAGCAAGAGAAGCTCCTCACGGTTTTCAAGAGGTGCATGAGGAAGCTCATCATCAAGAAATCCCTGAGATGCCTCAAGGGATGCACTTTCCTCCAAACAACTATTGGGAGCAACTCAACACTTCTTTAGAAGGTTTGAGTCACAATGTGGAACAATTAAGGGTGGAACATCATGAGCACTCCATCATTCTCCAAGAAATAAGAGAAGATCAAAGAGCAATGAGGGAGGAGCAACAAAGGCAAGGAAGGGACATAGAAGAGCTAAAGAACATCATTGATCCTTCAAGAAGAAGATGCCACTAAAGGTGGATTCATTCCTTGTTCTTTATTTCTTTCTGTTTTTCGTTTTTTGTATTGTGTTTATCTATGTTTTGTGTCTTTATTTCATGATCATTAGTATGTAACCATGCCTTAAAGCTATGAATAAAATCCATTACTCCTTCACCTCTCTTAAATGAAAAAATGTTTTAATTCAAAAGAACAAGAAGTACATAAATTTCGAAAATAGCTCTTGAATTTAATTTAATTATATTGATGTGGTGACAATACTTTTTGTTTTCTGAATGAATGCTTGAACAGTGCATATGTCTTTTGATCTTGTTGTTTATGAATGTTAACATTGTTGGCTCTTGAAAGAATGATGAACAAAGAGAAATGTTATTGATGATCTGAAAAATCATGAAATTGATTCTTGAAGCAAAAAAAAGCAGTGAAAAAAAAGAAGCATTCGAAAAAAAAAAAGAGTATATAGAAAAAGAAGGAGCAGTTGAAAAAGCCAATAGCCCTTAAAACCAAAAGGCAAGGGTAAAAAGGATCCAAGGCTTTGAGCATCAATGGATAGGAGGGCCCAAGGAAATAAAATCCAGGCCTAAGCGGCTAAATCAAGTTGTCCCTAACCATGTGCTTGTGTCATGAAGGTCCAAGTAAAAAGCTTGAGACTAAGTGGTTAAAGTCGTGATCTAAGGAAAAAGAGTGTGCTTAAGAGCTCTGGACACCACTAACTGGGGACTCTAGCAAAGCTGAGTCACAATCTGAAAAGGTTCACCCAGTTATGTGTCTGTGGCATTTATGTATCCGGTGGTAATACTGGAAAACAAAGTGCTTAGGGCCACGGCCAAGACTCATAAGTAGCTGTGTTCAAGAATCAACATGCTTAACTAGGAAAGTCAATAACACTATCCAAAATTCTAAGTTCCTAGAGAAGCCAATCATTCTGAACTTCAAAGGAAAAAGTGAGATGCCAAAACTGTTCAGAAGCAAAAAGCTACAAGTCCCGCTCATCTAATTATAATTAATATTCATTGATATTCTGGAATTTATAGTATATTCTCTTCTTTTTATCCTATTGAATTTTCAGTTGCTTGGGTACAAGCAACAATTTAAGTTTGGTGTTGTGATGAGCGGATAATTTATACGCTTTTTGGCATTGTTTTTAGGTAGTTTTTAGTAAGTTCAAGCTACTTTTAGGGATGTTTTCCTTAGTTTTTATGTTAAATTCACATTTCTGGACTTTACTATGAGTTTGTGTGTTTCTCTGGGATTTCAGGTAAATTCTGACTGAAATTGAGGGATTTGAGCAAAACTCTGAAAAAGGCTGACAAAAGGACTGCTGATGCTGTTGGAATCTGACCTCCCTGCACTCGAAATGGATTTTCTGGAGCTACAGAACTCCAATTGGCGCGCTCTCAACGGCGTTGGAAAGTAGACATCCAGGGCTTTCCAGCAATATATAATAGTCCACACTTTATGCGGAAATTGACGACGTAACTTGGCGTTGAACGCCAAGTTCATGCTGCTGTCTGGAGTTAAACGCCAGAAAAACGTCATGATTCGGAGTTGAACGCCCAAAACACGTCATAACTCGGAGTTCAACTCCAAGAGAAGCCTCAGCTCATGGATTGATCAAGCTCAGCCCAAACATACACCAAGTGGGCCCCGGAAGTGGATTTATGCATCAATTACTTACTCATGTAAACCCTAGTAGCTAGTCTAGTATATATAGGACCTCTTACTATTGTATTAGACATCTTTGGTCTCAGTTTTGTTTTATTCTTCATCCTAAGAGGCTATTGATCACGTTTTAGGGGGCTGGCCATTCGGCCATGCCTGAACCTTTTACTTATGTATTTTCAACGGTGGAGTTTCTGCACACCATAGATTAAGGGTGTGGAGCTCTGCTGTACCTCAAGTATTAATGCAATTCTATTTTCTTTTATTCAATTCTCTCTTATTCTTATTCCAAGATATTCATTCGCACCCAAAAATATGATGAATGTGATGATTAGATAACCCTCATTATCATTCTCACTTATGAACGCACGTGATTGACAACCACTTCCGTTCTACATGCAACAGAGCTTGAATGTGTATCTCTTAGATTCCCCAACAGAATCTTCGTGGTATAAGCTAGATAGATGGCGGCATTCATGAGGATCCGGAAAGTCTAAACCTTGTCTATGGTATTCCGAGTAGGATTCTGGGATTGAATGACTGTGACGAGCTTCAAACTCCTGAAGGCTGGGCGTGATGACAAGCGCAAAAGAATCAATGGATTCTATTCCAACCTGATTGAGAACCGACAGATGATTAGCCATGCGAGTGACAGCCGCAGAGGACCATTTTCACTGAGAGGATGGGATGTAGCCACTGACAACGGTGATGCCCTACATACAGCTTGCCATGGGAAGGAGTAAGAAGGATTGAGTTGAAGCAGTAGGAGAGCAGGCGTCCTTGAGCCTTACAGTATCTCCATATTCTTATCTGAAGTTCCTACCAATGAATCTACATAAGTGTTCTATCCCTTTTATTATTTCTATTTTCTTATTATTAATTTCCGAAACCATAAACAGTTTTAATCTGCCTAACTGAGATTTACAAGGTGACCATAGCTTGCTTCATACCAACAATCTCTGTGGGATCGACCCTTACTCACGTAAGGTTTATTACTTGGACGACCCAGTACACTTGCTGGTTAGTTGAACGGAGTTGTGAATTCAACCAGTGCCATAAGAATGATTTCTCTCAAAATAGTTAGAACATGGATCACAATTTCGTCCACCAAGCAACTAAGGATGGAGCACGAAGAGCACACCATATTCTCCATGAAATTAGAGATGATCAAATAGCCATGAGGGAAGAGCAACAAAGGCAAGGAAGAGACATAGAGGAGCTCAGGCGTTCTATTGGATCTTCAAAAGGAAGAACTAGCCGCCATCACTAAGGTGGACCCGTTCTTTGATCTCCTTGTTCTTATTTTTCTGTTTTTCAATTTTTATGCTTTATGTGTTATCTATGTTTGTGTCTTCATTACATGATCATTAGTGTCTAGTGTCTATGTCTTAAACCTATGAATAATTCCATGAATCCTTCACCTTTCTTAAATAAAAAATGTGCCTAATTACAAAAGAACAAGAAGTACTTGAATTTAAAATTTTATCTAGAAGTTAGTTCAATTATTTTGATGTGATGGCAATACTTTTTGTTTTTCTGAATGAATGCTTGAACAGTGCATATTTTTTATAGTGAAGTTTATGAATGTTAAAATTATTGGCTCTTGAAAGAATGATGAACAAAGAGAAATGTTATTGATAATCTGAAAAATCATGAAATTGATTCTTGAAGCAAGAAAAAGCAGTGAAAAAGAAGAAAAAGGGTAACGAAAAAAAAAAGAAGCGAAAAAGAAAAAGAAAGAAAAAGAAAAAGCAAGCAGGAAAAGCCAATAGTCCTTAAAATCAAAAGGCAAGGGTAAAAAAGATCCAAGGCTTTGAGCATTAATGGATAGGAGGGCCCAAAGGAATAAAATCCTGGCCTAAGCAGCTAAATCAAGCTGTCCCTAGCCATGTGCTTGTGTCATGAAGGTCCAAGTGAAAAGCATGAGACTAAGTGGTTAAAGTCGTAGTTTAAAGAAAAAGAGTGTGCTTAAGAACTCTGGACACCTATAACTAGGGACTTAAGCAAAGCTGAGTCACAATCTGAAAAGATTCACCCAGTTATGTGTCTATGGCATGTATGTATCCGGTGGTAATACTGGAAAACAAGATGCTTAGGGTCACGGCCAAGACTCATAAAGTAGCTGTGTTCAAGAATCAACATACTGAATTAGGAGAATCAATGACACTATCTATATTCTGAGTTCCTATAGATGCCAATCATTCTGAATTTCAAAGGACAAAGTGAGATGCCAAAACTGTTCAGAAGCAAAAAGCTACTAGCGCCGCTCATCTGATTAGGACTAAGTTTCATTGATATTGTGAGATTCATTGTAAATTCTCTTCTTTTTATTCTATTTTGTTTTCAGTTGCTTGGGGATAAGCAACAATTTAAGTTTGGTATTGTGATGAGCGGATAATTTATATGCTTTTTGGCATTGTTTTTAGGTATTTTTAGTATGATTTAGTTAGTTTTTAGTATATAATCATTAGTTTTTATGCAAAAATCACATTTTTGGACTTTACTATGAGTTTGTGTGTTTTTTTGTGATTTCAAGTATTTTCTGGCTGAAATTGAGGGACCTGACCAAAAATCTGATTCAGAGGCTGAAAAAGGACTACAGATGTTGTTGGATTATGACCTCTTTGCACTCGAAATGGATTTTATGGAGCTACAGAGGCCCAATTGGCGTGCTCTCAATTACATTGGAAAGTAGACATCTTGGACTTTTCAGCAATATTTAATAGTCCATACTTTGCCCGCGATTTAATGGCCCAAACTGGCGTTCTAATTCAGCATAAAAATTCTGGCGTAAAACGCCTAAACTGGCACCAGAATTGGAGTTAAATGCCCAAACTGGCACCAAAGCTGGAGTTTAACTCCAAGAAAAGCCTATGCACATGAAAGCTTCAATGCTCAGTCCAAGCACACACCAAGTGGGCCCCGAAAGTGGATTTCTACATCATTTACTTATTTCTGTAAACTTTAGGTTACTAGTTCTCTATAAATAGGACCTTTTACTATTGTATATTCATCTTTTGATCATCTTTGATCTTGGGATCAGGTCTTTGAACCCTTTTTTGACTGTTTCATGTTATTTGGCCATGCCTAGACCTTGTTCTTATGTATTTTCAACGGTAGAGTTTCTACACACCATAGATTAAGGTGTGGAGCTCTGCTGTTCCTCATGAATTAATGCAAAGTAATATTGTTCTTCTATTCAACTCACGCTTATTCTTGTTCTAAGATATTCACTCGTACTTCAACCTTATGGATGTGATGATCCGTGACACTTATCATCATCCACCCTTATGAACGCGTGCCTGACAACCACTTCCGTTCTATTTGCGAGAGCTTGAGTGTGTATCTCTTGGCCTCCTAGTTCACGACGCATGGTTGCCTCTCCTGACAACAGAGCTTCCATTCCGTGTGATCAGAGTCTTCATGGTATAAGCTAGAATCAATTGGCAGCATTCTTGAGATTCGGAAAGCCTAAACCTTGTCTATGGTATTCCAGTAGGATCTGAGATGGGATGACTGTGACGAGCTTCAAACTCGCGACTGTGGGGCACAGTGATAGTGCACAAAAGGATCATTGGATCTTACTCTGACATGATCGAGAACCGATAGCTGATTAGCCATGCAGAAAATCGTAGAGGACCATTTTCACTGAGAGGATGGATGGTAGCTACTGACAACGGTGATCCACCAATGAATTGCATAAGTATTTCTATCCTATTTTATGTTCTATTTCGTTCTTTTAATTATCAAAACCCCATAACCATTTGAAGCCGCCTGACTGAGATTTACAGGATGACCATAGCTTGTTTCAAGTCGACAATCTCCGTGGGATCGACCCTTACTCACGTAAGGTATTACTTGGACGACCCAGTGCACTTGCTGGTCAGCTGCACGAAGTTGTGTATCACGATTTCGTGCACCATGTTTTTGGTGCCGTTGCCGGGGATTGTTCGAGTTTGGACAACTGACGGTTCATCTTGTTGCTTAGATTAGGTATTTTTTTTCTTTTGTTCTTCAGAATTTCTAAGAATGAATTCTAGAGTTTCAGATGATGCTTTTATCATCACAGGAGCTAGTTGATTCCCATCAATTTGGCTGTCTTATGTAATGTTCTGCTGAAGCTTGGTTGACCATGTCTAATCCTTTTAGACTGAAGCTTTAGACTAACATTGCATGATTCCTGGAATTTGTATTAAAAATTTTGAGTTTCTTATTTTCTTTTTCAAAATAATTTTCGAAAAAAATACAAAAAAATTTAAAAATCATAAAAATAACAAATATTTTGTGTTTCTTGTTTGAGTCTAGTGTCAATTTTTAACTTTGGTGTCAATTGCATGTTTTCATTTTTCTTGCAAATTTTTGAAAACTCATGCATGGTGTTCTTCATGATCTTCAAGTTGTTCTTGATGATTTTCTTTGTTTGATCTTTAAATTCTCTTGTTTTGTGTCTTTTGTTGTTTCTCATGTGCATTCTCAATTTGTTAGTGTCTCTAGTATGAAAATTTTTAAGTTTGGTGTCTTGCATGTCTTTCTTTTCTTAAGAATTTTCAAAAAAAATATATTCTTGATGTTCATCTTGACATTCAAAGTGTTCTTGCATGCATTGTTTATTTGATCTTAGTTTTTCATGATTAGCTTCATTTTGTTGTTTTTCTCTCATCACCATTAAAAATTCAAAAAAATTTCACAATTATATCTTTTCAAGTCAATAATACAGAGAATTGAAGATTTAGAACATACAGCAGAGGAATCACAGAGAAAAAGCTGAGCGTTCAAAATGCCCAGTGAAGAAGGAATTCTGGCATTTAAACGCCAGCCAGGGTACCTGACTGGGCGTTTAATGGCCAAGGAGGTAGACAAGTGGGCGTTAAATGCCAGAATGGATACCATTTTGGGCGTTTAACGCCAGGATAGCACCAAGGAGGTAGTTTTGTTTTCAATTCAAATCTTTTTCAATTTTTCAAATTTTAAAACTAATTTTTCAAAATCTTATCTTTTTTATATCCTCTCTTATCAATCATATCTTTTTCAAAATCAAATCTTTTTCATTTTTCTTTTAATATTTTTGAAAAGCCTTGCTAACAATTAATGTTGTGATTCAAAAATTTCAAGTTTGTTACTTTCTTGTTAAGAAAGGTTCAATATTTGAATTTTAGAATCATATCTTTTAATTTTTTGTTAGCCAAGTCATCAATTTTAAAAATAAAATCTTTTTCAACCATATCTTTTCAATCATATCTTTTTAAAAAAATCAAATTTTCTTCAAAAATATCTTTTCAATCATATCTTTTTAAATCATATCTTTTTAAATTTTGATTTCAAAAATCTTTTCTAACTTCTTATCTTTTCAAAATTGATTTTCAAATCTTTTTCAACTAATTACTATTTCTTATCATTTTTAAAATCACATAACCACTTTCTCACTTTCAATTTTCCAAAACCATCAACCACTTTTTCAAAATTCTTTTTAATTATTTTAAACTTTTATTCTTTAGTTTTATTTAAAAATTTGTTTTCGAAAATTTCCCCCTCTCACCTCCTTCTATTTAAAGACTAACACTTCTCCTCAATTAGCAATTCGGACTCTATCCTTCTTTATAAGTTCGAATTCCTTTTACTACCTCATCCTTCTATTCTTCTTTTCCTCTGACACATCAAGGAATCTCTATACTGTAACATAGAGGATTCCATACTTTCTTTGTTTTCTTCTCTTTCATATGTGTAGGAATAAAGATAAAGGCATTCTTGTTGAAGCTAATCCTGAACCTGAAAGGACTTTGAAGGGGAAGCTAAGAGAAGCTAAAGCACAACTCTCTAGAGAGGACCTGACAGAAATCTTCGAAAAAGAAGAAAACATGGCAGCCGAAAATAACAACAATGCCAACAATGCAAGGAAGGTGCTTGATGACTTTACTGTACCAACTCCCGACTTCTATGGGAGAAGCATCTCTATTCCTGCCATTGGAGCAAACATCTTTGAGCTTAAGCCTCAATTAGTTTCTTTGATGCAACAGAATTGCAAGTTTCATGGACTTCCATTGGAAGATCCTCATCAGTTCTTGGCTGAATTTTTGCAAATCTGTGACACTGTTAAGACCAATGGAGTTGATCCCGAGGTCTACAAACTTATGCTTTTCCCTTTTGCTGTAAGAGACAGAGCTAGTATATGGTTGAACTCACAACCTAGAGACAGCCTGAACTCTTGGGAAAAGCTGGTCAATGCCTTCTTAGCTAAATTCTTTCCACCTCAAAAGATGAGTAAGCTTAGAGTGGAAGTTCAAACCTTCAAACAGAAGGAAGGTGAATCCCTCTATGAAGCTTGGGAAAGATACAAGCAATTTATCAGAAGGTGTCCATCTGACATGCTTTCAGAATGGAGCATCATACGTATCTTCTATGATGGTCTGTCTGAGTTATCCAAGATGTCATTGGACCATTCTGCAGGCGGATCTATTCATCTGAAGAAAACGCCTGCAGAAGCCCAGGAACTCATTAAAATTGTTGCAAATAACTAGTTCATGTACACTTCTGAAAGAAATCCTGTGAACGATGGGACAACTCAGAAGAAAAGAGTTCTTGAGATTGATACTCTGAATGCCATATTGGCTTAGAACAAAATATTGACCCAGCAAGTCAATATAATTTCTCAGAATCTGACTGAATTGCAAGCTACATCTGGCAGTGCTAAAGAAGCCTCCTCTGAAGGAGAAGCTTATGACCCTGAGAATCCTGCAATGGAAGAGGTGGATTACATGGGAGAACCCTATAGAAATACCTACAATTCTTCATGGAGAAATCACCCAAATTTCTCATGGAAGGATCAACAGAAGCCTCAATAAGGCTTCAATAACAATAATGGTGGGAGAAACAGGTTTGGCAATAGCAAACCTTTCCCATCATCTTCTTAGCAACAGACAGAGAATTCTGAGCAGAGTCTCTCTAGCTTAGCAAACATAGTTTCTGATCTATCTAAGATCATACTAAGTTTCATGAATGAAACAAGATCCTCCATTAGAAATTTGGAGGCACAAGTGGGTCAGCTGAGTAAGAAGGTTACTGAAACTCCTCCTAGCACTCTCCCGAGCAATACATAAGAAAATCCTAAGAGAGAGTGCAAGGCCATAACCATGACCAACATGGCCGAGCCTGGAGAGAGTGAGGAGGACGTGATTCCCAGTGAAAAAAACCTCATGGGATGTCCTCTGAACGAAAAGGAGTTCTCTCCTGAGGAACCAAAAGAATCTGAGGCTTATACAGAGACCATAGAGATTCCATTGAACCTACTTCGCCATTCATGAGCTCTGATAAATATTCTTCCTCTGAAGAGGATGAATATATTACAGAAGAGCAAGTTGCTAAGTACCTTGGAGCAATCATGAAGGTGAATGCCAAGTTATTTGGTAATGAGACTTGGGAAGATGAACCTCCATTGCTCATTAGTGAACTGAACGCCTTGGCTCAGCTGAAGATACCTCAAAAGAAACCGGATCTGATGCCAGGGCATCTTGACCAGTTTCACTGACCTTTTCTTTACTGTTTTTAGGGTAGTTTCATGCATGTCCTTAGGAAATAAGCTAGTTTTGGGTAGATATTCACTTACACCTTGATTCAAGCATACATTGTGCATTTTACATGATTTCATGAGGATTTTGCATGGATTTAGTGACAAATTGTATGTTGCATTACCCATGACTTGGATTAGAACTTTGATGCACTCTATTGCTTGATTTCAGGACCAAAGGAAGCAAGGAAGAACCACTTAGCATTCACGTTAATCTAATTAACGTGGCCACTAACGTGGAATGGGAGGTAACTTGCAAAGTTAATGAGAAAAGTGATTGCCAATAACGCTCTCGAAGCCATCATTGCCCACGTTAAGAGTCACGTTAACTAAGTTAACGTGAGCTGTAACGTGAAGAAAGGACTTTGAGCCAACGTTAGTGACACTTAACATTATCACTAACGTTGGCCAATGATCATAAGTGGCCACGTTAGAGTCCACGTTAACTTGGTTAACGTGGCCTCTAATGTTAACAAGGGGAAGGAAGCCAACGTTAGTGAAATTCAACATTGTCACTAACGTTGGCCTAAGGTGCAATGTACCACGTTAACTTGGTTAACGTGGGAGCTAACGTGAGAAGCAAGAATGGTCGACAATGTTAGTGACACCCAACATTGTCACTAACGTTGGAAGCAACCACAAAATCCCAAGGAGCTACGTTAACTTAGTTAACGTGGAAGCTAACGGCGATGAGTGAAAGATGAGCCAACGTTAGTGACACTCAACATTGTCACTAACGTTGGAAATGGTTTGAAAGGCCACGTTAGAAGCCACGTTAACCTAGTTAACGTGGACTCTAACGTGAGATAGGGGCATATTGGAACGTTAGTGACAATGTTGAGTGTCACTAACATTCTCGAAGATTGGCACGCCTACGTTAAAAGAGCCACGTTAACTAAGTTAACGTGGCCTCTAACGTAGGAAAGGGGGAGGCTCTCAACGTTATTGGGAAAGTTGAGTCCCAAACGTGTGCGAAGGACAAAGAGGAAACGTTAGTGGCAACGTTTGTGCCACTAACGTTGAGGTTAACGTGGCCTTTACTTGGGTAAGAAACGTTAGTGAAAAAGTTGAATGACACTAACGTTTTTGAACCCATTTTCTCACTGAATGTTAACACCGCTAACGTCCTGAGCTAAAGTCTCTTCCCACTTCACACTTTCTCTCTGCAAGTAAAACCAAGCCCAAGTGAAGAAGAGAACTGCTCCAAACTGAAGATCCAAAGGCCTAAGACTTGAAGAATCAACTAGAAGAATAGAAGAGTAGTATATATTGGAGTAGCTTTGAATTATTTAGGGGGTTGGAAAAAGTTCTGAAAGGGAAAAGCATTACTCTCTATTTTACTTTCTCTGCTCTTCTAGTTCAGAATGTATTCTCCATCTTTGTTTTCATTTTTTAGAGCTATGAACAACTAAACCCATTTCATTGGGTAGGGAGCTCTGTTGTAATTTGATGGATCAATACTAGTTTTCTTCATTCTTCTTCTATCTTTTCTCTTGATTTTACTTGAAAGCTTTCAATCTTCATCCCATTGGGTAGTTATCTTGGAAAAGAAACTATTCAAACTTGGATCCCTTCTGAACCTTGAAAGAGGAATGAAGAGATCAAGCTAGAAATGCTTTCTCATGCTGGACCAAATTGGGTTTGGATGGATATGTGACTATAATCCTCTCAAAACTTGATTTGGGAAATGCATGTGGTATAATCAGTGACCACACTTCATCTCTTCTCATGAGCAATTGACCAAGGAATTGGCTATTGATCAAGATTTGAGAGATTGAATTGCAAGAAATTGTAATTCAATCAATTAAGATTTCCAAGGAGATCAATGAGTGCATTGATTGAGGAAGAGATGAAAATGAACTTGATCCAGAGAATTGCAACATCTCCTGTGCCCAATGAACTCCCCAATTCTGATCTCACCCATTCTCTTTAATTTCTGCGTTTATTTTCATGAGCAAACACCCCATTCCCATTTATAATTCAGCAATTTAATTTCAGTCATTTACTTCCAGTTCTTTAATTCTAGTATTTACTTTTCCGTCATTTACATTCCCACCATTTTATTTTCTACAACTCTCAACCCAAATTCTGAATTCGCTCAACTAGAACAATCTTCTAATTAAAGTTGCTTGATCAATCAATCCCTGTGGGATTCGACCTCACTCTATTGTGAGTTTTTACTTGACGACAAATTCGGTACACTTGCCGAAGGAAATTTGTTGAGAGACAATTTCCACCTGCATCAGGATCCCGGAAGGTTCTTAATACATTGCACCATAGGCACCATGACCTTTGAGAAGGCTCTGTGTGACCTGGGGTTAGGCATAAACCTCATGCCACTTTCTGTAATGGAGAAATTGGAAATCTTTGAGGCACAAGCTGCAAGAATCTCACTAGAGATGGCAGACAAATCAAAGAAATAGGTTTATGGACTTGTAGAGGATGTCTTGGTAAAGGTTGAAGGCCTTTACATCTCTGCTGATTTTATAATCCTGGACACTGGGAAGGATGAGGATGAATCTATCATCCTTGGCAGACCCTTCCTAGCAACAACAAAAGCTGTGATTGATGTTGACAGAGGTTGGTCCTTCAAGTGAATGAGGACTACCTTGTGTTTAAGGCTCAAGAATCTCCTTCTGTACACATGGAGAAGAAGCATGAAAAGCTTCTCTCAATACAGAGTCAAATAGAGCCCCCACATTTAAACTCTAAGTTTGGTGTTGGGAGGCCCCAACCATGCTCTGAACATCTGTAAAGCTCCATGAGAGCTCACTGTCAAGCTATTGACATTAAAGAAGTGCTTATTGGGAGGCAACCCAATTTTTATTTATCTATGTTAAATTTCCATTTTCCATTGTTATTTTCTATTTTCTTTAGGTTGATGATCATGTGGAGTCATAAAAACAACTGCAAAAATCAAAGCAAACTCAAAAACAGCATTAAAAATAACACACCCTGGAGGAGGAGCTTACTGGCATTTAAACGCCAGTAAGGGTAGCAGAATGGGCGTTAAACGCCCAGTCTGGCACCATTCTGGGCGTTTAACGCCAGAAAAGGGGCACCAGACTGGCGTTTAACGCCAAAAAAGGGCACTAAGCTGGCGTTTAACGCCAGAAAGGGAAGAAAAGTTGGCGTTAAACGCCAGAAATGGACAGCAATCTGGTGTTTAACGCCAGGATTAGCACTTAGAGGGTGTTTGCACGCTAGAATGGTGCAGGAATGAGAACTCCTTGACACATCAGGATCTGTGGACCCCACAGGATCCCCACCTACCTCAACTCACTCCCTCTCTTCTTTACACATTCCAATAACACCCTTCCCCAAATATCCTTCACCAATCACCTCCATCCACTCTTCCCCAAAAATCCCACCTACCTCAACATTCAAATTCACATCCTTTCCCTCCCAAACCGAACCCTAATACACGAACCCTACCCCTCTCTCCACTTCTATATAAACCCATCATCCCTCCTTCATTTTCACACATCATAACCACTTCTTTCCCCCACTTGGTCGAACTATTCAAACCTCTCCATCTCCTCCATTTTCTTCTTCTTCTCTTCCTTTCTTTCTTCTTTTGTTCGAGGATGAGCAAACCTTTTATGTTTGGTGTGGAAAAAGCATTGCTTTTTGTGTTTCCATAACCATTTATGGCACCTAGGGCTGGAGAAACCTCTAGAAAGAGGAAAGGGAAGGCAAAAGCTTCCACCTCCGAGTCATGGGAGATGGAGAGATTCATCTCAAAGGTCCATCAAGACCACTTCTACGAAGTTGTGGCCAAGAAGAAAGTGATCCCTGAGGTTTCTTCCATGCTCAAGAAGAATGAATATCTGGAGATCCAAGATGAGATTCGGATAAGAGGTTGGGAATTTCTCACCAACCCCATTCAACAAGTCAGAATCTTAATTGTTCAAGAGTTCTATGCTAACGCATGGATCACCAAGAACCATGACCAAAGTGTGAACCCGAACCTAAAGAATTGGCTTACCATGGTTCGGGGGAAATACTTAGATTTCAGTCTGAAAAATGTAAGGTTGGCATTCAACTTGCCAATGATGCAAGGAGATGCACGCCCCTATACTAGAAGGGTCAACTTTGATCAAAGGTTGGACCAAGTCCTTATGGACATATGTGTGGAAGGAGCTCAGTGAAAAAGAGACTCCAAAGGCAAGCCGGTTCAATTGAGAAGGCATGACCTTAAACCCATAACTAGAGGATGGTTGGAATTCATCCAACGCTCCATCATTCCTACTAGCAACAGATCCGAAGTGACTGTAGATCGGGCTATCATGATCCATAGAATCATGATTGGAGAGGAAGTAGAAGTTCATGAGGTCATATCTCTAGAACTCTACAAAGTGGCTGACAAAACCTCCACTTTAGCAAGGTTAGCCTTCCCTCATCTTATCTATTACCTATGCAATTTAGTTGGAATTGTCATAGAGGAAGACATCCTCGTTGAAGAGGACAAGCCCATCACTAAAAAGAGGATGGAGCAAATAAGAGAGCCCACTCATGGACCTCAACAAGAGCATGAGGAAGTCTCTCATCAAGAAATCCCTAAGATGCCTCAAGGGATGCAATTTCCTCCAAACAACTATTGGGAGCAACTCAACACCTCTTTGGGAGATTTGAGTTCCAATATGGAGCAACTAAGGATGGAGCACGAAGAGCACTCCATTATTCTCCATGAAATTAGAGAGGATCAAATAGCCATAAGGGAAGAGCAACAAAGGCAAGGAAGAGACATAGAGGAGCTCAGGCGTTCCATTGGATCTTCAAGAGGAAGAACTAGCTGCCATCACTAAGGTGGACCCATTCTTTGATCTCCTTGTTCTTATTTTTCTGTTTTTCGATTTTTATGCTTTATGTGTTATCTATGTTTGTGTCTTCATTACATGATCATTAGTGTCTAGTGTCTATGTCTTAAAGCTATGAATAATTCCATGAATCCTTCACCTTTCTTAAATGAAAAATGTGCCTAATTACAAAAAAACAAGAAGTACTTGAATTTCAAATTTTATCTTGAAGTTAGTTCAATTATTTTGATGTGGTGGCAATACTTTTTATTTTTCTGAATGAATGCTTGAACAATGCATATTTTTTATAGTGAAGTTTATGAATGTTAAAATTGTTGGCTCTTGAAAGAATGATGAACAAAGAGAAATATTATTGATAATCTGAAAAATCATGAAATTGATTCTTGAAGCAAGAAAAAAGCAGTGAAAAAGAAAAAAAAAGGGTAGCGAAAAAAAAGAAAGAAAAAGAAAAAGAAAAAGAAAGAAAAAGAAAAAGTAAGTAGAAAAAGCCAATAGTCCTTAAAATCAAAAGACAAGGGTAAAGAGGATCCAAAGCTTTGAGCATTAATGGATAGGAGGGTCCAAAGGAATAAAATCCTAGCCTAAGCGGCTAAATCAAACTGTCTCTAGCCATGTGCTTGTGTCATGAAGGTCCAAGTGAAAAGCTTGAGACTGAGTGGTTAAAGTCGTGGTCCAAAGCAAAAGAGTGTGCTTAAGAACTCTGGACACCTATAACTGGGGACTTAAGCAAAGCTGAGTCACAATCTGAAAAGGTTCACCCAGTTATGTGTCTGTGGCATTTATGTATCTGGTGGTAATACTGGAAAACAAGATGCTTAGGGTCACAGCCAAGACTCATAAAGTAGCTGTGTTCAAGAATCAACATACTGAACTAGGAGAATCAATGACACTATCTAGATTCTGAGTTCCTATAGATGCCAATCATTTTGAATTTCAAAGGACAAAGTGAGATGTAAAAACTGTTCAGAAGCAAAAAGCTACTAGCGCCACTCATCTGATTAGGACTAAGTTTCATTGATATAGCGAGATTCATTGTATATTCTCTTCTTTTTATTCTATTTTATTTTTAGTTGCTTGGGGATAAGCAATAATTTAAGTTTGGTGTTGTGATGAGCGGATAATTTATACGCTTTTTGGCATTGTTTTTAGGTAGTTTTTAGTATGATTTAGTTAGTTTTTAGTATATAATCATTAGCTTTTATGCAAAAATCACATTTTTGGACTTTACTATGAGTTTTTGTGTTTTTCTATGATTTCAGGTATTTTCTGGCTGAAATAGAGGGACCTGTGCAAAAATCTGATTTAGAGGCTGAAAAAGGACTGCAGATGCTGTTGGATTCTGACCTCCCTGCACTCAAAATGATTTTTCTGGAGCAATAGAAGCCCAATTGGCGCGCTCTCAATTGCGTTGGAAAGTAGACATGTTGGGCTTTTTAGCAATGTATAATAATTTATACTTTTGTCGAGATTTGATGGCCCAAACTGGCGTTCCAAGTCAACATAAAAATTCTGGCGTAAAATGCCCAAATTGGCACCAGAATTGGAGTTAAACACCCAATCTGGCACCAAAGCTGGTGTTTAACTCCAAGAAAAGCCTATGCATGTGAAAGCTTCAATGCTCAGCCCAAGCACATACCAGTGGTCCCCAGAAGTGGATTTCTGCATCATTTACTTATTTCTGTAAACCTTAGGTTACTAGTTCTCTATAAATAGGACATTTTACTATTGTATTTTCATCTTTTGATCATCTTTGATCTTGGGATCAGGTCTTTGAACCCTTTTTCGATTGTTTCATGTTTTTTGGCCATGCCTAGACCTTGTTCTTATGTATTTTCAATGGTGGAGTTTCTACACACCATAGATTAAGGTGTGGAGCTCTGCTGTTCCTCATGAATTAATGCAAAGTACTATTGTTCTTTTATTCAATTCACGCTTATTCTTATTCTAAGATATTCACTCGTACTTCAACCTGATGGATGTGATGATCCGTGACACTCATCATCATCTTTTCTTATGAACGCGTGCCTGACAACCACTTCCGTTCTATCTGTGAGAGCTTGAGTGTGTATCTCTTGGCCTTCTGGTTCACGATGCATGGTTGCCTCTCCTGACAACAGAGCTTCCATTTCGTGCAATCAGAGTCTTCGTGTTATAAGCTAGAATTAATTGGCAGCATTCTTGAGATCCGGATAGTCTAAATCTTGTCTGTGGTATTCCGAGTAGGATCTGGGATGGGATGACTGTGACAAGCTTCAAAATCGCGACTGTGGGGCACAGTGACAGTGCGCAAAAGGATCAATGGATCTTACTCTGACACGATCGAGAACCAATAGCTGATTAGCCATGCGGGAAACCATAGAGGACCATTTTTACTGAGAGGATGGATGGTAGCCACTGACAACGGTGATCCACCTACATACAGCTTACCATGGAAAGGAGTATGAATGATTGGATAAAGGCAATAGGAAAGCAGAGGCTCAGAGGGAACAAAGCATCTTCATACGCTTATCTGAAATTCCCACCAATGAATTGCATAAGTATTTCTATCCTATTTTAAGTTCTATTTCGTTCTTTTAATTATCAAAACCCCATAACCATTTAAATTCGCCTGACTGAGATTTACAAGATGACCATAGCTTTCTTCAAGCTGACAATCTCCGTGGGATCGATCCTTACTCACGTAAGATATTACTTAGACCACCCAGTGCACTTGCTGGTCAGGTGCACGAAGTTGTGTATCACGATTTTGTGTACCACTGCTTCAGATGATTCAAGTTGTCAGAATTGCAGAAGCTATCACCCGAATAAGCCGTGTCATTTTGGTTTGGGCTTATGCTATAAGTGCGGTCGTCCTGGGAATATATCTTGGAACTGTCCACAAGGGGAAACTCAGGGTGCCGGTCGGTATCCATGGGGTGGGGGTAATTGTGAAACCTCTAATTTAATTTCAATTACGCTATAGAATTTTGTGACATTGCGTTCATTTGTACTTAAGATAGAAGTGACAACTTAGGATTTAAAAGTAATTAACTTAGAACCAACGTAAGAGTGCTATGTGGGGTAGTGACATCAAATGACAAATTTTTGAAGATGAACAAATCAGAGCGTGTCAACGAATCTGCACAGGTCGACCTAGTTTTTCCTTTGAGACTTACCTTAGAATTCTACTTTAAATTTCTTCTTGAATAATGAATAGATCAACTTCCCAGTCCTAGTCCTGATTTGCGTGAATTTTGTTTTCGCTGGGATGAGTCTAAACTTCTGGGGTTGTGCTAATCATTTTAGCAACCTTGATTAGTCATAAGAAAGTTATAATTTTGGTTTTTGAGGAATTTTAGGTTTAAATATAAAATTTGGTATGAAGGGTTGTTAAATTGCTTAATGCAGAATTTTCTACTTATTTGGCAGCAACTTAAAATAAAAACTGGAAGCAATCTAGACATAATTTTTCATCTGAAATTATTTTTTTACCAAATTTCAAGAACTCAAGATTTCTCCATGAAAATTTCAAGGTATTTGGTCAAGTGGTCTGGAAGATATGAATTTTTGAAACTTAGTGGTTGCTGCAGAATTTTCTGGTTTTCTGGTTCTGCAGTATCAACTTCCAGCCACTAGAACGTTTAATTTATTTGACATTTTTAGTTGCTACCAATAAGATTTTGAAGATCTGTAAGTCTACTTCAATTGAGTACAAGTTTCATGTCCATATCTATTTTGTAGACTTAATTAAGTCACTTGGAAGCTGGGTTGCTTGCTGAAAATTCTAGACTGATTTATGAAAACAGAGCATGACTTCCAGTTGATAATTAATTAATCAAATGAAGTGATATGAATCTGAAACTTGTTTGTTCTGAAACTTAGGGATGTTGAGTATCCTCACCAAAATCTAGAAGCAACGGATTAGAATCGAATTTACTATGGATTTTACAAAAATAGAATTGTCTGCTATTTCCTGAATTTTTATGGGTGCAGCAGCAGATTTTCAAAGTTGTTATCAAATTCAATTCTAATCTAAATGCAGTAAAACCTAATCCAAATTAAAGACTAGGATCTCTAGAATGACCTTGTCAAGAGAGTTAGCTCATGCTTAAACTTTTCGCGATATGAAATCACGTGATAAGATAGCAGGGTGCTGTCCCAGGAGTCTAGAATAATGATCTTGATTTTTCTTCAATGGATAGAGTTAGACTGCCCAGAAAAATATGCTTCTTAGTTCTTTAGAAGCTTGAGTTCGATACGGATGCGTGGACATAAAGTTTGTAGAAGTATGAGTTCATTTATTATATTAATTGTTTAGTAGAAGACTGGTCGCCAAGGAGGTAATATGGCTAAAGAAACCGGGAAAATGAATAAGACTGTAAGTTGCCCCTAGGAAGGATTAAAGTTATAAGGTGATGTGGAGGCATGATGATAAGAAAGGAAATCGAGAAGAGATCGAGGGTTGGACTGGTGGCATATCGGATGGCTCTACCACCACATCCTTCGAACCTGTTCGACGTGTTTCACATGTCACAGCTTCGAAAGAATACTCCTGATGCTAGCCATGTGTTAGAACCTGAATCAGTTTAGTTAAAGGAAGATTCGACGCTTCTGGTGAATCTGGTCAGAATTGGCAACACGAGAGTATTAAACAGTTGCATGAAAAAGAGGTTTCATTAGTTAAAGTGGCATGGAGTCGAACCGGTATTGAGGAGCACACCCGGGAACTTGAATTGGAAATGGGTACAGATTACACTCACCTATTTCCAGACAACTGAATTTGAATTTTATGGGAAAAATTCCTATTTAGGTGGGTAGAATGTAAAACCCGGTCAAACTGTAATTAATTAAATAATAAATTAAATAGGAGCGAATATAGCTAGAAAATTTAGCAATCAGAATTTGATAATTTAAATATGATATTTGGACTCAATGAATTTTTCTGAGTAGAAAAACATAGTTTTCTGCGTAAAAATGCGCACTGAAAATTTGACTGGCAGTACCGGATGCGCTCTGTCCGGTACTGTGGTTGAGAAATTTAATTAGAAGTGAATAATTTTAAGAAATAAGGATTTATAATTTGAGAAGTTAGAAATATTTAAAATACGTTTAAAACTCTAATATTAAAAGTTTTGGCCCAAAATTGGGTCAACGGATTAAATCAAGTGAACCGGCCCATGTGGATCCAAACCCACACTATATAAGAACTCATTTCAACACAAAACAACCCATTTCCCCATTTTGGAGAGAGAAACACGCTGAAATGGTGAAGAGAGGAGGAAGAGAGAAACTTTAGCCACCATCAACTTCAAACCACCATAACTTTCTCTCCAAAACTCCGATTGACGAGCTGTTTGTGGCCACGCATTGCTCTTCTCATCCTCTACATTTTTATTTAAGTTTGTGGTGATTATTTTATTCTTCTCTGCCCAGTTTTGATTTTTTTTCCTCTGAAAACGTGATTGGCTATGGGTGTTGAGTGATTTTATGATTTTGGTTGTTTAAGAGTGCTCTAGTATGAGCCATTGGTAAACTTTCATCAACCAATTTTGTGGGTTAAGGTAAAGAACCCTCTAATCCTTGTGATTTATCAATTTCATGAACCTTAGGTTGATTATAAGTGTGAAAATTGATTATCTTAGAGTATTAGGTGATTTTGGTGCACAATTAGAAGATTGATACTGCTTGTGGGGCCTTTGTGAGGCTTGGGGCTAAGGTTTGGTGGAGACTTCCAAGAAGAAGCTCAATTATTTTGGCTACAAGAGGTACGATTTAAGTTTTATTTAAGTACCGTGTGATATGATGTGAATTCCTAAGTTAGGTGCCCTTAGAATTAAGCTTGAATGGTATGATTGATTGGTATTATATGTGTAGTGGACGATATTGATATTGGATAAGGATTGTAGAATTATATATTTGGTAGAATTAATGTGTATAGATGATGTGCTTGGTAATTTATGAAATTGGATGATAATTTGATGGTGATGCATGGTGGTTGTGTGTGAAAAATTGAGTATTTGTGTGGTGACAATGCTTTTTATGAGATTATGTATTGGATTGGTATATTGGGTCGGAGGCCGTGAATCTTGGGCCAAAGGTCAGAAAGAGGTAAGAAAGGTAAGTTGATGTGTGTATTGTGTGATGATATAAGAGATTGGATGGATTTTAGATATTGAATGTGTGAATAATTGGTTTGATTTTTGAATAATAAGGTTTGAGGAATTGAGGTGTGGAATTTGATCATTTTGGGTAAAATTGTATAGATGAGGTAGGTTTAGTTTTGGTTTAGTGTAATTATGTGAATGTGGTTGAGTTGTAGTCATTTGGATGAGTGAAAATGAATTTGGCTTGTGAACATTGGAATAATTGGTGATTTCTGTTTTTGGGTAAAAATTGATTTTTGAGCAACTTCGGTGGTCCGTACTCGGTCTTCGAAGTTAGGAATTCTTCAAAACCAAATTTTTGTGAAAGTTTATTCAACTATCTTTCCAACGACTCAGAAATGGTTGAAAAAGGAATCTTTTAGAAGAAGTTATGTGGGTTGGAAGTTTGGGGTTTGAAAATGTAATCCTGCAGCATTTTAACTTAGTAAAATTTTTGGTAAAACGTACTCCGACGCGCACGCATGACCGACGCGCACGAGTCACTCACAATTTTTACTCCCTCACACGTGCGTCTGACCGACGCATACGCGTCGCTGTATTGATGTAGGTACCCAGTAGAAATTCCAGAGAGTTGTGCTGGTACTGTGCTGGTTTTGTGCGAGGAGCACAAAACGCACCCATGCGTACGCGTGGCTGACGCGCACATGTCACTCTGCTTTTCCACCTTCCCACGCGTGTGCATGGGTGACGCTTACGCGTCACCCACCTTTCTCCGCTTCCAATGCGTGCGCGTGGATGATGCGCATGCGTGACCCTGTTTTCTGCAAGAGTTGATTTTTGAGTTTTTAAAGCCAAATTTCAGACTTCTAAGCCTCCATTTTCATCCTCTAAGTCCTAAATCTTTATAGTATGCCTAGAAATAAAAAGAAGCTAGGACATGTGGTAATTTGTGGATGAAGTAAAGTGAGAATCACTGATGAATGATGAGTAATGATGATTGTATGAGTTGTTAAGGATGATAATGGGAGTGCTGTATATGCCATGAGTCGAAGGGCTGTGTTTGTTAGTGAATTATGGCTAGTTGTGTATTATGTTGTGAGCCGGATGGCTGTGATAAATATTGACTTCTGGTGGAGTATGTATATGCATATGATTGAATGAGATAGAAGTGCCGGGTAAGAGGCGGTGGAAATGACCACTCGCTCCGGGTATATGATTAAGAAGTGTAGAGATGTTGAGAATATATGGAAAATAAATTAATGATTTAATGATTATGAAGGAAGTGGAATAATAATGAAAATGAACTTGAATTTGATTATGATATGCCTTCGGGTAAGATGCAGTGGTGTCATCCACTTGCTCCGGGTAAGAGGCAAGGACACCGGGTAAGATGCAGTGGTATTTTCCACTTGCTCCGGGTATGAATTGTGGATGAATTGATGTATGAAAATGAATTGCAATGATAATAAAAATGTGTTTCTAAATGTGACACCGAGAAAGATGCAGTGGTGTTATCCACTTGATCTGGAAGAGTTCGAGACTTCGGGTAAGATGCAAGGGCTGTGTTCTGTCGTCGTTTGCTTCGGTCAAGAACTATAACTCCGCCTGGGTAAGAGGTAGTGGTGAGGTCGTCCCCTGCTCCGAGTACGTGGGTAAGATGCAAGGGTTGCGGTGCTGTCCTACTTATTTCGTGTTTGGTGTTCCGTCTACGGTTAGCTACCATGAATTATCAGGTTGGCTTTATAACCGACAGATGAGACTCATCAGCCATAAGACAGGCATGCATCATCCGCATATGTTTGATATTTTTTTGGTTTGCTTAATTGCTTTGATTTTCCTAATTGTACATGTTTCCTAATATTTGCTAATTGTCTTACTTGCTTTACCTGTGCATTACTTGCCCGTATTGTTTGTGTTTGTATAAGAGTTGAATTACTTGAGGGATGGTTTGATTCTTGGATTATTTTGTTGGAAGGTAGTGAAAGTATGAAGGATATTGGGTTAGAGATAGAATTCCCTATGATAGTTGCCAAGTTATAGATTAGTGAGGACCTAGGATGAATAATTGATGAAAGGAAGTTAGGACGCTTAGTGAGTTTGTATTATAGCGCATTGTATTTATTTGGTACTTTTACCATACTGGGAACCCATGCGTCGGGGGTTCTCATTCCGTATATATCTCTTATTTTTCAGATGCAGATCCAGGTGCTCAAAAGTGAGCTATGGTTCATCTAAGAGATGGCGAAGGTCTTTATATTCTCTACTTTATATTTTGCTTAGAATCTCTCTACCTTTATTTTGAAAAGCTTATATTACGAATTGAACTCTTTTGAACTTGCCTATAGAGACTCTTATGTTTCTTTTGGGAGAGATTAAGAAATACTGTTGTCAACTACTTTCATACTGTACCCTAGCCGGCATAAACTTCGTGGGTCACGACTAGTGGCTATTTACTTATGTTATATATCTATATATTGTCCTTCTCTTATTCTCCTTTATGATTTTATCCTTATATCGCTTTCGACTTCACGCTTTATTTTTTGTTGTCGATAAGTGAGTGATATGACTTCGCGATTTTATTTTTGCTCTTTTCAGGCTTCTCGATTAATACTCCTTTCAATTTTATTTGTAATTATATATTAAAAATCCACTTGAGAGTCGTACCACCTTATTATCATTGATTTATGACTCGAGTATAAGGATTTGAATATTAGGGTGTTACAACCAGCGAGGACGATGTTCTCACTCCCCTACAGGTTTTTTTCCTTTTTAGGATATGGATGACGAAGTTTCAAAAGAGTTATTTCATTCTCTATTTATTCGATATTTTTGTATTATCTTACTTATTATTTTTCCCTCGTTTTTATCTTTACCAATTTTGTAAGAAGGATAGGAATTTGTAATACGTATGATTGTAAGTTATTGTATATATATATATATATATATATATATATATATATATATATATATATTTGTATCTTGTCCGTATATATATGTATATGTTTTCAACGAAAAAGTGTTTTTGAAAAAGGTTATGCGATTTTAAGTTTTAAACAGGCTCCTATTTTAGTATCAAATATGTTTAGAGTCGTAATACCCAAGCTATCAGAGTAGCGCAGCAGAAAGCGTGATATTCTAATAGTGAGGGTGTTACATAAGGCGGACACAATTGCTTATGAAAAATAAGTGCAAAGCGACAACAAATACCAAGCAACAATTAGATAAGCTGATTTTAGAGTCTCACATTACTCCCTAATTCTCAATAAACTTTATTGAATTCCATCTTTTGTATTGTTAGTGTACCAACAAGAGTTCATCCACTAACTAAAATCTCCTCTACTTTTATTATTATGTAGTCTTTTTCTTACTCCTTCACTTGATTAGATGACCAATTAAATAGAAAATTTCAGACATTTTTTTAAGTAAAAGTAAAAACAGTATATCATAGATATATTTTTATCACAAAGAAGCAAAACAATCTTCTTTTTCAAGAAGTATGAATGTGACTATTTTTTATTTTAAGCATGAGGTGGTGTTGGAAGTGGGTATTGCAGTCATAGGATGTTAGGGGAATAATCAACAAGAAGGTAAATGTGATGGTGGAAGACAAAGAGAAGTTATGAGGACGAGTTAGGTAAAGAATGAGTAATTTGAAAATTCTAAATAATTTTTTAGGATTTTGATAGTTTTATCAATTAAAATTCATCTTTTATGAATATATCATTAATTTCGTTTTTTATATGTAGATTTATTAATACCCGAATCTTTCTTAGTTAAAAATAATTATTTATTTTTAAAAAATATTTTTTTATTTTTATTTTATTCTATTTTTTTAGTCGGCATATAACTTATTAGCTGCAAGCCTGCAACATTAGCTTAGAAATGTGATTTTCTAAGAGAGATATATATAAGACCATCTCTAATAAAAAATTTATTTCAATTTTTATTTATGGCTCAGATGACAAATTATCATTGGACATTATGAGTTTTTCTGAAAAAAAAAATTTCTCTCCTCAAAATATGAATAGAAACGTTACTTCTTTCCTTTCCAACAGTTGAAACTGTATTGTGCAGAAAGAAAAAAATGAAACCTTGAAGAATTCATGCGTTAGAAGTGCTCTAAAAAAAGCCTTGTGTTTTTTTTTTTTTTTTTTGTCGTAATAAAAACGAAGCTCTATCTTTAGTTTTAATGATTAAATCCTATGAAATTACTTAATTACTAGGAAATTATCAATCACTTGTTAACTATAAGATTTGTTTTAATCATTTGTCCCAATCTTACGATACATGCTTTCCACATGTTCATGATAAGATTTACAAGCAATAATTCCTTGTTTCTCACTTTATGAAGTTTTTACCAAAATAATTTAATGTTATTTTATTTGTTCAGTTTAGTTATCAAATATTGAAATAATATTCAAACCCACGAGGGCTAGAGGAGTATATATCTTCCTGTCCATCGGGTATCTATTCCCCACCAACGTGCTTCTCTATTTGACAAAAAAAATGCAAATATTAGTTAGATTAATGGATGGTTTCTTCTTTCTTCTTTTTTTTTTTTTTTCTTAACAGTTGAAAACTCAGAACTGTTATATTCACATATAGTGCGCTGGGCCTACATCCAATGGTATGACTCAACTTTTAGTTTTGTGGGTCAATTTTTATTTTATTTTAAAGCCTGGTTTGTCAACTTCTAAACCTGAAATTGCTTGAAAAAAAGGTGTAGAGAAGAAGAAAAGAAAATATTATGTTAATATGAACCGGCTAACCAATGGTTATACAGCTGTACTTAGCATAGTGAATCTTAATCACTTCACACTCACTGGTTAGTTGCCTATTTGAGGTAAGCGCACACATTTATTAAATGTCTTAAAGTCTCAACTATGTTTTCTTTAATATATACTATATATAAGACAGATTTTTCAATATTCAAGCTATAGTATTTCGATCCCCTACCAAAAAAGTTAGTTGAATGGATTTCGTATCCATACTCAATGCTTAAATTTTAATATATATATATATATATAATCACCACTTTAATATTCAAGTTTTCAAGTTTATTATTTCTTACTATTTAATTGAACCATCTTTATGGATACTTTACGTTTACTTATTCAAATATTATTTTAAAAAGAAAATTGCTTAACTAGACATCTAAATTGATGTTTTATTTAATACATTTAATATATAATTATTAATTAAATTATATAGTCTCTATTTTATTTTATTTTGTTTGTTCATTCTCCGTTATATTCTAATTCTCAAATTTGAATTGATATCTCAAATAGATACTATCTTACGTATGAAACGAGTAAACTTAAAAAGTATGGTTGCATGGAAGAAGATTATCCTTCTTTAATTGAAGGTTTAATCAATTAAAAACTTTTAAAATGGTGAACCAATTATTTCACCTACCTATGAAAACCTACAAATTAAGGGAAAATAAAATTAGTCAGTATACTTAACGATAAATATGACCCCAAAAAATACGTATATATCTATAGATTAATAGAAGGATCCTAATTGTAAATGAAAACCTTCCTAATTGTGGGGCCAATAGCAATATCTTGGCAGTGGTTATATGCATATTTTCTTTTTTGGGTGCCATTCGTCATCAGTTTTAGTGTCTGCTGATGCATTAGCTTTCTCATTTTGTGGCACTGGTGAATCTGCAACTGTAGCATATACCATTAATAATATAATATGCTATTATTAATTTATTATGTGCAATAAGCAATATTGTTCCCATAACTAAAATTAAAACCCCAATTGCATGCGTTCCTTTATATTGGCTAGTTATTCAATTGAATATTGACAAAATAAATAAACAATATATAATTAGCGTAATTTGCAGAAAGTTTCTTTCTATATGAATAATGCTATATTGCACAACTATTACTGTAGATAATAATTTTTGTGCATTCATAAAAAGCATCCAAGTTGGCAAGGATTTTTAACGTGCACCAATTGAACACACAACAAAATTTTGGTTTCTTATATTTTACAAATGATGCCCCAAACATATTTTAATTAGCATCTCATCAATTTGTTGTTGTGGTGGCTTTACTTGTTTATTTTACCCTCTCATTTGTTCTTCTCAAAAAATAATAATATTATTTCTATATTTTTCAATTAGTTTCTTGTCGATTATGTACAACATCTATCATATTCTTAAAAAACTTGTCAGTTGCAATTACCAATAGATTCAAGGAGAGCAAACAGTAACTTTGGTCTCTCAAAATTTTAAAGAATTATTTATATATGAGATATATGTTTGATCAAATAAAAAATTTTATTTGGTTAAATAGTTTTATATGTAAATATTTTTAAATATATGATGGATTTAAGTTTTAATTATTTTTTTATTAATATTTTTACTTAACCAATTTAATATTGTACACTTTAATTTCTATACTTTTTTTCACATTAATTTCTATATACTTATTTTTATATCTATTTTTTAATAATATTAAAAAATTAACTATTTAACATTAACATTATTAAATAAAAAATTTACAGTGATTTATATTGTTATGTTTTGATGTATTTTAGATTTTTTTTTCTTATAAAAAATACTAAATTTTTTCTAAACTTGTATTATTGAAAGGAAAAATTTTTACTTTATTCTTTTTATAATAACTTATTTCAAATTTTTCTTTTAGATTTGTATCTTATATTTTATAAGAGTACTAGTATGTTTGAGATAATTAATAGTTTATGAATTGTTTTCAAATTTTTGAAATTTCTAAAAGAATTAATTTTAATTAAAAAAATATATGATAATTTTTTAACTAAACACACCATAAAATTATTAGTGTTTTATAATTTTATAGATTATTATTAATATTGTTGTGTCTATTTTATATAACTATCATGACAAAAATAAAATTACTGAAAAAAATTTACTTTTATGTAATGAAAAATATAACACAAAAAAATAATTAAAGAATTCTTATAAAATTCGAGTCCTACGTATTAAAATTCTTAAATCCGACCCTAGCTAGTTACAAAATTTAACAACTACGAACAGTGGAATGGATTTTGAAATTTTTTTACTACAACTAACTATAACAGGTCTCGAAATCAATGGTCTTCATATCCTTACCAACCACCCCGACTATATATATATATATATATATATATATTATATTCTTTTACAAAGATAGAGAAACTCTAACCCGCGACTTTTTAGGTGAGTACAGAAAGACTATGCCTTTGAACTATAACTCATTGGCGAATCTATATATTCTTGTTTACTAACGAAATGCTCTTCGTATCCTTATTTTTCTTGCCTTTTTTCTCAAATCACCTTTCCCCTGGTCCAAGATTTTTAAAATTTGTACTCTACTCCACTTGGGCATCTTTTGCAAATACCCAAAAATAATCCACCGTAAGTTGTTCTGCAATACTATTAGTCTACTACGCTACAGTTCTGTTTACTGGTTGGCTCAATGGTGTAGAATTCAGTTGCTATATATATATATATATATATATATATATATATGTGTGTGTGTGTTTTTCTTGAAAATGACATTTATTGGTGTTGGCCTCTTCTAAATCTTCTCCTGAAATTTCATTTTAGAATATTTTATTATTATAAGAAAATGTTCAAGTGCTGTGAGGACCAGTAATATTCCCTTTTTTTATTTGAATTGTTAATGTTATGCAAGTTGCGGTTGTGGATGTTTTGCTGATATAGTCACACTTTTATTCCGTCCTTTTCTGTTTGGTCCTAAATAGGGATCTTCCTTCTATTGGACACTTTTTAAAAAATAAAAAAAGAAGAAAAACTCCAAGTTTGTTTTGTTAATTGTTACAATCGGAGAAGACATTAGACATCCCTATTTAAATGTTCAGCAACCGAATAATTTAAATAATTAACATCAATAACAATAATGTATAACAAATTAAGTAACTAATGTGATGAGTGAGTGAATGGTTCCATATATTTAAGAACTTGAACTTTGAAAGTTTTGCACAGTAGTACATTAGTTCTATTGAATTGACCTGAGGCAATGAAATCAAAGAGAGGAAAACGCTCAGAGGTAAGTAATGTGTAACAACTAATAACTAAGCCTTTTATACAATAACTTGCCTCTGAAGCTTACTATATATATCTTCAACTCTATGTTTGGTGAAGAATATTCCTAATTTCATTTCATTGCAGGCCTTTTGGCCTTCAATTGTGATGAAGAAATGGCTAAATATAAAGCCACAGGTATATGATTTTAGTGAAGATGAAGTAGACACTGAAACTGAAACTGAAACTGAGAGTGAAGATGATGGTATGATTTTTGGTTTTAATATATTCTTTTTTTTTTTTCCGCCTTTGTTTGTAATTTTTTGACTTTCATGAATCCAGCTTGTTCTCTTAAAAATTCAAGACATCGTCTGCGTCATCATCATGAAGAAGATAATCCACTTAGAAGAACACAATCCAGATTCCCAACTCAAACAGTACCAGGTATTACTTAATTCCCATGCAGTAATCCAGTTCTTTAAGAGATTTAAGAAAAGAATGTTTAAAAAAAGAATAAAAAAAACTGTTTTTCTAACTATTTTTAAAGTTGTGTTCTTGTGTTCTCTTTTCTGTTATTAGTTGCAGCTGCTTAATTATGAAATTTAGAATCTAATAAATATGTCATCATCTTCTTATGGCTTGCATAGCTTTAATTTGTTCTCACTTTTTGGTAGACATTGAAAAAGAAAACATATGTTCTTATTTGGAATCAAATTTGCCTAACTATGGAGCTGAAATATTCTTTTCCAAAATAAAGGAAATTGAAACACTTAAAAATGTCAAACAAAGCAAGAAGTGGAGAAAGTCAAAGAAAGTTTCCAAGCCAAGTAGTTGAATAATTTTCTGAACTCAAGTGAATTACTTACTTCCTTTGATACTGAAGAGTTCAGTGCTATTTGTAATTCAGATGCATCTTGTAAGGGATACAAGCCGAAACATCGAAGAGGAAAATCTGAAACGTTGCGTGCACAATACATAAACACAAAGGAAGTGAGGTTTGGTCATTAATTATCTGGTTATGTAGCATATTATGTAGATGAAGGAAATGTTTAATAAAATAATAATAAAAATTATTATTGTTTTGCAGGATAACAGTTGGAACTTGGAATGTTGCTGGAAGACTTCCATCTAAGGATCTTGAGATTGAAGACTGGCTTTGTAGTGAAGAACCAGCAGATATCTACATCATTGGGTGTGTGTTCTATCAATTTGCCTGATAATTTTGTTATTTACTTTCTACTTTCTGTGTTTTTCTCCCCAAACTGTTTGCCTTTTCACATTAATGACATTTGCACCTTTTTATATTTAGGATCACTCAAGAAACTTTTGGGAGAATTTTATATACCGTGATCTAATCTGATTGTTCACATAGCTCTGTGTTACAAGTTTATTACATAGTTTCAATTACTTTTTTCATGTTATAGTTCATAGAGTTTTGTTTCTGTTGAACTGTATTAATTGATTTCAGTGATATTTATCACCTATTTATTCAATCAGTATATCTTATTTGCAAAGTATCTTTATCTGCTAAATCTTTTCACTGATTAGCACACAAAGGATTTAATCATGCAAAACTTCACCCTGGAATCCTGTAAATTTGTTCTTCACTGGATGCTGAGTTTTTCATTCCTATGGTTCATAAGAATGGATTTAGTGAAGAAAAAATATATGCTTAGCATGCATTTACCATATATCTATCTGTATCCTTATGCTAAACTAAGCCTACTTCATACACTTACACTATGAGTTTCCATTTTAAAATTGGTCTTCTAATTGGTGTTCTGTATTGTAACAGTTTCCAAGAGGTAGTTCCGTTAAATGCCGGAAATGTACTGGGAGCAGAGGACAATACACCGATCCGGAAATGGGAAGCAATCATTAGAAGAACTCTGAACAAAACTTCTGAATATGAAAGTGAAGACAAAAGCCTCAGTGGCCCTCATTCTCCTGTACTAAGGACCTCTTCTGCTCCTGATGTTCTAGCAGACAGTATAGACACTAATCCATTAGATATGATGGACGAAGCGTACGGAAGAGCTTTCGATAATGATGATCTAGGACATGAGGAAGTGAACAACATACTCGGTATAGGGAAGAACTTACAGTTGAGAAGAGTATATGGTGTTGATATTAAGACTACGTTAGATTGGCCAGAACGTCCTCTAGATGCAACTCCCATTGTTGATTCTGGCCCCAAGTTGCGAAGAGTACTAAGCAGCTCCGAATTGAACTGGAGGGGTAATGCTTTGGTGTATGGTGGTGGGATGACACGGTCACACCATAGTTCTGGAAACTTGAATTTGTTCTGGAAAGAGCAGAAGGTGGTGCCTGAAGAAGTAGTAACTGATCCCATTGCACATGTGTCTGACATGTTATCTGATGAGGAAGATGATACTTTTTCTGAATTGCCAAATGACAAGGATGATAATGGGCTAGGCACCATGAAATCGCATCCTGCTTATGTTCGAATTGTTAGCAAGCAGATGGTGGGGATCTATGTATCTGTCTGGGTGCAAAGGAAGTTAAGAAGACACATTAATAACTTGAAAGTTTCTCCGGTTGGAGTTGGCCTTATGGGCTACATGGGAAACAAGGTAATGGCTTAGTTCTACTTCCACATTGAATGTGAGTGAGTCACATCATTTATAAACATAGGTCGTAGGAATATTTTTTAGATGAGACATTAAGGCTCTTTTTGTTATCTGTTTCAAGACACAAAATACTGAGACGTTGGGAAAATAGAGAAAATTCAAAGTAAAACTTTCCTAAGAAAGAAACATTTTGGTTCTTTATGTGCTTGTCTTTCTTTTTCAAACAAGTTTACTATACTCCCTGGTGTCTATATTTGTGTCCTGATACAGTTACATTGAGAACAAGACAAAAAGAACAGAAACAAAAATTAATATTTTTGTATTTTGTTTGGTGGTGAATGAATATAAGATAAAACAAATAATAAAAAATTTAATTTATCTTTTTTTCACACAAAATTTAGAATAAAAATAAAATAATAAAAAATATAATTATAAAAATTTGATAGTAATAATAAAAAAAATGAAAAAATAAGTTGTATATTCGTTTAGTGTCTTTGTGTCGTTCCTGTTAGAAAAGATACAAAATACACTACTTCGATGTCCAAGAACACAGTCTCTGTCCATGTCTCACCTGTCAAACACAATTTTATCATTTTTATGTCTTTGTGTCTATGTCTCAGTGTCATGTCCTTATAAACAAGCACAGCCTAAGAGACATCATGACATTAAGAATTTCACACAAGTGTTAACTAGGAATCATAAAACATTTCACTATAAATTATTGAAGAGGTGTGTTTAGATGTGTTCACAAGAGTCTACTATGTAGACTCGTCACATTGCACCCCATCATGGTGTAGGGTGCTTGTTGCTCATTTATTAGTACACAATGTGAGAGGAACAACACCCAGGTCATGATGTTCTACAACGTGATCAGTGGTTGTCCATATGCATTGCATATATGAAACCGTGAAAAACTCACCAAATAATTGTATATGTACATTTACAACTCTGAACTTGCTTATTCTGACCTGACTGGTGCTGATAACATTGTTCCCGATGCAGGGGTCTGTTTCAATTAGTATGTCTCTCTTTCATTCGCGCCTATGTTTTGTTTGTTCCCATCTGACTTCAGGTCAGAAAGATGGGGCTGAGCAAAGACGAAATGCAGATGTTAATGAAATTCTGCGACGCACATGCTTCTCGTCTGTCCTTGATTCAGATCAACCCCAGACAATCCCATCTCATGAGTAAGTCTTATTTCATGCTGAAAGTAATTTGATACAGTCACTTTGAGCTTCCAAAAAGCAAGAGACTATCACAAAATGTATGTTTGAGTAAAGGATTCTATGAATTGGATTGTATGATAAAAGAATCACCATAACATAAGATTTAGTTATGTAACTCTATATAAATGGAGTCATCATGTTTTATAAAACTTGGCTATATGTCCTATAATCCATGCAAGTAAAGTCTAATTTGAATCCTATCTAAATTAACAAGTGCGAGTTAAGCCACAAATGTAGATTAATTTAGGCAGCCTAACATATTGGAAGCATTAGTTGCTGGTTATATAACTTGAACTTGTGACCTCGAATTAACTCAATTGTTACTCCAAGGCTCCCCTTAAAATTCCTTTTCTGGATAGAAGAAAGAAAATAACTTATAGAAAGGACTTATGTAATATATATACTGTTAAACATAATAGATTATCTGTTGCTTCTAGTAAAGCTTTTTCAATTGAATAAATTCACATAAGTGAAAGCACGAGTATCGTGGAGTGGACTTCCTAATGAGTTGCTCCTTGCTAACAGTCAGATGTTCTGGTTTGGGGACCTAAATTATCGTATCAACATGTTAGATGCCGAGGTTCGAAAGCTAGTAGCTCTGAAGAAATGGGATGAATTGATGAATTATGATCAGGTGAGAATTTGATTTCCAGAATAGACTAGATTCTTTGTCTCTAATGTGTGTTTTCTTAACTTTTATCAAAGAATCAATGCTTAGAAATATGGATGGTAGCTTCATCCATTAAGAGCTACATACTTGGAGTTACTAAAAGGATTGGAAGTTTTAACAGATAAAATGAATTTATTACTAATTCCCGCTCCTCATTTGCAGCTAAGCAATGAGTTACATAGTGGACATGTATTTGAAGGATGGAAAGAAGGACTGATAAATTTCCCACCAACTTACAAGTATGAATTCAATTCTGATAAATATGTTGGAGAGAACCCAAAAGAAGGGGAAAAGAAGAGATCTCCAGCATGGTAAGTCAAGACCACGATCTCAAACCTGTAAATCTCTAATTGGTGCATGCATTAACATTATAAATTGATAATATCTAGTAAAAAAAAATAATAATAAATATAAATTTATATTAGTTATTTCACCAAAAATACTTGTGGAGCATTAAATGGTTGTAAATGTTTCTTAAACAAGTATTAAATGTGCTTAGAGTTTGATTCTGAGAATAGGACACAAATACAAAGATAAAGTGACAAAGGCAAGACATAAATTTTTGTCTTATTTTCATGTCCCTACTTCAGAGAAGTACATAGAATACACAACTTTTATTGGCATGTCTCCATATTTGTATCCTATGATACATCCCCCTTGCTAAACATTGAGATGAAAGTACTCTTCCTATTTCCCATTAGGACAAAGTAAGATGCATTTAGTGACTGTGGGGTAAAATTATGCAGGTGTGATCGTATATTGTGGCAAGGAAAAGGAATAAGGCAACTTGAATATAGGCGTGCAGAAAATAAGCTTTCAGATCATAGACCTGTTAGTTCAATCTTCTCTGTCGATGTTGAAGTCTTTGACCAACGCAAGCTACAACGAGCTCTGAATTTCACATGTGCTGTAGTCCACCCAGAGGTTTTTCTTCCAAATGATGATGGCTTGCAATTTTACTAGATACACATTAAAGATGCAGAAATACAATATATATATATTGGTAAGTAAGAAAATCCACAAAAAGAATAGCATTCTATCAATTCGCAAAGGTGCACTTCATTTATTGAATGGTTCACTAAAATTCTCTCTGGATGAAAATGTTTTTGGTAAAAGTCAAAAGATCATTCTCTTGAAGTTATCTTTAGTAATAAAATCCAAGTATTTAAACCTTTGAAATGAGAAGATTCCAATATAACTCTCTCTATTCTCTCGTTTGTCACTGCCATATTTTGTTCCTGAAGATCCTTAAATGAATGATATATTTTGACACCTTGAATCAATATGTGACATACCAGAAGGAATAGTCACAATGAAAGAGAGAATTGAGGAAACTAACTTCTTGGTCAGTTGACAACATTGTAGGTGAACATGCTATCTGTTTGAATGACTTCGCTAGCTTCCATGTGCTGTAACAACTTCAACTGGTTTACGTTGGTGTAGCGTGCTAAAATGTTTGTTATCTTTGAAGTCTTATTGACAAGGAGAAACAGCTGATAAGTGGTAACCTGTTTGTAAATTTAGCTTCAAGATGTAACAATCAAGGCTCATAATTCTCAAATTTATGTGCTGCTGGAAGCCTCCTTTTTAAAGGGTCAGTCATTTTGGGAAATATGAATCGAAATCATCAGTATTCAGATAGAAAGAAGATACAAACAACAGACAAATGTATATAGGCATACAATAGATTCATGTTGGACTTCCTCTTTTTCCTTTTTAAATGTGTTTTTTCATATCTGGTATACAACTACAGTGTTATCCAATTTTGATCTCATTAGTTTGTATGTCCAACAAGAACAAATTTTCACTTTTGATCAAGGTTCCTATCTCATTATGTAAAGATTAGAGTATCAACATAACATTCCTCATAGGCAAGAACCATGAAGAGTGAAAAACAAACAGCATAGGCCAAGAGTACCATTTCAATCTCAAGCAATGCTATTTAATGGTGCTGAAGATAGTGATATATAATAATAAATTTAATATAATAAAATTTATAAAATACAATCGAAAAATGAAATAGCAAAAACAATAGAAAGCAACATTTCCAACTTTTTAATTAATAATGAAATCATGTTTTTAAAAAATTGGTTAGCACCTATAATATATTCAAATTAAATCCTATTTAAGTATTTATAATAAAATTTCATATATCAACAAACGTGAATTATGTTTTAAATATAAATTCATGTTAAACTAAACTTAAAAATTGATAATCAAGAAATTAAACATTATTCAAATTGGTCACCTGAAACAAAACTAAGTTGCGATACGTGACATTTACAATCATACAGAAGAAACAGAAGTATAAATAGGTAGATTTAATATGGAATTCAAGCAAGATTAACAACCAAAAGATAGAAACTGGATGTTATTACTTATTACATTACATGAGTGGTACCTGTTAATCTGTTATGCAATTTATTCAACCGTCTTAGGCACTAGTCAGGCATAAAGTAGGACATCGACTAATAAAGTAATAATACTACAATACCTAAGCACTTGAACACTATTTACAACCTTGATTGTGTGAATCGAGAGCAACCAAATTATGATATCAATATATAATGTGTGTGAACATATAAGTAAAGAATGCATTGTAATTTATCAATGGACTTAATTTAAAAGGAAGCCCAATAATTATTGGAAGCAGATCAATTTGGGGAATTATTTCTGTGTGCACACTGAAGACTCTGCTGAGCTCGCAATCTATCTAAAAAAACTAAATGTCGAACAAGTTCTACTACTCCATTTGTCCACTTACTGCTGCTTCCTCATCCTCAGCATCTAGTTCTTGTTGAACACCTTTGACCTGTAAAGCAAGCAACATTTGGAAAATTTTTTCATGAAATCCATTCCATTAATGTTGCTTTGATAAAATATCCAATAATCGATGCCAATTTCAATACACTAGATAACAAGCTTAAAAATAAAAAAGAAATATTGATCAAACATTTCTGGAAAAAAAGAGCTATGATCCCTATGATAGTTAAATCCAAATTTCGCAGTCTGAATGTGAAAAATAATGACAAGGAAATCAAGTTTTGTAACTGTCGCATTACGAATTCTAGTTTCTAAGCTTACAACAAAACGAAGCTGCTGCATTTTTTTATTAAACTAGATGAGCCAAAACAAAATTTGTTTCAAAGCATAAGCATAATCCACAAGGAAACAAGAACAGTATTAATTTTAGCACAAGAAGATATCCTAGAACTTGTTTACCTCAGGTACATAATGCATCAACATATTTTCAATGCCGGATTTCAGAGTCACCGACGAACTTGGGCACCCACTACATGCTCCTTGCATCCTAAGTTTTACTATTCCAGTATCACTAGAGAAAAACCGAAACACAAATTAACTCAGTACAAATATAATTCCATAGTGCCCGTAGTTGCATGCTCTTCCAAAAGGTTTCATCGACATGCTTCAAGACCAAAATAAGAAACTATAAGAACTTACGGATCAAAACCTCGATATTCAATGTCCCCACCGTCATCTTGCACAGCCGGCCGAATACGAGTCTCCAACAATTCCTTGATCATTGCAACGGTTTCCGAATCATCCTATACAAAAGGCATGCATGCTACCTTTTAGTTTAGGCCTCTCAAATATGGTTGAGTAGATACTCAAATGTACTTCAGGGTTAAGACAATTTTCATGCTCCAAGACACTTAAATACAAGTGGGAATACGCCACATTAGTGGGGAAATTGTGACTTTACATCAAAACCCAAGAACAAAAAAAGAAAGGTACAAGAACAAGACACTCCTATATCATGTTTTCTTCCAGTTGGCACAACACAATAGAAATTACAAGAATGGAAAACGATGTCTACCTTAGCAAAATGTTTGATGACTAAAGTGATTAACCAAACTTAGTAGCAACTCACACATGACACCATCTCAAAGCAAAAGTCATTATATTGCTGATATAAATCTAGCATGAGTACTTATTAAACCGAATGAAACAACGGATTCAATGACAAACACATGACGTACATTCACGTTGGTTAGCAAAAGCCAAAGACCTCATAAACTAATCACAAAGAAGCATGGTTCACATTTGCTAAAATGACAAAACATACATAATGAGTGGCGTAATCATTAATACAAAACAACATAAGCATTTGAATCAACTAGAAAAAGAACATGGATGCATAATATTTACATCTTGAATAGCTGTATCCATGGCTGCAGCAGCTTTAGAGTCCAAAAACAACGGCTGCCCAGAGGAATAGAAGTCCATAATGGCCGCAAATATCTCAGGCTTCAGGAACTCCCAAGAAGCTTCCTCCGACTTCGTCACAGTAACAAAATCAGACCCGAAGAAAACCCTAGTAATCCCTGCAACACAACCACAAACACGGATTCACCAAAATGCAAGCTACAAAATGAAAATGAACTAGCGGACAAACAAAAATACCATCAATTCCAAAGAGTGACTTAGCGAGAGGCGAATTCATAGCCGAACGCATGTTTGGGAAGTCGGCGCTTCCAACTTCCATGACAGGCTTCTCGGGATAGAACATGAGAGACAAAGGATTCGGGGTAGGCTGCGTTTGGATGAACATGTTCCTCCTTTGCCCTGTTACAATGCACAGTTTGAACTGAAACAAACATAGAATAACAACTGAAAAAAGCGCAATGCGGAAGAAGAAGAAGACCTTCGAATCCAAAGAGGGTGGAAGATTTGAGTGATGGTAGTGGAGAGGCGGAGGGATAGAAGGCATTGTGGTAGTGGCTGTGAAACGACGCCATCGTCCGCATGGGATGAATAACGAAAACGTCGTCGTTCTTAGTCATGGGTTTGGGCGTTCGGTGGGGAAGTCGTGCTCGTGCTACTAATCGGAAAAAGCTTCTCGTCATTAGTTCCCGTCTCTTCTGACGATGGAGGAGGTGGGAGCTGAGGTTATTCACTTGTTCCTTTATGTTACGCGGTGTCACAAAAACGCAACCACTTCGTAGCAAGGTTCTGAAAACCGAACCGTTCATGAAACCGTTTTAATTACTGGTTTATTAATTTAGTGGTCTAATTGATTCAACTGAAAAAACGTTTTATATTAAAATAATAAATAAATTATAAATAAACATTCTAAAATATAATTATAATCTAATATAAACTTTAAAATATCTTTTAAATGCTGAAGCTTTTGCTTTCAAAGTTTGCTATAAGAGAAACCAAAATCCTTTCTTCATTCTATAAATGTTTGCCGCAATGACATTGATCAATAAAGCAATTACATCCAAAAAAATACCAAAAAATATCAAACAATTTCCAACTTTGGTTTAAATTTGTCCAAGCAACAAAGAAAAAGAATCAAGGTTTCCTCACCAAAAAAAAAGAATGAAGGTTCCTCCAAGTAGCAGCTATACAATCCATATTATTTAACACAAACTAGAAGTTCAGAAACCTCATTCTTCCATAGCTACAGGCTCAAAGCTATTGCCACCTAATTCTAACCTGCCACCTAACATAACACAAATTTCTAATCAAGAGAGGTGTCTCCGTTCTCACAACAAAATTGTATTCACTTGAAGATACTCAAAAGAAATCAGGAAAAGCAAAAGGATTTTACAATAACGCAGAGCTAAACTTGACACTTTAATGCTCCTTCATCATGTTACTCAATAAATCAACAAAGCAGTCACAATCCAAGCACATGTAAATCACAAAACAGTCAAACAGACACAAGTCAGCAACACATCACTAATCAACTATCACGAGACATTCAAAATCAATAATGAATAAATTAAAATCACAATACAAAAACAGCAGCACAGAGCTTCAAAATAATCAATAATCAATAAAAAACAGCAGAACCAGAATAAATCAACAATCAAATAATCATTCAACAAATATTAACAACACAACCAGTCAAACCAGACCTTCGAAAGACAGAAACAGAGCGTAAAAAATAAGAAAATGATGAACAAGTGAAGAACAAATGAACAAGTGAGCACCGAGCTAATAAGTAATCAGTTAGAAACAGTGCAATGATTGCCATCAAATAATCAACATAGTCACAATCTAGGTACAATTAAATCACAAAACAAAACAGTAAAACACAACACACAAAATCAGTAATGAACTAGAGCAAATTACTAATCAATAAAGGCAAAGACCATTATGCCGACAACAGAAGTAAATGAGCAAATAAAAGCTTTCATCCCAATTGGCTTTGTATTCGGGAGACATGGGAAAAGGCTCGTTTCCGGCAATAATCCTTATCGCAATCAATTATTCATCAATTATTATTACAAAGAAAAAAATACATACCTAGGGCTAGAAGCAGGAAGCCTGGAAAAAAGCAGAGCTGGCAGGGATATTGGCTGGCAAGAGGCAAGACAGTGGCTGACAGGGTGGAAGTATAGAACAGAGCTGGCGCCGCAACCGAAAGTGGTGCTGGCAGTGGTTTCGGCTTTCGAAGATCAACAGACCTGGCTGCGCGATAGAAAGTGGCTGCGCGAACAGAGCTGGCTGACGTTGGCTTGACGGAAGTTGCGACTGTCCAGCCGTCCAGGTGAGTACTGCTTCGCGTTCTGGAGAGTGGAGACGAGAGGGGTAATGGTTAGGGAAGTTAAGGAGTTAGAGTTCAGCAACCAAAAGGGAGTGGATCCTCCGGTGAGAAAAAAACTGGATGGTATCCAGTGTTCAATCTAACCATTCATTACGCTCTCTCTCTTATTTATTTGTGGTCCTACTCATTAAATCAAAGGTGATAGATCACACTGGATTCTATCAATTGTTAAAAAAATTGGAGAGGATCTTTTTCCCAACCAAAATGCAGCCGTTTTTGACACAATTTAAAAATCGGCTGAGTTACGATTCAGTTTGACTGACCGGTCTGAAAGTCTAATAATGGTTTTTTAATCTGACGGTTTTAACTTCTGTCCGAATCGTAATTGGTAGCGGTTCACGGTTCGATCGGTTCGATTGACCAATTCGAACCGGTTTTCAAAATCTTGCTTCGTAGACGAGATAAGTTTTAAATTGGTAATACATTGACGATCGGATTTTCTATCGGTAAAGAAATTTAAAATCGCATTGTAAGTATAGCTTCTAAACCAACAGAGAATCCTTTCGTACAAAAGTTTTGTTTGTCACTTAAGCAAAACCAATAAAAATAAATAACCGAAGTATTCAAACCTCGGGTCGTCTTCTCAAGGAATTGCAGGGAAGTATGATTTATTATTGGTTATGAAAAAATATATATTTTATTTTGGGTTTTTGAAATAAGGAACAAGTAATTTAAATGACAAGAAAAATAAATTAATAATTAAGAAAACTCTTAGCAAGGTATGAAAATTAGAAGTCCTATCCTAGTTATCCTTATCAATTGTGATGAGAATTGCTCGTTGCTCCCACTTAGTCAACCTCTAACTGTGAAGGTAAGTCAAGTGGATAAATCAATATGAATCCTCAAGTCCTAGTCAATTTCCAAAGAAAGACTAGAGTTAGTGAAATTCAAGTCAATTAGCAACTTCCAATTATCAATCAACAAAAGAGTTTGATAACTCAAGAGTCTCTAATTACTCAACCAAAGCCAAGAATATAGAAAGCTAAATAAAAATCATATATCTGAAATACCTCAAATTATATTAAATAGAAAGTTAGATTGAACATAGGAATCCATAAATCAAATTGGCAACACCAAGTAATCAACTAAAGTAATAGAATAAATAAAAGTAGAAGAAAACATAAAGTAAAGTAAAGGAATATTAAACCTGTAATTGAAAAGACGAAGAAATCCTAATCCTAAATCCTAACCCTAAATCCTAATCCTAAGAGAGAGAAGAGAGCCTTTCTCTCTAAAAACTACATCTAAACCTAAAATTATGTATATGAGAAGTTATGTCTGTTGAATGGATGCATTCTCCCACTTTATAGCCTCTAATCTGTGTTTTCTGGGTCAAGAACTGGGCCAGAAACAGCCCAGAAATTGCTGGTTGCGAATTCAAACACGCTGATTTTTGCAAATGTGACGCGTCCGCGTGATGCACGCATTCGCGTCACTTATCTTCAAAGAAACTATGGCAAATTATATATCATTTCAAAACTCTGGATGTTAGCTTTCCAACACAACTGGAACCACATCATTTGGACCTATATAACTCAAGTTATGACCGTTTGAGTGCGAAGAGGTCAGGCTGGATAACTCAGCAATTCCTTCAATTTATTGTATCCCTTCCACTTTTGCATGCTTCCTTTCCATCCTCTAAGTCATTCCTGCCCTGTAATCTCCGAAAACACTTACACACATATCACGGCATCGAATGGTAATAAGAGGGGATTAAACATAGAAAATTTAGGGCCAAAGAAACATGTTTTCAATCATAGAACAAATTCTGGGAAGGAATTGTAAAACCATGCAAATAATACAAATAAGTGTGAGACTAGTGGATAAAATCCACTCAATTAAGCACAAGATGTACCACGAAATAGTGGTGCATCAAATCTCCCCACACTTAAACAGTAACATGTCCTCATGCTAAGCTCAAGAGAAGCTATAAGAGTGAAAAGGAATGGTAAGACTTATGAAATGCAATGCAACCTATGTATATGAATGCAACTATATACAAAATTTTTCTACCTACTTGGTTGAAAGCAAACAAATCCTTCAAGAACAAATATGAACTGGATTTCACTAATTCAAACCATAAAAATGAAGTACAAGTAAACTTGCAAAAGAAAATAGCTCATGAAAGCCGGGAACAAGGAATCGAGCATCGAACCCTCACTGGAAGTGTATACACTCTAATCACTCATGTTTTTAAGGTTCGATTCTCTCAATTATCTACTAACCTTGCTTTCTAAGGCTTGCTCTTCTTCTACCAATCAACAAAAGTTTAATGCACAAATACACAAATCAAGAGGTCTTTTAAGGGTTGTAATGGGGTTAGGGTCAAGGTAGGATTGTATTTAGTTAAGTGGACTAAAATCTGAATCCTTAATTAACTTAAACTTCTCACCTAACTTAGGACAATCCATGTAATCATAATATAAAGCCTAACTATCCATTAACCATGTTTTCCACATATTCATGTATCCGAATTTAAGTACAACTCATATGCATTGCTTTCACCATTTACTTTGGGGCATTTTGTCCCCCTTTTTGTTATTTGCTCTTTTTCTTTTCTTTTTTTATTATTATTTTTTTTATTTTTTTTCTTTTACTTTTCTCAAGGCATATGATTAATGTATTGAATACATGAACATATTCTTAACATTCTTTCACATTTTCAGACAATTCTAACATACTCAATTCTCAAACCAAATGTTTCCGAACCCAATTTCCCCACACTTAAATCATAAGCACTCTCATTAGTCTAAGCTAACAAAGGATTCAAATTAAGGACATTATTATTTTCCGCTTAGAGTTAATGATGTGCTAAAGTAAAGAATAAAAGGGGTAAAATATGTTCAAATTGGTTTGTAAAGGATAATAAAAGGTTAAGGCCATATGGGTATGTAAGCTTAGTGAAACAAGGCCACAATCACATAAGTGCATGCATACATTAAACAATGGAAATATAGAATCAAGCAAGATATAGATCACAATTTTAGAGAGAATAACACACACCAAAATAAAATATTGGTTGATAAGATGCAACCAATCAAATAGGCTCAAAATCTCATAGGTTTTGTGTGTTCGAGCTTGATGGTTTCAGTGGCTAAGAGAAGGGGGGTTGAAACTTAGTCCCTTTTTCACTTCAGAACACTTGCTGGTCTTTGAAACAACTTCTGGAGATTTATTTGATTTTTGTCTCGTCCTTAGCCACGTGACTTTTCTTTTTGTCTCGTCACTTGGCACGAGATATTTTGCGGTTTTATCTCCTATGCAGCAGAAACAGAAAATGGAATAGAAGAGAAAGAGAATTACACCCAGATATATCCTGGTTCAGTTGCTAAGTGCAGTGCAGCCTACATCCAGTCTCCATCACAACAATGATGGAATTTCACTATAATCATCTTTGATTACATACACCAATTCTCCTTAGGAACTACCCTTCCTATCTGGGACAAGTCCAGAATTCTAAACCCAATCCTGAACTTGACTTGGTCACTGCCAAGCTTTCAATTGTAAAGTGCTAACCCAACTTACAAGGAGATTCCCACAAAATCATGAAACACAATACAGATGTACAAAGGAACTCTAAGGACATCTATGGCTTTTTCTTTTAATTTTGCACTCTCTGCCTTTTTTCGCTCTATGGATTTTTCATACAAATCTCACTGTTTGCCTTTTTCCATGAGACTCAAGACATGACCAAATTAAATAGAAAAATACAAAACAGAATACATTGAAGGAGAAGAAAATCTGTTAGCTCAGGTAGCTCTGAGAACTCTGTGTCTTGCACTCTCACACTTTCTCCTTGAATCAAACCTTGACTGTTCACCCTTACTTATAGGGAGAAGCCTTCAAGATTGAAATCAAACAAACCAAGCTAAACTTCTTCTTCTTCAAAATAAAACCGGTTCGGCCAGAGAGAGAAAAGAGATAACCCATGTAAAACCCAACATGCAATTACCTCTAGTCCTTCCTTGGTCACTAATCTTCATCAATCCGAGCCCTTCATCTTTTCTTGCTTTCCAAGATGAACTCCTGGCCCTAGATGCTTCATGATGATGATCACTTCATCTGCTCCTATCTCTACCTCTTCCATCTCATAGCCACTGTAGCTACCTTCTGTGGTGGTTGAGCAAGATCAGAGACAAGCCATCCTTCCAAAGATTTTCTCCTTGCTGGCCGAAATCTTCTTCAACCATTTTTGGTATGGAGAATCCAAGATCTCATCACTAAATCTTACCAAAAGTGGTGAAAATCTTAGCCACATCATACTTTTAGTTTTCTTTTTCTTGCCATCATTTTCATGGTCTTTAGGCGTGCTTCTTCTTTTCTATGGTAGCTTGCTATAGCTTCCATGGTTATTGCTGTGATATGACCAAAAGTGATAAGCAAGTAGAGAGAGAAGAGAAAAATTTGAAAAGCATTGAATTAGGAAAGAGAATGAGATTAAATGAAATGATTCTTCCCTTACTGAGTAGTGTGTAGCATTAAGTGCTGCAATAAAATCAAATGCCTTTTTCTCTCTCATTGTTCCCATGCAATTAATGATAATTGAATGAATTTGGAATCCTTCACATGGTAAAAATTGAGATCCGTTGGAGGCATTTTTGCTTTCTCTCTCAATTGGTTTCGGACCAGGCAAGCAAAATAATTTGGGCTTGCATCAATAATAAGTAAAACTGGCCCATCTAGTAAAACATTTCAGCCAACATTCATATGACAAAAATTGCATAAGGCTGAATTTTGATTTTATTAAGCTTAGGATCTCTTCTTTTTATTTCGGCCCAAATAACCACAAATTGCTTCAGCCACTTAATTTATCATTTTTTATACCCAAGGCTGAAGGTGAGATGCATATATGGGCTTGCAATATTTTCTTTTATTTTCGGCCCAATAGCAAATCTGCACACACAAAATTATTAATTAAGCAAGTACGAATTAAGATCAAATTAATAATTTTGTAATTAATTATTTTTAATAATGTTTGTTCATCATCAAATTAAATTAGAGTTTTCCAAACTCATCAATCTCCCCCTTGATGACAAACATTATTAAAAAATTGAAATGAAAAGAAATTAAAAATTTAGAGTATAGAATACTCCCTTTGAATATTTGAATTTCTCCCCCTTTTCAATTGTCACATGGCTCCCCCTAAATATATGCTATTTTACCAAGGGAAGCTTTATACCTGTAACAATTTTCATCAAGCCTAAGGTAACAATGTTATTCAACATATATAATTTTGTAATGTTGAATGGCTTGATTTATGAGCAGAATTGAATGATAATCAAAACTCATTTGTTATCAATAATTTGATTTTCTGCTCAAACCCATACAAAACAATTTGATGCAAACAAAAATTGATGTTTCCTGAAGTTGCTTTTCAAGCTATTTTGAAAATATTTTCCAATTAATAAATCAGAGCAAATTAATCATAGCAAGGAAAATATTTCTGATCAAGCATGATCATCTCAAATCATAGCAACTATCAAACTTTATATATCACAGCTTAAAAGAACTGCCAAATATATTCCTTAATCCAAAACAACAACATTTTACCAAGGAGACACAAATAGATCAAATGCATCACAAATACAGCAAATAATTTTTCAAGGTAAATCAACTAAATCACAAACATCAAGCAGCAGCAATCATGTTTACCAAGATAGAGCAGGTGCATTATAAACATATCATCACAACAAGACATTGAAACTTAAAACAAGGGAGATCATGAATCCTCACAAGGATTTCATCCCTATTTTGTTAATTTCAATTTTCTAGCACCATTTCTCCCCCTTTTGGCATCAAGAGGCACCTACAAAAGATGACATAGAAAACATAATATCCAAAATATACCCAAAGTATCCAGAGTGTATCATAGAGTTATAGGTCTAAAGTACCAAAATAACTATTACAGTATCAGATTGAGCCGAAACAAGCCAAATATCAACGAAAATAAAAGAGACACAGATTAATCATCAGATAGGTAAAACTCATATTCATCAGCCTCTTCGTCACTAGCAGCACCCAACTCCTCCTCAAAGCTTTGTAACATCAGACTCACCCTATCCTTGCACCTCATCCAAGCCCTTTCATTTTCATAGGCTAGTGATGAGCGGATAATTTATACGCTTTTTGGCATTGTTTTTAGGTAGTTTTTAGTAAGTTCAAGCTACTTTTATGGATGTTTTCATTAGTTTTTATGTTAAATTCATATTTCTGGACTTTACTATGAGTTTGTGTGTTTTTCTGTGATTTCAGGTAATTTCTGGCTGAAATTGAGGGACTTGAGCAAAACTCTGAAAAAGGCTGACAAAAGGACTGCTGATGCTGTTGGAATCTGACCTCCCTGCACTCGAAATGGATTTTCTGGAGCTACAGAACTTCAAATGGCGCGCTCTCAACGGCATTGGAAAGTAGACATCCAGAGCTTTCCAGCAATATATAATAGTCCATAATTTATTCGGAAATTGACGATGTAACTTGGCGTTGAACGCCAAGTACATGCTGCTGTCTGGAGTTAAACGCCAGAAACACGTCAAGATCCGGAGTTGAACGCCCAAAACACGTTATAACTTGGAGTTCAACTCCAAGAAAAGCCTCAGCTCGTGGATAGATCAAGCTCAGCCCAAGCATACACCAAGTGGGCCCCGGAAGTGGATTTATGCATCAATTACTTACTCATGTAAACCCTAGGAGCTAGTTTATTATAAATAGAACTTTTTACTATCATATTCATATCATGGATTGTATTTGGAATCCTGTGATCACGTTTTGGGGGCTGGCCATTCGGCCATGCCTGAACCTTTCACTTATGTATTTTCAACAGTGGAGTTTCTACACACCATAGATTAAGGGTGTGGAGCTCTGCTGTACCTCAAGTTTCAATACAATTACTATTACTTTTTATTCAATTCTCTTTTATTCTTATTCCAAGATATACGTTGCACTTCAACTTGATGAATGTGATGATCCGTGACACTCATCATCATTCTCACCTATGAACGCGCGTGATTGACAACCACTTCCGTTCTACTTTAGGCCGGGCGCATATCTCTTAGATTTCCCAACAGAATCTTCGTGGTATAAGCTAGATAGATGGCGGCATTCATGAGGATCCGGAAAGTCTAAACCTTGTCTATGGTATTCCGAGTAGGATTCTGGGATTGAATGACTGTGACGAGCTTCAAACTCCTGAAGGCTGGGCGTGATGACAAGCGCAAAAGAATCAAGGGATTCTATTCCAACCTGATTGAAAACTGACAGATGATTAGCCGTGCTGTGACAGAGCATAGGAACGTTTTCACTGAGAGGATGGGATGTAGCCATTGACAACGGTGATGCCCTACATACAGCTTGCCATGGAAAGGAGTAAGAAGGATTGAAGGAAGAGTGAGTAGTGAAGTAGAGTTTCAAGAGGATTCTAGCATCTCCACACGCCTATCTGAAATTCCCACTATTGATTTACATAAGTATCTCTATCCTATTTTATTTTTTGTTTATTTTTATTAATCATATTTGATTTTTTAAATTCCATAATTTTATCCTCCTGACTGGGATTTACAAGATGACCATAGCTTGCTTCATACCAACAATCTCTGTGGGATCGACCCTTACTCACGTAAGGTATTACTTGGACGACCCAATACACTTGCTGGTTAGTTGAACGGAGTTGTGTCCACACATAAGTGCCATAATAATGATTCCATACAACAATAAAGAATACTATATTGATGTGATCACAATTTCGTCCACCAAGTTTTTGGCGCCGTTGCCGGGGATTGTTCGAGTATGGACAACTGACGGTTCATCTTGTTGCTCAGATTAGGTAATTTTCTTTTCAAAAATCTTTTTCAAAAATTTTTCTTTTATTTTTCGTTTTTCCTAAACTTTATTTTCGAAAAAATTAATAAAAAATCCAAAAAAATTGGAAAATCATAAAAATCAAAAATATTTTGTGTTTCTTGTTTGAGTCTTGAGTCAATTTTTAAGTTTGGTGTCAATTGCATGCTTTTAAAAATTTTTCTTGCAATTTTCGAAAATTCCATGCATTCATAGTGTTCTTCATGATCTTCAAGTTGTTCCTGACAAGTCTTCTTGTTTGATCTTGGTGATTTCTTGTTTTGTGTTGTTTGTTGTTTTTCATATGCATTTTTTGTTTGTTAGAGTCCATGCATTAAAGATTTCTAAGTTTGGTGTCTTGCATGTTTTCTTTGCATCAAAAATTTTTTCAAAATTATGTTCTTGATGTTCATCATGATCTTCAAAGTGTTCTTGGTGTTCATCTTAACATTCATAGCATTCTTGCATGCATTCATTGTTTTGATCTAAAAATTTCATGCATTAAGTATTTTTGTTGTTTTTCTCTCTCATAATTAAAAATTCAAAAATCAAAAAAATATCTTTTCCTTATTCCCCTCCAAATTTTCGAAATTTTGGGTTGACTTGGTCAAAAAATTTTTAAAATTAGTTGTTTCTTACAAGTCAAGTCAAAATTTCAATTTTAAAAATCTTATCTTTTTAAAATCTTTTTCAAAAAAATCATATCTTTTTCATTTTTTTCTATTTTTCGAAAATTTTAAAAATTATTTTTTCAAAATCTTTTTCTTATCTTTATATCATATTTTCAAAAATATGCTAACAATTAATGTGATTGGTTCAAAAATTTGAAGTTTGTTACTTTCTTGTTAAGAAAGGTTCAATCTTTAAATTCTAGAATCTTATCTTGTAGTTTCTTGTTAGTTAAGTCATTTTAAAAAAAATTAAATCTTTTTCAAAATATCTTTTTATTAAAATTTTTTATCTTATCTTTTTATCTTATCCTTCTCAAAATTTTATCTTTTTCAAAATTTGATTTCAAAATATCTTATCTAACTTCTTATCTTCTTATCTTTTTAAAATTTTGATTTCAAATCTTTTTCAATCAACTAACTAACTTTTTGTTTGTTTCTTATCTTTTTCAAAACCAACTAACTACTTCTCCCTCTTCTATTTTCGAAAATATCTCTCTCTTTTTCAAAAATTCTTTTTAATTAACTAATTGTTTCATGTTTCAATTTTAATTACAGTTTATCTCTAATTTTTGAAAATTACTAATCTCATTTTCAAAATTATTTTCGAAATTTTTCTTCCCTTTTCTTATTCTATTTAATTATTTAATTACTAACACTTCTCTTCACCTCTCTTCATCTAAAAATCCGAATTCCCTCTTCTATTTCTTCTACCCCTTTCTTTTTCTACTAACATAAAGGAATCTCTATACTGTGACATAGAGGATTCCTCCTTCTTTTCTTGTTTTCTTCTCTTTCATATGAGCAGGAACAGGGATAAAAGCACTCTTGTTGAAATTGATCCAGAACCTGAAAGGACTTTGAAGAGAAAATTAAGAGAAGCTAAATTACAACAATCCAGAAATAACCTTTCAGAAATTTTCGAACAAGAGAAGGAGATGGCAGCCGAAAATAATAATAATGCAAGGAGAATGCTTGGTGACTTCACAAAGCCAACGTCCAAGTTTGATGGAAGAAGCATCTCCATTCCTGCCATTGGAGCCAATAATTTTGAGCTGAAACCTCAGCTAGTTGCTTTAATGCAACAAAACTGCAAGTTTTATGGACTTCCATCTGAAGATCCTTATCAGTTTTTAACTGAGTTCTTGCAGATCTGTGAGACTGTAAAGACGAATGGAGTTGATCTTGAAGTCTACAGACTCATGCTTTTCCCTTTTGCTGTAAGAGACAGAGCTAGAATATGGTTGGGTTCACAACCCAAGGATAGCCTGGACTCATGGGATAAGCTGGTCACTGCCTTCTTGGATAAATTCTTTCCTCCTCAAAAGCTGAGCAAGCTGAGAGTGGATGTTCAAACCTTCAAACAAAAAGATGGTGAATCCCTCTATGAAGCTTGGGAAAGATACAAGTAGCTGACCAAAAGATGTCCATCTGACATGTTTTCAGAATGGACCATATTAGATATATTCTATTATGGTCTATCTGAATTTTCAAAAATGTCATTGGACCATTCTGCAGGTGGATCTATTTACCTGAAGAAAACGCCTGAAGAGGCTCAAGAACTCATTGACATGGTTGCAAACAACCAATTCATGAACACTTCTAAGAGGAATTCCGTGAATAATGGGATACCTCCGAAGAAAGGAGTTCTTGAAATTGATACTCTGAATGCCATATTGGCTCAGAACAAAGTGTTGACTCAACAGGTCAACATGATCTCTCAAAATCTGAATGGATGGCAACATGCATCCAACAGTACTAGAGAGGCAGCTTCTGAAGAAGCTTATGATCCTGAGAACCCTGCCATGGCAGAGGTTAATTACATGGGTGAACCTTATGGAAACACCTATAATTCATCATGGAGAAATCATCCAAATTTCTCATGGAAGGATCAACAAAAGCCTCAACAAGGCTTTAACAATGGTGGACATAATAGGCTGGGCAATAGCAAGCCATATCCATCATCTTCTCAGCAACAGACAGAGAATTCTGAACAAAACACCTCTAATTTAGCCAATGTAGTCTCTGATCTGTCAAAGGCCACTTTCAGTTTCATGAGTGAAACAAGATCCTCTATTAGAAATCTGGAGGCACAAGTGGGCCAGCTGAGTAAGAAAGTCATTGAAACTCCTCCCAGTATTCTCCCAAGCAATACAGAAGAGAATCCAAAAGGAGAGTGCAAAGCCATTGACATAGTCAATATGGCCGAATGCACAAGGGAGGAGGAGGACGAAAATCCTAGTGAGAAAAACCTCCTGGGACGTCCCTCAAGCAAGAAGGAGTTTCCTATTAAGGATCCAAAGGAATCTGAGGCTCATATAGAGACCATAGAGATTTCATTAAATCTCCTTCTGCCATTCATGAGCTCTGAAGACTATTCTTTCTCAGAAGAGGATGAAGATGTAACTGGAGAGCAAGTTGCTCAATATTTAGGAGCTATCATGAAGCTGAATGCCAAGTTGTTTGGTAATGAGACTTGGGAAAGTGAACCTCCCTTGCTCATTAATGAACTGGATACTTGGATTCAGAAAATTCTACCTCAAAAGAAACAAGATCCTGGCAAGTTCTTAATACCTTGTACCATAGGCACCATGACCTTTGAAAAAGCTCTGTGTGATCTGGGGTCAGGGATAAATCTTATGCCACTCTCTGTAATGGAGAAGCTGGGGATCATTGAGGTACAACCTGCCTTGTTCTCATTACAATTGGCAGACAAGTCATTGAGACAAGCTTATGGAATAGTAGAGGACGTGTTAGTAAAGGTTGAAGGCCTTTACATCCCTGCTGATTTCATAATCTTAGACACTAGGAAGGAAGAGGATGATTGCATCATCCTTGGAAGACCTTTCCTAGCCACAGCAGGAGCTGTGATAGATGTCAACAGAGGTGAATTAGTCCTTCAATTGAATGGGGACTACCTTGTGTTTAAGGCACATGGCCATCCTTCTGTGACAGAAGAGAGTAAGCATGAAGAGCTTCTCTCAGTTCAGAGTCAAGAAGAGCCCACACAGTCAAACTCTAAGTTTGGTGTTGTGAGGCCACAACCAAACTCTAAGTTTGGTGTTAAGACCCCATATCCAAACTCTAAGTTTGGTGTTGGCAACTATACAACATTGACCTGATCACCTTGTGGCTCCATGAGAGCCACTGTCAAGCTATTGACATGAAAGAAGCGCTTGTTGGGAGGCAACCCAAATTTATGTATCTAATTTTATTTTATTCTATTTTATTGTTATTTTGTGTTTTATTAGGTACATGATTATGAGGAGTCACGAAAAAATCATAAAAATTAAAAACAGAATCAAAAACAGTAGAAGAAAAAATTCACACCCTGGAGGACGCACAGGCTGGCGTTCAACGCCAGTAAGATGCATATGGCTGGCGTTCAACGCCAGAACAGAACATCATTCTGGCGCTGAATGCCAGAAACAAGCAACATTCTGGCGCTGAACGCCAGGAATGTGCCCAGAGAGGAAAAACTGGCGCTGAACGCCAGTAACAAGCATGAAACTGGCGTTCAACGCCAGAAACATGCTTTACATGGGCGTTGAACGCCCAGAATGTGCACCAATGGGCGTTTAAACACCAGAATGGTGTGCAAAGGCATTTTACATGCCTATTTGGTGCAGGGATGGAATTCCTTGACACCTCAGGATCTGTGGACCTCACAGGATCCCCACCTACCTCGCCCTCTCTCTTTCCATTCATGGTCATCCCTTCTGTTTTTCATTCACCACCTACATCTATCCACTCTTCCCCATACACCCCACCTACCTTTACAATTCAACTTCTCTTTCCCACCCAATCCCACCCATATAGCCGAATCCATCTCCTCTCCCTCACCTCCATTTTCTTCTTCTTCTTCTTCCTCTCTTCTTTCTTCTCTTGCTCGAGGGCGAGCAATATTTTAAGTTTGGTATGGTAAAAGCATAGCTTTTTTTGCTTTTCCATTACCATTAATGGCACCTAAGGCCAGAAAAACCTCAAAGGGAAGACAAAAGCTTCCACCTCTGAGTCATGGGAGATGGAAAGACTCATATAAAGCCGTCATAGCTTAGTGGTAGAACATGTGGCTGCAAATCAAGAGATCCCTGAGATACCTCAGGGGATAAGTTGTCCTCCACACAAACATTGGAAGCAACTAAGGGTAGAAATACCAAAATTACTAGGAATCATTCAACAGAAGCAAGGAAGAGACATAGAGGAGCTCAAAGAGCACCATTGGACCTTCAAGAAGGCGCCACCCTCACTCAGGTGGATTCATTCCTTGTTCTTATTTCTTTCTGCTTTTCGGTTTTTATGCTGTGTTTATCTATGTTTTGTGTCTTTAGTTCATGATCATTAGTATGTAACCATGCCTTAAAGCTATGAATAAAATCCATTAATCCTCCACCTCTCTTAAATGAAAAATGTTTTAATTCAAAAGAACAAGAAGTACATGAATTTCGAATTTATCCTTGAATTTAGTTTAATTATATTGATGTGGTGACAATACTTTTGTTTTCTGAATGAATGATTGAACAGTGCATATGTCTTTTGATCTTGTTGTTTATGAATGTTAAAATTGTTGGCTCTTGAAAGAATGATGAACAAAGAGAAATGTTAATTGATGATCTGAAAAATCATGAAATTGATTCTTGAAGCAAGAAAAAGCAGTGAAAAAGAAGAAGCTTGCGAAAAAAAAAAGAAGGAGCAGTAGAAAAAGCCAATAGCCCTTAAAACCAAAAGGCAAGGGTAAAAAGGATCCAAGGCTTTGAGCATCAATGGATAGGAGGGCCCAAGGAAATTAAAATCCAGGCCTAAGCGGCTAAATCAAGCTGTCCCTAACCATGTGCTTGTGTCATGAAGGTCCAAGTAAAAAGCTTGAGACTGAGTGGTTAAAGTCGTGATCCAAAGCAAAAGAGTGTGCTTAAGAGCTCTGGACACCACTAACTGGGGACTCTAGCAAAGCTGAGTCACAATCTGAAAAGTTTCACCCAGTTATGTGTCTGTGGCATTTATGTATCCGGTGGTAATACTGGAAAACAAAGTGCTTAGGGCCACAGCCAAGACTCATAAGTAGCTGTGTTCAAGAATCAACATGCTTAACTAGGAAAGTCAATAACACTATCCAAAATTCTAAGTTCCTAGAGAAGCCAATCATTCTAAACTTCATCTAATTATAATTAATATTCATTGATATTCTGGAATTTATAGTATATTCTCTTCTTTTTATCCTATTTGATTTTCAGTTGCTTGGGGACAAGCAACAATTTAAGTTTGGTGTTGTGATGAGCGGATAATTTATACGCTTTTTGGCATTGTTTTTAGGTAGTTTTTAGTAAGTTCAAGCTACTTTTAGGGATGTTTTCATTAGTTTTTATGTTAAATTCACATTTCTGGACTTTACTATGAGTTTGTGTGTTTTTATGTGATTTCAGGTTATTTCTGGCTGAAATTGAGGGACTTGAGCAAAACTCTGAAAAAGGCTGACAAAAGGACTGCTGATGTTGTTGGAATCTGACCTCCCTGCACTCGAAATGGATTTTCTGGAGCTACAGAACTTCAAATGGCGCGCTCTCAACGGTGTTGGAAAGTAGACATCCAGAGCTTTCCAGCAATATATAATAGTCCATACTTTATTCGGAAATTGACGACGTAACTTGGCGTTGAACGCCAAGTACATGCTGCTGTCTGGAGTTAAACGCCAGAAACACGTCAAGATCCGGAGTTGAACGCCCAAAACACGTTATAACTTGGAGTTCAACTCCAAGAAAAGCCTCAGCTCGTGGATAGATCAAGCTCAGCCCAAGCATACACCAAGTGGGCCCCGAAAGTGGATTTATGCATCAATTACTTACTCATGTAAACCCTAGGAGCTAGTTTATTATAAATAGAACTTTTTACTATCATATTCATATCCTGGATTGTATTTGGAATCCTGTGATCACGTTTTGGGGGCTGGCCATTCGGCCATGCCTGAACCTTTCACTTATGTATTTTCAACAGTGGAGTTTCTACACACCATAGATTAAGGGTGTGGAGCTCTGCTGTACCTCAAGTTTCAATACAATTACTATTACTTTTTATTCAATTCTCTTTTATTCTTATTCCAAGATATACGTTGCACTTCAACTTGATGAATGTGATGATCCGTGACACTCATCATCATTCTCACCTATGAACGCGCGTGATTGACAACCACTTCCGTTCTACTTTAGGCCGGGCGCATATCTCTTAGATTCCCCAACAGAATCTTCGTGGTATAAGCTAGATAGATGGCGGCATTCATGAGGATCCAGAAAGTCTAAACCTTATCTATGGTATTCCGAGTAGGATTCTGGGATTGAATGACTGTGACGAGCTTCAAACTCCTGAAGGCTGGGCGTGATGACAAGCGCAAAAGAATCAAGGGATTCTATTCCAACCTGATTGAGAACCGACAGATGATTAGCCGTGCTGTGACAGAGCATAGGAACGTTTTCACTGAGAGGATGGGATGTAGCCATTGACAACGGTGATGCCCTACATACAGCTTGCCATGGAAAGGAGTAAGAAAGATTGAAGGAAGAGTGAGTAGTGAAGTAGAGTTTCAAGAGGATTCTAGCATCTCCACACGCCTATCTGAAATTCCCACTATTGATTTACATAAGTATCTCTATCCTATTTTATTTTTTGTTTATTTTTATTAATCATATTTGATTTTCTAAATTCCATAATTTTATCCTCCTGACTGGGATTTACAAGATGACCATAGCTTGCTTCATACCAACAATCTCTGTGGGATCGACCCTTACTCACGTAAGGTATTACTTGGACGACCCAGTACACTTGCTGGTTAGTTGAACGGAGTTGTGTCCACACATAAGTGCCATAATAATGATTCCATACAACAATAAAGAATACTACATTGATGTGATCACAATTTCGTCCACCAGCTAGCTTGCGAGCCGCCTTATGGGATTGTACCATTAGCTTTGACATGTTTGAGAATTCAGTGAGGATTTCTTTGATTGATTCTGTTACCTTGGAGGATTCAGGCCGACTCTCAAAGTCACTATCCGAAGCAGCAGATTTTTTCCCCTTGGTTCCCTTCACAGCTCCTCCTCCTTTGATCATGGATACCTTATTTTCTACAGCCTCATTCAAGAGATCAATTTTAAAATATTCAAAAATACTTGTTAAAAACATGCCATAAGGTAGATTCGTCTTTTTGGTGCTCTTACTGATTCCCACATGTGTTTGATCATAAGGTAACCAAATGATATAGGAGTAGATGTAACAAGAGCAAAAAGTATGAGAGAGTAAAAAATTGTTACCCGGTGGTGTGAACCACTTTGTGGCATGAGAACATGAGATATGATTTTGTGAAGAAGAAGTGCCTTATCTGGACCAAGTTCCTTGAGAGTTGGAGTCGTGCCATCCATTCTGGAGAGACTTTCGCAGGTTTGATTTAAAGCCATCTGGTAAGTGATCCCAACCTGATTGTCCCATTTTTCAGTCATGTAAGCTCGCGGCCCCTCATCTGTGTAGCCTAGGGCAGCGCTGATGGTCTCAGGACTCAGAGTCATGTATACCCTTTTTACATAAGAGTGAATGGTACCATCGATCAATCTCATGTTAGCATAAAATTCACATACCAATCCAAGGTAAACATGTTTTTGAATATGGAGCAAAGGAGTCTATTTCAGATTTTCAAACAGAGACAAGATGTTGATTCCTTTTGCTGTGAGTGACTCTAGGTTCACTAAGTATGTGGCGTAGAAATGGCATTTTTCCAATACTTCCTTGTGAAATTCATAGGAAGCACAAGAGTTGAATCTGGCTGGATCATAATGAGAGTGAGGCTTGTTGTATTTGTTCTTGAAGTCCAGAGACTCCAAGTTTTCAGGCTCCCGCGTGTTGTGTAATAGAAAACTCTTGGCTTTGTGAGAGCTCCATCCAGGAGTGATCTTCTTTGGTGGTGATAGAGGCAGTGATGGCGGAGGTGAGGGAGATGATGAAGAGGTGGAATGAATGTGTATGTGAGTGTGAGTTTGAGGTGTGGAAGGTTTTTGAGATGAGAGTGTTCTTTCACCTTTTCTCGGGGCGTTTTTCTTTTTCATGATAAAGAAAATGGAGAAGTGGAAGAGGAAGAGTTGAAGAGAACCAAATTGAGTGAGGGAGGAGGGAGGTTAGGGACGCAATAAATGTGGAGTGGAGAGAGAATTGGAGGGAGTTTAATGACCATTAATGGGCGGTTATTAACCAAGGAAGTTTCTCTTTTATTTGAAATAAACTGAAAAGTGGTTTCCTAGAATCAAGGAATTAGATGAAAGAGAAAGATTTGATTTGACAATAACCACTTCCAACAAGATTTGATGAGACAACAAAGAGATATTGTGATTTACTCAAAGAGAAACTAACAAAACAGTCAGGGTGGGGTCAAAGGAATTTGGTGGGGCCAATAAGAATTTATTTCTGCGCTGTCTCCCCCTTGAACACAACCCTCTCAACACACTCTGATTTTTATCTCCTCCATTCCTACGAGACAAAACTGAGCATAATCAGAAATAAACTGAAAAGTGGTTTCCTAGAATCAAGGGATTAGATGAAAGAGAAAGATTTGATTTGACAATAACCACTTCCAACAAGATTTGATGAGACAACAAAGAGATATTGTGATTTACACAAAGAGAAACTAACAAAACAGTCAGGGTGGGGTCAAAGGAATTTGGTGGGGCCAATAAGAATTTATTTCTGCGCTGTCTCCCCCTTGAACACAACCCTCTCAGCACACTCTGATTTTTATTTCCTCCATTCCTTCGAGACAAAACTGAGCATAATCAGAAATTTCACAAGTTATCAATAGAACTTAAATCAATCATTCCCAAGCTTTTTCTTAAAGAGCAGAATCTGTCTTCACAGAGGGGTTTTGTAAAAATGTCAGCAAATTGGTCTTCAGATTTTACAAATTGAATATCAATAGTACCCTCTTTCACATGTTCTCTAATGAAATGATATTTAATTTCAATGTGTTTGGTTCTTGAGTGCAGAACAGGATTTTTTGAAATGTTTATAGCACTCATATTATCACAAAATAAGGGTATACTATTGATCTTTAATTTGTAATCTTCCAACTGCGTTTTTAACCAAATTAATTGAGAACAACATGTAGATGCAGAAATATATTCAGCTTCAGCTGTGGATAGGGCCACGGTTGCTTGTTTTTTGCTTGACCACATGTTGAGTGATCTCCCAAGGAAGCAACACATGCCGGATGTGCTCCTTCTATCCACCCTATCTCCCACATAATCTGCATCACAAAACTCTACTGCACAAAAGTCATCAGATTTAGGATACCACAAGCCATAATCATTAGTTCCCTTAATGTATCTAATGATGCGCTTAACGGCTGAAAGATGGGATTCTTTTGGGTGAGATTGAAACCTTGAGCATACATGAGTGAATAATATCCGGTCTAGAGAAGGTAAGATACATGAGTGAACCAATCATTCCTCTATACCTTGTTTCATCCACATCTTTCCCATTATCATCCTTTTCAAGTTTAGTGTTAGGAAGCATTGGTGTTCCCATTGGTTTAGAATTTTCTAGGCCAAATTTCTTGATTAGTTCTAGTGCATACTTTCCTTGGTGAATAAATGTACCACTAGCTAGGAGTTTGTTTAATTTGGAGGCCAAGAAAGAAAGTTAGCTCTCCCATTAAACTCATTTCAAACTCACTAGTTATGAGTTTTCCAAACTCTTCACACAAGGACTCATTGGCCGATCCAAACACAATGTCATCCACATAAACTTCAATTAGAAGAATATCATCATTAGATGCTTTAATAAACAAAGTAGTATCGGTGGTACCCCTTTGAAATTGATTTTCCAACAAGAAGGCACTAAGCCTTTCATACCAAGCTCTTGGAGCTTGTCTAAGGCCATAAAGAGCCTTAGAGAGTTTGAAAACATGGTTTGGAAATTCTTTGTCTTCAAAATCGGGGGGTTGAGCCACATACACTTCTCTATCAATAAAATCATTAAGGAAAGCATATTTAACATCCATTTGAAACATTTTAAAGCCCTTATGGGCAGCATAGGCAAGAAGCAACCTAATTGCTTCCATTCTAGCTACAAGAGCAAAAGACTCATCAAAATCTAGACCCTCTTCTTGATCGTAACCTTGGGCCACTAATCTAGCCTTGTTACGAACAACTTGTCCATCCTCACCAAGTTTATTTTTAAAAACCCACTTAGTACCCGTTACCTTCTTACCATCCGAATGAGGTACTAGTGTCCAAACCTCATTCTTGTCGAATTGAGCAAGCTCTTCTTGCATGGCTTTGACCCATGATGGATCTTCAAGAGCTTGTTTCACATTGTTGGGCTCCATTTGTGACAAGAGTGCAAAATTACTTTGTTCAGATTGCCTTTTGGTTGAGGATTGATAAACTCCATTTGTAGGGTTTATCTTGTGCTTGGTTTAGGGGATTTTATAACCTTTTACCCACATTTATCTATTGAAATAGCATGGTTTTATAACTTCTCCTTTAATTGTGCTTAAGAATGAAAACATGCTTTTTAAGTCTTAAAATAGCTAAATTTAATTCACCTTGATTCCATTAGATGCCTTGATGTGTTTGTTAAGTGATTTCAGATTTAGGAGGCAAAGATTGGATCAAGGGAATGAAGGAAAAGCATGTAAAAATGGAGAACTCATGAAGGAATGTAGGAATCGCAAAAGCTGTCAAGCCGACCTCTTTGCGCTTAATCAACCATAACTTGAGCTACAGAGGTCCAAATGATGCGGTTCCAGTTGGGTTGGAAAGCTAACATCGGGGCTTCAAAACGATATAAGATTTTCCATAGTTGCATCATGCATAGGGGCGCGCACGCGCACGGTACGCGCACGCGCCGATGGTGGCACATGATCCACTTAATGCAACTCGTGGCCAGCGATTTTAGAAGCCTTGTGGGCCCAATCCAACTCATTTCTGATACTATTTAAGCCAAAGATTGAAGGGGAATCAACATACTAGTCATCATTAGTCATAGTTTAGTTTTAGAAGTAGTTAGAAGTAGTTTCTAGAGAGAGAAACTCTCACTTCTCTCTAGGATTAGGATTAGGATTAGGTTTAGTTCTTATATCTAGGTTTTCATTCACTCTTTCTTCTACTTCTACTCTTCAATTCTTTGTTGTTACATTCATTCTTCTTCCATTCTTTTGTTGTAATCTCTTTTATGTTGTTTTTGTGTTTTGTTGTAGATCTACTTTTGTTTCTTCTACTCTCTTTCAATTCAATCAAGGTAATTCATAATAAATGTGTTTCTTTTGATTGTTATTGTTAATTCTTTTCAATAATTGTTGTTAGATTCTATTCTTGTTGTCAATTTGCTTTGTTTTTCTTTTGTACCTTCCAAGTATTTGATGAAATGCTTGGTTGGATTTTAGTGTAGGTTTTGTTCCTCTTGGCCTAGGTAGAGTAATTAGTGACTCTTGAGTTATCTAATTCCTTTGTTGATTGATAATTAGAAGTTGCTAATTGATTTGAATGCCTCTAAAGCTAGTCTTTCCTTTAGGAGTTGATTAGGACTTGAGGAATTAAATTGATTCATCCACTTGACTTTTTCTCCATGGTTAGAGGTTAATTAAGTGGGAGCAATGAACAATTTGTTGTCACAATTGAGGAGGATAACTAGGATAGGACTTCTAATTCTCATATCTTGCCAAGAGCTTTGTTAGTTGTTAGTTTATTTTCCTTGCCATTTATAATTCTTGTCTAAAATCTCAAAAATCCCAAAATAACTCATAACCAATAACAAGAACACTTTATTGTAATTCCTAGGGAGAACGATCCGAGGTTCAATACTTCGGTTTATAAATTTAGGGAGGTTTGTACTAGTGACAAACACATTTTTGTATGAAAGGATTATTGTTGGTTTAGAAACTATACTTGTAACGAGAATTCATTTGTAAAATTCTAAACCGTCAAAAATCCAATCATCAAGGATCTTGTTGTTACACCTGGAGAGGGATCACCAATGATGAAGTCATGAGGATAACCTCTCATGGACTTCCATTCTCTAGGCTTCTGGAGTAGTGTTGAGCCTTGATGAGCTTCCGTGGGTCTCACTATTTCAGTTTCTCTTGTAAGCTCAGGAGACAAAATGGAAATATCTCCTCCAATATAACGAGACAAAACTGGACTGGCAGATTCTTCATTTTGAGCAGACTTGGGATTTTCTTCACTGGTTTCTTTATTGACAACATCCTCACAATTTGTATCATCTTCAATTACAGCACTGGGAATTGAGTTAGAGTCACAAAAAGAAACATGTATGGATTCCTCTATGATCTTATGTTCTTTGAGATAAATCCTATAGGCCTTGCTATTGGTGGAATATCCAACAAACATTCCCTCATATGATTTTGGATAAAATTTACCAATATTTTCTTTGTTTTTTAGCACAAAACATTTGCATCCAAAAACATGAAATTACTTAAGATTTGGAGGGGTTCCTTTCCATAGCTCATAAGGAATTTTCCTTAACCCTTTTCTAATAATGGTCCTATTCAAAATGTACCATGCTATATTTACAGTTTCAGCCCATAGGAATTTTGGAACCTCATTTTCACATAACATAGCCCTAGTCATCTCTTGAAGGCTTCTATTCCTTCTTTCAACAACCCCATTTTGTTGAGGTGTTCTAGGGCATGAAAAATTATGAGCAATTCCAAAGTCATCATAGAATTTTTCAAAGTCTTGGTTTTTAAATTCCTTTCCGTGATCACTTATCAAACGGGCCACTTTTAAATCTTTTTCATTTTGAATTTTCTTGCAAAGGGTTGAGAAAGCATGAAAAGCATCATTTTTATGAGTAAGAAAAAGTACCCAACCGAATCTAGAGTAATCATCTACCACCACAAGACCATAGTGTTTTCCTCCTAAACTTTGAGTTCTTGTTGAACCAAAAAGATCAATGTGTAACATCTCTAATGGCCTTTTAGTTGAGATTCCATCTTTTGGTTTAAAAGAGGATTTTACTTGTTTGCCCAATTGGCAAGCATCACAAGTAAGATCCTTATCAAAGTTGATATTTGGAATTTCTCTAACCAAATTTTTCTTGACTAACTTAGAAATTTGGTACATGCTAGCATGACCCAACTTTCTATGCCATAGCCATTTTTTAGATTCAAGAGATGTGAAACATGTTACATTTTGTTCTTTCAAGTCCTCAAGAGTCAAACCATATACATTATTGCATCTTTTAGCCTCAAATAAAATATCTCCAGTTTTTTCACAAACAACCAAACACACAAATTTTCTAAAAATAACTTCAAAGCCTAGATCACACAATTGGCTTACACTAAGTAGATTATGTTCCAAACCATTTACAAGAAGAACATCATTTATACAAGATGAAAAGCTTTTACCGACTTTCCCAATGGCCACTATCTTTCCTATTCCATCATTACCGAAAGTGACAAGTCCTCCATCATACTCATCAACATTTATGAAGGAGGTTGTCTTTCCGGTCATGTGCCTAGAGCATCCGCTGTCCATGTACCACATATTTTCCTTTCGTTTGGATGCTAGGCACACCTACAAAACAAGCTCAAGTGACCTTAGGTATCCAAATCTTCTTGGATCCTTTCACGTTAAACCATCTCTTATGTCCTAGTCCATTATAATAAAAAACAATTTTGTAAACTTTATCACCAATCATCCTTTCACCAAAAAAACATTGAATGGAAAAGTGGCCATTTCGGTTGCATAATCTATAAAACCTTGGAGTTGCTATTTTGTTAAAGTGGTTGGGTTTTGAAACCTTGTGTCATTAGAAGATGAAGCTATATTTTCAAAGAAAGGTTTCTCAATAGTTTTAAAATTTTTGTAAAACCCAAGCCAGCTTTATCAAAAAGAGGTCTTTGACTAGCCAAAATTTGATTTAAATTTTCAGAACTTTGTGTGAACTTGGCTAAGTCATTTTTAAGGTTTTTGACCTTTTTCATCAACTCTTCATTCTCTTTAAAACAGTTTACATATGCAACAACAGAATGGTCACTTTCACAGCTTCTAAGTTGGGCTTTTAACTGCTTATTTTCTTCAACAAGTTCACAAGCAGTTTCGGCCTCCCTTAGTTTTTCTTTGAGAAAACTGTTTTCAGCTTTAAGGATGGTCGTTTGTTGTTGAAGATCTTGATTATCAAGCTAAAAACATCTTATTTTTCAGAAAGGTGGTCTATCATAAGATGAAGATCTTCAGTGTTTGGATTATGAAACACTACCTGTTCAATGTTATCTGCCATGAGACATGGTTCTGACTTGGTCTCAGACTCTTCATCACTCTCTGAGTCATTTTCCAAGTCCTCCCATGATGCCATCAGCCCCTTTTTCTTTCCTCTTTTTGGCTTCTCTTCTTTCTTCAACTTAGGGCAATCTGACTTGAAATGCCCGATTTTTTTACAGTTGTAGTATATAATCTTGATGAGAGCTTTTCTTTGTTTCCTAAAGCTGCTTCCTTTGCCTCTTTCCTTGGACTTTATCATTTTCCTGAATTTCTTGGCAAACAACACAAACTCATTTTCAAAAGAATTATCACTGGATTCATCATCCAGGGGGTTATTAGTCACAGATGTAAAAGCAATTCCTTTCTTTTTTGAATCTTTTTTCAAATAGGTATTTTCAAAAGCAAGTAAGTTTCCTCTCAAATCATCATATGTCATGGAATCTAAACTACTGCTCTCAGAAATGATTAAGGCTTTTGTTTCCCATTCTTTTGTAAGACATCTTAGAACTCTCCTCACAAGCACAAAATCAGAATGCGTTATTCCCATAGCATCCAAGCCAACAATGAGGATGTTGAAATGTTCGAACAGTTCATCAATAGATTATCCTTCCTTTATTGCAAACATTTCATACTCTCTGTTCAACATGTCTATCCGGATCTTCTTCACTATTGTGGTTCCTTCATGGGTGATTTGAAGTTTGTCCCAGATTTCCTTTGCTGTTGTGCATCGTGATACCCGTCGGTATTCCTCGAAGCTGATACCACAGTTGAGTAAGTTGACAGCCTTGGCATTGAGTTCCACTTTTTTTCTGTCTTCTTCGGTCCAGCTTGCTTCGGGTTTGAGAGAGACTACTCCTTCAGCACTTGTGGTGGTTAGGAATTAGGGGCCTTCCAGGATAATCTTTCATAGTCTGTAATCCACTGCTTGCACAAAGATCTTCATTCTCTCCTTCCAATAGGTATAGTTTTTCCCATTGAAAAAAGGAGGTCTATTACTTGACTGTCCTTCTGTAAGGTTGTAGGATACCAGATTTGAGCTACTACTTTCTGTCATCTGGATCTTTTCTCCAAGCTGCAAAGCTTGATCTCTTTGAGACAAAGCTCTGATATCAGTTGATGGTTTCAGTGGCTAAGAGAAGGGGGGTTGAATCTTAGCCCCTTTTTTACTTCAGAACACTTGCTGGTCTTTGAAACAACTTCTGGAGATTTATTTGATTTTTGTCTCGTCCCTAGCCACGAGACTTTTCTTTTTGTCTCGTCACTTGGCACGAGATATTTTGCGGTTTTATCTCATGTGCAGCAGAAACAAAAAATAGAGTAGAAGAGAAAGAAAATTACAGCCAGATATATCCTAGTTCAGCTGCTAAGTGCAGTGCAGTCTACATCTAGTCTCCATCACAACAATGATGGAATTTCACTATAATCATCTTTGATTACATACACCAATTCTCCTTAGGAACTACCCTTCCTATATGGGACAAGTCCAGAATTCTAAACCCAATTCTGAACTTGACTTGGTCACTGCCAAGCTTTCAACTGTAAAGTACTAACCCAACTTACAAGGGGATTCCCACAGAATCATGAAACACAACACAGATGTACAAAAAAACTCTAAAGACATCTATGGCTTTTTCTTTTAACTTTGCACTCTCTGCCTTTTTCCGCTCTATGGCTTTTTCATACAAACCTCACTGTTTGTCTTTTTTCATAAGACTCAAGACATGACAAAATTAAACAGAAAAATACAAAACAGAATACATTGAAAGAAGAAAATTTGTTAGCTCAGGTAGCTCTAAGAACTCTGTGCCTTGCACTCTCACACTTTCTCCTTAAATTAAACCCTGACTGTTCACCCTTGCTTATAGGGAAAAGCCTTCAAGGTTGAAATAAAACAAACCAAGCTAAACTTCTTCTTCTTCAAAGCAGAACCGGTTCGGCCAAAGAGAGAAAAGAGATAACCCATGCAAAACCCAACATGCAATTATCTCTAGTCCTTCCTTGGTCACCAATCTTCATCAATCCGAGCCCTTCATCTTTTCTTGCTTTCCAAGATGAACTTCTGGCCCTTGATACTTCATGATGATGATATCTTCATCTGCTCCTATCTCTGCCTCTTCCATCACGTAGCCACTGTAGCTACCTTCTGTGGTGGTTGAGCAAGATCAGAGACAAGCCATCCTTCCAAAGATTTTCTTCTTGCTGGCCGAAATCTTCTTCAACCATTTTTGGTATGGAGAAACCAATATCTCATCACCAAATCTTACCAAAAATAGTGAAAATCTTAGCCACAGCATACTTTTAGTTTTCTTTTTCTTGCCATCATTTTGATGGTCTTTAGGCGTGCTTCTTCTTCTCTATGGTAGCTTGCCATAGATTCCATGGTTGCTGCTGTGATATGACCGAAAGTGAGAAGCAAGTAGAGAGAGAAGAGAAAAATTTGAAAAGCATTGAATTAGGAAAGAGAATGAGATTAAATGAAATTATTCTTCTCTTGCTGAGTAGCGTGTAGCATTAAGTGTTACAATCAAATCAAATGCCTTTTTCTCTCTCATTGTTCCCATGCAATTAATGATAATTAAATGAATTTGAAATCCATCACATGGTAAAAATTGAGATTCGTTGGAGGCATTTTTTCTTTCTCTCTCAATTGGTTTCGGACCAGGCAAGCAAAATAATTTGGGCTTGCATCAATAATAACTAATAAGTAAAACTGGCCCATCTAATAAAACATTTCAGCCAACATTCATATGACAAAAATTGCATAAGGCTGAATTTTGATTTTATTAGGCTTAGGATCTCTTCTTTTCATTTCAGCCCAAATAACCACAAATTATTTCAGCCACTTAATTTATCATATTTTTATACCCAAGGCTGAAGGTGAGATGCATATGTGGGCTTGCAACATTTTTTTTAGGGGTAAGTACTGTTTTGGTCCCTAAAATTTAGGGCCAGAATCGAAATCGTCCCTCTTCTAATTTTGGATTTAAAATCATCCTTAATATTTTTTTTTGTATTAAAATCATCCTTTTTATTAAAATTTTTAATTTAATTCCTAAACTACCCCTATTCCTATTTTAATAATAAAAATTATAAAATAAAAAAAAAACAAAATGCGTGTTTGGGGAAGGGGGAGAAAACGTGTGGGTGGGGGGTATACGAAGGTGCATGGGGCAGGGCAGGGGAGGGGAAGGGAAGGGGGGAGGGGGATGGCGCCGGGGAGGGAGCAGCTCGCTGCTGCTTGTGTTGCTGTCGTCAGATCCTGTCGCCGTCGTTCGTGCTTCAGTCGCCGCCACCATCGCGCCGTTTGCGTCGTGCCATCTTAAGCAGAACCACGAGGAGAGATGGATCGCGAGTGAGGGGGGTTACAGGCTTGGAGCCGCCGCGCATTCATCACCACTGCGTCCTCGCCGTGCTGCCGCCATCGTCCTCACCACGCTATCGGGGGTGGAGAGAGAAAGAAGGGGGGAGAAACAGGGAGGTCACCGTCGTGACCCCCTCGTCGTCGTCGGCTTTCGCTCCGCTGCTGCTCGCCGCCTCTACTTCTTGCTTCGATTTTTGTTTCTGCTTCTTCTTCTGATTCTTTTGCTTCTTGATTTGTTGAATCTTTGATTTGTTGAATCATTGTTGGATTTGAGTTGTTGGTTTTCTTGATTTCTGAATTTCTTGATTTTTGAATTGTTGTTTGCTGTTGATGGAAGAAGTTTGTTAATTGATCTCTGTTTGTTGTTTACTGTGGTGGTGGTGGTGGTGGTGGTGTTGGTGTTGGTGTTGGTGTTGGTGTTGGTCGGTGGCGGTGGCGGTGGTGGTGGCGGTGGCGTTGGTGTTGGTGGTGGAGAAGGTAATTGTATTGGTAGTGGTGAGGGTATTTTTGTCCAAAAAAAATTATAAGGACAATTTTAATAAAAAACAACATTAAGAATGATTTTAAATCCAAAATTAGAAGAGGGATGATTTCGATTCTGGCCCTAAACTTTAGGGACCAAAACAGTACTTACCCTTTTTTATTTTCGGCCCAATAGCAAATCTACACACATAAAATTATTAATTAAGCAAGTATGAATTAAGATTAAATTAATAATTTTGTAATTAATTATTTTTAATAATGTTTGTTCATCATCAAATTAAATTAGATTTTTCCAAACTCATTAGAGCTCTAAACCATGTTCCAAAATAAAATTTCTTCAAACAAGTTTAACAAAAAAGTTTTTAATTTAAATTAGTGAAATGTTATAAAAAGTTTTCTTGAAAAAGAAAATATTACTTCAACCAAGTGGTAAAATATGCACAAAATCAAGAAAATATACAATCAAACATGTAAATGCAACAACTAATTTAACAAAAAAAATTTAAACATTGGTGTTGAGACAAGAAGGTACTAACCCACAAGATCGGTATCGACCTCTCCACACTTAAAGATTGCACCGTCCTCGGTGCATGCTAAGATGTGCAAGTGGACGGAGGTTGTGGTTCCTCAGCTGGTGCTCTTTTTGTTCCTTTCCTTGCTAGTGGTTTGGGAGTAGCTTTCTCTTTACCCGTCTTGGTGGCCATTCTGAAAAGGGAAAAAGTAAGTAACTTTAAAACTAAGGGTTAGAGCAAGAAAGAGGATGGACAAGTGATAATCAATGCACGGTAAAGAAGGATGTCGTTAACACATAGTCGCGACTACATGTGAAAAGTTCATCAATGGAAATATAGCAAGTGCATGTGATGGCAAGTATATGCAAGATGTTTATTGGTATGCTGTCAAAGGTATGAGTAACATAGATCAAGCATTAAATGCCCAATTTGATTATCAAGTCTTTTAAACTAACAATCTGTTTGTATTGACAATTATATTCAATTAATAATATATAAAAAGGGGTTTTGTGAAAAATAGGCATTAGAGTAGTAGAATAGAATAATTTAAAAAGAATGCACAACGCCATACAGGCTTTTTTACAAACACTTAGCATGCGTGGTAAATATGTTATTGAAAGTATTAAATTGAACATGCAAGTGACCCTAAAAATAATTAATAATTGTTAAACAATTCCTAAATAATCCACAAGCAATTATATACGAGAAAATAATTACCCAAATAAATTTCTAACACCAATAAAAATCATGCAAAAAGAAAGAAAGAAAAAGAATACATAGATAATGAAAGTAAAAAGAAAAGAAGAAGAAAACATAAATAAAAATAAAAATAATAATGAAAAGGTAAAAAGGGGAAGAAGAAAAGAAAAGAACCTTGATAGTGGATGTGAAAATGAAGGGGGAAGAAAGTAAAAAGTAAGAAGGAATTAAGAAGAAAGAAGGGAAAAGAAATAAATAAGAAGTGAGAAGAAAAAAATTAGGATTGGGGAAGAAAAGATAAGATAACTGGGCTGATCTGGATAAGCTGTGCGTCACATGTGATGCGGACGTGTGGAGCATGCGATCACGTGGTGGGTGATAAGTTCAGGTGACGCGGACGCGTGGGTCATGCGCACGCGTGACCTGATTTTGCTATTGGCGCGAGTCTAGCCTCGCGTACGCACAACTCTCTATTCTAAACGCACATTGCCAAAAATTTGGATGACGCGTGCACGTGGGTGACGCAGACGCGTGAATGGCCTCTATTTAAATAATGACGCGGACACGTGAGACACGCGTTCGCGTAATGGGGTTTGTGCTTCCAGCATAACTTCAGCCCCATTCCATCATAATGTTCTGCCATATACCTCTTTACGTCGATTTTGTAGGGTCACGCGTGCGCGTAGGTGACGCACACGCGTGGGGAGGCTATTTTCCAAAATGACACGGGCGCGTCAGCAACGCGTTCGCGTGGGCATGCTTGTGTCTAAGGCATGCCTCCAGCCATGCTTTCGCGTGACTCTCTGCTTCTTTTCTTCTCGTGTCCAAGGCACCTATGACGCGGACACGTCGGCGACGCTAGCGCGTCGCGTGCGATTTTTTTTATGCAGTATGCAAAATGCAGAATGCAGAATGCAGATGACTATGCAGAAATTATGAATGAACACGAATGAAAATAAAATAAAATAAAGCTAAGAACAAAAAGGAAAGAATATACCATGGTGGGTTGTCTCCCACCTAGCACTTTTCGTTAAAGTCCTTAAGTTGGACATTTGGTGAGTCCCTTGTTATGGTGGCTTGTGCTTGAAATCATCCAGGAATCCCCACCAGTGTTTGTAATTCCAATAGCCTCCGGGATCCCACACTAGTTGCATAAAGCCTTCAAGCAAGCTAAAGTAAGTGACAAGGCCCCAAGAGTGATGACTGTTGGAATGAATTCCGGGGTCCCAAACCTTGCTTTTGCACCCGTCTTCTTTTTCAGCAATATTGTTCCATTCGGGTGGCAAGCAGTCTGAATTCTCTCTGAAGCGGCCAAACAACATCCTAGACCCATTCAATTGAGCTCTACACCAACCTTTGCATTTTAACTTGGATCATACAACCATATTGAACCTTGCATGATGATGAGCGGATAATTTGTACGCTTTTTGGCATTGTTTTTAGTATGTTTTTAGTATATTTAGTTGAGTTTTTAGTATATTTTTATTAGTTATTAATTAAAATTCACTTTTCTGGACTTTACTATGAGTTTGTGTGTTTTTCTGTGATTTCAGGTATTTTCTGGCTGAAATTGAGGGACCTGAGCAAAAATCTGATTCAGAGACTGAAAAGGACTGCAGATGCTGTTGGATTCTGACCTCCCTGCACTCGAAGTGGATTTTCTGGAGCTACAGAAGCCCAATTGGCGCGCTCTCAACGGCGTTGAAAAGTAGACATCCTGGGCTTTCCAGCAATATATGATAGTCCATACTTTGCTCAAGATTTGATGGCCCAAATCGGCGTTCAAAGTCACCTTCAGAATTCCCAGCGTTAAACGCCGGAACTGGCACCAAAGTGGGAGTTAAACGCCCAAACTGGCACAAAAGCTGGCGTTTAACTCCAAGAGAAGTATCTACACGAAAATGCTTCAATGCTCAGCCCAAGCACACACCAAGTGGGCCCGAAAGTGGATTTTTATGTCATTTACTCATCTTTGTAATTCCTAAGCTACTAGTTCCCTATAAATAGGACCTTTTGCTATTGTATTTGATGTCTTGGAATCTTGGTAGCTATCTTTAGTCTTATGCTATCTTAGACCATGGAGGCTGGCCTCACGGCCATGCCTAGACCTTGTTCTTATGTATTTTCAACGGTGGAGTTTCTACACACCATAGATTAAGGTGTGGAGCTCTGCTGTACCTCGAGTATTAATGCAATTACTATTGTTCTTCTATTCAATTCAGCTTATTCTTATTCCAAGATATTCATTCGCACTCAAGAACTTGATGAATGTGATGATTATGTGACGCTCATCATCATTCTCACTTATGAACGCGTGATTGACAACCACTGTCGTTCTACAAGCAACAAGGCTCTAATGTTTATCTCTTGGATTCCTGATACACGATGCATGGTTGATCGCCTGACAACCGAGTGCTCGCCTGACAACCGAGCCAGCCATTCCGTGAGATCAGAGTCTTCGTGGTATAGGCTAGAATTGATGGCGGCATTCAAGAGAATCCGAAAGGTCTAAACCTTGTCTGTGGTATTCTGAGTAGGATTCAATGATTGAATGACTGTGACGTGCTTCAAACTCGCGATTGTGGGACGTTAGTGACAGACGCAAAAGAATCACTGGATTCTATTCCGACATGATCGAGAACCGACAGCTGGATAGCCGTGCCGTGACAGGGTGCGTTGAACATTTCCACTGAGAGGATGGGAGGTAGCCACTGACAACGGTGAAACCCTTGCATAAGCTTGCCATGGAAAGGAGTAAGAAGGATTGGATGAAGACAGTAGGAAAGCAGAGAGACGGAAGGGACAAAGCATCTTCATACGCTTATCTGAAGTTCTCACCAATGAAATACATAAGTATCTCTATCTTTATCTTTATGTTTTATTCATATATCATCCATAACCATTTGAGTCTGCCTGACTGAGATTTACAAGGTGACCATAGCTTGCTTCATACCAACAATCTTCGTGGGATCGACCCTTACTCGCATAAGGTTTATTACTTGGACGACCCAGTGCACTTGCTGGTTAGTTGTGCGAAGTTGTGTTTATGCCATGGTATTGAGCACCAAGTCTTTGGGGCCATTACTAGGGATTATTTGAGTTGTGAAAAGTAGTGATCACAATTTCGTGCACCAAGTTTTTGGCGCCGTTGCCGGGTATTGTTCCGAGTATGGACAACTGACGGTTCATCTTGTTGCTTAGATTAGGTATTTTTCAGAGTTCTTAAGAATGAATCCTTGTGTTTCAAGGTGATGATCCTATCATCACCAAAGCTGATTGATTCTCATCAATTTAGCTCTTGAATGCGATGTCCTACTGAAGCTTGACTATCCATGTCTAATTCCTTTAGACTGAAGCTTTAGACTAACATTGCATGATTCCTGGAATTCTCATTAAGAATTTTGATACCTTTATTTTCTTTTCCACTTAATTTTCGAAAAAAAAATCAAAAAATTATAAAAATCATAAAAACCAAAAATATTTTATGTTTCTTGTTTGAGTCTAGTGTCTTATTTTAAGTTTGGTGTCTTGCATGCATTGTTTATTTGATCTTGGTTCTATTTTCAAGTCAATAGTACAGGGAACTGAAGATTCAGAACATGTAGCAGAGGAATTACACAGAAAAAGCTGGGCGTTCAAAACGCCCAGTGAAGAAGGACAGACTGGCGTTTAAACGCCAGCCAGGGTGCCTGGTTGGGCGTTTAACGCCCAAAAAGGTAGAGCTTTGGGCGTTAAACGCCAGAATGTGCACCATTCTGGGCGTTTAACGCCAGGATGGCACAAGAGGGAAGATTCTGTTTTTAATTCAGATTTTTCAAGTTTTCAAAGTTTTTCAAAATCAAATCTTTTTCAAATCAAATCTTTTCAATCAAATATTTTCAAAATCAATTTCTCTCCTTTTTCAAAGATACTTGCTAACAATTAATGATTTGATTGAACATTTCAAGTATGTTGCCTTTTCTGTTGAGAGAGGTTTAATGTTTGAATCATATCTTTTCTTGTTAGGCAAGTCATTAATTTTTAAAATCAAATCTTTTTAAATTACTTTTCAATCATATCTTTTTAATCACATCTTTTTCAAAAAAAAAAAGTTTTCAATCATATCTTCTTCAAAATCTTTTTCAAAATGTTTTTAAAATCTTTTTAATTAATTTTTGAAAAATCTCTTCCCCTCTTCTCACATCCTTCTATTTATGGAGTATCACTCCTCCTCAATGCACAATTCGAACTCTATCTCACTAAGTTCGAATTCTTCTACCTCTTCCTTCTATTTTTCTTTTCCTCTGATACCTCAAGGAATCTCTATACTGTGACATAGAGGATTCCATATTTTCTTGTTCTCTTCTCTTTCATATGAGCAGGAGCAAAGACAAAAGCATTCTTGTTGAGGCTGACCCTGAACCTGAAAGGACCTTGAAACGAAAGCTAAGAGAAGCTAAGGCACAACTCTCTGTAGAGGACCTAACAGAAATCTTCAAAGAAGAAGAATCCATGGCAGCCGAAAACAACAACAATGCCAACAATGCAAGGAAGGTGCTGGGTGACTTTACTGCACCTACTCTCGACTTCTATGGGAGAAGCATCTCTATCCCTGCCATTAGAGCAAACAACTTTGAGCTTAAGCCTTAATTAGTTTCTCTAATGCAACAGAATTGCAAGTTCCATGGACTTCCATTGGAAGATCCTCATTAGTTCTTAGCTGAATTCTTGCAAATCTGTGACACTGTCAAGACTAATGGGGTTGACCCTGAGGTCTACAGACTTATGCTATTCCCTTTTGCTGTAATAGACAGAGCTAGAACATGGTTGGACTTACAACCTAAAGACAGCCTGAACTCTTGGGAAAAGCTAGTCAATGCCTTCTTGGCAAAGTTCTTTCCACCTCAAAAATTGAGTAAGCTTAGAGTGGAAGTCCAAACCTTCAGACAGAAGGAAGGAGAATCCCTCTATGAAGCTTGGGAAAGATACAAACAATTGATGAGAAAATGTCCTTCTGACATGCTTTCTGAATGGAGCATCATAGGTATTTTCTATGATGGTCTCTCTGAACTGTCCAAGATGTCATTGGATAGCTCAAGAACTAATTGAAATGGTTGCAAATAACCAATTCATGTACACTTCTGAAAGGAATCCTGTGAACAATGGGACAAATCAGAAGAAAGGAGTTCTTGAGATTGATACTCTGAATGCCATATTGGCTCAGAACAAGATATTGACTCAGCAAGTCAATTTGATTTCTCAAAGTCTGTCTGGAATGCAAAATGCACCAAACAGTACTAAGGATGCTTCATCTGAAGAAGAAGCTTATGCTCCTGAGAACCCTTCAATGGAAGAGGTGAATTACATGGGAGAACCCTATGGAAACACCTATAATTCTTCATGGAGAAATCATCCAAATTTCTCATGGAAGGATCAAGAGAGACCTCAACAAGGTTTCAATAACAATAATGGTGGAAGAAACAGGTTTAGCAATGGCAAGCCTTTTCCATCATCTTCTCAGCAACAGACAGAGAATTCTAAGCAGAGCCACTCTGACTTAGCAACCATGGTCTCTGATCTAATCAAAACCACTCAAAGTTTCATGACTGAAACAAGGTCCTCCATTAGGAATTTGGAGGTACAAGTGGGACAGCTGAGCAAGAAAATTACTGAACTCCCTCCTAGTACTCTTTCAAGCAATACAGAAGAAAATCCAAAAGGAGAGTGCAAGGCCATCAACATGGCCGAATTTGGAGAGGAAGGAGAGGCAGTGAACGCCACTGAGGAAGACCTCAATGGGCGTCCACTGGCCTCCAATGAGTTCCCTAATGAGGAACCATGGGAATCTGAAGATCACACTGAGACCATAGAGATTCCATTTGATTTACTTCTGCCATTCATGAGCTCTAATGAGTATTCTTCCTCTGAAGAGGATGAGTATGTCACTGAAGAGCAAGTTGCTAAACACCTTGGAGCAATCACGAAGCTAAATGACAAGTTATTTGGTAATGAGACTTGGGAGAACGAACCTCCTTTGCTCACCAAAGAACTGGATGACTTGTCTAGGCAGAAATTACCTCAAAAGAGACAAGATCCTGGGAAGTTTTCAATACCTTGTACCATAGGCACCATGACCTTCAAGAAGGCTCTGTGTGACTTAGGGTCAAGTGTAAACCTCATGCCTCTCTCTGTAATGGAGAAGCTAGGGATCTTTGAGGTACAAGCTGCAATAATCTCACTAGAGATGGCAGACAACTCAAGAAAACAAGCTTATGGACTTGTAGAGGATGTTTTGGTGAAGATTGAAGACCATTACATCCCTGCTGATTTCATAGTCCTAGAGACTGGGAAGTGCATGGATGAATCCATCATCCTTGGCAGACCCTTCCTTGCCACAGCAAAGGCTGTGATTGATGTTGATAGAGGTGAACTGATCATTCAAGTGAATGAAGAATCCTTTGTGTTTAAGGCTCAAGGATACCCCTCTGTCACCATGGAGAGGAAGCATGAAGAGCTTCTCTCAAATCAGAGCCAAACAGAGCCCCCACAGTCAAACTCTAAGTTTGGTGTTGGGAGCCCACAACCAAATTCTAAGTTTGGTGTTGAACCCCCACATTCAAACTCTAAGTTTGGTGTTGGGAGGTTCCAACATTGCTCTGAGCATTTGTGAGGCTCCATGAGAGCCCACTGTCAAGCTACTGACATTAAAGAAGCACTTGTTGGGAGGCAACCCAATGTTATATTTTATCTATTTTCCTTTGTTATTTTATGTTTTCTGTAGGTTGATGATCATGAGAAGTCACAAAATCAATTGAAAAAGCAAAAATAGAATGAAAAACAGGAAGAAAAACAGCACACCCTGGAGGAAGAACCTACTGGCGTTTAAACGCCAGTAAGGCTAGAAGATGGGCGTTTAACGCCCAATCTGGCACCATTCTGGGCGTTTAACGCCAGAAAGGGGCACCAGACTGGCGTTAAACGCCAGAAAAGGGCAAGAACTTGGCGTTAAACGTCAGAAATGGGCACCAGCCCGGCGTTTAACGCCAGAATTGGCACATAGTGCATTTTTGCACGCCACTTGGTGCAGGGTTGAATTTTCCTTGACACCTCAGGATCTGTGGACCCCACAGGATCCCCACCTACCCCACCACCCTCTCTCTTCTTCACCCATTCATCAATCACCTCAACCATTCTTTCCCAAAAACCCCTCATCTTTTCTTTCTCTTCACCACTCACATCCACCCCTATATAAACCCATCTTCACTCCTTCATTTTCACACACTCTAAACACTACTTCTCCCCCTTTGGCCGAACCACAAAGCCATCTCCCTCTCCTCTATTCCTTCTTCTTCTACTCTCTTCTTTCTTCTTTTGCTCGAGGACGAGCAAACCTTTTAAGTTTGCTGTGGTAAAAGCATTGCTTTTTGTTTTTCCATAACCATTTATGGCATCCAAGGTCAGAGAAACCTCTAGAAAGAGGAAAGGGAAGGCAAAAGCTTTCACCTCCGAGTCATGGGAGATGGAGAGATTCATCTCAAGGGTGCATCAAGACCACTTCTATGAAGTTGTGGCCATGAAGAAGGTGATCCCTGAGGTCCCTTTCAAACTCAAAAAGGGTCAACTTTGATCAAAGGTTGGACCAAGTCCTCACAGACATTTGTGAAGAGGGCGCTCAATGGAAGAGAGATTCAAGAGGAAAGCCGGTTCAACTGAGAAGGCATGACCTCAAGCCCATCACTAAGAAAAGGATGGAGCAAACAAGAGATCCCACTCATCATGAAGTCCCTGAGATACCTCATGGGATGCACTTTCCTCCACAAAACTATTGGGAGCAAATCAACACCTCCCTAGGAGAATTGAGTTCCAACATGGGACAACTAAGGGTGGAGCACCAAGAACATTCCATCCTCCTCCATGAAATTAGAGAAGATCAAAGAATCATGAGAGAGGAGCAACAAAGACAAGGAAGAGACATTGAGGAGCTCAAGCACTCCATAAGACCTTCAAGAGGAAGAACAAGCCGCCATCACTAAGGTGGACCCGTTCTTTAATCTCCTTGTTCTTTATTTTTCTGTTTTTCGAAAATTATGCTTTATGTTTATCCATGTTTGTGTCTTATGATCATTAGTGTCTTAGTGTCTTTGCCTTAAAGTTATGAATGTCCTATGAATCCATCACCTTTCTTAAATTAAAAATGTTCTTAATTGAAAAAGAGAAGAATTGCATGAATTTCAGATTTTATAACAGATTAATTATTTTGATGTGGTGGCAATGCTTTTGTTTTTGAAGGTATGCTTAAACAGTGCATATGTCTTTTGAATTTGTGGTTCATGAATGTTAAAGTTGTTGGCTCTTGAAAGAATGATGAAAAAGGAGACATGTTACTGAGGATCTGAAAAATCATAAAAATGATTCTTGAAGCAAGAAAAAGCAGTGAATACAAAAAAAAAGAGAGAGAAGGAGAAAAACGAAAAAAAAAGAGAGAAATAGAAAAGAGAAAAAAGAAAGAGCAAGCAGAAGAAGCCAATAGCCCTTTAAACCAAAAGGCAAGGGTAATAAAAAGGATCCAAGGCTTTGAGCATCAATGGATAGGAGGGCCTACAGGAATAACATCCTGGCCTAAGCGGCTAAACCAAGCTGTCCCTAACCATGTGCTTGTGGCGTGAAGGTGTCAAGTGAAAACTTGAGACTGAGCGGTTAAAGTCCTGATCCAAGGTAAAAAGAGTGTGCTTAAGAACCCTGGACACCTCTAATTGGGGACTCTAGCAAAGCTGAGTCACAATTTGAAAAGGTTCACCCAATTATGTGTCTGTGGCATGTATGTATCCGGTGGTAATACTGGAAGACAGAGTGCTTTGGGCCACGGCCAAGACTCAGAAAGTAGCTGTGTTCAAGAATCATCATACTTAACTAGGAGAATCAATAACACTATCTGGATTCTAAGTTCCTAAAGAAGCCAATCATTCTGAATTTCAAAGGATAAAGTGAGATGCCAAAACTATTCAGAGGCAAAAAGCTAAAAGCCCCGCTCATCTAATTAATACTGATCTTCATAGATGTTTTTGGAATTCATTGCATATTCTCTTCTTTTTATCTTATTTGATTTACAGTTGCTTGGGGACAAGCAACAATTTAAGTTTGGTGTTGTGATGAGCGGATAATTTGTACGCTTTTTGGCATTGTTTTTAGTATGTTTTTAGTATATTTAGTTGAGTTTTTAGTATATTTTTATTAGTTTTTAATTAAAATTCACTTTTCTGGACTTTACTATGAGTTTGTGTGTTTTTCTGTGATTTCAGGTATTTTTTGGCTGAAATTGAGGGACCTGAGCAAAAATCTGATTCAGAGACTGAAAAGGACTGCAGATGCTGTTGGATTCTGACCTCCCTGCACTCGAAGTGGATTTTCTGGAGCTACAGAAGCCCAATTGGCACGCTCTCAACGGCGTTGAAAAGTAGACATCCTGGGCTTTCCAGCAATATATGATAATCCATACTTTGCTCAAGATTTGATGGCCCAAACTGGCGTTCAAAGTCACCTTCAGAATTCCCAGCGTTAAACGCTGGAACTGGCACCAAAGTGGGAGTTAAACGCCCAAACTGGCACAAAAGCTGGCATTTAACTCCAAGAGAAGTCTCTACACGAAAATGCTTCAATGCTCAGCCCAAGCACACACCAAGTGGGCCCGGAAGTGGATTTTTATGTCATTTACTCATCTTTGTAATTCCTAAGCTACTAGTTCCCTATAAATAGGACCTTTTGCTATTGTATTTGATGTCTTGGAATCTTGGTAGCTATCTTTAGTCTTATGCTATCTTAGACCATGGAGGCTGGCCTCACGGCCATGCCTAGACCTTGTTCTTATGTATTTTCAACAGTGGAGTTTCTACACACCATAGATTAAGGTGTGGAGCTCTGCTATACCTCGAGTATTAATGCAATTACTATTGTTCTTCTATTCAATTCAGCTTGTTCTTATTCCAAGATATTCATTCGCACTCAAGAACTTGATGAATGTGATGATTATGTGACGCTCATCATCATTCTCACTTATGAACGCGTGATTGACAACCACTGTCGTTCTACAAGCAACAAGGCTCTAATGTTTATCTCTTGGATTCCTGATACACGATGCATGGTTAATCGCCTGACAACCGAGCGCTCGCCTGATAACCGAGCCAGTCATTCCGTGAGATCAGAGTCTTCGTGGTATAGGCTAGAATTGATGGCGGCATTCAAGAGAATCCGGAAGGTCTAAACCTTGTCTGTGGTATTCTGAGTAGGATTCAATGATTGAATGACTGTGACGTGCTTCAAACTCGCGATTGTGGGACGTTAGTGACAGACGCAAAAGAATCACTGGATTCTATTCCGACATGATCGAGAACCGACAGCTGGATAGCCGTGCCGTGACAGGGTGCGTTGAACATTTCCACTGAGAGGATGGGAGGTAGCCACTGACAACGGTGAAACCCTTGCATAAGCTTGCCATGGAAAGGAGTAAGAAGGATTGGATGAAGACAGTAGGAAAGCAGAGAGACGGAAGGGACAAAGCATCTTCATACGCTTATCTGAAGTTCTCACCAATGAAATACATAAGTATCTCTATCTTTATCTTTATGTTTTATTCATATATCATCCATAACCATTTGAGTCTGCCTGACTGAGATTTACAAGGTGACCATAGCTTGCTTCATACCAACAATCTCCGTGGGATCGACCCTTACTCGCGTAAGGTTTATTACTTGGACGACCCAGTGCACTTGCTGGTTAGTTGTGCGAAGTTGTGTTTATGCCATGGTATTGAGCACCAAGTCTTTGGGGCCATTACTAGGGATTATTTGAGTTGTGAAAAGTAGTGATCACAATTTCGTGCACAACATGACAACTCCAACCACTAACCATCCTCCTCTTACTCTTAATGCCACAAAGAGCTCTAAGTTGACCATCTGTCTCTAGTATCCCATATTCAAGTGGGAAAGTAAAGGTTAAGGATAAGAATCTTTCCCACTTGAATGTTGTGTTGGACGGTAATGGCCTTGGGAGAGGTGTTTCTAATGAACTTGCAAGCTCCACTCCCTTGTGCTCTTCTCTGACAACTTCCACCTCTTTGAAAGCTTCTTCAATTTCAACCTCTTCCTCTTAGTAGCTTTCTTTCGATTTCATTTCTTCTTCATTGTTTACCAAGGGCATGGGAGGTTGTGCTTCTTCTTCTTCTTTAATCTCCATGTCAAGTCCAATGGGAGAGGATTCAAATGTAGATAAAAATTCATCAATGATTGAATCCATCTCTTGATCATCCCCTTCAAAGTCTTCAACCATGATATGCCTTGGAGGTTGTACACCCTCCTCAACATCAAATTCAAACTCCTTAGAAGTGGGCTCTGTGACTTGAGTTTCCCATGGAGGTTCCGCATTTCCTAAGTCTTCGACCACTTCTTCCTCTTTAACGATTACGGCTTCCTCCAATTGTTCCAATACAAAGTCATGCTGCTCATTGTCCACTGGAGTTTCTAGCTTCTCCTTCATGTTGCGTTCTTCAGTAGATTCTCCGCATAAAGCCATGGGGGTTCCTTGAGTGTCTGAATATCGAAAAGCTAATCGATTTACTACCTCGGTTAAGGCAGTGGCAAATTCTAGTGCATCCCTTTTCATCTTCGCTTGCCCTTGAAGAAGACCATGAAGGATGTCATCCATTAAAGATTGGGGTGGATATGAGGGTTCATTATTTGGGAAGAAGGGTTCATGATAAGAGGGTGGTTCCTCACTCTCCATCTTTTCTACTTGTTGCACCACACACTTCGGTTCCTTGTTCTCAAATTGAGATTCTTTAGCCATGAGAGCTTCGAGTGCCATTCATCTTACCGCTCGGTCCAATTGACGAAGGGTTGCTTGAAATTGATCCACTGTTTCCTTGAGATGACCCCTTGATTCTTGTTCTGCTTGGATATCATAAGTAGGACCATAAGGCTCTTGGATTTATGGATATGGATGTGGTATATATGGAAGTGTGGTTTTTTGGAGTAATTGAGTTGGAATTGAGGTGGATCTATGTATGGTTCATATGGCTCAAAGGGTGGTTGATATGATGGATATGGATTATGATCATATGGGGGTGTTTGGTTGTTAGGGGCTTGTGATTATGGTGGTTCAAAGCTATGTTGAGGAGGGGGTTCATGGGCGTATGGTGGTGGTTGTTGATAATCAAAAGAGCACTCACCATAGCCATTATCTTGATATGCTTCCTGGAATGGCTCTTGGTCATAGTATGTTGGCGGAGGCTGTTGTTAAGAGGATTGATCAAATCCCTGTGGCTCCTCCCACCTTTGATTCTCCCATCCTTGATGCATGTTCTTATTGTAATCTCCTCTTCCTGCATCATGATTATAACCAAACTCATAGCCAAAGGGGTGAGAGTTCATAGTAGTAAGAGAAAATAAAAACAAAGCTAATAAAAATAAGCAACAAAGTCCTAAAACTAACAAAAACTAACAAACAAGCAAAAAAAGAAAATATTTACAATAACCAATAATAAGGCACACTTTTGCGATTCCCCGATAACGGCGCCATTTTGACGATCGAATTTTCTATCAGTAAAGAAATTTAAAAATATAATCGCATTGTAAGTATAGCTTCTAAACATATAGAGAATCCTTTCGTACAAAAGTTTTGTTTGTCACTTAAGCAAACCCAATAAAAATAAATAACCGAAGTATTCAAACATCGGGTCGTCTTCTCAAGGAATTGCAGGGAAGTATGATTTATTATTAGTTATGGAAAAAGATATATTTTATTTTGGGTTTTTGAAATAAGGAACAAGTAATTTAAATGACAAGAAAAATAAATTAATAATTAAGAAAACTCTTGGCAATGTATGAAAATTAGAAGTCCTATCCTAGTTATCCTTATCAATTGTGATGAGAATTACTCGTTGCTCCCACTTAGTCAACCTCTAACTATGAAGGTAAGTCAAGTGGATAAATCAATATGAATCCTCAAGTCCTAGTCAATTTCCAAAGAAAGACTAGAGTTATTGGAATAAAAGTCAATTAGTAACTTCCAATTATCAATCAACAAAAGAGTTTGATAACTCAAGAGTCTCTAATTACTCAACCAAAGCCAAGAATATAGAAAACTAAATAAAAATCATATATCTGAAATACCTCAAATTATATTAAATAGAAAGTTAGATTGAACATAGGAATCCATAAACCAAATTGGCAACATCAAGTAATCAACTAAAGTAATAGAATAAATAAAAGTAGAAGAAAACATAAAGTGAAGTAAAGGAATATTAAACCTAGAATTGAAAAGACGAAGAAATCCTAATCCTAAATCCTAATCCTAAGAGAGAGGAGAGAGTCTCTCTCTCTCTCTCTCTAAAAACTACATCTAGACCTAAAATTATGTATATGAGAAGTTGTGTCTATTGAATGGATGCATTCCCCCACTTTATAGCCTCTAATATGTGTTTTCTGGGTCGAGAACTGAGTAGAAACAGCCCAGAAATCGCTGGTTGCGAATTCAAACACGCTGATTTTCACAAATGCGATGCATCCGCATGATGCACGCGTTTGTGTCACTTATCCTCAGGGAAACTATAATAAATTATATATCATTTCGAAGCTCCGGATGTTAGCTTTCCAACGCAACTGAAATCGCATCATTTGGACCTATATAGCTCAAGTTATGATCGTTTGAGTGCGAAGAGGTCAGGCTGGACAGCTCAGCAATTCCTTCAATGTCTTGTATCCCTTCCACTTTTGCATGCTTCCTTTCCATCCTCTAAGCCATTCATGCCCTGTAATCTCTGAAAACACTTAACACACATATCACGACATCGAATGGTAATAAGAGGGGATTAAACATAGAAAATTTAGGGTCAAAGAAACATTTTTTCAATCATAGAATAAATTCTGGGAAGGAATTGTAAAACCATGCAAATAATATGAATAAGTGTGAGATTAGTGGATAAAATCCACACAATTAATAAGCACAAGATGTACCACGAAATAGTGGTGCATCACACACACACATAACATAATGAATATTATATTTAAAAATCTTATATTCAAATTGAAAAATTAAATATTTTTTATTGATAAAATTGAATAAAATAAGTTAAAACAAAATATAGAAATGATAAAAAAATTTACTAAAAATGTATTTATTTTATTTCACATTTTATACTATTCTAAAAAAAAGAAAGATTCTAATCTAATATAGAAATAAGATAAAAGCAGGTAGCGGGAGTTTCTGAAATTAATAGTTATTCAATTCAGTCCTCGAAATTATATTCTGGGATTTATAGTAATCTTTTAGACAATTTCCGTTCATTACTAGTCATCAGAAAATTGAAGTGGAGTAATTTCTACCACGTTGACACTCCAAAAACGACGTCGTATTATTTTTGGCGCATGTTTTGGCCAAAATAACGTCGAGTGGTGTATTATTCTGTCCATGATGTTAAAACCCCCAATTTCTACCTTTCTGATCTTCTTCTTCTCCTACACTTTAATGGCTCTGCTATAACACGATGTTGGTAATATTTTCCTCACGGAAAAACTGAATCGTCTCTAATCCATTGAGCACAATTGTCGTCGTCGCTACTGTGTTGGGTTGTTGACCTGCATTGTCTTTGTTAAGGTAAGGGTTTGGAAAAGAAAAAAAAAATCAATTTTGATATTCTCTGTTATTTCTTCAATTCCATGAGTCCATCTTTTTCAGCCGTTAAATCTGGTGTTGTTTGTTGTTTTTGTTAGGACATGTGTGTTTATTTATCTGAATTGTGTTGATTTTGCACTCTCCATTTTTTTGTTATTGTTGCTATGCCAAGTTCTCCTCCATCTAAGAATTGAACTGCCAAATTATCATAATTTCCATATCCTATATAATGTTGAAATACATTTATCTACTGTTGAAATTATTATTATCTACCATTATTCTTGTGCAATGCATTTATCTATTGTTAAAATTATTATTATTATCTTAATTTGCATATTCTACTAGTGGCTAGTTAATATTTGATTTTTCCTAACAATTTGAAATTATTTATTCCTCATTCAGCCATCGGTTCATCACAGATTTTTTAATTGATTTATTATCAAAATTCTTAGTATGTTATTATTACTGTTATATGCAAAGTTGTCAGAACTAAATCAGTGATCGAACTAGTCAAGTTATTGGATCATTGAGTCACTGGTTGAACCGGTTGACTCGGTACTATGTAAATAAAAAATAAAAATAGTAAAAAATTTAAAATTATAATTTAAAATACATATTTTTACTAATATTTTAAGAATATCAAGCTATTCTAAAATAATATGGATCAGAAACAATAAGTATTTTGTTATTTTTACTCTATCATAAATATTTTTATTTTGTTTTTATATTAAAATAACTATTATTTTTAAATTTTAATAATTTATTAATTAGTTTATATCTATTATATTATTATATACTACAAGTATTTATTAAAAAATAATACTAATAGATATTATATAATTATAAAAAAAGTAAATGAGTTTATAATGATTTTTAAATAAAAATATAATTAATTTAACAATAAGTGAATTTATAACTAAATTTAAAATAAATTAGATAGAAGTAAATTATTTGATAAAAGATATGTATATATATTATAATTTGCATGAGTATTAACGAAAATCATTACACCCTGGTGGTTGTGTATAGGCTTACTTTTCTCCAAGAGGGGAGGGGTTTGAACCACATTTTTAACATTTTGTTAAAATTTAACTCCTAACTAATTCGGTTGGACCGAGCTTTACCGAATTCGACCGGTTTTTATCAATTCACACCGGATTTGACCGATTCACACCGATTTTCTATCTCGTGCGGTCTAAAGATCGGACCAGACCGATAGAAGGTTCGATTCACTAATTTTTCAGTTGAACCGGCTGGTCCGGTCCGATTTTAATAACAGTGGTTATATGAAACTAAAACATTGTTCAAAAACAAATTATTATATGACAACCAAAAACTTTAGGTGGTGCTATGTCAGTTCAAAACAATTTCTGCTACTGTCTTGTGTGATAGAATTTCTTATCAGTTTGAACGTTATTGTTTTATTGAAAACATAAGCAAATTATATCAAGATGGTGGTGTTATGGAAATTTAAAAGCACATTTTTTGCTAAATTCTAACAGAAAAAAATTAGAGATGTACAGTTCTTTTGAGATATTCGGAATTATAACAAGTAGGTTGTGTAATTTAAAGGTTCTTATGATTTTTGATAATGTCAATCAATTAGAGGAACTAGAGAAATTGATTATAAAGTCACTTTGTACAAGAAATAGAGTAATCATAACCACTAGAAATGTGCATATTCGATCCGGATTTGGAGTGGATGCAATTTACAAAGAATATGCTTTCTGAGTTGAATACGCATGCCTAATAGCAATACCAGACGTATATGGGAAGACCCCAAGATACTTTTCATTTGCATATCTTTTTAGAAATAATTGAAAGAGTTAAGACACTTTTTTCTTTAAATTAAATAGATAAATTTTTTATACAACATGCTAAGTTGCTAATATAATCATGATAATAATCTCTTATTACAGTGTCTCCCCTTGTTGAAAAAGATGAAGTTGAGCGATTCAAATATCTTGAGGAGATGCCAAACATTGAAATGCTTCCAAATCTTGAGTGGCTAGATCTTGCAGAATGCACAAACTTATTATTATTCCACTCATAATTCGATATCATAGAAAGCATGCATTCTTGAGTTTGAAAAAATGTTGCAGTATGGTCAGCATTGATCTTATCAGTAATTGCTTGATTTTTGCAAACTTAGTGGTTTAGTCCAAATTACTTGTTTGTGATTTAGAGTAATGGGAGAGGGAGGATTTTCAATCATTTTTGTAATATTATATGGTTGTGAATAGTTTGAGACATTGAGTTATGGAATCCATTATTTTATCTAGACTTTGAAGCATGTGGAACTAAATATTAAGATGTCATGTTTTTAATCAAATCATTCAATGAAAATTGATAGTAAGTACAAAAGTAGGGTTTTGAAATTTGAGAATAGAAGAGAAGGTAGTAGAAGGGAAGAGAAGAGAAGAGAAGAGAAGAAAAATTTAGAGAGTAGGGTGATTTGGGGACCAAATTGCTACAAAAAAGTTTACTAATCCATGTCAACTAACTAGTACTTGGCCAGCATGTCAAAGACGAATCCACATTAGCTTTCTAATGGTGTCTATTGATGAAAAATGCTTGAAGAATGACTCTGGGTCTCGGAGTGCAACTTCAGGGATGAATATGTGTAATTATTAACTTTAGAGACTACTTTAAGACTCGAGTGCAACTTCAGAAACCACTTTAAAACTTAACTCTTACTAATATACTGACCGAGGATAAAATAAGGTATCCAAACTTGGCTGTCAATAAGGTCGTCGGTATTCAAAAAAGCAAAAGACAAAAATTAAAGAAATAGAAAAAGAAAAAATGCAAAAAAAAACTCAAAATTATTCAAAATAAATAAGAATAAGATATAATAGAAATTTAATTTTAAACCATATATTTTTATTATTTATTCATGAATTGCATACTCTAAAATAATTCATTGTATTATTGAAAAATGTTATCCATTAACTGAAGTATATTTTACGACAAATTATGCATTTATCAAAAACACCCTTGTTAGAAGTTAATAAATTAATTAGAAGTTATAGTAAAACCTTTGTAAAAAATATCTCTGTTTCCTCTTCCTAGCTTCCCATGATTGTAGGCGTTGTTCATGAAATGGACTTTCATACACCATGTGCATAATTGTTTGTGTTAGCTTTGTGAATGTAGGACTAATTACATAACATATATGAACATGAGGAATTTACAACCATTCTCCAACATGTAAATTTAAAAAATAAAATAAAATTGACATTCATTCACTTTTTGTTAGCAATCACACTTAACAAATAAGAAAGCAAGGAAGCTCAAAGTGGCCCTAAAACTATCATTGCCTCTTCAAAGTTAAGTTTTGCACAACTAAGGTTCTGCAAGAACATAAACCAAAAACCTTTAGTTGGGGTAGCAAAACCAAGAAGTACATTTGTAAGAGGCTCGGGTAAAAGGGCTCCACTCCACTTACTATATAACCAGCCAAAACTTTCTCCCTCCCATGTCTAAGTTACTTTGACTGGTTACTTTCTTTCTCTTATTTATATATATTTCTTATCTATTAAATTGCGTTTGGATACTGTCATAAGAGTTTCTGTAGTTGTGTTTTATAGACAGAATCCAAACATAGATTGCCCATGGGATTCACACTTTGCAACTTGTATGGTGATCATCATCTTCATCCTTCCCTTCCAATTGTATACTTTTGAACCATTTGGCACAGGCAATATAAGCGATCAAGTCTATGGATGTTAAAGCGGCGAGGAGAAAGTAAAACCTATCTAAGTGACCTCTATTAAGGTTTCCAGGGATCCACCCTGGCATGTGATCCTCAGTTGAGACCTTCATAACCATGCTAACTAGTAAGCAACTCACATAGTTCCCTAATGAGATTGATGTCATGCAAAGTGCGCTTCCAAAGCTCTTTAATCCATCTGGGGTTTGAGCATTGAAGAACTCTAGTTGCCCTACATACATGAAAACCTCTGAAGCTCCTATAAGAGCATACTGAGGAATTTGCCAGAAGATGCTTAGAGAGCTTGAGCCACTACAATGGAGACATCCTTGGTTTGCATACTTAAGCCTATAGCATTCGACTATTCCGGCCGAAACCATCGCCATTATGGCTATAACAAGGCCAACTCCCATTCTTTGAAGCTCTGTAAGTCCCTTGGAGCTTGTCTTTTTGAGTTTCCCGACAAGCGGATCGAGCACTCGACGGTAGAAGAAAATGAAGACAGCTACACTAAGGATGTCAAAACTGGACATGCTTGCTGGGGGTATTTTGAAATGGGAGATTGTTGTTTTCATGGCAGCGCCTTGCTCCACAAAGAGAGATGCCATTTGTGTGAAAACCACTGAGTATATAATGGTACAGAGCCAAATTGGAAGAAGCCTTAGTATGCACTTCACTTCTTCAACTTGAGTTATAGGACAAAGGTGCCAAGGGTTGTTGATGCCTCCTTTTTTGTCCTCTAGATCTCTTGAAGAAATAAATGCCGCCCTATCCAGAAACCTACAAAATATGACAAATTGGTTGGCAATTCAATGTAAAAGAGTTTTACCCGTAAAAGTTAAAATGTTCATAAATCTACTCATGAATAAACAAATGAATAAAATTAGTGTTTGGATACTCTTGTCACAGAAAAACTATCTTTTACATATACAAAGCTAGTTTTGTTTATTGATAGTTAATTTTGTCAGCTTTTTAAAATTTCATAGTAATTTAAATAGGTTCTTACTTGAATCCATGGGTGTGAAGAATCCTTCTATTGCCATTGTTGGGAGATTCCTTTTCATCCAAGACATACAAGTCATCTCCATTTGGTGTCATTTGAACTCCACACTTCCTTGAGGCCGCCACAAGGACTTGGCAAAACCTGGAAAGAGGGTTGCCGCAAGGCTTAAAGTGTCGATATCTGGGCGTGCCGACGAGAAACAAGAGCAGGGCAGCAAAGGCAGACCCTGCAGATGTCCAAAATCCAAGTGTCCACAATCCTTCATCTTCAAAGTAGCCCAGAATTGTGTTTGAGAAGAGGGAACCAAGGTTCAAAGCCAAGTAGAAGTAGCTAAAGAAGGCCACTTTTGAATAACCTTCCTTTGAGTGGTCTTCATCAAATTGATCAGCCCCAAATGTTGCAATGTTTGGTTGGTATCCTCCATTTCCTAGAGCAATGAGATAGATTGAGAGGTAGAACATCCCCATCTCCATGCTTGAATGTTTCCCACATACAACTGTCTCATTCCCACAATCTTTAGGTCTAATCAAGAATAGGTACGATGATAGAGATAAGGATATTAGACCCTGTCATATGAAACCATCACATTGTTTAGTTAGTTAAGGAAGTAATTGATTAGAATTAAAGACGGGTATTTACGAGTTTCAGTGTTTCTTTTTTTAAAGACTAAAAATGAGTTACTCTAATCTCAAAAAAAAGGTTGAGAGAATATAATTACTTACCATGACAAAGATGACCTGAAAGATAGCACAAGTTTTGTATCTTCCCCAATAAGAATCACTAAGAAAAGCCCCAACAAGAGAGAAGATATAAACAGTGCCAGTCCACTTGCTCACACTATTAGCAGCATCAGCATTATTCTGCCCCATCACCCTTGTTAGGAACAGAACCAAGTTCACTCCAATCCCAAAGAATGCTAAAGTTGCCAACCCTTGGTTCACTGTTTCATCATGTATCAGAGACAAAGAAGAAGAAAGCAGTTAGTACCATGTTATAACTTATAAGTATTATAGTTAGAACGTGACACATTAATACACTAATTAATAACATGCAACCTTAGCTTAGCTTAGCTTGTTACGTGCATCATGCTCCAATAATACACACTCTTCTGTCTAATAGTAACCAAAATTTGTTCATGCCTAATTACATAATTAGAGAATTTGATAATACACCCGGATTTTTCAGCGTCTTTGAATTAAGTAATGTATTTTACTAGTTACATATTAATTAAGAAAGTAAACTAAGTTGGTTTAGCACATTCTACAAATATGCATGCCAAATCAATCAGAATTACTACTACTAATAACAACATCTCTTAATCGAAGGGTTTTTTGGTATTATCACTTTTTATGTGCTATATATTATTTTATTTTATTTTTAGAGAAGAAAATTGATGGAAGATATTAATGTTTTAAGTATGAAGAATGCATGAAATTAGTCTCATATCAAAAAAAAAATAAAATAAAATAAAGAATTTATAAAATAAAAGATTCATTAATTTGGTATTTTAAGATTTTGAATTGAATGTAATATCTTTTCATCTTATGTTTGCTTATTTGATTTTTTTCAAAGTCTCTCCGGCGGCTGATTGCAAATCCATCAAATAAATCTAAAGTGTTACCAGTGGTTTGCCACTAAAAGCTTTCCCAGGAGAAATAATGTTTCGAATTTTAGGAAAAACAAATCTTCTTTAATTTGCTAAAGTGACAGTGGTTTCCAAATCGGTATTACAAGCCTACCTTCTCTACTTGTTATATATTTATTTAATTTTACTTGCAGAAACATAAGCCTCAATCTGCATAATCATTTGGATTTCATTTAATGAATCACCCACTTTCTACAACGACATATCTATAGAGCCTAAGAAGCCTTTCGTTCCTCACCGCAAAAAACTTCCAACCAAAATAATGTGAAAATCTTTAAAAAACTAAATTGGTATATATACGCTAAGAGTTATTATAGGACCAATTTATAGCTTTTCCAAACAAAATCTTTTGTTGGACTCTTTTCAGGATATTTTTTTGAAGGGCGGGCATGTATCCAAATACAGATTTCAGACGTACACATGCACGCATCCTACACGTTCCTGCACTTTTTCTCAGAAATAAACCAATTGGGAGATTTTAATTCTTACTTTTTAAAAATATAATAAGATATACATTTTTCAAAGAAAAATATTAATGAGAAAATTATTTACTATTTTTCATAATTTAATTTTATTCTCCAAAAATGTTTTTAAGTATCTTAAATTAATTGTTTTAATATTTAAGTTTCCTTCAGCTACTACTACTTATGAGTATATTTACAATAAATTTTCAGAAAATAAATATCAAATTATTAAAATTATTTGCATATAAATCTTCACATAATAATATATTAGTCATACAAAGTATATTATTAAAACGATAGTGACCTACCGATTTTCCTTTACCTTTAATACATCCTATTTTCAAAGAGAGCCACAAAGAAATAATCAAGAAGCAACAATTACAACCCTCCTACTACAATATCATTATGTCATCTCATTTTCTTTGCATTAAAGATTGAAATTTACTCTTAAACTGAACACACTAGTCCATATATATGATAGCATGATCAACATTGGTCATGCATGCACTTAAGTGGATCTCATGCCACGTGGCGACAGCACACGTCATGCAAGATTCTCCCAATAATTACGTGTCAGAAACGCTTCCTCTCAATTGCATGCTATAACTTCCTCTCTCCCATTTCACACACACAAACACTCTTCCTTTGGAAACCTTTGTGGTTGTCGCTATTTTTTTCCATAGTCATTATTTAGAAGCATCTCTATAGTCTATCCTTTCTTTTTGTTTTTTACTCTCTTTCTCGATCGGATGTATCAACAACTAAGGCTTTGCTTTGGGCAAAAAGTAAATAAATAAATAAGAAAAATTAATGCTAAACAAACTCATTACTGTAACAATAACTCTCAATTTCATCCAACATTATAATATATTATTCAACAAACTCATTACAAAATTTAAAAAAAAATAACTTTTTGTTCAATTTGAATTCTGCATAATTTTTTAATTAAATTTCGAATATTTTTATTTTTTAAAATTTTTGAATATTTTTTTACGTTGAATGTTGATTTCAATACTAATTGTGGGACGTTAGTTTTAATACTTTCTCAAATAAAAATTATCAATAATAACCCTTGAATCAAAAGAGGCGAACCAAATATACACGGGATATATATAGTTTAAGAACATATAAAACTTGTTGTTTAGTAAAAATAATATGGCTGGTTACTACTAATTACATTTTAAAAATATTTATGGGAGGAAGGAAAAGATATACAAAATAGCATTTTCAAAAAAGTTGTCATATAGTATATTCTCATAATACATAAAATGTTATCTCAACAAAATCATATTATTAGAAACTAAAACATAAACCCAACCCACCCATTTAACTTGATGGTGCTTTCTATTTTCCATTTTAAAGAAGTTTTGGTTATGGTGTTTTTGTGAAGGGAAATAGAGCACGTTGTCGTTTATAATTTTGTGCTACGTACACCAAAAGAGGGGTTTGGTTGTTTTGTAGTGGATCAGTAAGGCAGCTTTTGGAGTAAGTTCCTTATATTGGTGCTGATAAGCTATCTTGAATATATGGTCTTTATAGGAAAAACGCATTAAAATAAGCATCAATATTATTTTGTGATACACAGCAAGGTGCTTCATCAAACTTCTACGCCTCCAACTGCTACTACATACTCACCACCTCTTATCGTCATTTATTAACTATACCCACACGTATCTCACACACACAACCTAAAAACTAAGGGTGACTACTCCTATGAAAACACTTTTTGTAATGAAGGAGACAAAAAATAAAATAAAATTTATTTTATTTAGTATTTATTAATTATTATAAATAAAATAAGTTAGAATTATTTTTAATTAATTTTCTTTGGTTATCAAATATTTTTAAATACTTTTATTAAAATATGATAGATATTATGAATTAATAAATAATTCAATCACATATATTTTAATTAAATATATTAAATTATCCGACCATTTATAGCATTATTCTCTTTACATGAAATGTGAAATAATTACGCTAAACTAAAACATGCACTATATAACATGCATTATAATGTAATGGCGGTAATATAGTAAGCTGATGGCGCACTAAGGGGAAAGAAATTAATAAAAAATGCTTATCTTTTAATATTATTTTAAAAAAATTGGATTTAAAATTTTTTAAAAAATGATAAATTAATTATTCATATTAATATAAGTAGTGCATTAACTAACAAACTAAACGGTAAGATAAGGTGAAAAAATGAATTGAAATAAACTCTAATAATGTAATATAAAAAAAATTAGAAAACACAATTAAAAAAGAAAAAGAAAGAATAAAAGGTGTATAATTGTGTTGTATAATGGTGAAAAGGAGTTGTTTAATTTATATAAGATTATTGAATGGAATTGTGGTGGGGAGCAGAGGAATTTACAGAGTATGATAGTTCCAGCAACCCATGTTCCAGATTTGGATCTGATAGCAGGGCGTCCATTCCAATCAACACTCCCATCAAGTGTCACCTCTTCTTCTTCTCCTTCCTCTTTCAAATTCCTCTGAAAAAATTAAATACTTATTAATTAAGTTAATCATACTCTAATCATGTATCAAATGTTGATTAGTAATAACATAATAGAACGAAGGGCACGATGGTATCATGAGAATATGCATGCAGGCTTATTAAGTAAAGTATGATCATAGTAACACTTGTTTAGGGACATTTTTAACATCAAAAGTCCTTGAGAAACAAGGGCATGAAGGAATGAATTAACAGAATCATAAGTAATAAGATAGACACTGACCTGTTTGTAGAGTTCTAAGCAATCCATTGTTATATGGATGAATGATTGATAGCGTAGTTAGATTATCAAAGAAAGTGATGAAGGTGGGGATGCAGAGGAAAGAGAGAAATGAGAAGAATGCAATGAATGAAAGCAGAGAGGGTGAGAAGTGGTGAATAAATAGAGGGACAAAGGGGGTGCCATCCACGGTGCAAATTTAACACTGCTACTATTGTAGGGACATCATTCTCACGTGTCCTATAACCTACTCCAAATATTCCATAAAACTTTATTTTTTTATAAAAACAAAACCAATAATCATGCTACATATACAAAAAAATTCAGTTATTAAATTAATTACATGTATAAAATAAATATTAAAATATAAAATATATATTGAAAATATATTAAAGTATTTATATATTAATCGTATCATATTTTATATATGTTAAAATTAATTATTAAAATACACATTAAAGTATAAAATATATATTAAAAATATTTAAATTATATATAAATACACTGATAATTGATTTTGATGTACACTTAATATTTTTTATATATAAATACATAATAATTAATTTAGTGATTAATTTTTAGTATAAATATAATATTTTTGAAAAAAAAAAATCTTTGACTACTATTGTTTTAGTCAGCTTAATTTCTCTAATTTCTTGACACAATTTAAAAGAAAAAAATTTAAGAATAAATTTTTTTAAAATCTTCTTTATTTACTATTTTATTGTTAATTATTGATTAAATAAAAGTTAATTTTCTAAACAAAATCAAATTTGAAAACAAGAATTTGATAATAAAGAAAAAGTTTAGATAACGGTATGCTGTTGCCCTCCTCCTTTTGGTTCGAAGTTCGAACCCAAAATCTTTGGTAGTATAAACTTGAGAGTATACTTGCCTAATTTTTGTTAACTTATGTTTAAAAGAAAAAGAAAAAAAAAAGAATAAAGAAATCATGCTTGATGGTAATATATGCAGTGAAGACATCCACGTATTCTGATTTTTTGTTGTGTTTTGAAGTGATTACGATTTTCCTATATTACAGTCATCACTCTAATAAATATAGTGGGTAAGGATCCAGCTTGGATTATGATTATCAATCCGATTCTTTTTTAATTTATATATACACAATGCAAAAATATACTTTCATAAACTTCTGTAAGGAGTTAATTTATCTGTAGTGCACGAAACCATTTTTAAGTTAAAAAGTACACTTTTTTATTTATTTCTTTTTACACCAATTTAATAAAGAGTACCATAATTATATATTTTATTTAATTAATTAGTCTGTTAAAAGCTTCACATAAAAATTAATATATTAATTATTTTGTCACTAGAAGAGACATTATATATTAAAAAGCATTATTAAGAAGTATTATTATTTTGTCCAATGCAATTAAAGTACAGTACATGGATCGGAATGGAATGACAGCTATGAAGAGATACAAAGAATTTTCCTTTGGACTGAAATATACGGCAAGTCGATGTCTTTTCTAATGCCCACACAAAACTTTCCTCTCATTTTCATTTTCTTTCCACTTTCCAAATTATTAATAATTAGTATTGTTGTTATATTATTTTCTTTGCTAGGCATAAGGTGTTCATCAAATTAAATGTATTATTATATTCTTAAAAGGTTGAATTATATATTTTTGGTTCATATGACTTTTCTTTGGATAATATGTTTAATTAATTATAGTAGTTTAGACGCTTTAAAGGATTTATTATTTTTCATCTCCTTAAACTTAGATCGACAGACTTGTTTTAACATAATATTAAGGTGACAATGTTATTTGTATATGAAACAAAATAAATGTGCATTTATTAAATACTTAACTTTATTATTTACATCATATGGATTCTAAACCCCATCTATTTTTTATATATCCATCCGATTTCTCTACTCTAATAATTAAAAAAGAGTGTTAGGGGCATCAGATTTTGTGATTTGTAGTCATTAATTAGTTATCATCAGTATTTTTAATAGTGTGAGATTACATCTAATAATATAAAGGGAAAAGCTCAATATACAAGCTATTAGGGCTTGTAACTATTACAAGTTCATTAATGCCTAATCTACCAAAACGTGCTGCAACTCCTACGTCACTTACACGCGCTATATTCACGCCGTTTTACGTTTTTTTTGTGCCTCTTTTTCTTCTTCTTTTTTCTCCGTGCTTCTTCTTCTTCTTCTTCTTCTTTCTCTGTGTCTCTTTTTCTTCTCTTCCTCCCTCTTTTTTTTATTGAAATTTCTTTTCCTCTTTTCGTTTTCTCTTTCTCCTTCGTCAAAATCACCAGAAAAAATAAAGAAACATTATTCAAGGTACGTTTCTTGCCTTCTCTTTCTCCTTCTTCTTCTTCTTCTTCTTGATGCACGTTCTTCTTCCTCTTCCTCTTCTTCTTCTTCTTTTCTTTTGTTTCTTACCTTCTCTTTCTCCTTCTTCATTTACGTGCTTTTCTCTTTATTTTCTTTTTTCGTTATTCTCGATTTCTATTGTTTTTTGACATCAAGCTCTGAAATCGTTTTTGAAGAAGAAGAAGTAGCAGAAGATGAGGAGGAGAAAGAGAAAGAATTCTGAATTATGCATGATTTTGGGTGTATTTCTTAAATCCTTTGGGTGTATTTTCTGTAATCTTTTGGGTGCATTTCTATAATCGTTTGGGTGATTTCCTGTAACCATTTGGGTGTATTTATGTAATCTCTTGGGTGTATTTTATGTAATCGTTTGGGTGTATTTTTGTAATGCTTGCCATTTTTTCTGAAATGAAAAATACACCCATAGATATGAGTCAGATACACCCATAGATATGAGTCAGATACACCCATAGATATCAGTCAGATATCACTCAAATACACCCAAATGATTACAGAAATACACCCAAAGGATTACAGAAAATACACCCAAACGGTTACAAGAATTCACCCAAACGGTTACAAGAATACACCCAAAGGGTTACAGAAAATACACCCAAAGGATTTAAGAAAATACACCCAAATTCGTTGAAGTACATCTTATGCATAATTCAGAACTCTTTTTCTTTCTCCTCCCCATCTTCTGCTGCTTCTTCTTCTTCAAAAACGATTTTACCATGAAAAATAAAAAAAAAACGAGAAAACAGAGAGAAAAGACGTAAATGAAGAAGAAGAAGAAGAAGAAGAAGAGGAAAACGAGGAAGAAGAACGTGCAGAAACGAAAGAAAAGGAGAAGAAGAAGAGTAAGAGGAAGAAAAACGTGCAGCAAGAAGAAAAAGAAGAATTTCAGAAACCATGAAAATCGAAAAAAAAAACGAAGAAGAAGAGGAAGAGGAAGAGGAAGAGGAAGAGGAAGAGGAAGAGGAAGAAGACGAAGACGAAGAAGAAGAAGAAGAAGAGAAGAAGAAGAAGAAGAAGAAGAAGAAGAAGAAGAAGACGAAGAGGAACCGTTTGAGTGGGGCGCGTGTAGTTACGCTCCATTCAAAATGAGTTAATGCGCGTGTTAATGAAGTTTGGGCTGATAACTTGTAAAACTTGTACGGTCTTTTTACTTGTATGTGTAGCAAGCCCCTAATATAAAATTACTCACTTTTCTTTTGATAGTTAAGTGCTGACTAAATTTTAATAAACATGCTGACTCCTAAACTTTCTCTAATTAAAATGATATCTAAGGAGAAATCAACTTTAATTTAGAAATAATATATTTTAAACGCATTATAAGGACATTAATTTTCAAATCTCATATGTAAAGTCATTATTAATTCATTATTACTGTTTCTTATATATTATTACTATTATAGTTCTTGAAGAATTTAGGTTGTATTTGTTTTTGTGAATAGGACATAGAAATATGAACAATAAATATTTAAAAAATAGTTGAACAGATAAATATAGACACTAACTATAATATTCTATCACATAGAGTCTTATACTTAAGTCACAAAGTTGAAGTGGCAAGGTATTACGACGTAAAAAAAATATAATAATAGTTAAAAAGAATTTTTAACTATAAGCCTGTGAAAAAGAGTTAAGCAAAGCGTTAAACAGAAAATCGCATCACTCACGTAAGCGATAAATATGAGAGAAGAATTCCAAAGATACATATAGCAAGGCTTCTGACTCGGCTCGCGAAGCGAGAACCAACCAAAGCAAATATATATATACACCCCAAAGTAACCCAAAATAGAAAACCGACAACTTAGCTTGTTTCTCTGAGTCAACCTCTAAGAGGGACAAACATAAAATATAAGGTGGAGAATCTATATACATTTATAAATATAAACAAAATACGCTCCTGAGTCTCAAGAGTTCTTCATTTCATCAGAGTCTCCAGAATACAAAGTAGTGCTTCTCAACCTGCATCTGAAAAACAATAATATTGTATGGGATGAGAACCGGGGGTTCTTAGTATAGTTAAGGTGCCCACATATATAGTAAATAGGGTCTCGAAAAAGTTAGAGGTAATCCTAGAATGCTGACACTCAGATTATAAAACTTAAAGATTTAAAGACGAAAGCCATAAACAGGGTTAGTCCTCTAAGGTTCTAAACTCGATCAAAACCTAATCAAAACCCTCAATCCTCCGCCTTTCCTCCAATCCTCCAACTTCGGTGAACCACAGGAAAACAAACAGACAAGTCAAGCACATACAAAAAGTATACATAACAAGTAGGCAGTTAATAATTAACATGAATAAATAATTAAGCAAGCCAAGACAATGCACAACAAGCAAATCAAACATATGCACATGATGCATGCCTGTCCTAGGGCTGATGAGTCTCATCTGTTGGTTACATAACCAACCCAACATGTTCTAGTAGCTAACCTTGGACAAAACATCACAACACAGGACAGCTATTACTCGTCCACCCATGCCAGCGTTTCACCGAAACCGGAGTAGGCATTACTCGTCCACCCAAACAGGTGCCACATCCTTAAACCGGATAAGGATTACTCGTCTATGCACAGGCCAAGACTCGAATAGGAATTACTCGTCTATTCTCGGATAGGAATTACTCGTCTACCCTTAACATTACACATCGAATAGGAATTACTCATCTATACTCACAAACATAGGTCGGATAGAAATTACTCATCTACCCTCACCGTCATAACTGGACCTTTCAAAATAATCCAAAATTAAACTCAGTTCTCATCATTAATCATATCTCATTATCTCAACTCATAATCATAACTTGGATAGAAATTACTCATCTATCCTCACAATCATAACTCCTTCATTATCAGCTCATAATATCACCACAATTGTCATTATATCTCATTCATTACTTTCATCACTCTCATCCAATTAGGTATCCCCTTCTTCATCTTCCTCGATGCCCATTTCTATCTTCTTCCACTCGCTAACCCTTATTTCATGACTCAAAACCTTACTAATAAATTTTAGTCAAAATCTTTAGAAGTTTGGAGAATCAAAGGATTATTCAATAGTTCAAAATAGTGAGTTTTCATAAAAACAAAAGTTTCGGAAGTTTACGGGCTTGTCGGGAAGGTCAAACAGTGAAAAACAGATTTTATGTGAAAAACAGGATTTGTGCATACGCATAGGTTTTGTGCGCACGCACACAACAGAGCGTCCTTCCCAACCTGTGCGTACGCACATGCACACACCAGAATTCCTGCAACTTTGAAAATTCAGCTTTTGGCAAATAACTTTCGACGTTCATAACTTCCTCTACCAAATTCCAATTTTCTCAAATTTTATACCGTTTCAAAGCTATTGAAAATATATTTAATTTAAAATATATTTCATTCAAATCTAAAATTTGAGGCTCAAGTTATAGATCACCAAAGTTCACTAAAAATCTGTTGTTACCAAAAATTACTAACACCTCAATTCTTCAAAGTTTTCATTTTCAAACCAGAATTTCTCACCCAAAACAACCCTAAAGTCCATACAAAATCCTGCCATACCCTCTTTACCCCTTTCTCAATATAACAATATCCAATCCTTATCAATTTCAATCCCATAAATTCATATCCAAACAACAATATCATAAATTAATAACATAACACTCATTATCAATATTCATCGTTCATCAACTTCATCAACAATTAACAGTTCACCATATTATCATAAATGGCTCAATAGGTACATCCAAAACGCACTAATCCATAACGAACCCAACCATTCCAACTTATCTTACGGTCAACTAGCCTACATTTTCACGAAACATTATATATTATCTACGAGAAACCAAAACTATACCCTGACCGATTCCTCGTAAAACCCAGAACGTCACCATTTGTCACTGTTCCATAAAACCCAAGCTTCCAAGGTCACGCCAAACCGGTCTTCAACTCCCCAAAGTCCAATACCAAGTCTCCAACACCACCAATTTGTTTCTAAAATACACAATCCAAACTAATTTCACAAAATAACACTAAAATTACCATAGGATTCACTAATTAGATAACTCGAAAATGATTAAAAGTTTCTCACCTTACCATCAAAATTGAGACAAAACCCAACAAATTCACAAAACTAATTTGCTCTTAAACACCAAAATTTTTAACAAATTCTCAACACCTAATTTTAACAAATTTCAAAACTGAGATGAGAAAATTTGGGTGAGAAAAATCGAAATTCTTACCAAATAGTTGAGTGAGTTTTGTAGAGAATTCTGAGACGAACGCGTGGCCACTAACGGCTCGTCAACCAGAGCTCCGGATCAAAAGTTATAAGCGAAACAAGTGAGGTGTGAACAGTGATTCTTTTCCTCCCAAGGGTTTCACTCTTTCAACGTATTTAATGAAGAAGGGGAGAAAGAAAGCTGATGGCAGCTTATGTATAGAGTAAGGTGAGTGGGCTTGGTTCAATTTTGGGTTAAATTCTTTAAAATTAGTGTCAAAATTCATGTTTTAATTAACTCTATCTCATTAGAATATAAAATTTATATTTCTAATTTTTTTAAATAATAATTAATTTATTAGCTAATTATTTACTAATTTTTCAGGTTTTACACTAATACAGTATTTTTAGGATAATTTTTTTATTTTTATATCCACTTTTAAACAAAGACACTGATGGACACAAAATTTGAAAAGATAAATATGAATTTTTTAATAAAAATTTTACCCTTTTTTTCATAGATATTTTTATTAATCCACTATTATCTATTTTTATTCTCTTATGAAAAAAATTCTAATTTTAGCTTCTTCTCTACATTGTTGTTCACTACAAAAAAAAACGTTGAGCATCGTCAAGGGTTAGCATCGGATTTACCGACAAATTACCGGCGGATTCTAATTTTCGATGGTAAATTTGCGGGTAATATTTGGAGGGAAAAAGATTAATTGACGCGAGCATTACCGTCGAATTTATAGGCGGATAATCCGACGGTAACCTTGATTAGTGAAACGTTGCGTTTTGGAGCACCGCGAAGCTTTTATCCACCAGTAAATCTGACATTAATCGTGCCCTAAATTTGAACCTCGAATCCTCTTCTCCCTCATTTCGAATCTCTCATCTCTCTCTACTCACTCTCTTACCTCCTGCTCTCTCTCTCTAACCCTTTAATCTCATTTCTCCTTCAACTTTTTTTTACAAAATCTTAAATTTTTACAATGATACTGTGAATGAATGAATGAAAAAATCATTTTGGATTTTAATATGTTAATATATTTTGTTCATAATAAAAGAATGAACAGAAAAATTATATTGAATTTACCTCTTGTTATTAGTTTGAACTAAAAATTAAAATAATTAGCAAATTATGTTGTTGTTGTTCTTATGGCCACTGCTCCTATTACTACTGATTATTTTTAGTATGTATTAATTAATAATTTATGAATTGTTCTTTATCTATTGATTAGGAAAGAATAGAATCATTAGACCTCTCTGAGTAATTTAGACATTTTTTATTTTATAATTCAGGCTGAGCTTGAGGCAGTTACGATATTAATTTCGATGCTTACATTTTTGTATTTGAGAAGTAGAAGAAGAAAATGTTTGTTAATTAGGAATAGAGAAATTAATATTAATTTCTTAAGACAGAATGTGTTAAATTGCATAATAGAAGGGGCAATAGAAACTGTATTTGAGAATTAAAGATGAGCATAGATGCATTAGAAAGATTTTGTGAGTTATTAAAGTTTAAGATGGACTAAGAGATAAATGTCGTGTAAGTATATCTGAGCAAGTGATTACATTTTTAATATTACTACCCATCATTTTTAATATTACTACCCATCATAAAAGGAATCACACACTTCAAGTTAGATTTTATAGCTCAAGAGAAACAATACGTATGTATTTCAATAAGGTGTGATCTTCGGTCATACATGTCCAAAACTTATTGTTTGCAAAAGATATTCCTGTTCCAGAGAACTATATAGATTCTAGATGAAAATAGTTCAAAGTAAATCTAGTGACTAATTGAGTTAGTGGTTTTGTATATTCTATAATTTTGTATTGAATTAGTCTTGACAATTTAATTTTTTTAGTTTAGGATTATTTAGGAGCATTAGATGGAATATATATAAGTATGACTATCCCTGAAGAAGATAAATCATGATACCGAACAAAAAAGGATAAAATATAACCAATTGTCTAGGCGTATGGAATCGAGATATAAATTTTATGTACGTATTTAGTAGATGGGAAGGATTTGCTTTGATATAACCTCAAGATAACAAATGGTATGTATTCCTTAATTTTTTGGTAACAAAAGCATTTCAATGCTTTTAATCCATAAAAATTCTTTAATCCTCATAATGTATCTCTTTTACTTTACAAAAAATTATTATTTAGTGGATATGGATTATACTAATTGTAAGAAATTTCTAGCATCATACAGGCATACTCGATATCACGTGCAAAAATGAGTTCATGGTAGAAATACTCTTAAAAAATTTTGAGAATATTTTGACAAGAAATACTATTTAGTTAGGAACATTATTGGGTGCTTTTTGGTTTACACAAGAAGATATGGGTAATTTTATTGAATCTTTATTTCTATAAAATTAAGACACTCAATAGAATAATTATTGATTGTTATGTATTACAAAATTTTATTTGGCTTAACATGGACTTCGATCCTGATAAGGACACGCTACTTGAGAAGGAGCAACTGCTTATTGAAGAGCAGCATGGTGGTAATAAAGACGGTAATGATAAGATGATTGAGAGTGTAAAGGTAGTAATAATTGAATTGTTTGACGAGATAATTAAACAAATGTAATATACAACGAGTAGATGAATAGCCGAATCAATTAGTTAATTTATTTGTTGTATGTGTCTTTTATTGGAATCTTTCAATTTGTTGTGTTGAATCTTTGTTGTAAGACCTAACAAAAAAATTATAATAATTATTTGGACTATATGTAGCACTTTTTTTAAATGGGTTAAGTACTGAAATCGTCCCTAAGGTCTGGGGTGAAAATCAAAATCGTCCCCGACCTTTTTATGTTATTGAAATCATCCTCAACATTACAAAACGTTATAAAATTGTCCTTTTTCACTTCAATTTTATTTTTTTACCATATTACCCTTTATTATTAATAAAAATAATTAAAATAATAAAAAATTAAAATAAACTCCTCCCCTTCCCCTCCCCTCCCCTCCCCTCCCGTAACTCCCTCACTCCCTCACCCTACTCCCTCATTCACCCTCCCGTAACCCCCTCAGCCCACTCCCTCACCCCTCACCCCTCACTCCCTCACCCCATTCCCTCACTCACCCAATCTCCTTCCACCTCCTCCCGCTCCCTTTTTTTCACTACCATCGCCACTGCCACCATAGCCATTCATTACTCATAACAAAATAAATTAACAGCAACATTCACAAAATAAAATAAATCAACAAAAAAATCAGAGGCAGAAGAAGCATAACAATTTCAATAATCACATCAATTTTAATAAACAATAATTCAATAATCATCAACTACAATTTCAGTTTTCAGATCCAAAAGTTTAATAATCATCAAGTTACAATTTCAGAAGCAGAAGTTCAAGCAGAATAGAGGAAGAACCAGAGGCAATCACAGAAGAAGAAGTAAAGGCAGTCACAAAAGAAGAAGCAGCGTCGGCGGGGTCCCCTTCCCGATGACCACGCGACAATGGCGGCAGCGGCGAACCCTAAAAATAAATAAGTAGGGCGGTAGCGGCGGCGAGAAGAAAAATCTTCTCCCTTAGAGCCTTATGTACCTTACTCCCATCAATATCCCTGTATCGAAAATTATTCCCATCGTAACCAACCGGTGCCTGCAAGTCACCTTTCTCAGTGGACCACCCCAACCGTGTGTGTCCTGTTTTTCCCAAATGCAAAACCCTAATTTCGAAGTACCACGCTCCTTCAATCACCCTTCTCGTTGGCCTCACCATTCTGTAGCCCTTCATGCTCTCTGCCACCATTTGGTCCTCGCTCAGCTCAACCTTCTCCACCGTGTCGTCGCTCTTGTCCGGGAACCTTGGCATCGACGTTATAAGCACCGTGTCTTCGCCATTTGCGCCGTGATGATTCTTGTTATTGTTGTTAGCCTTATTCTTCTTCTTTGAGGGAGGTGAGGGGTGGGGGTGATGGAGTGGGCTGAGGGGGGTTACAGGAGGGTGAATGAGGGAGTAGGATGAGGGAGTGAGGGGTGAGGGGTGAGGGAGTTATGGAAAGGTGAGTGAGGGAGTGGGGTGAGGGAGTGAGGGAGTTACGGGAGGGGAAGGGCGGGGGAGTTTGTTTTAATTTTTTAATATTATTTTTAATTATTTTTAATAATAATAAAGGGTAATATGGTAAAAAAATAAAATTGAAGTGAAAAATGACGATTTTATAACATTTTATAACGTTGAGGATGATTTTAATAACAAAAAAAGGTTGAGGACGATTTTGATTTTTACCCCAGACTTTAGGGACGATTTCAATACTTTACCCTTTTTAAATGTATCCTATTTTATAAGTTATTACAATAATCATCGTGTATATGCGATGCTTATTTGAATTTTGATTGAGTTAATCTAAATTGTAGGGATAAATGGATAGACATGTCTAGACTGACGAAGAGACAGAAGCATTTGTTGGTTTTATGGAGGAGCTAGTCATTGAAGGAAGAAGAGTTGATGCGGGCTAGTGTAAACATGAATTTTTTGAGATACTTACTGCAAAAATCAATAAAAATTTTTCAAGTGGTGGCTTTCAGATAAGTCATTGCAAGAATAAGGTTAAAAGAATAAAAGAGAAATATCAATTTGCAGCTATCATGGCAGCCTGTAGTAGTTTTGGATGGGATGATGTGAAGTAATGTGTGGTTGTGAACAACAAAAAAAATCCTAGTTGTATATTTGAAGGTTGGTTTACTAGTTTGAATTTACTGAATTATTTTTATTCTATTCAACATCTATTTCTATACTTCTATGATAATATTATAAAATTTTTTTCTAGAAACAAGGACAAAGGTTGTATACTCTAAAAAAGCTCTTTCCCTTTTATTTGCACTTAGAAAAAATATTTGATGTGATATAAATGAAGAATGCACGTGAATTTATAATGCAGTAGAGTATAAATTGTATAGCTAGGATTGGAAATATAAGATGTATATGTGGTGTGCATGTGTGTAGAAGAAATAAGTACAAAACAAAAACTAAATGCCAAATTCTTTGGTGTTGCAGGCTACGTGGAACATAGCCTAGAAAAACAAAAAGGAAGATAACATTGTTTTTAGTCTCTAATATTTGTTTCTATCTTTGGTTGATAATCATAATTCATTCCTCTTCACTTCACTTTACTTTTGAATTTACTTGTTTCCAAAATATTTAAACATGTAACAAAGGACTTCTAAGCAAATTCTGTTCAATAAGTTGAAGAAATTTTTTTATTTTTGGGACAAGTAAGATTAAGAAAAGTGAAATTCTAATAATGTGATTGGGTAATGAGGTTGCATGTTTATAAAAATCTACATGAGAAGCTCTAAGACATGGAGTGAAGTTTAAAGAAGTATTATGGAGGTTCTAAAAAATCTATAGAACCAAGAAACAACAAGAAAAGAAAAAAAATTCCCAAAACTCTAAGTACCAATGGCTAGAAAGATTAAAAAGAAATAAAGAGTTTCTTAGTTAAGTTCTTGCGATGTTGTTGTGTTAAGGAAATAGGCTTGAGTAAGTAAATCCGAGGGGTGCTTCATCACCCGATACTTTGAACCAACTGGTTCAGGAGTGTCGATTGAAAACTCATCTTAAAACGCCGTCTTGAGATAGAACACTTAGAGTCAAAGTCAAATGCAAATAACCCCCCAAAAAAGAGCTAACAAAAGAAAATAAGTAAAGCTGAGGAAAGAAAATAATTATAACAAAAAAAGGAAAAAAACCATCTTCAAGGTAAAAACTTATAAAGAGACCTCTATAATATCATCAGAATGAAACTTCTAAACTCTAAGACTTTTAATTGTAGGCCTAACAAGCACTGGAATCCATACATGATCACACAATTTAAAATTTATCCCACTATCACTTGATCACTTCACTCACTGAAATTTCATGGAACAATTCTTCAATTCACTTCAATTAGAGAATCCTTTGTGCATAGTTCTTTTCTTACTTGAAAACAAGTAAGATATTAAGTTTGGTGTTGTGATGCATGAGAATCTTTAGTTGATTTTTTATTATTTTTTTTGAATAAAGTTAGTGATCTCCTTAATTTAATTGAGATTTTTATTTTTTAATCAATGCTCCTTGGAGTTATTTTGAGCTTTGATATATTTAGAAAGTTGTTGAAAGATTTTATGCGAGAACAAAGAAGGAGAAGGACAACCAAAAAAGCCCCTGGGAGAACCAAGGAAGATGTCATGTAAAAGGAAGCAATCTCCCAGGGAACCAAGAATTGAAGACAAGCTCCATGGAAGTGCAAAGAGAATTTGTAGATGCTGTCAATCCTGACCTCTTTATACTCCAACAAGCATAACTTGAGTTACAGAGGTTCAAATGAGGCAATTCTAGCGGCGTTAGAAAGCTAACATTCAGAACTTCAAAATAATATGTATATGTTTATAGTAGACATTTAGTTTTGGCCACAAATTATCCTCCCTTTAAGCTCAAAAAATCAGTGTAAAGAAACACGGCGTGCCACGCCCATACACACCCAAAAATACCCTCCATGCACCAAAGACCCCTGAGAGGTGCCCTTCAAAGGCATGAAATGCCCCTCACACACCCATACATTCCTCCCACGCCCAAAACACGCCCAACCACATCTTCCCACCCCCATACACGCCCATACACTCTATCCACTTCCAAGCAAGGGCGTGCCACTTCCCCACACGCCATTCCACGCCATGCAACACTCCAAGTTCCAACATGCATTGGCATGCCATGTCCCAGAACACCCATGAATGCCAACTTCTACATGCATTGGCATGCCATCCCAACTATTGGTGTGTAAATACTGGCTAAATTCTAGGAAGTCAAGACTAAGTGACTCTCAAAGGCGTGCCACGCCCTGCCACACCCTCCACACTTCACAGTCCACACACTAAGGAGGTTGTCGTGCCACTCCTTGGGCCAACTTCCAGTGACCTCCAAAACACCTTGGCAAGCCACTCTACTTCTACCAATTGTCCAAGTTTTATATCAAGCCAAAGATTAAGTTGCAAGTCCAAGATTGTAACACACCAAGCTTGAATCTTAATCACAAGGAGAAGATCATTCTTAGTTTTAAATTAATTAAGAAAAGATTGAATTAGATTTG